>NC_047663.1:88007496-88632496 GCF_011762505.2 Arvicanthis niloticus | reverse complement strand
GTCCCCACTAACAAGGGCTTTTGTCCTCTTTAGATGTTGGCCTCAGCTGACCCTCCACAACTCTGTTAAATTGTCACCAGATTTTACAATGTCACCTCTACTTCTACAGCATATTCTCTACGAATGTTAATTTTTTTTTAATTTCATGCAAGTATCTTTTCCAATGATAAGGTTTTTCTTCTACAAGTTGAGTCTTCACCCACACACATACACACACAGTTTGTGTTTAAAAAAAAAAAAAAGCCCCAGAGCCTGCCATTCAAGGTCCTGCTTGAAGCCTCTGCTGCTTTCCCTCTAGGCTAGGACAAAGGAAGTACTACTTCTGAGAGACACTGGTCACCAGTAGGAATAGCGGGAAATTTTGTGCTATGGCGTCACCAAACTCAGGAACCTGTCTCCTCTACTAAGTAGGCTAGGAAGGACCCCAACCACAATGGGAACACAGCAGAAAACCAGGAAGAGCATCTAAACAGCAAACGTTAAACACAGGCACAGGTGCTTCCACTCCATCATGCTGAAAAGCACTTATGGAAGACTGGATGACCCTGAATGCCAGAGAGAAGCCTGCAGCTGGGGTGGGGTTGGGGTGGGGTGGGGAGGAAGGTGTGCAATGCAGCAACCCACACTGAGGACCTGGGATCCTACAGAGAGCTGACTCTCACAGGACCCCAGTGGAGAAGGCTGTCTGGACCAACCTGTGGAGGTTTACACTGTGGCTGCCGCTGTCCTCCCATCTTCCACAGCAACTCTTATAAAGGACAAAACATTTCATCGGGGTTGGCTGACAGTTTCAGAAGTTCAGTCCATTATCATCATGGTGGGAAGCATGGCAGCATCCAGGCAGACATGGGGCTGGAGGAGCCCAGAGTTCTACATCTTGATCTGAAGGCAGCCAGGAGGAGACTCTCTTCAACACTCAGGAGACCTTGAGCATAGGAGACCTCAAAAGTCCATCCCTACAATAACACACTTCTTCCCACAAGGCCACACCTACTCCAACAAAGCCACACCTCCTAATGCCACTCCCCATGAGCCAAGCATTCAAACACATGAGTCTATGGAGTTCAAACCTATTCAAACCACCACAAATTTTTGCTCTTCCAATTTTAATTTTTGCAATTTCTGGTTTTTGTAATTTTATTATTTGTTTTTTTCCCACATGAATGGGGTTTTACATCTGGATTTTTTTCCTTCTGTGCCTAAGCTATATTCTGTAATAGTTCTCATATGTGCCTTCTCATTCATACGTGGGCCCCTCTTCTTACTTTTCCTAAACCCATCCTCTCCTCACTCCTTCCCCTCACAGACTCTTCCCCTTTCCCTTTCAGCTGATCCACCCCCCGCTTTCCCCCCCACCATATTTTTGCCTCTACTTTCATGTGCAGGCATTCTCTGAGGGAGCTATATAAAAGTCTAGGAGTCACAAATGACTTGTGAAATGCATGCGCAGCATCCTCTTGTCATTTCGAGACTGATTTAATTCACTTATTGTAATTGTCTTCATTTTCCTGAAAATGACATAATTTTCATTTTTTTGCTTTTTTATTTTTATATTTTGTTAGACATTTTTCATTGTATATGCACGCCACATTTCTTTGTCCATTCCTCTGCTGCTGGACACCAAGGTTCCTCCATCACTTTGATGTTGTGAACGGTGCTACAGTAAACACCAACATGCCAGTGTGTATGCGGTATGTTGACTTGGAGCAGTAGAGCTGGGCTATATGCTAGATCTGTTTTTAATGTTTCGAGGAACCTCTATACTTATTTCCAAGAGTTGGAGCAGTTCACACTCCCGCCAGTGTAGACAGATTCCCCTTTGTCCTCATCCTTTCTAGCATTTGTTTTTTTTAATGACCGCCATTTTGACTGTGGTAAGACAAAAGCTCAGAGTAGCTTTGACTGGCGTTTCTGTGATGGCCAGTGAGGCTGGGCAATTTTATATGTTTATTGGCCATTTGCTTTTCATCCCTTGAGAACTGTCTGTTCATTTATTTATTGGTTAATTTGATTTTTTTTTCTTGCTTGGTTTCTTTGCTTTCTCCCAGTCTCCAAGTTTGGGATCTCAGGATTTTGTTTTCCAGTTTGGAGTTGATATCTGTGCAGCGTGAGAGATGAGGATCTAGCCTCATTCTTCCACAAGTAGGCATTCCCCAGCACCGTTTTCAGGCAAGGCTGGCTGCTCTCCAATGCTGTTTTTATCATCTTTGTCAAAAATCAGCTGACTGTAGACTTGTGGGTCTATGTTTCGGTCTTTTATCCAAGAATCTACATGTCTGGTTTTATTCCAGTACTGCGGCTGTTTTTGTTACTGTGGTTCCATAGTATAACTTGAAATGGCTATTGTGATGCCTCTTGCATTATATCATCATCATCATCACCGTCATCATCATCACTATTACTACTACTCTGTACTATGTTGGTTATCCCAAATCTTTTGGTGTTCAGATTCAGATGAATTTTAAGATTGCTTTTTTAAAGAAGTCTATGAAGAATGGTGTTGGAATTTTGATGGGGGTAAGGATTGCATTGAATCTGTAGTTTGCTTTTAGTAAGGTAGAGATTTTCACAATGTAATTTTTCCAACTCATAAGCATGGGTGGCCTTTCCATCTTTTAGTGATGGTCTTCCTTAATTTCTCAATACTTTAAAGATTTCATTGGATAGCTCTTTTTTTTAAAAAAAAAAAGATTTATTTATGTATATGAGTACATTGTCGCTCTCTTCAGACACACCAGAAGAGGGCATCAGATCCCATTACAGGTGGTTGTGAGCCACCATGTGGTTGCTGGGAATTGAACTCAGAACCTCTGGAAGAGCAGTCAGTGCTCTTAACTCTGAGCCATCTCTCCAGCCCCCATTGGATAGCTCTTTAACTTTCTCACTGTGTTTATTGTTCTGAGACAATTTTCCCCCTGATGTATTTCTCAGCATGGTATATAAGACTATTGATTTTTTGTATGTTAACTTTATATTTTGACACTCAGCTGAAAGTAGTTATCAGTTCCAAGAGTGATTTCTGGGAGGGACTTTATGGTCTCTTGTGTGTAGAATCATGTGATCTGCAGATGAAGAGACTTTATTTCTTTCCTATTTTTCCAACGTAATATTTTTATTGACTGACCAAGCCCGCTCAGTCAGTCAACAGGTTTTCCAGCACAGGAGTGAGGATTATGTGCATGTGCTCATATTTCTGTGAATGAATACCATTTGCGCGCAGGTGCCAGGGGAAGCCAGAAGGATTCCTAAGCTGGAGTTCCCCATTTGCATAGATTTCACTTCTTTATCTTGTCTTACTGCTTTAGTTAAGACTTCAGGAATGTAAATGACATTCAATAAGAGTGGAGAGAGAGTGGACATTTCTCTCCTGTTCCTGATTTTAGAATTACATCACCTACAAATAGAGATACATGGCTTCTCATTCTATTTAAACCTGTTTCATTTCTTCACCTTGTCTTATTGTTCTGGCTAAGACTTCAAGTATTCCATCAACTAGGAGTAAGAAGAGCGGACACCTTGTCTTCAGGTTGGTCTGGGCATGCTTTGAGGTTTTCTCCACTTAGGGTAAACTTATCAAGACATTCATACTTTTTTTCTGATTTGGTAGTTTTTTTCATCTCCCCCCGCCCCTACAACCCTGACCAAAGTATCCCCTCCCTCCTCACCTCCTTCCTCCAACCCGACCTCGGTTCTATTCAGGAAAGGGCAGGCCTCCCTCAATATCAACTGAACTCAGCATATCAAAGTTGCACAAAGACTAGGCACCTCCCCTCGGATGAAGGCCAGATGAGGCAACCAAGTAGGCGATGTCTCTAATTTATAATCTAAAGACTTTAGAGCTATAATCTCCCTCTTAGGACCACTTTAATCGTACCCTATAGGGCTTGGTATCCAGTCTCTATGATTTTATTTAATTTTAGGAATTCTTAAGTTCTCATCTTGATTTATTCAGTGACCCAGTCATTGCTTGTGTGTTCCCCATGTGTTCATGGATTTTCTGTAGGTTCTCTTATTATTGATTTCCAGCAACTGATTTTTATTGTTCACTGTGGTCAGAAAGAATGTAGGAAGTTACCTCAACTTTCTGTCTTTATTAGACTTCCCTTGCACCCTCATAAATGACCTACTGAGTTCCATAGATGGCCAAGAAGAGCCTATAGTCCTTAGTGCTTGGGTGGCATGTTCTGTTGATGTCTGTTAAGACCATTTTCTCTATGGTATTCCTTAGTGCTACTGTTTCTCTGTTTATATTTTCTAGATGACCTGTTCCTTGGTGTGATTGGGGCATTGAAGTCACTACTTCTGTATTGGCATTAATCTGTGGCTTTAATGCCCAGTGGTTTTAGTTTTTATGAAATTGGGTGCATGTGAACTTGGGGTGTTTAAGATTGTAACATCTCTTGATGAACTGTTCATTTGATCAGGATGAACTTTTCTTTATCTGTGATTGGTTTTGTCTTGAAGTCTATTCTTTGTCAGATATTAGAATAGCAGAGCTTGCTCGAGTCCTGGTCCTGTTTGCTTGGAATGCCTTTCTCCATCCTTTCACACTAACTGGAGATAGGCACCAAGTATTGTTTTTTAACAAAATCTCAATCATTTGATTTTACCAATGAAGATGGAGAAGCCAGATGCTGGGGTGAAAGCCTGCTAGCTCAGAGAAGAATCCAGCTGGCCTTCCTCCACAGCATCCCAGAAGGACATCCCAGAAGGAGAAGGGAGCTGTTCTCCACATCATCTCACCTCCCTTCTACTTCCTGTGTGCCTCTCTATCCATCCTCCTGACTTCCTCTTACTCTCTATGATTTTTTCCTATGTTCACCCCCAGTCAACTGATTGCTTGTTCCACCTCTTGAACTATGGTTGACTTTACAATAAACAACAACAACAAAAAAAAACCTTTTGGACTAAAGGTGTGTGCTGAGGCTGAGCCACCTCATAACTAAAAACAGGTTTTTCCAGTAAACAACACTATTTTAGGGTTCACAGTGTGATCAAATACCGTGCAATAATGCTTTCAGTTTTCTCATCCAATTGGCTAGCCTGTGCCTTTTAATTAGAGAATTGAGGCCATTAGTATTCAGATTTATTACAAAGTATATACTAATTTCTATCATTTTGTTGATTTTATGGTGTGTGTTTTGCACAGCAGCTATCCTAGCATTAGTGTTTCACTGAAGAGTCTCAGATGTATGTCTGTCCCTTCATTCTGAGATATTCCTTCCTGCCTTCTCTGGAGGGATGGTTTAGTAATCACACATTTTTTAGCCTGTTTGTATCATAGGGAGTTTTTCTTTCTCCTTCATTTATGACAGTTTTTTCTGGGTAAGTAGTCTGGGTTGGCATCTGTGCTTTTTCAAGGCTTAAATCACATTGCTTCAAGCTCTTCTGGCTTTTAAAGTGTCCACTGAGAAATCAGCGGTTATTCTGCTGAGTGTGCCTTGATGGGTGGCAGGCTTCCTTACAGCTTTCAATGCCCTTGCTTGGCTCCGTGTATTTTGTGGTCTGACCATGATACAGCATGTGCAACTTATTTTCTGGTCCAGCCTGTGTGATGTCCTGTGTGCCTCATGTAGACACCCATCCATCCCTAAATGACCTGCAGTTCTCTCTCTCCCCGCCCATGATTTGTAGACTCGGTCTTTTCGAGCTGCCACAATTCTGCATATCCCTTCCATGCTCTTCTTACATCTTTACCATGTGTATGCCTTCAGGCCTTGCTTGTCTGTGTCTGCACGAGCCATTCTTTAGGAAAGGCTTTCTGCTGAAGTTTTTGTTTGAATTTTGCATTCCCAATTTCATTTCTGTTTTTTTTTTCACCCCCTTCAGTATTCCGGTCTCTTATTGACTGTTACTTTTCTGCATAGCACCAAATTAGCCCAGCTGGGAGAGCGTTTCTAAATTCTCTCTCATATCTTCATTTCATTCAGCTGTTTGTGGGGTTTTGGCGTGGGGGGTTCAGTCAGCTCATTTGTGCCCTCTCTACATTCATTCAGGGGTTATGATGTTTGCTTTGAATTCATTGATCATGTTTACAAGTGTCCTTTTGGACTTGTGCCCTGTATTTTGTCTTAGTTGCCCTCCTATGGGACTGCTGATTCTTGGGGAGTGAAGCTGCTTGTCTTTTTTTTTTTTTTTTTTTTTTTTTTTCAGATTGCTTGTATTCTGAGGCATCTGGTTGCTAGTTACATTTTAATATCATGTTTTGATCCAAACGTAGACTGAATGTGCTCAGTCTTGTGCAGTGGCTGGGGGTCCTGAGTAGAAGGTTGGAGGGGCTTTAGGTAGTCCAGGGCAGGAAGGAGCAGGGAGAAGAGACACGAGGTCCCAGATGGGTGGATGAGGCACTGGGAATTCCTAAGCAGAGACAGTCCAGTAGGCTGAGATGTGGAAGCCTTGGTCTCCAGGCCTTATGAGGCAGCTGGAGGGTCTCCGTTAGGCTGAGAGCAGGCCTTTGTGAGAAAGCATGGCTTACTCATAAGGGTCCCCAGCAGCCAGCGAACAGTGTTAGAGAGTTTCAAGCTGACAGGAGCCAGTAGAAAAGGCATGGGGTTCTGAATGGGTGGTAGGAGGGACTGGGATGGGGGAGCTTGAGAGAGCTGAGCTGGGAGGAGCTGGAGGAGAGGGGGAAGGGTTAATGTGGGGGTTCACTTATGGGGGGAGTCTCTGGATCTCCCTCCTGGTGCAATCTCCTCCCTAGCAGGCAGATGGGAGGGTCTTGGGTCACCACCAAGGAACCTTTGCCGAGCAGGTTTTGTAAAGCCCATCAGTGCTAGGTGCTTCCACAAAGTAAACACTTAATTCCCACAACTACCCTGTGACACAGGCACCATGGCTCCGTCTGAAAACTTGGAGACTTACCAAACCCCACGCAGTCTCTTCTCTCCTTTCTGTATACATATAATCAATTTTATTTTTCACTTAAAGCACTGCACAGCTCCACTTTGGCATGTCTGAGCTACCAACATCACCGCTCTTGAACTTTGGGGCCACTGTTAAGTTATTATTTATAATAAGCCCCGCCATGCTCTAGAGCTGTGAAATGACTAAATCAGCAGGTAACATATACACCCATATGAGATGGGCAAAGGTTCCTGTCCTCAGTGACATCATGCTACCTCGGATGGCTCATGATTTAAATATGACTTTACTCTTGGAACTCGTCATTTCATGGTCTCCAAGTCCGACCATGGGTAACTAAAACTGTCCTCATTTTACAGATAAGGGAGAAGTAGTGGAGGAGTGCTTAAATCGCTCAGCTAGAGCCACAGAACGTTCTAGAGCTAGAGGATTCAAATGCAAGTAGTGAGGTTCTAGCACCCACATTCTTTCACCCTATCTCAGACTGTCTCTGAACAGGGTGGGGAGGAAGCGAACATGGGATACGTGCGCAAAAGTCACACACTTGTAGCTGTCTGTGTCTTCTCCTCAACCCTCTGCTCTTCCAAGGAAAGCACCCAAGGAGAGCATAGTCCACCCTGAGAGCAAAGCCTTTTGCAGTTGCTCAACTAATATCATCCACCAGGTGGCAGTCACGGTCTCCGGATTATTTTCTCTCTCTCTCTCTCTCTCTCTCTCTCTCTCTCTCTCTCTCTCTCTCTCTCTCTCTCTCTCTCTCTCTCTCTCTCTCTCTCTCTCTCTCTCTCTCTCTCTCTCTCTCTCTCTCTCTCTCCCCTCTCCTCCTCCCTTTGAGGCAATGGCTCGATTTTTATCATTACTAAACAAACAAACAAATAAGCGGTCTGAAATAGAAACAAAACCCCACAAGTCTCTGACCAGGCCTTTTGAACTGGTGCGTGGAGAGAGCGAGCGTCACTGCGGGACAGATGATGAGGTTCCTTTCCTGTGCTGGAGGTCTGAGGCGGGGTGCAGGCAGAGAGAGGGTGCTGCACCAGTGCGCAGCACAGAAGCCGTGGTCAGAGAGGGAAGATGGGATTCTCACCCACAGAGGGTGTGATCTGCTCCTCCAACACTCTCACCAAACAGCAGCAAGAGCTAAGAAGGAACCCGAGATTCCTATGCATGAATATGAGTGGGGCCCCCTTTACCTGATGGTAACAGAGGTAAGAGGTGATGGGGAGAGATTTGGTTTTTTCTTTTCAGTGTTGTAGCTGCCAGTAAGATACACATGCTTCTGTAAGCACACTCCTACTCATAACCCTAAAGAAACCTACTGAGCCCCCACCCTGACACACACACACACACACACACACACACACACACACACACACACACATACACACACCATGAAAGTTAGAGAAGGACGGAGCTAGCTGGGAGGAGGAAGATGATTCATGGGAGTGGGAGGTGGATGACACACGGTGGGAAGCATGCATGTGATACGTGCATGTATGAAATCCATTATTATGTATAATTAATATATTCTAATAAAACAAAAATGTTTAAGATACAGAGTCCTTGCTGTGTGTTCCATCGGCCAGTAGTGGGTACAGGAACATATGCTGTCCCCCAGGAGCCATCATGATGATTGTCAGAAAAGGTCTTCTTATCTCATCTGTCCCCTTCCCCCTCCACTGGATCTGCCACCAATTTCAGATGTCACTGACCATCCCACTCCTGAGAGTGGACATTGTCTAATCAGATGGGGAGGGGTGTGAAGGGGGGTAGGGCTGTCATTATCTCTGCTGCCAATCACTACAACCTTCTGAAAGCTAGCCCTGAGACTTCCCTTGACAATAGATCCAACCTCACAGGAGTATAGAAGGCAAGGTCTTGTTTACCTGTCGGTTTGAAGAAACTGTGACAGATTTACAATGCTTACTTTAAGCAAATGATGTCAACTCTCACAGTGCACTGTGACGTAACTGTGCTTTTCCTGAGAAATGATTTCCTCTTAAAGAGTAGGTTCTTTCTGTGTGACAGACAGAGGGTGCAACTCCTGGCTTAAAGGTGGCCATGGCTCAAGTATATTCTCAGGTCAGTGAATGGCTCCTCCAGCTATGACTCAGTCTTAGGTTAAGGGCAACCAGACTCTGTTTTTTAACCCCTGTGACTGGGAAGGCTTGAGTGTGCCTCTCATTCAAGTTCCCAGCAGGAGGCTTCACTTTCAAGCCAGAACAATGCTCTGTGGAGTGAGAGTCAATTCCCTCAGACCCAGTAGCTGGAAAGCTACCTCACTCGCCTTAGACCAACACACACTCCTGGTTTTTACATTCTGTCTTGCAGTTGGACAATCCATGGCACACCTTTGACCTCATTTTCCTCCCACACCCTCTTCTGCATTAGACTCATGCTTAATCAGAATTAGAATCTTTTCTGAGCATCTAAGTACCACGCACTGCCATTTCGAGGTAAAGCAGAATCTTGTGCCTGGTCAAATAAGCAAAGAAGAATTTCAGTGTGACCCCAGAGCTCAGGGAAGGGAAGAATACAGTACCATCCATGCCCAGCAGGACAGGCTGTCCCTTCAACTAACTCACTGAGGTCTCTCTCCAATAACAGCCAAGCCAGACAAATGTTACAAGGGATACCGCCCATAGCAAGCAACGTCTTCTTTGGTGGATCCCGTTAGTTCTGGTATAATTAGGGCAGGTTCTGATTGCTTTTGGGATATTTTGTCTTTGCTGATGGGTCCTAAGGAAAAAGGGTTAGAAAGGCATTGTAGGCTGTGTCACCTTTCAAAAGAGAGAATGAAGGATTTTGCCAACAACCAACTGGCTCAAATATGTCGTCCTCAGTACCCACACTTCCTCCAACTGTCTTGCGGGCTGCCAGCATCCTGCCTGGCTCAAGCCACCATCACCCACCAAAGTCCACCAGTATCACTCACCCAAACCACTGCCCTTCCCTCCCACATGGTCTATCCCACCCTGGAAACCTAGCGAAACCTAGCGTCTCATGACTGCCAGCCATGTCCTGCCCTTGTGGCTTGCTTTTTAGTGGTTCTCCACACATATATCCTCAAAGTATTTTGAGAACTTAAATGTAAGGCCCCAAACTACAAAACTACTGGAAGGAAACGGACACCTCATGAACAGCTTGGACCAGCCAAGGATGTTTTGAACAAGACCTCAGAAGTAAAAGCAGACAGAGACCGAGCATGATGGTATGCACCTTTAATCTCAGCACTAGGTGGCAGAGACAGGAGAGCCTCTGTGAGTTGGAGGCCAGCCTGGACTACATAGTGAGTTTCAGGGAAGCAAGAAGTAAACAGGGAGACTCCAGAAATTCCCAAAGCGAGCAAGCAGACAAACAACAAAACAGACAATAGATAAAAATTAAACTGGAAGCTTCTGCAAAGGAAACACTGAATAAAGCAAAACCAACTTGCAGGATGGGGGAGCAAGGAACATGAAGGAGGGACGGGGATGGGGGCGGGGACTTGCCTTTTCCAGGCAGTTACTGTTAATAAATGCTAGTGAAAATGGAGGCCGCTGGATTCCTGGCTCAGGTTCTGTGGTAAACACTTCAGTTCCTTGTCACCTCAACCCAGTGATGCCAAAGCTGGTCGTCAGGAGCTTTCTAATATGGTCATGTCACGTGGTCAGTCATAGGCGGGCAGCTCAGGCACAGAAACCCAGGCTCACCCAGAGCCATATCCACAGTGATGCCAGGCCTTGGGGTTTTGCCCAAGTTTGTCTAACTCCCAGATCCAACTGGATCCGTCCATCCTACTGTGCCTTGGCTCACCTTTATGTAACCTTGCACTCACAAGGCAAAGACGGAAGAACAAGAATTTGTTACTTCCTTAAAGGCAGTATCAATGCTAGGCCACCCAAGGGCCACACAAGCCTACGTTCCTTCCGGCAGTCCCTACTTCTTTCCTACAGTTTTCTCCAAAGAGATTTTGGGCTCATCCAAAACCACTCAGAACACTTAAGCCACAGAACACAGCCCTTCAGGGGTTTGTGTCCAGTTTGCCAACACAGACTCATACCCTGTGCTGCCCTGCATAGCCCCATGCAGTGGAAGAAATACTTCTGTTCCTGGAAATGGGTGTATGTGTGGAGGGGTAGGGGAAGGAGAGAGGGAGATAGGGAGGGAAGAAGGGGGGAAGGAGGCAGGGAAATAGGAAGGGGGAGGGAGGGAGGGAGGGAGGGAGGGAGGGAGGGAGAGAGAGAGAGAGAGACTGACTAGCTGGCCCTGCATAGCAAAACTTGGCAGCCTGGAGTCTCACTGCTCTCTGTTACCATAGCAACTGCTGTGGGCTGCCAGGGATGGGGACCAGAGGATACACAGGAGAAAATCAACCTGGGCAAGGGGCATCTGAGTGCTCCCACTTGCTGCAGCAGCTCTGCTCCTAGGCCTCACCCAGCACAGGGCCAGGGACTGTAAGAGGAGGGATAACTACAGGAGCAACCGCAATGCTAGTGGTAACAGAGGGGACAGGCCAGACACGTGGTCTGTAGCAAGGTGTGGCTGTCAGTGCTGCTTCTGCACAGATGACAGACTCAAAACATCCTCTGATCAGGAAACTTCATTCTCTATCTGGAGCTCAGAGGAAAGGATATTGAAGCGCAGTGTGGGGATGCGGAGAGCCAAGGAGGATTGCACTTTCCCTTTTTGCATATAGACTGCGTCACTGTGGAACCGCCTTACCCTGGGCAAGCTGAGAGTGTGATGGTGGGTGGAGGTGGTCTAGCACGCATTCGAGTCACGCGCATGCGTGTTCCACTTTCCTCCTCTTCCCACCATCCTCATTCTCTCTACTCTCTACCCCAACCAGGGTCCCTTCCCCTACATCCCTTATCACCCTTAGGGAAGGTACTGATTCTGACTTTCTAAGGTCCCTTATGGGACTAAATCAAGCCTATGTATGTCCTTTGCACTTCTGGAGCTCCATGTTTTTATCTTAGATTGGAACCTTGAGGGATTTGCGTGACCGGCTGCCTCTGAAGGTGTCTTGCTGTAATCCAGAATCAAACGCTCTATTTGCTTCTTCCAGGCTCCACTGCAGCACATCTGTTCAACAGCAGCTGTTCAGGCTGTGGCACAAATCTAAAGCCTGTGCCTGCTCCAAAGTCCCATTACTCCAAAAATGGCAAAACTTTCTCTTTCACGAATATATACAAAATGAAGATTCGAAATTTCCAAAAGGAATGCACTTTGACCCTGCTAACATTCCAGGGCAGAAGCAAAAACTGACTTGAAAAAGTCACAAGGACATACTGCAAAAGTGTCTGCTACCATGCAGATTTCAGAATTAGTGTTGTGATATCAAAGACTACCCAGAGACTCAAAATATAACATGGGTAAGATGCTTGGTTAAGAAGTTTTACAGAAAAATTCTCCCCAGTGGGATTTTGTTTGAACTAAAAAAAAAAAGTTTCTATGACTTATATATGATCAATTCTCTGTCATCTCTCTACTCTTTCTAATGTCACCTAAGTACCAGCATTCAGAAATGTTACTTAACTAGGTAGGTGGCTATCCTTTCTTGGCACCCATGTGATGTTGGTAAATTGAAACACGTGTGAACAATGTATGAGGACCTGACTCCCACGGAATCACTATCCTGTTATTGTTAAAGGTCCTTTTGTCAAACCAAAGTTTCAGGAGATGATATGCATCATTTCAGCATAACTTTTTGGCAACTGCTTCTTCATAGGTTAGAAATTAGAAAAAAAAAAAAAAAAAAAAAAAGGTGAGACAGGATCCGCAATCTGTGTGCCTGGTTGAAAGCCCGCTTTACTGATTGCCTAAGGAATCTGGCCCTTGCTCAACTTAAGCTGAGCATGAGTACAGAACATAGCTTCTTAGATGGTAGGAAGGTTGAAAGGAATGATCTCCAGCACAGGGCCTGGAGCTTGGGAAGCACTGCCTCAACACCAGCAGCTGTTATGTTCTCACTCACAGGTTCATACCGAGGCAAGCAAACATACGGGACAGTTTAGCATCAAGGGACTCTGCTGGTGTGAGCTACGCATACGCCCCTCTTTTAATAATGCAGTTGGCAGCCTGGGACCCTTGCCTGCATAGACTATGCACACATCCACCCATCTCCAAACAATATACCTAGCAACCTGTTCACAAGCCAGGACCTGGACTGAGCTGTATACCTCGACACCTTGAACAGTGCAGTCTTCCTCCTCTCCCAACAATCATCAGTTTCTATTCAACTGTACTCTAACTAGTTATATCCAGGTAGGAGGACTGATCTGGCATAAACTAGTTTTGAGTGCACATGCAATTAAGACAAATTGCATTCATTCCCTGTGTGAATTTTTAGGGGGCAAATTCTATTGATCAGCATCATATGTTTAACGAATAATTGAATATGCATATGATTAAAATAAGATGCATTGGAGACCCACAGCCAAACATAGATGGAGCTTGAGGGATGCTGTGGAAGAGGGGTGGAGAAGAATTGAGAAGCCAAAGGGATCAAAGCCACCACCAGACACAGCCCACAGAATCAACTGGCCGGGGCTCACAGGCACTCAGACTGAACTGACAATCAGGGAACCTGTATAGGTCTGACCTAGGTCTTCTGCATATACGGTATGGTTATGTAGCCTGGTTGTTCTTGTGGGGCTGCCTTCTGTGAGAGCAGGGGCTGTCTCTGACTCTTTTGGCTGCTTTTGGGACTCTTTCCTCCTACTGGAGTGGATTATCCAGCCTTGCTATGAGGGAGTGTGCCCAGTCTTGCTGTACCTCGTTATGCTGCGTTTGGTTGATATCCCCAGGAGGCCTGCCCTTTTCTGAAGGGAAATGGGAGGAGGAGGAGGGGATCTGGGGAAAGAGGGGAGGCACTGGGAGAAAATGAGGGAGGGGAAAATGGCTGTCAGGATGTAATATATGAGAGCATAAATAAAAAAGAAAAACAAACAGATGCATTGTGGGAAAGTGCATGAGAAAATAAGAAAATGCTTATGACTGAATGCAGTAATCACAGATCTTCACCCTCAAATACCCGTAGTAACCACGCTTCCCCTACTCTTAGACCCCGTAAAAGAAAGGCCGCCCGAAAACAATGTATGCTCTTGGGTGCTCTCACTCATGTGGCCTGTTGTTACTCCTGTTTTTCATTAATAAAAATATTTTATTGAATTTGAGGAATTTGGCGCTTTTTAAAGAATTCCAAATCTTTCATGCAGAACAAAACAAAATCCAATTTAATTTTTAATTCAAAATTTTTTGTTTATTTTGGTTTTTGTTTGAGACAGGTTTTCTCTGTGTAGCCCTGCCTGTTCTGGAACTCTGTAGACCAGGCTGGCCTTGAACTCAAGAGATTGACCTGCCTCTGCCTCCTGGATGCTGGGATTAAAGGCATGCGCCACCACTGCCCAGTCCTATATTATTTTTTAACCTTGATCTGGTGGCAGTGGTGATTCTGAGGACCACAGGGAAAGCAATGGGCCCCTGACAGATGAGAGTGGAAATCTGGGCTGTACTGTATGGTAGCTGTGTACAATGCCTACACTGTCTGCCTTCCCACAGGATACTTAAATATCCTATCCAATACCTTCTGAGGGGGTAGTCTTACTGATGGGTACAGGTGCTTGGCCATGACTGATTTCTTTCCCAGAATCAAATCTTGTGGTCACTGTGGCAACAGGGCTGCTGAGAGACCACTTTCCACATCCTGCCCCACGACATTGTCATTACATCTTTCAACAGCTGATGACATGAGATGTAGCTTCATGTGGCCCTCTCATATGAAGTGTGGCCTCCATTCCAACAAAGATGGAGGCATCAGGTCTCTGCTACATGTTACCTAAAATCACATATGCCACCTCACACACTTCAATGACTGACCCTCCCCACCCCCTTCTTAGCTACCTTTACGGGTAACTTAGAACAAGCTGAGATGCCTTGTTGCCTTTGGCGGATTCTAGGCAATCATTTCTAGGCCTGCCTGGTTCTTTTTTCTTCTGTTTGATGTCACAGAGGTGTGGGAGAAGAGCTGGAAATAATCTCTTTAAAATGGTGACATTTGCTTGATCACACAGACATTTGTATGGCATCAAAGCTCCAGTTCCTGAAATAGAAGGCAGAGGATAAAGCAGGCTCAAGCTTAGATCCCAGCATCTGTGTCCCCAGTTCACCGCCCTCAGGCTCCATCCGCCTGCATCATCTCTCACCGATACCTAATCAGAGACTGTGCAACACAAAACGTGGATGTTTTGCTCCGTCTGCATCCTGGACTTGATGCCGATGCTCATTTTTAACTTCTGTGAGACAAGTTGTCCTTTTGTAATTTGTCACCACACTCAGTCAGAGCAAGACATGTTCCCGGATGGCCAGTGGTAACGCCCAACAGGTCTAGAGTAAGATTTGGACTTAAAACTATCTAGAGAAGATCCAAGGCATGTCAAAACAGAATGTTCTCTGGTAAGAGACCTGGAATGGCTACATAAAGTCCTTGGCTTTTCAAATCCAGCAGTTCCCATCCCCGGAGTATGAGGGAAGGGGGATACTGACTGAGGGGATTCTCAGAGGATGCTTAAGGAGGCATATGATTCAAAAAGCAGACAGCATACCCAGGACGGTAGATTCAAAGCCGGTGGCTTATAGGGGAGGTGTGACTGTGCCTGTGGCAATTGTAAGTGCTGGTCCAAGTCAGTGGAAGCTAATTCAAATGGCTACAGAGTAGTTTCTCATTTCTAGTCCTCTACGTAGGGACTGAGGAAGGGATTAAGGAGATTGACTGGGTGGTTTAGAAGCAAACCTGGAACCTGTCGCATATGGGTGGACAATGGAAACAGCTCTGTCAGTGTGACTAATGGGACATGGGCTTCCTAGGGCAGTTTCAATATACTGTGGAGGCAAGTCCTGCAACCTAGAATTCCTGGGGCAAAAGTATGCAGTGTAGCCCGCTTCCCCACCATTCCCAATGGCTGGTTTCCATGCTGGGGAAAAAAATTAAGAAGTAAAACATCTCGCAGTCCATTTGTCTCCTGCCTTCCTATTCTTGAGAACAGTATGTCATGAGAAGAGAGCACAGATACCTTACTTCCCAAACAGGGTATCCGCGGGGTATATTCTGTTGTAATTTATTATTGAAAACTTAAATATATCTTAAAATATAAATATTAACACACTACAGTATTCAGTAGTCGACATGAGACATGGACCAAATAAAAGACAACACATACAGTTCCTGATCTTGGGGATTATAACCCCAGAGTATAACTCCAGAGACCACAGCCTGTGGCATCAGTCTCTGAAAGAACTGAGAGTCCAAAGACAAAGGAGACTTGTTTAGAAACAGGAGATGAGGGTCAGTGGTAGAGCATGTGCTTATCACATGGGAGGTGCCAGGTTCAGTCTCCAGGAGGGAGAAAGAACACTTAGATTGCAGGCTGATATACCCCACCCCCAGATACCACACAGCACAAGGCAGTACATGAACTAACAGCAAGGTCAAAGATACTACAGCTGATGGCTCCTACAACTTCCGGAAGCCATGAGTGCCTGCCACAAGCACTCCCATGACTAAAGACTTTCTCATACTGGTTTGTTCAGTCAGGGCCCAACAAGACAGTCCTAGTGTTTTTAAAATGTTATATTCCCAATGAAGGAGTCTACTTATGCTAAAAAGAAATAAGTATAGTGAAAGAAATCTGAGTTAAAAGTTTTATTCATTCAACATCTCACATTACAAATATTTAAAAATTATATGCATACTGGTATAAATAGTCATTTGCAAACTATTTAATAACATTAATTTTCCACTAGCACTTCAACAAATGAACTCTTTTAAAAAAGGAACTGTGTTATATAACTTAAGAGTAGAACATACAAAAATAGGAACTTAACGTGAAAATGACTTTAATAAAAAATGAATTACCCTTATTTAAAATGCTAGAATAAATACTACAACCTCCCCATACACAGTAAAAACTATATGGAAATTCAGCCAAGTAGTACAATTAACTGACACACTTAAATAACGCTCCCTTCTGATAATATGAGCAATACACGGGAAAATCAGGGATTAGTAAAAACTAGACACCCACTTGCTAAAAGTTTCACTTCCAAAAAAATATAACAAAAATCTGATGAAATTATAAAAACTAATTATACTTTAAATTTTAAAAATATAAAAAATAAAACAGTTGAATACAATATTGTCCCAATTCTTACAATGCTATCAATCACAGTAGCTTTAAAATAAGATAATAAAATAAAGCAAATGACCAAAACCTCTTTTATTCCATTTTTAAAAATAATCTCAAATTTACATTAGTAGAAAGATTGATTTCTGATTCTTTTCTTTAGAAACACCAGCAAGAAAGAGGATTACTCTTAACAGTAGAAAATGACATTTTTTAATGTCTGCAATTAAAAACAAAGAATTACACTGCAAAGATCTTCCAAAGTGTGAGATAAGTATTGCACATAACTGGAGTGAGCTTGCCACAATTCATCACATTCAAGTTTTAAATCACCTTTTAACAGAAGATTCAACTCTTCAAAACAAAAGGGGTGAATTATCAAGTCTTTCCAACAGCACTCTCATAAAATGCTAAGTTCATTCACTGCAAGTTTTATTTTGCATCTGCAGAGGTCTGTGTATGGAGAAGTAAATATATTATACCAAAGCCAGGGGATGGGGACAGGGTAGGGGGGGGTCCTTTACATAGAAAATAATCAGAAACACTTTATTTTACATTGCAAAAATAACCATGTAATTACTCTGTAACTACATTGTAAATACATGGCTGGTGCCATGCTAGTGCGCTAGAACTACATGCTTGGTAAATTGAAGTGATGCCCTAAAACCTGTAAACTAATTACATGTTAATAATGTTTGAGTTACATGGTAACTCCCAACTACAATCCCATGTAATCTGAAGGACATGTAATCATAAAGTTCAGAGTAATAGATAATCATTGTTTATGCCCTGTAAAGAAGTGGAACCAAATCATCTGTAAACACGCTTGTCACACAATCACAAGTAAATATTAGCAGAATAACAATTTCTTACATTAGTCATGCATACTAACATTACAAACCTGTCTGTGGCAGGCGATTTTGTTTTATTATATAGAATTTAAAAGAGCAGACATCTCTGAATCAAACATGTAACATCAATTAAGATTAAAAATGATTAAACATTCGCCCAAAATGTCTGCATTTTATGAATAATTTAAAAAACTTAGTAAGAAGCTGTAGACAATTTTGTTATTTTAAATTTCTACCCTATGGTTACGCATTTAATTTTTTTTAAAGGAACTACAGTGTTATCTTGTCATTTTCATGCGAATTTTTTTCATTAATTTGTGACTTTACATAGACTATTTCTTAAATTATAGTTACACCAGTAGCTGGTGCTGGGGAAGGATGTTTAAGCAACATGCTTTCTCTTCTCTGCAGACTCTAAAATAGCATTGCCAGTGCACAACATTCATAATTTAAAATGTATGCAGAGCACTGAAATGTATAAAAAGCAGAATATAAGAAAATAAAATTTATTAAAATTATTTATATTAAAAAATGAAGTATATGAAGATCTCTCAGTAATAAAAGTACAAAAAGCTACTCTTTGCAATATGAAAAATTGAGGTATTGCATAAAGAGATATCCCGTCAGTGAAAAGTGTGCCTAAAAGTGTTCACTGTTGGAAAAACAAGATATATAAAAGTAGTGCATAACAAATATACATCATGTGCATGACAAAGTAAGTTAGCTACAAACACTGTACCGAAATTCAGCAGGCCCTGTACAAAGGGAAAGTATTGTTCAAAGCTAGTTCTCAAGCAGTGTTATTTCTTGTTAGCTCATCACACCTGTTTTCTGAGTAGGAACAGCATGATAGCACACCCCAAGCCACCTACAAGCATTAAAGGAAGAGAGAGAGGCAAATGAACATTCCAATTAGAATCATGTAGTTCAGGAGAAAAGAAAAACGTCCCTGACCAGCTACAAGAGAGACAGCACCCTCCACCACACAGCTGCTCCGCTGTTCTGTTAGCAGGGGATTCTCTGACAGTGGCTCCCTCTTTCTATTGGACTCTTAGACAGCAAGTGCCTCCATTTTGACCTTTGGAACTTAACAGGTGTAGTTCATTAAAGCCTGTGTTAAAAATAAAGGGCTGCTTTTCCTACAGACAGCAGAGGGGTCACCAGCCAGGGGGTGACAGCACTGCGGGCAAGTCTTTGGTTCTGAAGGATCCAAGATGGTACTGTCAGGCAGCACAGCTCAAAAGACTGCACTTAGACTGTTGCTGTTAAATGCTTTGCACACTGATAGTAATCCTTTGAACTACGGTAGGGCATTTAATAAGAGAATGTCAATTAAACCAAAAGTTACTTCCATGACCAGGGCTTCAAGAGACTATTTTAAATTTATCCCCGAAGCAGACTGTTCAAAACATAAGAACATCTGTCAAAGCTAGGGTTGTATTTATAATAAAGCATGCATTACTTGATGAAGTTGGCACTTCAAACACTATGTCCCATGCTAAGTTCGGAAAGTGTATGTTATTGTACCTTATAGGAAGAGTAAGATAAACATACGGACTTTTGCACAGATTTACACAATTACTTAGTTCAACAGTGCAAAACACTTTGCAACTACTTGACTTTTTTTTTTTAAACCTTTCCCCCCCCCACATTTTCTATGTTACAACTAAATTACAGGATTCCAAAGTAACTTCAAATGGAAAACAAGGCCAATGGGCAGCCGGTCTTTATGCTGTTTTAATCTTCCAGTTTGGGCTACAAGTGTAGTGTAACACAAAGTCAAAAATGATATCCTTGAGGTATGTCTAGATATGTTGTTTTTAATGTCAAAATGGAGAGCAAAGGCTGACACCTGATGACTGTTAGTAAATTAGGATATAGAGTTTATATATAACAACAAAAATAAATTCATGTATTTGTTCTTCTGTTTTCCCACCAGACATCATTAATTCTAGCTTTGGTAGGTTTCCTGGGGCTGTGATTAGGAAGTCAGTTAAATAAATATAAGCACACTCCCCCCTCAGTAGTAAAGTCACCCAATTCTTACATTCGGAATTTTAAGAATTATTTCAAAGAAAACAAACTCAGCTCTGCCTACTTTATTTCTTCTGATGTATAAAGGCATTTGAGGCCTGATCAAGCTATACTCAGCCTCAAAGCTCTTACAGTTACGCTGCTCAATCTTGCTCATGCGTTTGCTTGCTCTGACATACTCTTTCCTGTTAATAACTGTTAACTCCCTCCATTGATGTTAAAAGAATAAAAAGGGATAGAAAAGAGAGAGAAGGAATGAAAGAAAAGAAACAGCAAGAGCACTTCCCTGGGGAGACTGTGTCAGAGCAGACAATAGTGTTACTGTTGGTGATTATCTCAATAAAGTTTTCTTATATGTTATATCATTACCAGCAATTAAAACCCCAAAATATTGTCTCATTTCTCTGTTAATAATTCTCTCCTCTAAGAAGATGTTACAGCAAGTTTGGATCCTCTTGGCCTCCAGCAAAACAAGAGAATTAAAACTTGCATGCAACATAATGGCAATGTGAGATGGAGTTGAACGTACTGTCTGCAGTGACACGAGAGTCTACAAAACACCTATGATGTAGGTTGTTCTTTTCATTCTACTACTGTTAGTTACACACTGCTGCACACGACATGCCAGTGTGAAGAGACTGAGGAAGAGTCGGAATTAACAGAAGAGGGCACTTCTTCTGAGGCCTGCAAATGAGCTCTGGAGTCATTCATTCTTCAGTTCCAGCGGAATGAAATATGCCGAGGGCGGTCACCACCTTCCTTCACCAGGGGCTTGTGGAATTCTCTGCCAGCACGAGAGTGAATAGCAGCCCAGCAATATTCACAGTAATACTGCAGACAGGTAACATTAGCACAGAAAAATGGAGCAAATTTCCCCCCACAACGGGCCCCTTGACATTCATCACACAGCTGGTCATCCAAGACATATGGCTTAACCTCCACCTGCATTGGAGAGATAAAAAGGGAGTTGGCATTTCGGTACCATGTGCAAGTACACTTTTATGTTGTGCTTCGACCTCCTTGTACCAAGGTGCCATAGGGAGGAGCACTGATACTCTTACTGAAGTGAAGATCGTCCACTTTAAATAGCTTTTCATAAGATATTCATATCTATCATTTTACATGCTTATCATGTTAAAGTTTCAAACAAAAAAGAAAAACAAAAGAAGAATTTTATCAGAAACTATCATTACTGAAATTATAATTTAAACAAAACCATCCAAGCCTGACTTCTGTCCCACGAACTTTTGAGTGCTTGCTGAGCCTGGCTGGTGGTTTAAGTGTCTACATCTTGGCTTGTAGTCACAAAGCTGGGAGTCTTGTACAACATGATGTGACTCACTTGTTGTCAGAGTAGTTCACTTGGATCTAAAAGTGAGAGGTGACTTTACTAGTACAGCAGGCCAGCTATCACCTGAGCCTTTCAGGCATCAAAATGACCTAGTTATTACCTCACCGGCTATAAAAGATTGGTAATGCTTGGTCCTGGGAGACTCCGGGATGAAACCTCCTAGGACTTGTGAAGATGAGGAAGGGCATCTAGGCTTTAAGTCCCACACTGCAGAGGATCTGGAGAGGGGCTGAACCCTGACTGACCCAGGGATCTCACTTTGGAGAACCAAAAGTAAGCATTTCTAATGACGAGCTCCAGCTCTGAGCCGCGAATTGACAGGGAAGTTCGAAGGAGGAGGAGCAGGCAGGCATGTGACTGTGCGCCAGTTGTAGCCTAGCACTCACACTAGAGAAGGACCACAGACGCTGAGTACGTAGGTGACCTGAAGCAGTGAGTATGAAACACCACTGACCTTGTTTATAGCTCAGATTTGAGAACAGCACAATCAAAACCAACCAATGAAGACAGCAGAATATAGGCCACCATGTTGGCTGCCAGTCCCAGTCCCAAGGGAAGTGCCAGTGTCCATCAACTTACACAAATGGTGCACCATTTCTAGAACTTTCCAAATGAATCCCAGCACTTACCCGTTTATCTATCTCTCCATGCTGCAGCTGAACAAAGCGGGCACTGATAGCAGCTATGTAACTCTGTTGATTAGAAAACGCGACTCGTCCAGCTCCTTTTGGGTATTTGAGCTCTGGGTCAGTATCGATTCCAGCATAGCAGACACCTCCATACAGCCGATCCATTATCATTGCAAGCTCCACTAAAAGAAAGGAACAGAGACACTATCAGGAAAACTCATCTGCCTCACCGAACATCTCACCAAAGAAGTTTATGTGACCTCTGAGTATGGATCATTATAATCATTATTAAAATCAAAATCATTATTATAATAACTTTTCTGCTGGGTGACTGCTTAATTGCAAGCTGGCTGGTTTACAATGTGCTTTCTTAATTTTCACAATCCATGAAATAGGTAGTAATTTTCTGAGAAAACTGAGGCTCCAAGATGAATGGTCTGTCCGGGTGACAGGGCCAGGCCTGGAACCTAAGGTTTGTCTGCTTTGGCCTCACTGCTGTCATTTCTGTACTGGTTATCAAGGTATTGATTCCTATAAACTGAACATTAGAAAGTTAACTGGGAGGCTCTCTGGAAGGCCCTGCCCTCCTCCCCATCAAAGCCGTACCTTTGTTTACACATAGCTGTTCACTAACACATCTTACATTGGCTGCCCTTTCAGAAGACCCGTGTTTGATTCCCAGCACCCACATGGCAACTCACAACTGTCCAGTCCAAGGGGATCCAAAGCCCTTTCAGGACTCTGGGATCACTATACATACGTGGTGTACAAACATACAGGCAAGCAAAACACCCATTTGCATAAGATAAAAGTAAAATCTTAAAAAAAAAATTCAGCATAGGTACCTTGCATGGATGGGCAATACTTCTGCCAGAATATAATGACTAATAAATGAAAATCTCAGTGCCAGGCTTGGGAAACCTCCCTATGAGTTATTGATCAGTGATACCCTAGAGGTCTATTAAACAATACAGACCATCATCACTGCTCTTGAGTTGTCCATCATAACTAGATAGCAAATTGTATTGCAAAGAGACAGCATACTGTGGAGTACTGTGCTAGTTTCCATAGTACTAGAAGGTGCTATGAAGGCTGACTGATGGAGAAAAAGCATCAGTGGAATCACACTGCAGTGAACCTTGGATGCTACTGTATCAACCTGTCAGACAGCAGATGCTCACTGGTGCTCAGCAGCAGCACAAGGGTAAAGGGTAACCAACTGCTTTGGATTGGATTTGATGCCTTTGCACAGGAGGGAATTCATGCCTGGGACTGTACAGCTTAGGAGGTCATAGGCCCAAGGGGGACCTACCATTGCTGTCTTCCTAAGTGTTGTTAAACTGCCTCTCAAGGGTTTGTTTCTTTACATGAATTAGAGTTGGCCTCAACCTAGCCAGAGAGGCTTGGCTAGAGACTCAGAACTGGTCACAGAAAGGAGAACAAATGACTATTGAGTTTTTAGTCCTAAATGGGACATCTAACCATCTGTCCCCATAAGTTTCAGGAGACATCCCAGAAGAGGGGAACAGAAAGGATGTAAGAACATATGGGGAAGAGCACCAGGAAATGCCGCCTCCTGAGTATGACACAGCCACTGTACTCATGAAGTCACCACAGCTGTGGTAACATGCATATCATCAAGCCAACAAGACCAGACAGCAATTCCAGCAGACAGCACCAAGTGGACTCTATGGGACACACACACACACACACACACACAAACACACACACAAAAGAAAAAAAAAGAAGAAGAAGAAAAAAACCAACACAAAAGGAAAAGACATAAAGGGAGGAGGGGACTTGGTAGAGGTGCCTGGGGGAAGGTGGGTGGATAATTGTAGAAAATAATAAGACACTCTTTCAAAAACTTGAAATAGTGGATGTATTTTTTAAAAACATAAAACTTTATTTTAATCTCACTATCCTCTTAAACCTCAAGTTATTTAAGTCAAGTGGGGATGCAATTCCTTTGTAGTTATTCTAAAATCATTTGGGGCTGTAGTTGTATTAGGAACTCAGTAAACAGTGACTGAGGAATTGAGGACATGGGAGAGAAACCCTGCACATCTCAGCACAAAAGGCCTTTGGATTTCCTATAAACGACAATAACAATGACTAGCATTGTGGTACTACACTTAGGCACTCTGCATTAGTTATCTCATTTAATCTTCAACTCTATAAAGTAATGCACTTTTGATTCCATTTAACAGGTGAGAAAATTGAGAATTAGGAAATACATACATACATACATACATACATACATACATACATACAATCATAATTTGTCCAAGCACATTAATTCCAACCCAAATGCTTAGACACTAGAACTCTCTCTTTCACATTAACTCAAAGCTCATGAAGTGTTTCAGCTGAAGGTCTTTATAGCTCTCATATGCTAAAGATGCAGGGATTTCATTTGTTAACTATACCAGCTCGTAATGGTCGAGGAACGCCACCAACAAATATTGTTTTCCGTGGGTCAAGTGGCTGTGAGCCATCCATCACAAAGTCACTGTCACTGAGATTCCAGGGCCGGATCTGCACCTACAGAGTGTATAAACCAAAATGCTCACATCAAGAAAAGTTCAAAGTTAGTGCAGAGTATTTTACAATACCCCATCTTATCACAATCCAATAGGGCTATAAGACCAAAAGGCTTAGATGCAGAAGCTTTCCCTGCCTTTCATTCAGATTAAGAATATCCCATGAAGTGTTTACTTACTATAGGCCAAATCCCCGAACACATCACACATCCTTAACTGCCTACAAGTTAATTATTTTAACTGTTAATTAATTGTTTTCCCAGTTACCCAGACTTACAGGAGCTACATAATTTAAATTTAAATAAAATAGGACTCAGCATATTTCCAGAAAATGCAGACTTATTGCTGATACTAATGAATCTATTACATTGTTTCAAAACTATTGCAAAGTAAAAATATTGCTAATATTTGCAAAATATTTTTAAAGATTTATTTATTTTTATTGATTTAGGTGCTGGAAACTGAATCCAGGTCCTCTCCAAGGGCAGCAAGTGCTCTCAACCACCGAGCAGTGCTATGTTGCTAATGCTTTAGTGTCCATTAGCCTAACCGAGAATAATAAGCCAGGCCTGGTGGGGCAAGCCTGTACAGCCTCTGTACCAGTTTGACTTCTCCAGGGTCTGTGAGTGTGTCTTTAGCAATAAGGTCTTACCAACAAGATTTTGTGGGTAGCCAAGAACAATGACGATAGCCTGTATTAGTTTGGTGGTCTGTGAGGCCTCCAACTAACAACTCAAATGGAGGGGGAGGTGGTTGTCCCACAGCTGGAATTGGGCTTTTGTAAGGTAACCTATGGCTTCAGGCAGGAGGACTGTCCCTCTGTATAATGTAACTCTAATTCCTTCCTTATCACTATCTGTCACTCACACACACACACACACACACACACACACACACACACACACACACCTATAGAATAGTTTCAAAACTATTTCAAAATAAAAATATTGTTAATATTTGCAAAAAGTTTTAAAGATTCATTTAAATGTTTTAAAATTTAGTTTATTAATAAATATTTTAATAAATTCATTTTAATTAAAACTATATTTAAAGATTTATTTCCATATGCTTCCATATGGTTTTCAAACACCCTCAGTGTTAGCCTCCTCCAACCCCTCTTCTACTCTCTCCACATCCTCTTCCAGTTATACCTTCCCACTTGCAGCCTAGAAGGTGCTTTGTAGGCTGCTGGGGAAGAAAATCTGTCAGCAGTCTCACCCAGCCGTGAACCCTGTGAGCTACAAAACAACCCGCCTGGCAGATCTGCTCATCGGAACAGTAGTGGTATAAATGTTATGGAGTAAGCAATAGCTTTCTATTGCACTTACGGCCCGCTTCATGCATGGTACCATTGCCTGGGCCAACAAACTATAGCTGGGTAAGTCGTTGGGTAGAAGAGGGCAGCCTGTTTTGCTATTATTTTGCTTAAGGTACATAGTATTAAACTACCTTCTAAATATTTACCCTTATACATGTAGACTAAGCATATCTCACCGCTCATCAGAGAAGCTTCTTTATGCAGCAGATGGTGGTTAATACAGAGACTCACAATTGTTCGAAGTGCTGTGAATATGTGACTGTGAAGTGTTCGGGTAATGGGACATCTCTCTCACACGTCCTCACCCTCAAAAGGTTTAGAAAGAGGGGGTGGAAAGACTGTGAGAGCTGAGGTTGAGGAGGATGCTGGAAAATAGTGTCTTTACCAACTCACAGCAGCTGTGGTTGCCTGCACAAGATCAAGCCAGCCACTGCTCCAACATGGGGAGAGAGATGCTCACAGGGCCCCATCCTGGATGCTTTTGGCAGGTGTTGGCTACTAGGGAGGGACAATCAGTTTTTTCAGTAGTATGGCCCACTGTTGGTTGACCATGCTCTAGAGGATGGCTCTACACCATGCACACAGCACTACTTAGACTCAGGAAGTTACCAGAAGGAGGAGGAGGAAGATGGGGAGAAAGAGGAAGAGATGATATAGGTGGGAGAAAGATGTAGTGGAAGATACTTTCTAAAAGCTGGGGGGGGGGGTTGGTACCCATTGTATTCATTTGTGAAATTACCAAAGAATACATTATAAAACCTGTTATATTCAATTTTCAAACATACAGATTTAAGTAGAAATCTTAAGAAGTTTTCAAACAAAGCAAGTGAGTGGAGGCATAAACAAAGGGCGATTTTATGCTAACCGATACTCACTGGTTTATCCTTGATGGTTGGACTTGATACACACAGGTAGAGTTTTCCATCTTCCTCAATACATGCATCAATTAGAGCCTGGACAGAACTCTCATCTTGAAACAGCAGGAATGCATAGCCTGGGAAGGAAGAAACAGAATAGAAGACCTAAATGCTTTCCTGTCTTTGTCATACACTTAGGATAAAAAGCTGAGACTAAAATTAAGAAAGGGAAAAAGAATAGAAAATATAAAAAATTAAAACAACATTCCTACTAAAAGTCTGAACACATCAATACCTCATTTGAGTAGAATCTTTAGTAGAACAGAATTTTTAGTAGAATCTTAAGAGGTCACAGAAACACACACATTCCTCCTCTCTCCCTCCCTCCCTCCCTCCCTCCCTCCCTCTCCGTGTGTGTGTGTGTGTGTGTGTGTGTGTGTGTGTGTGTGTGTGTGTGTGATACATGAAGGTCAAGGGTTAACCTTCAGGAGCTGGCTATCCTGTTCACCACATGGGTCCAGGAGGACAGAACTCTGGTTGTCAGGTATGGCACAAGTACTGATCTTTCTCACCAGCTCTACTTGGTAGAATCTGGAATCATCTTGTAATGTGTTATTAAAATTGAATTAAAAGGTAGAAAAATTAAAAACATACTTAGAAAAATATAAATTTAACAACAGAAACTTTTAAAGTAAAACTAAACATTTATGAAAATGCTCAAAATTAGACAATCTGAGAATAAAATGTACTTCAATATTAGAATCTCAAGAATTACCTTTTGGTGGAAAATAAGATTTGCTCTCTGCTTTATGAGGCCAATCCACAATCAAAGGGCCAAAGCGACGGAAACTAGCTGTAATCTCGTCTAATGGAAAAACAACGAAAAGTAGTATTAGTTTTAGATGTTTTTTGTAATATAAAATCACTTTACTCTAATGAAGTCACAAATAAAAATATCCTGCAGCTAGAATAATGTGGTCACTCAAAGAAGTATGTGCCTAGTCCCAAAGTCTACTGAGCGTCTCTCTCAGTGGATGCCTGGCACTCAGGACACGCATGCTAGGGCTGGACAGCTTCACTTGGAGCGTCACGTTTTCACCGTCAATCACATTTTATTTTATACTTATCCGGCACAAAAAAGAGAGCAACAGGTAAAACCAGAACACAATTGGCTGTCTATGTCCTGCCATGACCCGTGCTCCCTCCATCTCCAACAGCAGTACAAAGAGCTCCTGCATGTACTCATCACTCAGGACTTGGCACATCTGCCTTCAACATCGTCATCTTTTTCCTCTTTCTTCCTCTAGTTAGATACATATATGAATAAATTCATCCATCTACAATCTTTTACTGATATTATGCTTTATAATTCCCAAATACTACCATTGCTATCAGTTCAGAGCAAGGCTGCTTTCTTTTATAACTCTATATGTAGCTTCCACATTCAAGTAACCAATACTGATTCAATTATTCTGCAGTGCTGAGACTCCACCTCCAAGACTCCACAGCACATGTTGTACTGTCACTTCCCTGAAGTGCTAGCCCTTCTTAGCTCTCCAAACTCATTCTCTACAGCAGTGGTTCTCAACCCGTGGGCCTCAGCCCCTTTCAGGGTCAAACAATCCTTTCACAGGAGTCACCTAAGACCATCTACATATCAGATATTTATATTACATAACAGTAACAAAATTACAGTTATGAAGCAGCAATAAAAAAATTTTATGATTGGGGGTTACTATAACCTGAGGAACTGTATTAAGGGATCACAGTACTAGGAAGGTACAGAACCACTGTTCTATAATAGGCTACCATAGATTACACTTAATCTTATAAATCTTATGTTAAAATCAGATTCCCAATGTGAGAGGGCTTAGAAGAGCCTTGGGTAGTTGACTGGGTTATGGAGGTAGAAGCCCCATAAGAGTATCAGTTTAGCACATTTATTAATATAAGGGGCCCCAAGGAGCTCCTTCATCACTTCTGTCAAGGTCTATTATCAAAAACTTGATCAGGCAAGGAGCTGCCTAATGCTTTGACCTTGAACTTCCCAACCCCCAGAACTATGAAAAGTTCCTGTTGTCTATGGTGTTTTCACCTAGCAGTGCCTTCATTTGGATCTGTATTCTGCTTCCTAACGACCACTTTCATGCTATGTATCCCAAACACAAACGATGCTGTGTCACTTCCTCATTAACTAGACACAATGATTCTGGTCACTGGCTTCTGCCTGGTTTCTCTACCAAGAAAGCATTTTCCTCTCTGTATCTGACTTGAACTTTGCAAGGAATACTGTGTTACCTACCAGCTCCTGCTGCCATCTCTTAGAAGGTGCCCACCAATAGATTGGTAACCACGGGGATGGCTGCCAAAGACTGATGATCTGTTGCCACTGTTCCGCCTACACTTGCTCATCTGTATTGCACAGCATGGAAGACCTCTCTTTTTCTTTTAGTTGTTTATTATATTTGTACACTTTACACAGCAGGTTAAAATATTCCAATTCCCTGTTTAATTATTTTCATTATCTATCTATCTATCTATCTATCTATCTATCTATCTATCTATCTACCTACCTACCTACCTATCATCTACTCACCCAACTATCTTCCCTCTGTCTCCTCTCTCCTTTCCTGAGTGGGCCACTGGGAGCTCTCAGAACCTTCTGACCTTTCCGTGTCATTTGCTCTTCCATACTTTGTGGCTCAGGAAGATATTCCATATCTTGTTTTCTTGCCTCACCTATAGAATCATGCCAACCTATAGAATGCTTTTTTAAAAATATAGCTTTGGTTCCTTTTAATAACAAAAAGGAATTCCATATGCTCATAACTAGAGGGTATTCATTATTTCCAAGTCTTCAGTAGACAAGGTTGGAAATAAATGAATATACATGCAAACAAATGTATTTATAACTATTTTATACCTATGTATTATAAAAGCAAGCAAACATATTTTGATATTTCCAATGCAACTCCAATATCTCATGGTTTTCCTAGCCTCATTCCTTCCTTCCCTTGTTTTAATCTCCCTCCAGCTATGAAACAGTGCAGTCTACTCTGCTCTACCTGTTTCTGCACTACAATTCAGCTCAAATGAGACTGGCTTGCAGGAAATTTCTGCTGGCTAACTTGGGAGTTGTATGGGTCCTTAGTCACTTTTTGTGAGAGAGATGAGTTAGATGGTGAGAAGAGAAGTAACCATATCCCTCATTAGGAGAGGGAGAGCCTCTGCTTGTGTGATGAGAAGCTGGGACCCTCTCAGCTCCAGTTTAAGAGGATTAAATCCAAATGCAACAAGCAAGGCTCTCTTGCCAGAGAAGAGGAACCAGCATTGAGGGCTCCTGGCCCCCTGTCAGGTGTTCTTCATGTTTCCAAGACTATGAGCAGCATTTGAACTCTGCTGCTTTAGGAGCGCTGTCATAGCACACAGCACACTGGTTACCTCACTTGCTTGGACTGCCCACGTACTAGTTCTGCTTTCATTTCAGGTACAAAGCTTACTCAACTTCAAATGATCTGCTTCTCATTCTACATCCCATAACATTATGTAATTTTGTTCTGCACAATTGTGTAGACTAGATTTTTTCAAGCTCTGCATTCTGAGGGTGGTATGGAGAATGGAAGTGAATGGAATTGAATTACAGCAATTTTATCAAGATATCTAACAAGTGTGTTTGTTATAACCGTCAACCTTCTAGAAGTCTGATAAACTTGATCTCAGTCTAAGTGACAAATGACTAAATATTTTTAGATCTGACAGACTTTTACAGAAATTGATTCTATGTTCTAGAACATGAATTGGTCTATTTCCATTTCCATTCAGGAAACCAAGATCAAAGAAACAAAGTACCCAAGGCTGTATAATTGCTGGATGGTCTGCCTCTGTGACTTTTATTACAGTTGCTGAAACCCAGAGACAAACTCAATATTACTGAATAACTAATCCAAGTCCTTGTATAGCTGGCTACTGACTCAAGTCTCAGCTCAAGTACTGCTTTCTTAAAGTGAGTTTCTTTAGCCATCCAATTTAAGAAGACTCCTTGCATGTTAGACACCATCAACTGTTTGCTCTCCAGCACTGTTCTCTGATACCTTCTCTTATGTTTGCATACTTTTGATACACCTTCTCCCATTAGAATGTAGATTCTACAAACAGGGCTCCTCTATCTTACTTATTTCTATAAATAAGCTGAAGAACAGTGCTGCTGTTTTTTAGAAACATGTTTGCTGAATGAATGAATATATATATTCATTTATATATAATATAAATAAATAAGCATATATATATATCACTTTGACGAGTCTCTTTGTTGTAGTATAACTACAGATTTTTAAAATGTTCACGCTTAATCTAAAATTTAAAAATTTGAAACAATGAAAGGTAGAAAAGAAACTTAAAAAAAAAAAAAAACCAACAATAAAACTGGAGAAAACAAAATATGGCAGTTAAGCCCATGTTGTCTACAATTGAATCCTTGGAAAATCTTCTCTGGGGTCTTTCCTCCTTTCCATTGTATTTGGCCCTCAGCTCATATTCACAGTCCTGCTCCTCCTCCTCTGACAACTAATCTTCTTAATGTAAGACGGCATTATGGCTTATTACCATAGGATACAGGACAAGAGAACAAGGTGAATGAGACTAAAGAGTCAGAGCCAGGTAAAACAGGGACCGTAACAACAGCAAACCCTAGATATAACTTCCCCATGGGCCACAGAGTGGCATGTGGCTCCAAACAGTCCGTCCTGAACATACCTTCATCAATGTCAGGAGGCAATCCACCCACAAACACCTTGCGAGAATATCGTTCCACTCTCTCCCCATTCTGGTGAGTGAAGCAGTGAGGTGAACCCAGACCACTATGAAGAGGTTGATCTCCACGGCCATCATCCAGGAATCCATCTTCCATCGGAAACAATGAAGACTGACCTGGAACAGAAAGCAGAGCAGAAAGCTAATAGAAAAGGCTCCTTGCTACTAACTATTACACACAGTAAAGACAACATGAGTTGATAGAACTACTGCTTTTATTTGTTCACTACAGGATCACTTATGCTCTTCAATTGTTATCACTTTAAGGTCTACTGCATCAGAGAGACTATATATGGTTAAACAGAGGGCTACTCAAGTATCCCACAGGGATACAGAAGCTTCAGAATGTGAAATGGAAGCCCAGTTAGAAGAGAGTACTCTTTTGAAACCAGCTGGCAGCAGACTGCACTGCCTTGGCAAGTGCCCCATGGCAACTTACACAAGGACATGGAATATTAAATTTAGCTATAAAATGCTTGTCACATAAACTGCTTTAATGGACCAAACTATGTAGTCTCTGCACACTTTCCTAAGAATGTACTTAAAGTGAGCAAGTCAATTTAAATGAGCACTCATTTTAGTTTACCTTAACTAATAGGATATAATCAAAGCCCACTTAATGTTGGTACCCAATTCAGCTTCTAGTCTTACAGTGTTTAAGATCTGAAGGTATGCTAGAGCTGAGTGATTATCAGCTTACCAAGGATGTCATCTGTTTTGAAAAGCTATTCTAAAAACTGAAATTCCAATCATCTGGAATACATAAAGTAGAAAGACTAGAAACACCAATGTGTATAAGTCTCCCCATACTTACCTGATAGGAAAATAGAAATGTCTATATTATAAGCAAAGCACAGAGGTGCAGATAGCGCATCTTTCAACCTTCAGCCCTGCTCAGGCTGTTATTTACTTCTAGGTGTTCTCTGAGGAACCGTTAATGGTACTCTAGAAGTCCCTTCCTTTATTGGAATGATCACAAGCCCTTTGGTTGCCACACTTGTAAGTCCCATTCCCAAGCATAGACAACAACAGTGCTTCTGCCACAAATTTATCCTTTATGCTATTAGTAAATTATGATTCATAATGAGATTACTTTCTGAATAGTCTTTTTTAAAATCACATTTTAAGTCTAAGTGACATAATGGTCTTATAAAATAGCAAAAGTATTACAGAGAAGAAAATTAAGTTTAGCTAGGAACATCTAAGAAACGAGTCTCTAAAATCCCGTTTTTTAAAGCATTTGTAGAATTACTCATTGATTCAGCTCATCATATTTTAAACTAAATACATATATCATGTTTACTTAGTAAAACAAGCTCATGTAAGTTACTTAAGTATAAATGACTCTCCAATTAATGAGATAATTTTTAGACAAGTAGAATGTCTACAGCTCCAACTACAACACAGAGATCCATATAGGTCAAACCCAGCCACTTCCCATCACTCCTTCCCCACAGAGATTATAAACTGGGTAAACCCAATTCTCTCCATATAGAACTGACACATTCAAAAGTGAGAAACATTGATGTTACCTCTCCTTCGCCCATAAGTCCTTGCTGCATGTCAAATGAGAAGAAAAACAAAACAAACAAACAAAAAACAACCTTTCAAACATTGTCAAAGAATCCACTGAGATTTCATCTATGAGCTTTGAAATGGAAAGATGGCCATACTCTTTACATTTCCTGGTCTATGTATCAAAAACCAAGGAACTAGACGGTGGTGGTCAGTTTCATGCATTTTTAAAAAGAACTTCAAAGACACTATAAATCTTTACTAAACCTCATTTGTTTTAAAGAAAGTCTTTGGCTGTAGTCAGCATCCAAGAGCGAAGACATTAGGAAGCTAAGGCTGTGTGTGACATGTCCATACCAAGTGCCACTATGTTCATTATATCTTCTCTCAGATTTCCATGTTAACAATTTAGTAATCATATCAATATTGAATTTATGACTTTTCACCATTACAGAATATATATTTATAGTATTTTATGTTCATTCCAAATAGAAGAAAATCATAACTAATGAAAATTTTAGGCAATTTATACATTGGCCTTAGGCAAATAAACAAATGACCCACAACCAACAAAAAGAAACCCTCCTACCCAGTCCCAAATGTTCAAAACTGAAGGTTTGGCATTCTGTCATCAAGTCAGTTGCAGTTCAAAGGAAGAGAAAAGGTAATTAATTGAATCTACAAGAAAGAGCATCAACTTTAGATCAAGAACATCTGAGGAAATGCTCTCTCCCTGAAATGAACTGGCACTGAAGGCTTATCCTGTTCTAGGGCCTTGGCATGGTTCAATAATTCCTAACCCTGTGGTCTTGCTAAGCACAGTGGCTAAAACAACCTGAGGTTTTGACCTCAAGGAACTAGTGACCATTTATGCCATAGGGTCACACAGAGTTTGTGATGCCAATGAGCCATGCCTATGGCTCCAGACCTCTCTTTACCCACTTTCATTTTCCATGGTTGCAGTTGCCAATGGTACATCTCAATTTGAAAATATCAAATGGAAAAAAAATACAGAAATATAATTGGTAAGTTCTGAGTAGCATTATGCAAGGTGGACTGAGTCATCCCTGTCCAGTGTGTTTCTGCTCTGTGCTACCTGCCTGTCAGTCACTTCAGAGATATTCTGATACCTGCCTGTCAGTCACTTCAGAGATATTCTGAGGAAGACTCTATTTATATAATCTCTATTACAGTGCATTTAAATTATCTTTCATTATTGTTGTTAATCTCTTACACACCTCATCTATAACTAAACTTTACTACAGGTGTGTATGTGTAAGAGAAAACACAATTTATAACACAGCCATTAGCCTTGGATGTCTCTATGAACACAATTCTACTGGCTATGTAGCATGTGCAACAGGGACAGAAGAGGAAGAATGCCTTGAAGTCAAGGTGGGGAGCAGGGAAGGAACCTAGGTGGGATCTTAAAAGAAACCTGGAGGAGCATCAGGATTGCCACGCCACAGGCAAGCGCTGCTATATTCAGGAGTATGGAACATGAGTGACATTTGGCTGGGGACTGGGTTGGGGACTGGGTTTAAAAAGAACACTGAGACAGGCTCTTCAGTTACATGTCACTCTAAAAACTGTCAGGACTTTCACTTTTAGTCCTTTAGATTCAATACAAATCAGTTTAACTCAGAACTACCAGGTAAGTATTTTTGCAAAATAAAATTAGTTTTCATATAAAAATACCTTTCTACCATTACTACATAGCTCTGGAGTCCACTGAACTGCTGGGATGAATGGCCTACAACAGTGCTAAGACTTCCCTCCAGGAAAGTCTGACAGGTACTCATTTCAGCAACTTCAAGGCTAGCTGGTAATGAGCTACTTTCCGACTTACCAGACAGAGGTTAACAAGTGACATCACAAAAGTGGGAGTCTGCCTGAGAACATTCTACTTAGATAACCACTTCAAAGACAAAGCAGTTCGAGAAAAGAATGACTTGGGAATCTGAGTTCTATCTTTAAAAGTAGATTGGTGTTACTTCAATTCCTGGGAAAACAGATATTGATTTAAAAGAATGGCTTTTAAAAGCTACTCAGACAACATGAAAACTCGCATGGCTCCCATTTAAAAAAATTAATGAAAACCAAAACCTTCAAGAATAATAAGAGCTACAGATAAATAATTAAAATAAAGTATCCACACAAATCTTCAAGTGTGAATTCTTTATTTATATACCACAAAATTAAGTGGTTAATATACAGGCATTTAGGGTTAAATTCTGGAATTAATGTTTGAAAACTAACCAGACACCTTTTCTCATATTAAGGGAAAATAGGATGTAGGGGTACAATATTTACAACTATAAAAACTTGAAAAAAAAAACAAAAAAATTGATGTAAACTAGTACTGAAAAATAATGATGTTTGGAACTCAAAAATGAGAATGTACTTTTTTATTTTGACTTATATTTTGGATGTGTGTGCATGTGAATTTTGACATGTGACATATATGGAAAAGTAAACAAATTGCATTTTGATGAACATGTCTATAAAACCAGATCCATGTGGTAACTGAGTGCTAAATGTTGCATCTTTATAGACACAAATATTCTAATGCTTCTCCTTCATTGACTCCAAGTTATGTTTGGAACACGCATTGTGATGACATACTTGTAACACAGACTTTCCTGGGGAAAATGTCACACAGATGTCTAATCTCATGATACAAAGTCTAACATATCATTTGATGCTTTGCAAACACTGAGGAAATGACAAAGGGGAACATTCACAATGACCAACATGTTTTTGAAAAGTTCTAGTTAAGTCAGCTGAAGTACACTCTGCTAAGAATTTTCTTTTCCCAAAATTACTAAGGGGCTGGCCAGTATGATTTTTTTTTTTTTTAAAGACACATGCTAGTTTTGCTAAGTAAATGCCTTCCCAGTCTTCATTAAGAGTAAAAATGAATACTATTTGTGTGTCTCTACTTTATTTTTATTGGGATTTGGGATTATAGAGTTGTTACTGATTTAATGTTCAGAATTAACAAGAGTCAAGAATAGTAAAGCATGCTTGAAAAATTGTGGTCATAAATGTCTATAACTTTTATTGATTAGTGCTTCATCTCTAAAGCACCTCTACAGGACTGCTTACAAATGGCTTTCATATAAGAATTCAGTCAAATTCCCTCTAGTAAAGTATCCCATTAGTCTTTGGGATAGAATTGCAAAGAAAGTACAGAATAATTGGTTTCTTTCTCTCTCTGCATGCCTTTCAGTATGAAGGTGAGTTACTATTTGTTTTTTAATATGCACCCCTTTTTCCTCACTTGAAAGTATCCATGCTAGAATATATTTATGAAAATAAAGCATTTATTATGTGACCCTTTATGACATGTGCAAATATTACTGTTTACATGTACCAGCACACACACACACAGATAAAATTCAAAGACCTGAAGCTTATAGTTATTTTGCAACTATGTCTACATCCAGTCCAACAAAGATGCAAAAATAATACTTTTAAGTGATTTTACAATTAGCCTCTAATTCAATAAAATCACTGTCAAAATTAATTTACACACATAACTGATAATTAAAATTTCCTATGTCACATTAGTTTGTTGGTACAGTAGCATTCAAAACTATACATCTTTACAGCCTCCTTTTTCTGATAGATTTCTGCCCACACTCAAGGTAAATAATCTTCCTGCTTCATTCTAAGAATCTATCATTAAGAGACATGACTTTGGTAGCCTTTAAAAGATTGGTCTCAACACTCCTTCTCTGGAACAAGCAAAGACCTGATGCTTCTAAATGAACAGACAACATCAGAGGAAAACAACTACACAAATAAGTCCAAACCCTACCATTCTTTTATTGTTCTGGATTTTCTTGTGCCCAAAGTTCATCTATCAAACAGTTAATTCTAAGTGCTAAAATAGTGGAGAATACAGAATTGAAAATAAAAATTAAAGGAAAAAATGACAGAACAAAAGTACAGACTTCTCTGTTTTAGCAGTGGTAGTGACTGGTTTCCTTTGATAAAATTAATCTTCAACACAGAGATAATACAATTAATCTTTCAGTCCACATTTAATTTAGTGCTTAGCTAAGTCCCACAGAAAAGCTCAGAGGTAAGTCTGCCTCACATTTAGCACTTTTACTTAACTGAAAAACTGAGTTTCAAGCTTAAGTTTTTGAACCATAAAATGTATGTGCTTATTACATAAAATTTACTAGTAAAAGACATTCATTATGGGTTGAAATTTTCCCACACCCACATTTCTATGATGAAGTCTTACCTTTAAGGACTTCAAAATATGATGGCTTTTGGAGACATGTTTTTTAAAGAGGTAAAGTTAAGTGAGGGCATTTGGTGACCTCATCTTACATGACCTCTGCCTTCTAAGAAGAAAACAGGATGCAGATGTATAAAAAGGTAGACCATGTAATGAGAAGCCATGTGTATACCAAGAATGTGTCTCAGAGAAATAGCTCTGAGCATTCCTTCATCTCAGACTTCTAGCCTCGAAAACCCACACAAAGTCACTTTTGGCCTCCACAAGTATGGGGAATAACTGTTATTTAAGTCCCATAGTCTGTGTGCTTATTACTGACCCTCAGCAGACTAATACACTAACATGGCACTCAAAAGGTAGCTAGAAAGCTTGGGCTTTTTCACACATTTATACCCAAGAATTCCCTCCAGAAAAAAAATAAAAACGAACCTTCTATAATTAACACAGAAGCAAGGTGTGTAATAACAGTCTGTAACAGTATTACCTAGGTTTAATTATTATTGGTTGAATAACAACGCTCATCTTTGAAGTCTCTAGTCCATGACGGTTACTGGATAGTATGAAAATGGATTTAAAGCAAAGCAAAACAAGAAGTCATGGGATCTACGGATGAGTGAGCCTTTTATCATTGTGCACACAACTTCCAGTGTTACCAAATCTAAACTACCCCAAACTGGAAAGGATTCTGCCCCACTCTTTTTATTTAGATAGGATTTAAACCCATTTCCTTGCTTGAAAATTTAAAAACAAGTTACATAATAAAAATCAGTCAAAATTAGAGTATTTGCATGGAAATGTGCAAGAGGAGGTGAGTAGCTTTTATTTCTAGTCCCAATGAAAGAGAAAAAGGCTCTGACTGTTGACACTCATGAGATAAAGCTCTGGAAGATGTAGAAACACGGCGTTTCATAGACAGAATCACTTCCGAAAAAGTCAGAATAAACTATGATGGCCAGTTTTGGTGACAAGATGACATGATATCAGGCTTTTAGTATCCATTTTAAAAGACAGTGAAAAGTTGAGGGAGGTACATTTAAAAGTAGTGGTTTGAGTTTTTTATCTCAATTACAAAAAAAAAAAAAAAGTGTTTTTACCTCAGGCAGATTTTACAGACTCATCTTAAATCCCTTGTTGTTGTTGCTCCCTTTTGTAAAATTTTACTGTTCATATCCTTAGCTTTAAAAAAATGAATGATTTTAGTTTGACTTCCTATGTGTTTGGTATGATGATAAGTGATTTAGCTATATTTATTTAATCTTTACCTGCGAGATGGGAGGTTTCCATAATTCTGAGTTTGTCTACATTAAGCACATTTATTCCCATATGTTAGATTTCAAAGATAAATACATCTAAAATCTGACCTAAGAACAAAGCTACTAATGCATCAGTGTGGTAAGATCGGTTTATTATAGAAGTGGTCCATTCACAAGATTGTTTCATAAAAATGGCTGAAGAAATAGCCAACACCTACACCTAAGTCAATGTGATGAGGTCTCACTGTCCTTTTCTAAAAGCCTCTGATGTAAGTAATCTTTTAAAACTAGTTTACTTTATATTTTAATTATGTGTATTAGTTTATGCACATGAGTACAGGTGCCTGAGGATGCCAGAGGTATTGGATCTCCCTGGAGTTGGAGTAACAAGTAGTTTTGAGCCCTGGGTCCTCTGCAGTGACAGTATGCATTCTTAACCACTAAGCCATCTCTCTTGCTCTCGCTTAAACAGTCTTCTAGCATATTTGAGTTTAATCCTGGAGAATGAAGAAGTCTTACAGTTCCGCTATCTGGTCTAACCACAAGTTTCATTCTTCACTACAAATGAAGAAATCAGCATCTGGTCCTACTGGTTTCCTACTAAAAACTAACTCTAGGTCACATCTGACAAAACCTAGTTTGTTGGGCCCTCTGAAGCTACACACTATACCTGAGACCATGGTAATCATGACCTCGCACACTTGGGTCTGGCTTAAGGAGCCAGAGTTGTTGTTGTTGTTGTTGTTGTTGTTGTTGTTTCTTCTTCTTCTTCTTCTTCTTCTTCTTCTTCTTCTTCTTCTTCTTCTTCTTCTTCTTCTTCTTCTTCTTCCTTCTTCCTTCTTCCTTCTTCCTTCTTCCTTCTTCTTCTTAAATAACTTTTTAGTTTTCTTCATCTTTATATCTTTCAGTTTGAGATGATATTAATATTAACCCCAGTCAGTATACTTTTATAATAAATAAAAATTCTATATAAGAAACAATGAAAATGAAGTATCTGGCCTCCCTCTATTGTCTATGAACCAACACAATTTCAAAACATAAATACTTAGGGGGGGGAAGCCATCTTTATTATTTTTCCTTTTCCCTTCTACCAAATAAGAGTCACTGAAAATTAACTATTCATAAAAGATAAATATTAATGTGAAAAAGAAAGGTATAACAAAAGAATTTAAAAATGTAAATGTGTTGATCTTTAAGGAAAAGCTACTAGGGAGTTTTCCACACTTCACAAAGATGAGTTCCAAAGGCAACTGATCCAACTAAACAACTTCATGAGGTAATTAACACAAATAAAAGTCAACCATTTTGCCTGGGATCACTCAGCCATATCCCAAATCTCAGCTCACCATAATTTCCAGTACATGGACCTGAGCATGGATCTAGTTTACAGGAAAAGGTAGCATTGCTCTGTGGATGGGATGTCCCCTTATGCCATCATCATTAAGTGGTAGGTTGGTAGGTTTTAGCTTAGATACTGTTGTGCTACTGTGTTATATCATGAGCATATTATGATGGTTTCTGCTAGAATAGTATAGTGGCATTATTTTATTGAAGATGACGATGACGATGATAAATTTCTGGCACTGAGCGAAAGGAGACTCAACTTTGACCAAAAAGTGAGGTTTTAATGTACTATACAGCTTCCAGAAGGGCTACTGGGCCTAGCACCTCTCATTCATTTGGGCTCTTGTTGACTTTTTGGGCGTGGCTAAGAAACCTGTAGTCTACATAGGTCACTATTTTCAAGTAGTAACCAAAAGGAGACCTAATTATAATAATCATTTTCAATCCCTCGCTTAGCATGTGAAACAGACAAGGTAGTTTTTTGCTGTTTCTGTTTGCTTGATGAATGATGAAAATACAGCAAAAATAATTCTTGGACAGAGATATGAACAGAGATTTGAAAGTAACAGAAATTTGGGGGGGAAAAAACCTCTCAGGAACTGGAAATATGGCTCAGTGGTTAAGGGTGATTCCTGATCTTTCAGAGGACCTGAGTTCAGTTCCCAGCAGCTCACAACAGCCTGTAGCTTCAGCTCCAAGGAATCCAATGCCCTTTCTGACCTCCACAGGAACCCACACACATGGGACATATACTCATACACACAAATACACATAATAAATCTTAAAAACACATACATTAGCAAATAAAAATTTTTTCTGTATTCTACTTATTCTAAACTGTGATACCAAAAATATCTATGCATTTTAAAGTTCTTTAATTCTGTGAGTAGTTGCCTTTGCCTTCCCTGTGACCTTTAACATTCTTCTGGTATGCACACATAAAAGCAAGATTTGTGGGCACATTACTGGTGTTTAGGTCAGGGAAGGAGACTATGGAAGGAACTATAAAGGCTAATACATCTCTCTTCGTGCTCTCCTTGATGGTAAATAATGAATGGCCTTCTCTTTGGAGCATAAAGCACTGTGTTTCTTTATGAAAGGGCTGCCTCTTTCAGGTTCTAAGTTTCTGGTTACCATCTCTTTTCATTTGCTCTACTGAAGCTAACTAGTATTTGATGATGGTGGTCTGTCATTATGGGGTTCACACCCACTCTTCATTAATTTCAGAATGGAGAATCAAGTGACTCACAGCATTTTTAGAGAAAAGTTTCTATCACAATTTTTATGGACAAAAGTTACTGTTAAAATAGGTGATTAACAGCAATCAATAAGTGTCACTGCAGAGCAAATGAGTGCCACCTTTGCACTTGTTGAAGCATAAATACTATATTTTCTTAACCTAATACTAACTTTAGGTTTGTGTACTTCACTAGGGCAAATCAATTATCACTTACCATTAATAAGCAGAGAACTATCGGATCCTGGGTATGAATAGTTTAGACGACCTGAAGGTAAAAGAAGGCCGTTTGTTACTAATTTTTTTTCATAGATAGTTTAAACTTATTCAATAACAGAGCAGAGTTGGTGGCTTCTAATATGCAAAATATTTACAAATCTGCATTATGGGACATGAGTTTGTTGTTCTAAGGAACATGGCTAATGAGAGGATGTGTCAAACACTGATGCACTGAAGTCTGAAGGTGATAAAGTGTCTCTCATATTTAACTACTTATAACATATGAACTACCTAACTATTAAGGTCGTTGTCATTTTCAAATCACCACCCAAAATATGTTCCTCTATACCACTGTGTTCCAACATCAATCTATTAAAACAATCTTGAAATTTTATGCCCTGTAAGTATGCAATATTTTTCAGTTATTTGTGTTGGTTGTTACCCTTTTTAAAGGATGCAATTAACTACAATATTTTCTTTTTCCTTAGGAAAAAGACTTTCACAGGTAAAGAATTTGAGTTTTGGGCCATGCAAAGTGAGCACTCAATAACTGCCCTGGTCCCTCAGCTTCTGAGTTTGAAATGGTTCCTAAATTTTGAAGCTAAAATCACCATTTAAGCTATTCCCCAAAAATAACTTGTGAAAGTATTCAAAGTGCTGGATGAACTATCTCCCAAACTGGCAAGGGAAGGCAATGTAATTTCTCTGCCTTTAAGAAATTGTATTTCTGTTCTTTGAAGCTCTTCTGCATGTAGAGTGAGCTATCTAGACCACAGATCCTCATTGAATACATCTACGTACACACTAAGTTATAAAGTAAACATCGTTGTGGCAACATTTTAAAGTCTCCATACTCCATGTACCCATTTTTACCAATCTTCAAAATAAGAAAAAGGAAAGAAAATGGTGGAGAGCCTCAGCAGGTTCAGCAAGGGCTGAAAAACCTGGCCGCTAATTCTCTACTATGGTCAGGAGTAGCTGCCAGTATCTAACTGACTCTGAAGTACAAAGGTTCCTTTAGGAGAGAGCACAGAGCTCTGACCTCAGAGCAGTGAGGCTTATGGCTGTGGAAAAGCAGAGAAGAGGCAGAGATTCTGCCAAGCCTTCAGGCTGGCACAGGCCTTCTCTAAATGCCAGCAAGACTCCACTCAGTTCAGAGAGCACTCTGGGAACCAGAGCTAATGTGGTCCCATCACTCCAACACAACGTACAAACAACTCTTAAGAAGGAAGTTTCAATGTGAGACTCTTGTCTTTGAAAGGAACTCACAAGAATGCCCCATGTCAGGAAAAAAGCATGTTCTTTGCTGCCAGAATCTGTAACTAACCTGTATCCCAAACCTTGGCTCCAACATGATCACACCACAACTGATTTAAACTTTGCAACCAATTTAAAAATCAAATAAACGGACTTTCTAAGATAAAATTAACTGCTCTCATTAAGATTTCAGCTTATTGCTATTTAGGGAGTGAATAGAGAAATGGAACTAGGGAAAAAGTGAAACCTGATTTTGATACTTCAACTTCTGCCTAAATATATTTTGCTTCTTTACTGTTGATATGTGCAATTCAAGTACTTAACTCTGGTAAATGCCACTGGAGCTGATTTAACTACAGCCCGGATTCTACTCATGTCACAGCATACTTTAAAAAAACAAACAAACAAAAAAACGGACCTGAGATGGGTGAAACAGGAGCATGACATGAACCACTAAACCTTCGGAGCAGCCTCACCTGATCTCCTTTAATGAAACATGTCTAGATTTTGTTACTATGTAATCCTCTAAGCAAATGAGTTCACAGGAGCTATTAAAACAGCTTTCTTTCACCATCAAACATGTTTTAAAAGATGAACTAAGAAGATAATATGTAAATAAAAGCATTTATATTGATTACAGTTAAGGGCTGAGAAGAGCTATCTGAATTTCTGAGGACGTGCTGTCATTCCTTTGGTGCTGGCACTGGAGTTGAAGCTGGGGCTGTTCCACATGAGCCTTGTCTTTGGGCTAAGAAAGGCTACAGACAACAAGGGAATCCAAGTGACAGATTACCACACTGGCTGGCCCGACTGAACAAAGTTCAATCTTACCAGAAACACATCTTCTGGGTATTTTGTTTGTTTGTCTGTTTGTTTTGTTTTTCAAGACAGGGTTTCTCTGTGTAGCCCTGGCTGTCCTGGAACTCACTCTGTAAACGAGGCTGGCCTCAAACTCAGAAATCCACCTGCCTCTGCCTCCCAAGTGCTGGGATTAAAGGCGTGTGCCACTGCTGTGGGTATTTTTGAAGAACTGAGAAATATTTTGACTTTACAGATACAAAAATTTGGCTCAGCTCAGGTGTGTACCTACTTTTAGGTCAGTGATATTTCACAGCTGGTCTGCCCCTTAGCTTTCTACCCTGCATCCAAGATACAGCATGACACAGGGAGCCACTGTCAGCATCATCCCAGCTGGAACACTAACTGTGAGCCTTTAATGGCTTTAACTTGCCTTCTGATAAGGTTACTGCAAGCACCAGCTGTGACCCTCAGAGGCCCATATAATATACATGTGATCTCCTCCTCAAACAGTCAACAATTCTTCCCTGAAGATCTTTTTTAAAATTCACAGCAAAAGTTAGCTCCAGAGTGGTACGATTGTTTTAAGTGATGAATCTAAATAAGCATTTCATTAACACCAAAGAATCATGGTTCATATTACTTTTACTCTTACCGTTCAGAGAAGTGTGTAACAACACGCATCCATACACACCTACTGACGCAGACTCACGGTAGCTTTACTATCCTAAGGTTTCTCAGTTCGTCCATTCATTCTGTCTTATCACCCAAATCTCGGATCTTTTTGCTAATTTCATAGCTTTCCCTTTACTAGGAAATCATTTGGCTGAAATCAGAGAACCAAGCCTTATCAAAATGGCTCTTTCATTTACTGGGGATTTATGGTTCTTCTATGTCTTTTCTAGAGCTTGACAGCTCATTTCTTTTAGTATCAAATAATATTACACTGTTTGTATGGAACTACTAAAGGATATTTTGAATACTTCTAAGTATGACAGTTATTAGTTAACCTGTTAGAAACATCTCTGCTGGTTTTTGTTAAGGATACAAGCTTTTTGAGGAGCTTTTTCAGACATTTTCAGGGCCATCTTCTTCTTCAAGACACGTTTCCCAAAATGGAAACCTCTTTTTAAATTAGCTCTCTAAATTCTAGCCACAGCAATAGCCAGTCTTACGTAACCATTTCAGCTAGTGGATAAATTTCTCTTATCTCCTTTATATAATAAATGATCTTTCAAACTAAAACATTTAAAAAAACTAAAACTAAAACTAAAACACAGCCCTACATTTCCTGTTTGGGCACCAGAAAACAATGAGTTCATTCTACTGAACTTAAAACATTAAGTATTTCATAATGAGTAAAGGATAAAATAAAAAATAATTGAGACAGGTGAGCATAAATATAATCCAGTACCTGTGGTCTTGCTGCGTTGATTTTTTGATAACTCATCTATCTGTAAATATGTTTTTGTACATTTAAATTTTAGTTTCTGAAGGAGAAAGGATGACATTAGGATTTTAAGCAAATGAACGTATTTGATGGCTAAAATCCAATCCCTGAAGGCTTTTGCTATTGTGTCGCAGACATAAAAAACCACCACCTGATCAGCACTCCCCCTCTTAAAGGACACTATCGCCAGAAATGCAATGTGTCTCTGGAGACAGCGATGGCATTTGGAGCCAAAGCCTAGCACATCTCATACAAAGACCAGAGGCTATATTTGTAGACACTATTCAACCTAGCCAAATATAGGCAACTGATACAGTGTGACTCTGGGGAACAGCATTACCAAATTCTACAGCTAGAGAAGGTCTGTGTACCAACTTGACAGTTCCATGCTGAGCATCGGTTAGTTGGAAAGAACCACTGTTTAGCAAATGGATGGACTTAAGAGTTAGTAAGAAGAGTATAACAGTATGTACTAATACATTCCTTTAGGACTAAGCAAGTTCATCAAGGAGATAAAAGGTAATGCTCTATTTTATTAGTAATAAATATCCAGGTTACTTTCATAATTAAAATTTATTTTCCAAGGAGAAATGCAGACATTATTGTTGCAGATGATTCATCAGGAAGTGATAATAATAAAAGCATATACTTCAAACACAAACAATGAAAACTATCAAGATGTTCTACAGTACCCCTGGATATCATGCTATGATCTTCTGTTCTTCATAGTCAATTTGTGACATGGTAAAAGTCAACTTATATAAGAAATAACAGCTTTGCTGTCTAGAACATAGCCAATGTAGACCTATATAATCCTAAGCAGCAAACAGAATTTCATTTCTAAGTTATTTTTTTAATTGGCTCAAGCTAGACTAACCTAGATACTCCAAAAGAAAAGGAGGCGTTTTCAGTGACCCACACTAAAATTTCCATACTTCCATACATATACACATACGCATATATGTTTGTATATGAAGATACATTGTAGTAGTTGTTTAAGAAAAACTCTGAGAGTGATAATTTTATTCAGTTCACATTTAAATCAAAGCTATACTGTCACAAATTCTGATTAAAGTTAACAGATGGCCTTTATACACTTTTGTTTTTAATCAACACTGCCTGGTACTTGTAGCAAGATGGTGCTATGGATACTTGGTCAACATATAGCAAAGGCTAAAGGCCCAGTATAAATTCACTGGTTATGATACCAACTTTGTATTTACACAAATGCTGAACCAATGTCAGTGTGACCTAATGCAATGTACTCGATATGCTCTGTACCTTATGATAAGAAGACTGCTTAATAATCAAAGTCCATAACCCTTTCTTGGTCTCGTGATCTACCTGTCCTGTAACCAAATGTTTATAGCATTTCTATGTAAAATCACAAAGGAAGAACTGGCACTGATGCCAGCTACAGATTCTTGCTCTTTCTAAAGACTCATTTAAACAGAGTTAAAGCTAAACAAAAGCCTCATAGTCCTATGAGATGGATGTGGCCATTAGTGTGAGAGCCAGGAGAAATCCTTACACTTGTGCTCTTTCTTATCTGTCCACAGAGCCATTTCCCTACCCTTACAAAACCCACCAGGCGTCCAGATCTGCTAACTCCTCACCTCTATATCTGGTTACTTCCTCTGTGGAATGCCCTCCTCTCTCTGAGCTGAAATGGCTTACCACTCAAGCTCTACCTCCATTCCTCTACCATCCCTTGCCCCGCTGCTATAGGCAGGTCCCTATTGGCCTTATTTCCTATGGAAGTCTTCCCAATTTCATTGCACCCACACTCTGGTTTACTCTGTGTGGCAGCACTTCTCATACAAGGTTACTGATTGTCTTAGCTTCATTTCCTGTTGCTGTGATAAAATATTACTGACAGGAACTTAGGGAAGAAAGGTGTTATTTTGCTCACAATTCTAGATTACAACCCATCATTGTGGAGAAATCAAGGCAGCAAGAACTTTAAGTACATCCATAGTCAAAGGCAGCCAGAGAATGAAAGCATGCATGCTTCCTAGTGCTCAGTTAATTCTCTCCCGTTCACTCAGACCAGGGCCCAGCCCATTAAAATGCAGGATCTCATTCAGGATATAGGTCTTCCTACTTCCGTTAACTCAAGTAACAATCACACACAGGCCAAACTAATTGCTCATTGGTCCTCCCTTCACAGGTGATTCTGGTTGTGTCAAGCTATCAATCAAAACTGTCACACTTCTTCTGAAGCTATCTCTTCCTCTATGGCAGCAAACTTTTTGAAAACAGACTTATAGTCTTGGATTACAGAACCCAAGCACAGAAAAGTACTCAGTAATCAGCTGCTGGATGAATGGGGGGGGGGGGACACAAGGTGGTGATGTCTCTGCCTTAGAAGATACAGGAAAAAGGATAAAATCACAGTCTGTAATTTACTTCATATTGTTGAATATTAGGAACACAAAGGTCCGTATTTCCATTTATAGGCATTGTGAGAGAGTCCTAAAATAACCTCTGCATAGTGATAAAACCCCACTACCCCTACTGTGTAGTAGTAGTTCAGCAACTAACAGCAATTCCTTCCCTGTCTCCAACAATGGCCAAGGATAAGCAATGATTTTCCACCTTCACGAGAAAGGACACCAGGCAGTTTCTTCTGTCTAATAATTACTAAACTGGAATTTTAGAGAAGGCAATAATAATCCAGGGAACTTTTGGCTTCAGGGAATTAGGAGTTTACTAGTATCTTTGGTTGTAAACAGGGATATACATCTTTTCTGAGAAAAAAGAGAAGACAAAACTCAAGCACCACCTTTTATTATAACTAGCACAGTAGCAGGATTTCAGGGAAGGGAAACATCAAAACTCACCTTCAGTGACAAGTAGTAATATAAACAAGGGGCACCTTTTTGTACCCAAACCTCAAATTCCAATTTTAAATTGTAATAGGACAGTGGAAAACAAGATTGTAAAAACCAATGTAATACATTTTTACAGAATGAAAGACTACCCGACTGTAATTCAAGGCAGCTGTAAAGTTGCAAGGTCTAAAAGCAACTAAGAGTTCCAGGCAGAAGGGAATGTCTGCAGAGAAGCTACCAAGGAGCTGACCTAATTAAGGAATTCAAAAGATTTCCGACTGCCAGGAAAGCTAACAACAAACCAGCAAGCAGGAAGGCTATTTTTATCCTCGCCAGAAGCCTTCTTGACTCTGGATGCAGCAGCGAGAGGACACAGCAACAGGGTAACTTGCCTTAAGAGGATGTTATGATACCAGTGATTAATGACTAAAGTTTAAGTTAAAAAAAAAAACAGGCATGTTTTTTGTCCAATTAAAGCAGCCATAGCTCGTTAAAAAGGAGGGGAAGGTGTAATCTAATGGGAAGAAAAGTAAAAACAAACAAACAAACAGACAGACCAACAAGCAAGGGAAGGGAAAGCAGCGGGTCTGAGTCACCTAGGGAACAGGACACATGAGCCCCAGGGCAGCCTGAGGCATCAGAATCTGGCTAGAACACCAGGCTCCATTCTGTAACAGGGACTCATACAGTGTGAGGTCCACACTTTCTATAGAAGATTATCATGAATCATGATAATACATATTTTAAATTGAATTCCTAACTGAAACTAAAAAATATTAATGCCTACTCCATGAAAGCACACAAAGCGACACTTACATTTTATGTTCACAACCTTCTCTCAGTCTACACTACAAATGCTTGAGCCACCGACTATGAGGCACAAAGCTATGCTCCTTTCTTTCAGTGACCCTCTCTCCCTTACTGGGAAACTGAGTAACTTTAGCTTTGAAAAGTTGTTTTACCTTTTTGGGCTTTACCTGTTTTCAACTATAAACTAGAGATCACAAAATTCAGAGAAAACGTTTCTGTAAGGTCTAGGTTAGAGATAATTAATTCTCCAAAGAGCAGAAAATTAAAAAAAAGACAGTGCCAGTAGTACTCTCCCACTTGGGCATGTACATCAACACTGCTGTCCACAGTGACACATAGTGGAAGGGATCTCACACAATATGAACATGTGCAATCTTTGGGACCTAGAAGAGGCAGGAGCCAAATGTAGGGGACCTCCAAGCCACATGGCTATATCTCATCATTATCAGGGCTGTCCCCATTCTTCTAGAACTGTCTCAAATGACAAATATTGCTTCAAATACAGAAATGAAGCTCCAAAATGCTATTTGCTTGAGATGACACTATAAGGTAAGTGAACTTATACATTTCCATTCTCCTTTCCTCGTCCTCTATGTTTCTTCCTTTATAGCACTATGTTCTTTTGGGTTCTAGGGAACATCCTAACAGAAAGTAGAACAATTAGAGAAGTCTCTAGAACTACCTCACAATCTTTAATAAATATTAAGACCTATTACAAGGAAATATTTCATAGTGACTTCACTATATTACAAAGACCCAAGCTCTACCTCACCCAGAACACAAAAACAAAACAACTAAAAACTTAGCAAGAATCAAAAAGAACTCATCACCACCTTTAAACACATTTTAACTGCATTACACCAGCATCCACATACTTCTGGAAAACAAGCATGCATGTGCAAAGTGTGGTGGTTTACATGAAAATGTTCACTGCAGGCTCAGACTTTTGAATTTTGGTCTCCAGTTGGTAGAGCTGTTTAGGGAGGCTGAGAAGGTATGGCCTTGTCAGAAGAGGAGTGCCAGTGGGACTGGGCTTCAGGGTTTTATAGCCTTGTGCCATTCCTAATGTACTTTCTACCTCCTGCTTGTTTGAGACATGAGCTCTTAGGTGCTCCTGCTGTCATCATAGACTCTCTCTGGAAGCAAACGCCCAAACTAACACTTCCTTCTAGAACAGTGGTTCTCAACCTTCCTAATGCTGTGACCCTTTAATACAGTTAGTTCTTCATGTGGTGACCACCAACCATAAATTTTCATTGCTACTTCATGACTGTAATTTTGCTACTGAGCAGTACTTTAGTTTCCAAGACCATTAGAATTTTGTGTTTTCTGATGGTTGCGACCCACAGATTGAGAACTCCTGTGTTAGCCTATAATAAACTTCTTGAAATATTAAGAAATAATAAGAAACACATTTGGCACTGTGTTCAGACCTGGCTCTCTGATTACCAGTAATGAGGCCTTGTGCCAATGGCTTTTCTCTAGACCTTATTTTCCTCACTTTATAAATGAAAGGGTGGAACTTAACAATCTTTAAATTACCATCAGCCATCTATACATTATATTAGAAGATTTGACAGTGTTTAGTATTGCGGAGCTTGCAGAAAGAATATAATCTGAAACTTGTCAGGATTAAATCAATTAGTTATGGGAGGATTTTGGCTCTAGACCAGCTCTAGACCAGTGGTTCTCAACCTGTGAGTCCTGACCCCTTTAGAGGTTACACATCAGATATTCTGAATAGCAGATATTCACATTAGGATTTATAACAGTAGCGAAATTACAGTTATGAAGTAGCAACAAAATAATGTTATGGCTGGGAAGTTATCACAGCATGAGGAACTGTATTAAAGGTTCACAGTATTCGGAAGGTTGAGAACTGCTGAGTGAACAGCTTATGATTATCGGGGTGAGATTGGCTGACTTAAACATGTCTATTTACTCAATCATGCCAGACATTTATTATTCAGAATTTTATAGCCAGTAGACATTTTTAGATTTGTTTCAAGTTATTTATAGCTTCTACTAGTCAGGACTATTGTTCAGAACAAATGCTGCACTCTAGTGCTAATTTCTTGGGCACTAAAAAGGTTAGTTGACTCCTTTTTTTTTTTTTCTTCTTTTCTTTTCGAGACAGGGTTTCTCTGTGTAGCCCTGGCTGTCCTGGGACTCACTCTGTAGATCAGGCTGGCCTCGAACACAGAAATCCGCCTGCCTCTGCCTCCCAAGTGCTGGGACTGAAGGTGCATGCCACCACTGCCTGGCACTCCTCTTTTCTGATATATAGCACTGACATTTACGTACCCCTGAGGCTCCAGAAAGATTCTAGAACTACCTTCCCTTCAGGGTCTGACTGGGTTGTTTTCCAGGCAACTCAGAATAAAGCAAAACCCAGCTTTTAGAGTTGGATGCACTAGTGTGGAACTGAATTCAGAATCAGCCAATTAGATAAATGATGCTCAGGAGGGAACACTGCCATCCCCAAGTATTTTTTCAGAGTAGTAACCAATTTAAAACTAAAAGCTTATTCAAACTGTATTGCTGGACAGGAAAACTTTGCTGGGTTTTGATGTTGTTTGTTTTCCTTTTAAAAGTTTTGGTACTGAGTACATGGGCACCATGAAATAAAAAAGAAATGTAAGTCAGGTGCAAACAGCTGATAAAGAATTAACTGCACACAATATTTAGGTAAGTATTCCAAGCAGATCAGGAACACTTCTTAAAATTTCATGAGTGTGTATGAGTGCACAGTGTGTACGTTAGTGTAGTGTGTATGCAGGTGGTGCTTATACAGAGGCCAGAGGAGGACATCAGGTGTCCTGTTCTATCATTCTCCTGCCTTACCCCTCAGAGATAGATCTCTTGTTGAACCTGGAGCTAAACTGCCATGGTTAATGAGTGAGCACATGACTACTTCTGGCTTTTTACAGGGGTTCAGATCTGAACTCAGGTCCTTATGCATGCATGACAAGGGCTCTTACCCACTGAGCCATTTCTCTCTTTCCAGGAAGTAATTTTTTCATACTATGGACTGCTCTTTTCTTGCTGTAGCTAAGTTAACTGCAAAAGGAATCTTGGACGTTTTTATGACAGGTATGAACCAGGCAACCTGGTTCCCTTGCCAAAATCCCCCAATACCATAGGTAGGGCTACACACCATGATCAAGGGAGGCCTGAGGACTGTTCGTTAGAGATGAGACAACAAGGATATGTGCATATGGGATTGTCTTAGTAGCTCTCAGGAAATGCACTAGCAAGAATACTTCTATGTAAAAGTTTCATAGAAACTTCTGAGAAGGAAAAAATAGACAAATAAGTGACATAATCAAAAAGTGTACAGTGCACACATTAATACAGACAGAAAGTGACAGCAGCATGGGGCTGTACAACTCTGAACCCCTTTTCTTGTTTACACAGCAGAAGTTTTCATATTTATCACTAACAAACTGTTAACACTATGTAAAAACTTGCTAAAATATTACTCAGTTTTCACTTGTAAATGGAGAATATTACTATTTTGTCCATCTATCTCGTATAAGCCATGCTTACTTAAGCTACATTCAATACTTAAGGTGGCAGTATAAAAACACTAAATTATTTGCAATGTGTTACTTTACCAGTGCTTGTTATCTCAAAAGTGCCTACCATATCTGGTTTGTACCTTTATCAAAGCACCCCCACACACATCTTCTCCATTTAAACGAAATTAAGTTACAGCAGCCATAGGAGCCTTAGTGAGGCTGAAAATAATAATTTTCTGAGGTAACTTTTAGAAAATGCTTATGATCATTAACCTTCTAATAAAATGAACGGTTTAGTATTATTCCTCTGCCCTGGCCCTCCTTACCCTCACCTGCCATCCAGATAAAGTCAGAGTTGTGGCACTGTTCTAAAGTGACTAGGACCACTCAATTTTTGCAGGCTCAAAATAGGTTCTTTGTGCTCAATGTTCAAGAAGAAAACAGAGGACTGCTTAGGCAGTTTTGACCTCACATTATGGATGACATAAGATAAATTCCTGCTTTGTGACAACTCATTACATAATTTTTAGAATAAAAATAAGCACCAAATATTCTATCACAGATGTATGGCAGAGGAGGGAGGGTCACTATTCCCAACCTGTATACGCAAGCAGGACACAAGTGGGTCTGAGGTAAACAGGATGTGTGTTCTGTGTAACTAGTTGAATTCGGAAGCACAGTGAGGATGATGTCAATTCAATTCCACTAGCACATCAATGTTCAACATCACACTTCCCTCTCACCTAGGCCATTCCCCATTTTCCCCTCCTCTACTTTTCTTAAAAGATAGAAACCCCCAAATCTGAAAGAGTGAACCAGCATGTTCACAGTCTATCTCTACTGACATGGCGACTGAGGTATCCAATAAATCCTGATCAGAAGTAACCCTGGAAACTAGCAGCTGCTCAGAGTTCACACCCCCCCCCTCCCCGCCCAGCAGTGACTCAAGAAAACCCACCCAGCTCCTCTTCCTCACAATGAGTGCTGTTGCCCCCACACAGCCTAGGTCCAGCACCACCAGCCCAAGAGAAGGCTATTCAGGATGTTCCACTTCCCCAGCAAGGAAAGGGAAAGTGCGGGGGGGGGGGGGGGGAGAGGGTGGTGGTGGTGGGAAACAGCCTTCATTTCAAGCCACCTGCACACGAAGTTAATTGTAGTCCAGTTGAAATTATACGCTTTGCCATGGCTCTTATTCCATTTCTCAGGAGACTTTTAGAAGTAAGGCTATTTTCTACTTTGGAAACCTCGACCACTCCCCTGCTCAGCTGCTTTGAGTTACTTGGTATCATCCAAAGGGGACAATAAGAAACCAGTGTTCTCAGAAGGCTGGGTCCCATAAGCAGGGACACTGCTTGGCTGAGTCTGAACTCCACATACATGTAATGTTTAAGACTCCCCAATTTTCTAGAAGACACTTGATAACATAAATAGTAATTTAGTTGAGAGGGGAATTTGGTTGTGAATCCAAGATAAATTAGTTGTGTTTTGCCCTGTTCTTTTTGGATCTTCCTCATGGCAGTTTGTATCTTGTCTGCTATATGCCCCTTAAAGGAAAGTGTCTAACCCTTTAAAATGGTTGGTAGAGTGAGGGGGCAGCGATCTGTCTTCATACAGAGGCCAACATTTAAGTAGAAAAGGAGCAAATACCACACACACACACACACACACCCCACATCATACGCACTTATCATAAGACTGAAAATTAAACATTATGTTAAAGACTAGCCTTCTTTCATGGGAACTCCTTTCATTTTTGAAAGTTTTGTTTCTGGCCCAATTATCTCAGGTACATAAGACATGACACAAATAAATACCAACTGTAGTCCTCATTCAATAGCTTTCAGTAGGTAGTCTAGAGTTCTATCAGAATCAGAACCTACATGAAATCAAGTCAAAGGCCTCAGCATTCAGGATACAACACCTGTTCTCTAAAATAGAGAACTAAGTGACTACAATTTGGAGCATAAAAATATTAAGAGAACTGTATATAAGAAAGGTTTGCCAGACATTATTTAATCTCTCCCAAAAAAGTAGCACTAAATTTATTTTCTCTGAATGACAAAGATAAAGAATTTGCATAATTACCCTAACCACCATTCATATGAAACTAATGAAACAAGAATTATGCTCTGAACTTCAACTGAATTTCATGATTTTCTTTTAAAGAGATTATTATAAATTGTTTTGCTCAGCAACAAAGAAAAGAGGCACAGATGGAATCACCACTTGCCCATACAGTTAATCTTTTATTTAAGGGAAAAAATGTACAATAATGAAAATAGTGGGGAAAGACCCTGAGATTTGATATATAAAGAAACAGAAAAATATCCAAAGTATTTAAAATGGAAGGTCGCAACACCTTTGGCAATCAGGAATTAAAATGCAGAACATTCTTGTGTTAAGTCCACAGTTCTTAAAATAAATCCTTATGAATTATGAAGTAAATGAGGCAGAAACATGCATCATATACATTTCTAACAGGGTCCGTAGGCACAGATGGTTTCATACAACAGGCACTACAAATAACCATTATAGCTTACATGCAGATTTAGCATTTGACATGCCTGATACACACACATAAGAATCATGGCTAGTAAGCATGTTGAGTCTCCTTTCTCCCAAAAATTCAAAGCAAAATTTATTCTATTTATTCTAAAACAATACAAAAGACTCCATTTTCACTACATTCAAAGGTAAAATATGGTACTGACTCATAATTTAGTTAGTAACTAAAGAACAACTGCAGTGCTGCAAGACTTACGGACTGCATTTGTTCTTGCAGTAGTCTTGCTGTTTAATTTGCTTTCTAGTGAAATGAAGCAAATTGTATATTAAATTGACTTTATACATCAGATTTAAAATATTCAGTCACTATTAGGAAATGGAATTGTCTGACATATTCTAATTTTTCTTTATCCAATGCATCTTTTCTTTTTCTAATTTTTTTCTTTATCCAATAAATCTGACTCCATTCCATAAACTGCTTCCTACTTTATTCCTACTTCCCCTTATTCCTTGCACAAGCTGAGGGAGAAAGCTCCATGATTGTTAAAGGTCTTACAATATACACATAAGAGAGAAACACATTTCATGACAACTTCATGTGTCCAACCTATGCTTCTGAAGGCTGAAAACAGCTGTGTTCAGGTGTGGCTCTGATCTGCTACTCTCTTTCTAAAAAGTACCAATGTCATAGGCAAGAAAAAAGTACAATAAATATCAGTATTCCCCAATCATTTACCTGGACGTCTAAATAGGAGTGCATTGCTTGTTCCTGATAATCTAACAGTATTATAGATTACCATGTTCAAGGTGCCACATGCGGAAATCAAAACTCACAGACTCAGGCTCTTGGCGTATGAGTCTGGGTATGAAACAAAAACAAAAACAAACCAAAATTGGTCTGTGGGGACAAGATTCTGTGGCTTGTCACTGCCACTGGTTATAGAGAAGGCAATACGGTCTCCAGGACAAAAATAACGTAAGGACTTGCCAACTGACCTCAGCGATGACACAAGATAAAGCCTATGGAGGACCCTTTCCCCCAGCACCTAAGCCCCTGGCATGGAGCAAATGACAGGAACTTAAAAGCTCTTTGAAAAGCAGTATTTAAAAATTATTTTAAAACAAAAAGCTCTGATACTCATGATCAAATGAAAGCTAAGTCTTTCTGAACATCTGTTTTGAAGAAACCAGTTGGATGGAATCAACAACACATTCATAAGAAAATTCAAACACTACCTTTGATGCCCCTAGATATAATCATAATCGTATCTTATTTGTTGATGGCAAAAATAAAAAATCTTAACCCCGTACCAAAGAAATATTTTCCTAAACAGAAAATGCAAATTCTCCTTTGTAACTTTTTTCCTCATTTAAACTAATGTATGCAGCAACAATGATTCACATTATAGTGCCGGCATTAATTTTAGGCTTTATTATTTAAACACAGATATCTAGAAGGAACTACAGATAAGAGATAAATAAATGAGGTCATTCATGTTCTATGGAATTATTCTAATACAAAATTAGTCCAAACACAAAATGTCTTTGTATGATTAAATCTTTAGCACCACTGTCAAGTTAAAATTTACATTTTCTAGGGGGTATGCTGATCTCACAGGATGAATGGTGATTTTCTGCCCTGTTTCTGAGGAAGGAGCACTAGGAGGACGATTTATTGTCTAAATGGGCTGGCAGGATTTAGTGCCTGACTTAGAAGACAATGAATTGTTTTTAAGGCAAAGGTAATGATCACTTTAAAACAAAACCTTTAGAATCACTATTAGAATCAACCATCGCTGTACAAAAGGCTCCAGCTCAAAGAGGAGCCTGAGGAGATGAAGCAGTGCTCTCAACGGGGCTGCATTTGCCAGTGAAGATGGCACTGACAGGAGGGTTAGGACTTTTTAAAGCCAAGCAGAACTATAAATTGGTTTTAGGCTCATGCCTCCATCTACGAATTCTTCCTTGTTTTTTAAAAAGAAAAAATGTGAAGTTTTGTAGTTACAATTTTAGAGTTTTTTTTCTTTAAAAAACACAGAAAAATTATAAAAATATGTTTTCCTTTTAGTCCCAGGTGTGGCATGCGGCGCTGCTTCAGACTATCCCCGGCAGCTGTCTGTATCTTGTGCTCTAGGATTTGACTTGTGCTCTTTGTGGTGGTTTTGCCAGCTGCAGAGAGTTTCTGCGACTGTGTGACATTTGGAATTCTGGGGACTTTTCAGAGGGTCTATAAAAGCTAGGGTTCCAAGGGGGCAGGGTGCTGTTGGTTGTTGTGTGCAAAAAAAGAAACAAGAAGAAATGAGATATCCTGACAGCAAAGATCAAACTTGCCCCAAGGACCTCACGTCCCTGATCAGCAGGAAGTTACTCGAATGATAACATCACCCCTTTCCGACCCCTGATTCTTCAGGGAGCTCTTTCCTCGACCCTTTATCCTTTTTTCTCTCTTATCATGTGTTAGGGGGTTGAAAGGGTGGAAGAAAGAAGAACCAACAAAGTAGCCAAAGACAGCTACCAGGTTCATTTAATACTGAAAGGAACTGAACCTGGCTTCCTCATGTGATAAGCACAGTGAAAGACTTAGTAGATAACAGTAAAATCCACATTAATTCCTGAGTGTCTTCCAGAGCCAGACCATATGTTGACTTTGACAGACACATGCTGCCATGTAAACCCCACTATCATCAGCACAGCTGGAAGGACAGTTGACTCTGAGCTGCTCTTGCATCCCGCCTTGCTACAGCTCTGCAGCCTCCTTATGCTCCCACATTAGGCCATTTCCACAGATTTTTTTTCTGTCACTTAACTTTTGATTTCCCATACAGAATCAGCTGAAGAGACCTAAGTAAATATTAGTGTGAATAAATTTTATACAGAATACAAAATAAATGTGAAGCTTATGCAATCATAATTTATCAAACTAAAAAAGAAAAATTAACCTTAGATATCCTGAGTAAAACTGATAAACCAAAGAAATCTTTCAGTTAATTATACAATGTGTGCAAGCCTCTTTCTATTTAAATCCTAGTTAGAGACTTGCTCCCCAGAAACCAAACCTAACGAACTGTACCCATTGCTATTCTACCAACTTTCCCCAACATCTAGTACAAGGGAGGGTCTCAAGAACCTAATAAACAATTTTTTAAATGTCCTTTACAAACCTTTCCTGTAAATAATTTTTACAGTGATTATAGACACACAAGTTACAAAAGGTACTACAGAGAAACCCTCATATACCCTTTATTCTATGTCCCCAAACTGGTAATCTCTTACAAAGTACAAAAGCAGGAAATCGACATTTCTCTTTGAGCTACTTTGAAAAAGTACAATTTTCTGATGCTAATAATGCCTTAGACTCACCTAATTTTTTATGACAAAAAAGAAAGTAGAAAAGGCTGAGTTACAGTCATACTAAAATCAGCAAACTCTGAAAGAGAATCTCTCTTCACATACGGAATGTGATCTTAAAACATGTACCCAGAATCCCACAAGGTATTCAGTAAGGACCTTCAAAATATTCCTAAACAACTTCAAAATGTCCTTATTTCTAAGGGACCTTATGAGATGGATGGATATATACATTATGTCTCATATCTGCAGAACACACAAAGATTCCTTATGGGAGATATGGAAGCTGTTGAAGAGGGAAATGTGTGTGTGTGGTGGGGTGGATATGACCATATTTAAAAAATTAAAACCCCAAATAGTTCTGAAGGAAAAATAAGTTTATTCTTAAAGGTTTTACTTTATCAGTGATATGACATGCTAACTAACCTCTGGGGAATGGGCTGGGCTAGTCAGCACTGCAACAGGCTACCCTGCCTCAGTGCATCCAGTGCTTCCTGGTAAACTGACATTCTTACAAGGAAAAAGGTTTCCTTTTGTGTAGTTTTCATAAGGAGTCCAGAGAATGCCTACTCTGACAATAATCAAGCTGGCTACATGGTCACATGATCTGAAACATTAAAAGAGAACATGATAAATCCATATTCCATATATGAGGTGGGGACCATGCTTATGTATTTAATTTTTAAGGCTCCAAGTGACCGTGAGTCTCTTAGCAAGGAGAAGAAAAGGGCCTAGTGAGACTTGGTGCCTTGTTACAAACTGTAACATAGCTAGTCACTAATAAACTTGAGACCATAATTCAATCAAAAAATAGTATATTTTTTAATCATCATATATAGAAAAAAATTAACTATAAAAGATTTTAATCAGAAATTGTGGGCCATTTTTTAAATTGTAAAACTAAGTCAAAAGTAACCAACATGTGAATTCTCCCTAGTTATGTAGTTACTGTCACATTTTAGAACTTCTAGGGTTCTGAGAAGGTTTCTGTCTGTCACACAGCAGTGATGGTCTTTGAATTAACTGCCCACTCTTAGCAGTAAGGACTCATTCAGTACTCTTAGTTGGTATCATAATGGGCTCTACTGCAGATGCTCATCAAGTAAGTATGACTTTTTAACAAAAAGTTAATGTGTAGAATTGATAGAATTTACTAGATACAATGACTTCATAGTAATAATATTGCTTACCAGAATAAGTAGATAATATACTTCTAACTATTACTAAAATAGAATAGTTCTAATTCTTAACTTACCTTTAATGGAATCATTTTCTGCTCTCATTATGTCAATGAGTGAGCTCTCCAGTGAGTGCATGTCAAATGTCCTGGGGCGATCCTGTAAACACAAATAGTCACAGACCACTTTTAAAATAGTATTTTAAGCTTTGGAGATAGCACAGCAGCAGAACACTAGTATGTGTTGAGACTCAGTTCCAAATAATCCCCTCCCACCACATTTACCTACACAAGAGGAAAACAAGTTGCATTTAGCAGGACATATTCTAGCACTTCCAAAAACATCAAGACACACAAAAATGCACAGAGCTCATTAGGGACTGATTTTATTTCTGACAAGAATTCAACAAAAGTATCACTTTTATTAATAAAGCCTAAACCATTAAAACGAGCCTTCACCTTAAGAACAGTAATAAATGTTTTAAAAAAGCTAATCTTCACCACTTAAGACTAGATTAATAGGGTAAACCTTTCTAAACTGTTCTAATAGCTCTCTATCAATCTGGCAGACCCCTGAAACACAATGTGCAGCCAACTGAATAAGTCTCAGATTCAGCCAGTCAAATGAGCCTCTTATTCAGCGAGAGACACTGTCTCAAAAACAAAGCAGGAGAGAGATGGGGAGAAGAAACCTGATAGACACACAGATACACACACACACACTCCTACCATAACTGAAGCATATACTATACCACAAATACATGTACATATAAAAATAGTGATTTTAATAGAATATCCTCTCTCCACGAGTTATGATAGAATAATGACACTAGACGCTGCTTTCCTCGCTTTGACAGAGCTTGCTTTAAGCGCGAAGGTTGTCCACTTACTCTCTCCAACATAAAAAGGCATTTGCTCTTTAAAAACCTAGCCTTCTTTCAGACGGAGGACAAAAGACAATGATCAGACTGGGTACCTGGACAAGAAGCCCCAAATCTGCCTCAGTGCCTATTTACTTGCCAAGCTGGGCTAGACTTTGCTGCCATTGAAGTTAAACAGAGAAAGAGTGTGGAGCCTGCCCCACCTTAATGAAGTCTACTTCCAGAGTTAAAAATAAGAAGCGTTCCAGTCACTCTACTGTGCTAGCACTCCTCAGACGAAGGCAATTACTAAAACTGAAGCTCAGCTTGAGAAGTTAAAGTGCACAGAAGGTTTTAACTGAGAGAGGAAGTGATAATAAAGACATCTGAGCCCTCACCCTGACCCAAAGACCACTGAGTCTCAGGACCCACCCCCCACTGCCCTGCCCCCCTGGAACCTGACAAGCTCTGCACCTCTCTGCAGTTACTCAGACTTTCCTCTTAGTCTCTGCGTTTTCTTCTTGGTAGTAAACTCAGGCCTTATGAATGCTAAGAATCCACATAGCTCTGAGTTACTTATTAACTCATTTTCAGCTTGTTTAAAAACAAAGCCAACCAACCAATGCCCCCCCCCCCCCAATCTTTTAATTCAGCGCCTTAGACTGTTCTGCCTTGCTCTTGATTTTATTTTTACTTGCTGGGTCATCTTTTTTTTTTTTTTTTTTTTTTTTTTACTTTGATATATAACTTGTAGGCTAACAGGGCCTATCTTCCACTCAAGATGATTTTCTGATTAACCTGGCATTTCTTCCCTCTTCTTCTGTGACACTTTGTACTATACTTCTGGGAAACAGAAACACTCCTCCTTATCCTGCACCTACCATATAGATACTCAGCAATGTTCAATGAACAAATGGTTTTCTGATACTCTGTAGCTTAGGGAGTCTAGGTACAGTTACATCTAGATCTAATCTAATATTAGAAGAGAGGATGTTACAGGTTTGCCTCTAGGGGTGGGAGATTTGGGGTGAGAATGGGGATAAGAGTTGGGGGGGGGTGCTTTAACATTTGATTCTGCTCAAGGAATGCCACTCACTCCAGAAATGATTTGTCCACCTTTTTCTGATTTTTCCTCCTCAGCTTCCTTTATCAATTTGATTCCCCCAGAAGTAGGAATACAGCCAGAATTAGACTTTCTAAGCTATAGTAAAAGGGGAAACTGCTCAAATTTTTAAGGCTTCAAGTGCAAGACAACATCAAACCCTTACTGCAATTTCTTTTGGAAGTGAAATGGATCTGAGGCATAAGGCAAGGGTTGGGAGTCAATACCAACTCACACTACTTCCATCCATAGCAGCTGGATTTTTCTTCTTTCCAGCAGACTATGAACTATGCCTATACCTAGGTCATCTACCAAAGCCATAGTCAGTACAAAGCATTCACCTGCTATATTCTCTGACAAGGTCCTAAGGGCAGGGTCTGTTTTACATCAAATGCTTCCAGTAGGATGTCTACAACATATGTCCCACTGCAGCACTGACCTCAAATGGGTGATGGTGAGCCAAGTTAGTCCTACCACTTTGCCATACAGGACTACCTAGAAGGGCCTGAGATGGCACAACCTCGATGTTGATGTCTTTGTTGAAATATTATTTTCTTGGTGCTCATGCTGTGAACCGGGTTAAGGAGCACTGCCCATCCTTCTGTATCACTGTGCATTAACTACATCTACTGGATGCAGGAACTCAAAATGATTGCTAAATCCACATGCAGGTGAATGTCTTCAAGGGAGCTTTAGGCATGTGAAATTTTTATTCTCTATTTCTGTCTTAAGGTTTGTTTATACATTGCCCATTACAGGTGTGCATTTCCATTTGACAAAATGAATGACAGAGCCAACAACTTACTCACTCTTTTCCATGGAACTAAAGCAGTACTAGCCTTGTGAATTTCCAGAATTTGCATTTTGCCAATCAAAAAATGAAGAGAAGCAGCTGATACAAAATATAACAATGGTTTTGTGTGGCTTCTTTACAAAAGCTACTTCTGGTAAGTCAAGAAAGCTTCTGTTTATTAATGGGACACTAGCAAATAATTTAATAACTTACTTAAAACAGTAAACAACTCCATCTCTACTCCGGCCCCAAATATACTGTCTGGAACATTGACTTCTACTAAATTTAATAACCACTAACTTTAACTGGAAAAGTATGTCAAACTAGAATAACAATTAGATTTACTATAAGCTACATTTATAGAACATTTGTTTCCTTAGTGCTCTGGTAATTCAAGGGGTCAAAAGGCACATATTTTGTTAAGTTAGCTTTTTATTAATGGTAATTCAAAGTTTATCATTCTTAATTTTCTCCTTTGGTGATCTTTTCTATTTTTAACATTTAATTGTTTAACAATCCTCTCTTGTGCTAATAAAAAGTAGGTAGAATGATAGAAATACATTAGGAAGGCCAGCACATAGGAACAGAGCAAATAATGTCACTTTTCCTATTCAAAGTTGAGGTTATCAAGGAGGGTTTGATTTCCAATTTTTTTCCCTTTTGCCTCTTTCAACTACAAAATGGACCACATATAATTGCTGATTAGCTTCTAGGATCTATTTCCCAGAAAGTATTTGTAAAATAGAAAATTTATCAAGTGACAGCTCTTCTTAATTGTCCTTGAGCCAATGACCAAAACATGAACACCAGTCTAAGTCAGTGCAGTGAGTATTAGACACTTAGGAAGCCTCAACTTTCTCAGGATGCTGCTGTCCTGCAGAAGGCTTTCCTGGTCCAGAAAAAGAAGGAATTTCATTAACTGTCTACTATCTTTTCCTAGCACAAAATGCTTTTCAATTGTTTGTATTTGCAGATCTGGCGATAGAATCCAAGGCTTTCCAGGTGCTAGGCAAGTGTTCTGGTAAGATGTTATATCCTCAACCAATTTTCTTCTTTTGGTTTGCCAATATCGTAACTGTCTGAGCTCTAGAAGGATGTATATTTTATCAATTTTGACAACTATGTTAAAAACAAGAGATGTGGATTTGAATCACTACTCAAAGTTCACTTTTAGTCTACAAAAGGCAGAGATCATTGAGAGAAAGAAATTGAATGTTTTCTTTCTTAGATACTAGCGATTGAACCTGAGGCCTTCTGTGGGCCTCAGCCACCTTCTGTGGGGTTAAAAAGAAACAGGAAGAAAAAAAAAATACCACAGAACTATAGCCCCAGCCCTCCTTAACAGAGTTAACTAGTCCACTATGCAAACCTAAAGCTAAGTAACAAGCTTTTAAAAAAAATTTACCTATTCGATTTGTTGAGGAGATAAAATATACTGTAAAAATTTAACAACACCCTCCCCATAACCAACAAATATATCTGTTTCACATTACCTTCGATAGGCTCCCTTGGGAGAAAGCTGAACTTCTGACTGGGAAGTACCCACAATCAATCTGTGCACTGCATCAGCACTGTCTTAATTATAAGCCTGAGACTTTCTAAGTTAGAATCTGTTATTCCCATATAATAATAAAAGCTAAGACTAAGGAAAATTTATACAATTTACTGCATAGGCAAGTCCCTGCTGAGTTCAACAGCACAGCTGTGACTCAAGCCTCATTCCAAAGCCAGTGGTACTACCTTAGACAAGGTAACCATCCCAGGACCACTAAAATTTATTTACAAAGTGGGAGAAGAGGATTGTTTAAAGGATTCCGAGGGCATCCCTATGGCAAATGTCTGAAAAACAGGAAGTACTCAAATAGTGCTCAACAGCAACAACAACAGGTGAACAAAATGTGCAATGGTGATAAGGATACAACAGAAATCTGAAAAGACATGAGAACACAAAGCCCTGTCCTGTCTCCCCATGGGATGACAGTTAGATAAAGAATACACATTACATCCATGACAAACAAATTGGCAGGTTATCAACTACAAACCAAATTAGCAGAACTGGTTCTAATACTAATAATGCTGGAAGCTAATTTCAAATATTAGATGCACACTCTCACTTATCCCTCACAAAAGCTTTCTATAATCTGGTATATTCAATTATCTCCTTTCACAGATGAAAAAACAAGCTTACAGTGACAGAATGACTTTATCATGTCAGGTATGTAGAGCAACAGAATTTGAATCCAGGCCTGTAACTCTAACCTATGAACTTAATAACTACCCAGAAATATGAAAGAACACCAACAATATCAAGGCTCCATAAACATCTTGATTGCAATTTTCTGACTTCGCTTTATTTTGTAATCTTATAGGTTTATTTTTAAGATAGATTCCTCTTGTATGTATAGCTCTGGCTGATCTCTAGCTCTCTTTTTTAAATTACATTTTCAGTTATTTTCTTTGTGTGCATGTTAGGATAGGGTGAATGTGTGCCATGATACACATGTTGAGATCAGAGAGAACTTGCAGGAGTCAGTTCTCTCCTTCAACTCAGGTAATTAATCAGGCTTGGCAGAGGTGCCCTTGCCTACTGAGTGGTCTTGTATAACCATGATAGCCTCCAACTCTTAATCCTCCTGCCTCAGCTTATCAAATGCTAGGATTTCAGGTACAGTATCACTAGACTTCACTTGTTACACTTTGTTATACTTAACATTAAGTTGCATGTAAGTAACTGGTCTCACTATGCAACCTTCTGGCCCAGAGCTCTCTATGTAGACAAAGCTGGCTTCAAACCCGTAGAGCCCCATCTGTCTCTGCTCCCTGAGTGCTGGGGTTTACAGTGCATACCACCATAGCCAGCCACCGTGTTTTTATACTCAGTATCACCTGGGGGTCTTGTTTAAGAACAGACTATTGAGTCACCCCAACTAGAGCCTAAGAATCACACTTCTGACAAGTCTCCATATGAGACTAGGGACAACACATTAAAATCTACTAATTAAACAATCCTATCAACAGATTATTTTCCTTAGCTATTTGGGGTTGTGGTTTGCATCTTATCCCAATTAACTGTATGTATTCCATCTTAAGTAAGCTACAAGAAACATTTTAAGTTTCCTTATAAAGAGAAGGGCTTTGTTCTCCAAACTGAAAAATTCCAAACTCTATAGCACACCCCTTCAGAAAATATAAACCAAGTTCAATTTCAACAAATGGGGAGTTGCTCTTAAAGAAAGCAGGTAGTTCACCATTAACAGTAAACAAAATACGAACCTGGCACCTAGACTATCACTATTACCTCTGGCATATCTAGAATCTGTTATTTTAGGCATATCATTATTTTTTTCACCTAACAACATAGCATACCTGCCTTCAGACATTTATTAATTAATGTGTCTACTCTCAAAACTGTTGATCAAATGCTCTATGAGCCATCTCCATTTAAAAAGACAGGTGACGCACATGCTCATTTGTCTTTGGTTAAGATTCTTAGATTCCCTTTCGTTAAATTCCTCTTTAGTTCTTTAGTTAAAATCCACGGCCTACATTAAGGTGCTGTATAGCACATCCTGGGCCGTACTGTTTACCAAATGTGACCTCGTCATACACCAAGTTGAATCTTTGTGTAAAATATCAGTACCTAACACTTGTTAAACATTATGGATTTCCTTGGAAATCAGTTATAGAGGGAAATTATTACCTCTGTCAATCCCTAGGATTAGAGACCCTCAAGGCATAGTTTTCTCATGTTTTACTCTTATTTAAAGGGAAATCCATGTTTACTAGGTAAGGACAACAGACCATCATATTATACAGTTTTTATTGGATGTTGTTTTGTGTTCAGAGATTCTGTCTTCAGACTAAATCTTCTCATGCTAACCACTACCACCACTCTTTATTGGCTCTTTTTATAAACATGCATCCACATTTAGGTGCTACCAGACTGGTATGGTACACAGAATATACTTACTTGAATGTAACCAGATTAGTAAGAGTCCAGGCCAAAATTCAACTCCCTACTTTCTTCCTTCCCTTCCTATGATCACTTTCAGCCTGCTCTTAATCCATATCAGGCTGTGGAAGTTTCTCTTTCTGGCTTAAATTTTCCCTGGTGAAGAAGGGAAAGGAAAATATTTTGGTTCAAAAGGAAAGTCTATGCCAGTGTGTCAGCTGCCAAAACAAATAGGAAGCCTAAAAAGCTCTGGGAGAGCTCATAGTTAATCAAAGCTAACTATGGGAGTTTTAATCCAAGATTTTCCAAAATATAAATATTCGTCTTGGATGAAATACTATTTATGTCCACAAATCACAAAGAGGTGACTGTACAGTTAGCCTTCAGGACTCTGCTTCCAAAAGGCCTCTCACCCCAGCACAGAGTACACTTCTTTCCCTAGAGTCCCTCAACACTGTCAGACTGCATCAGATAGACAGGCTGCTGCTTACCTCCCTGGACAGGACTACAATCTTCCCACAGTACAGGTCCAGCTTGCTATAAATCTACTGCCACCAATAAAGCAAGATGCTACCTTGTTCCTCCTGGCTCTGAGCTGCATTTCTCACACAAACTATGTATCATTTATCTGCATTAGTTTCTTACAAGTACCATGTGGAGTCACTAGCTGCTGTTATCCCATTTTAGGACCATGATGCTGAAAGTCACACTGTAGGTGGTATGAAGTCTAGCCTCCGAAGACTTAGTTTTTAAAAATCTATTTAAATAAGTCATTTTATAACCTAAAATGTTCATTAATAACATCCACAAGGTATACAATTCTTTGTTGGGTCTGCATGACCTGGATGCAGGTAAGTGGATGCAGGGGTTGACATAAAAGAGGTAATTATGTAATAGGAAGAGGAGCAAGGTAAAGACATTTACTAGTGCCTCATATTTCCTCACCACTTCTCTTCGGAGTCTGTACTTTCTCATCATAACACCTTCAACAAAGGTAAAGAGTCTTGCTTAGGTTACTAAATATTTCCTCACAGAATTCTAAACTATAGATGAATCACTTTGCTCAGCTCATAAACCACTTGGTTTCCACATGAACTGATAAATCAGAAGATCTCTTTAGAAAGCCTTTGAGAAAACTGCCTTTTACTCTCTTCACTAACTGCAACATGTATTTATATATTTTGAATCTTATAAAAATCCTTAAAGTGATTTTTTTAAAAAGCTGTTGCCACTTATTTGAATTAAAAAAAAAAAACAAAACTGGTAATTTAGATTCCATTAGTTCAATGGACTTCCTTCTTCTTTGCTATTTAGTCATTCTAACCTTGCTTGGAAGAAAAAAATAGTTCATTGTAATACTTGATTTTACATCTTTACTTACTGGATAAGGAATCTTGACACTCTTCACACACACACACACACACACACACACACACACACACACACACACAATCTCTGTAAGATTGAGATGAGGGACTAAGAAGACAGCTGGGGTAAGAGCGCTTGCTCTGCAGGCATGGGGACCTGAGCTCCAAGTGCCCACATGGAAAGCTAGGCACACTGCTTTTAGGTCTCTTTTCCTTCTGTTGGATTGCCTTGTCCAATTTTGATATGATGTTCTTTTCCTTTATCTTATATCTTATTTGGTCATGTTTGGTGGTTATCTTACAAATCTGTTCTTTTCTAGTGAGAGACAAAAAAAAAAAAAAAAAAAAAAAAAAAAAAAAAAGGAGTAGATTCAGATGAAGGGAAGGAAAGGAGGAACTGGGAGGAAAAACGATATCAGGACATATTATATGAGAAAATAATATATTTTCAATAAAATAAAAAAATCTAGGATCTGTAAATAAAATTAAAAGAAAAAAAAAGCTAGGCACAACTTCATGTGCTTGTAACTTCAGCACTGTGAGGTAGCCAGATCCCAGGAGTTAGCTGGCCAGCCAGCCTGTCCAGAATGGTGAGGCTTCCTGTACACTGAGAGGTCTTATCTCCCCAACATCCTCCTCTGGTCTGTGCATGTGTGCACATGGGCATCTGGGCATCTGCTCCTGCACACTCATACACATGCACACATACAAATAGAAAACTGGTAAGAAATAAAAGAGACATGGTATGTGAAAGTGAGGCCTGACGGCTGCCAGCTAGCAGACACTCAGTATACATCCTGCATGCCTTCTCTCTGTGGTAGACGAGAAGGGAGTGCACAAGACACATTTTGAAATAGGCCACTGGTATATCTGAATAGTCCAGTTGTCCCTTGCTTTACTATGGCCAGTTTCATACAGATTATCATAATAAACCTAAACCTCTGCATCTAAAAATATAACAGGCAATGTTCTTCTATTTAACAAGCTACTCACCACAAGAGGCCATTATTATCAAAAAAGTAAACAAAACTAAAATGCTGTCCCGAGAGACTAAGTTGGGTCATAAAGACACATGAAAAACCCTAAACAACTGTGAGTAGTTCCCCTTCTCCATGTCTACCTGGCCAGCTCAGGGCCCAGTTAGCAGAAGGACTACAAACCAAAATGAACAATTTTTATGCCTAAGCTGAGAGTTATGTTTTGCAACCCTTGACATCTCTTTTTTGTGACCCTTGACAATGATGACAAAAAGCACCCAATGCTCAGCCTCTAACAAGGCTACCCCATATTCATAGTCTCCTAAGCAGAACACACTCCTCAACTCACAAGAACAAAATAGGAAGTTCCCAGACTGTACTCTTCATGAGAAGGCCATAGACAAATATTTCTACTACAACCCAGTAAAAGTGAATATCTGTATATTGAAAGAGAGGTGAATGAATAAGGTTTGAAGCACTCCACAGGCCCCCAAATACCTCAAATCCCCGAATTCCTTTTATAAACAAAACAGAAAAACAATCCCCAAAGCACAGCCCTGTCCTGTTCATTTGAATTATTCTCAGTTATTATACACAGATATATATACCCAGATATTATACATATATATATTCTCAAGATATATATTCAGATATTATATAATTCCACAGAAGCTAGAATTAGAAGGCCAAAATTAAAGAATATTACACTCTACTTAGATTTTATAGATACCAATAGCTGACTTGTTGCTTTAACTGAGCTTATCTTATTTACTCTTTTTGATGTCTCAGAAAGAGATGAGGCCACTGGTGTTTGTGGGAGTAAACACTAGGCTAAGTAAGGAAAACAGGCATGACAGATATGTGAACCACCAGTATCTTTAAAAGACCCTTGGAAGATACTCTTTGTCTATCCTCTAGAGACTTTGTATCTTTGAGAAGAGTGTTCTTTCACAATGAAATCCAACCATGTGTAGGAACTGCTTTAAGATATATGGCAGAAAAGAGTTTGTAGTGTAAGTGAAAGGGTCACCCAGGAGCCGGTGACTGCAGAAGCCATGTGACATGCACATGGGAGTTCAGAACACTATTTTGTGTATTCAGTGTTTAAATTTTTCCATAATAAATGATTAAAAATCACGTGGGGGAGAAAAAGTCTTAACAAAAAGGGGGATAATGTCACCAATTAGACACTATATTTGTGTTCAGAAAAATAAAGAGTATTATGTAGCCCAAGTTCCACTATTATTTATGGCAACAATTTTGTGTTTAAAGTTGTAATTCACTTATAAAAATATTCTTTAAAATTAAGTTTAATTATCATGTACCAGTAATACAATGATTTCCACATTTAAATGACATTTATTTATTTATTTATTTATTTATTTATTTATTTAGTGTGGGGGATACACACACACAAGTACAGGTACATGAGTGCCATGAACCTGTCATAGAGATCAGAAGATAAAATTGAAGGAGTCAGTTTTCTTCTTCTCCCATGAAGGTTCTATGGATCAAACACAGGTCACCAGGTTTGGTGGCTGGTGCATATACACACTGAGCCACCACCTCACCAGCTGTTTTTTTTGACATTTAAAGAAACTGCTATTCACAAAATAGTACATTTTTAAAAGACTTATTCTAAATTTGTGTGTGTGTGTGTGTGCAAGCACATGCATACAGGTGCCCAAAAAGACCAAACAAAAGAGGGCATTGGATCCCTCAGAGCTAGATTTAAAGGCATTTTGTGATACACCCACCATGGGGGCTGGGAATAGAACTCAAGTCTTCTGAAGAGTAGAAAGTATTCTTTATCAATGATCCATCTCTCTCCAGTCATTATTTTTCAAAATTAATGTATATGTGTATGTGTACTATGCACACATGTACAAATGCTATCTAGTAGGGTGCATGTTTGAAAATCAGAGGACAACTTGTAGGAGTTGGCTATTTCCTATTACCTCATGGATTTCTGGAATCTAACTCATATCATCAGTCTTGGCTATAGGTCCTTTCACCTGCTGAGCCAACTCACTGGCCCTGACTAATATTGTTATTGAAAATCTTGTTTTCCTTTAATAACAGAATTTTCTGGAAGACAAATATTATATATAATCTAATTTTATTCTCAAAAGGGCCAAAGGAAAAAAATATAAAAGGAAGAATCAGGAAAGTAGCATGTTTGTCCTGAGTTATATGACTAGTAAGTAGTAAAGCCATACTTACAGTCCAGATATGATTTATTACAATTAAGATTATTTTAGGGGTAGAAATGTTCTTGAGGTCATAGACAACAAAATGACCCCATATGTTTTACTAGCTAGCACCATGAACCTCTTAAGTAGATACATCCTTCTAGTTTTCTGAAAGAACTATTATTAAAATGTTACATGACACTCTAAAGACAAGTATGGCTTTGAAATAACTAGTACCAAAAGATTAACTATACCTTATTTTAGGTGTATAAAAATGACTTGGTATATCAAAAAATACTCAGCAAATTCAAATTTGTCCAGCCTTGGTACAGTACAGTATGGGAAGTACTTACATAGTTTATATAACTTTAAAAAGTTTAATATAAAGTTATATAACATAAGTTATATAACTTTAAAGTTTAATAATTTGGCCCATAAACATGAGACAGGCATTTATCACCATACCGGGTGCCTAAAACTTTCAATAAAGCAATTCTATGCAAAAATCTTTCAAAATACTGAATGATACAAGTTGATTAATACCAGTCAAAGTTTAAATAGCTGATCGAGGTTTTTGGGTTTTTGGTTTGGGTTTTGTTTTTTTGTCATGAAGCAGGACCAGAATTCTGCTATCCAAAGGTTTGCATTGAGTTGGATTATTAAAAGTTTTAGGCACCAGGCATGGTGGTAAATGCTTGTAATCTAAGAAAGTGGGAAGCAGATACCTGAGATCACAGGTTCAAGGCAAGCCTAGGCTACATAGCAAGTCCCAGGTCACCCTGGACTACACAGTGATACTCTGTCTAAAATATGAAAATGAACTTTATTATGTGTTGCTTTAAATACTACAATATATATATATTAAAGGATCCATAAATTAAATTTATATATTAATAAAACAATATACTTAATAGAAAACGTGTAACTTTTCAGAAGTTGGAAATAGTATCATTGATTTAAACTGCATATTGTATGACTTTTTCATATATTTATATATAATATTAAAATATTATATGTTATATTATTTTATTATACTTTAATTTATTTTATACTTTAATTTTTAGCATAAATTTATTGAGAAACTATGTTATGAAATAGGTACAGAACTCTTATAAAAATGATTTGATAATATATTTATAATCTCTCTTTAACCTTTTCGAATGTTTGAGTAACATTTAGCATGCATTTTTTAACATTATAAGGAAATCATAAACTAACCTAATAGTTTAATTCTATTTTAATCCAGGAGCTAACTGATTGAACATTAAGGCAAACTAAAAGATTCAAGTTTAGGCATAACAGAAATGATATGTAAATGTGATCATTACTAAAACAGAAATTTCCAAAATTTCCAAAATTATTTGGAAATTTGTAATATTTGGAAATTTGTAAATAAATTCTTAAATAAGCTACTTTGTATACTTGTAAACATTACTTATTTATACTCTGTGACCAAATGGTATCTCTAAAGGCAAACTTTAAATCAAAGCTCACACACACATTATATATATATATATATATATATATATATATATATATATATATATATATTTCTAAAAGTTGCTTTTCTGAGAAAATGTGTAACTCTGTTAAATGATTTCTCTCTCCCAGGTTGCATGTGTAGCTGGTTGTAAAGGTGTGTTCTGAGAAACAAAGCATGAACAATAAGATACACAATACTGAGAGTGTTCAGAATTTCTCAGAGAAACCCCAGCTACATTTGTAATTATCTTTACAATTTTATCCAACATTTGAAAGACACATTTCCAATTTTAGCATGACCACATATTTAAGGTACCTTACACTAATCCTTCACCATTATTATCTTAATAAGGTATCAGCTTCCAAAATTTAAGGGACTTACTCCAGGCCATTCAGTTTGGGTTCAGAATCAAATTTAAGCATGTCTCAGCCAAATACAGTTTGGCCTCACATTAATAGTGTTTCCCAGTAGTTATTCATATTTCCCATTCAGAAGCTGACTTAAATAATAATATATACAATCTTATCTAACTACCAGTTATTTTCTAAAATTAGAAAATGTACCTCCATCTCTTTCCAGTAATATAAAATATAAAGAAAGCTACACTAAATTAAATTGTAAAGTATGCATCCTGCCCTAAACAGATCAGGCCAAAACTGTCTTTTAATTTCTGCAACACATCTTTGAATAGTTCAAATGAAATAAAATGAATATTTGTTACAAAAAGTTAAAAGAGAATAATAGTCATACTGGGTGTGGGCTTGTGACCTTAAAGCGAAGAATGTTGTTCACACTATCTTATCTGTGATGAGACCAAAAGCCCAGGTATATATAGCACATTGTTGGAAACAACATGACAGCATGAGCTTTCAAGATTATTTTCACTCTACCAAGACAGAAAAGTTGAAAGAAAAATGAATTTAGACTGTAAAATTCAAACATAAGCCTAAGTTAATTTTAAGAGTACTTTTAACTGTTTCTTTCTGAGGAGAACCACTAAGGATTATTCTCACAAGCTTGCCTTGGTGAACTAAGTATGACCTTCCTACTTTTAATTAGCAATGACCATATTCACTAGGCTTGCAATAAGTAAACTTTTCCTGATAGATTTTTGGACAATTCTTGATCATATTTCATGGTTTCCCTGAGAACACACAGGCACACTCAAAATATGGTTTAAAATTCTACCGTGGTGGCTAGAAAGAAGGCTTGGTGGTTAAGAGCTCTTGCAGAGGACCTGGACTCAGTTTCCAGCACCTATATGGCACCTCACAACCATCTGTAACTCCAGTTCTTGGGGATCTAATGCCCTCTTCAGGTTTGCAGGCACTAGGCCTCATGATGTGCATAGACATATATACAGGCAAATCACAAAAAATAAAAATTAATAAATGTCTTCTTTAAAAATGAGGAAAACATGGAAGGGAAAGGGTTAAAAATGGTTAGTTTCAGCTCCATTGGGAAATAATGGACCTAGTTAGAAGCTTCCTACGAAGAAGAAGATGTTGTACCTCATAGGATTTTCCCAGAATGTTTTCCAGGACTTCAATTCTGCCATAGCTAGAACCATCCAGCACATATTTCAAAATTACAAAATTGGTTTCTCTCTAAGTAAAACAAGAGATTTGCTATGCAAAAAACAAACAATAAAACAAAAAACTCTCTTGGAATCACATTAAGAAAAAAATAAAACGGAATGAAGTTGTATGTTATGATGATTTTTAATAATTCACCAAGACTTATTGACCTAAAGCACTGCAGTGACATTTTGTTTCTAAGCATGCAGTGTGAGAAATAATTTTAAGAATACTAAACTAACAACAGCAGATAAGTTATCATAGTGACAAGAATTACCTGTGTAATTTAAACAAGTGATGTGTCTAAGGTAAGAGCAAATGGAGCCCTAAGTAAAGTACTGAACTCTCTACCAGTCAAGATGGAGGACAATCTTTGTGGCCACTTCCCTGGTTTTTAGCTGATGCAGATGGGAACATAAACATAGCTTTAGATAATAATATATAGACTGAGAAATTCTGCTCCACTTTTCTTGTAAGGACAGATCGAGGCATTACTCCAAAAAGGTGCTATATTCAAATAAAATTACTGGCAGGCATCCCAATCTATTATTTGGTTTGGAGATTGAAGCTTCAGGATGTGTTTGGCAGGAGAGATAGGACTTTCTTTTAAACCTAAGGATCAAATCATACATGAATATGGGCCTTGTCTCTTTATTTTAAAGATAGGACAATACAACAAACATCATGGGGTTGAAAGATCCTATTATAGGAAGTGACAGAGCCTATGTGAGGGCGCCTCACCCATTCCTGATTTATAGTAACTACTCAGAATTAAAAGCACAAGGATTTTGGGCCAGCGAGTTTGGATAAATGCCCTTGCTGCAAACCTTGGTGACCTGAGTTCAATCCCTGGGACCTGCATGGTAGAAGAGAAACAACTTCTGCAAGCTGTTCTCTCACCTTCATGCATGTGCTGTGGCATTGGCATGCATACATAAATACAATAAATAAATGTAATAAATAATTAAAATATTATTGTAATACTGTATAACTAAATATATGTAATAAATAAATAAATGTTATAACAATTTTAAGTATTGACCTTAACTTTATGAAGTTTAACATTTAGAGTTGATAAACAAATGTGGTCTATTTTTTATGTTGAAAACTCCATGAGCCACCTTCTGTTGGTTAGTGGAGAGCCTCACTATGTTACTCAGGCTGCCTGTAACTTCTACACTCTCCAACCTGCCTCAGCTTCCAGGGTAGCAGAAACGACATCTGGCTTACACTCAGCTTTTGGTCATAAATACAGTTGACTTTTTCCTTTCATCTTACCTACTCTGGGAGGAGTTCCTCTCACCCCCATCTATATTATGATTTTGTAAAGGGCACCATAGTATAACTAATGGTTAAGAGCCAAATCTTGCATGTAAATAATAATTTTCACCTCACAGGATTAGTGAATAAATTAATATGTATAAAGCACTTAGAATATAAAGGCAGCTTATATATTATTAAATGCATATTAATTTAATGTGTCTGAAAACAGGATTTAAGCCATGCCTTCTCAATTCATACCTTGAAGTTTTAGGCTAAATAAAGTCAGAAGCAACTTTTAATCAATTTTTTTTCTCAAAATATACCTCCTTGGAAGATCAGTTAGGGGGCTTCTGGAATGCCTAATTAGGTTTCATAAATGTGGGCAAAACAGAAAGTTGAAAATGGACAAAAAAGGGGGGGTGGTGGTTGGGGTCAGGCAAAATGGCATGCTGGGTAAAAGCACCACCTGAGTCTGATTCCTGGATCCACTTGGAGATAGGACAAAACTGGACCCTATAAATTTTCTTCTGACCCCCACATGTACAAATGTACACACATACACAAACATAATTTTAATAGCCTGCATATAGTCAGAACATAAACATACCTGTAATAATTAAATGCAAAAAGCATTTTGGTTCATTTCCAATTAAGTAACTGTTGCCCAATATTAGATATATTTCAGGTAATTTCTTTTTAATATACCAATTCCATACTATCCTAATTGTATACGAATATTATAACCTCAAATTAAAACCACTAACAAAAATGATGAAGATGGGAGAAGAAAAAAAATCTACTTTCTAATCTCTCCATATTTGAAAAATAATATATACATATATAAATGTATATATATATATATATATACATATATATATATAGAAAGAGAGAGAGAGAGAGAGAGAGATGAGATATCCCTATGTAGCCTGACTAGCCTAAAACTAGCTATGTAGACGAGGCGGGCCTTGAACTCACTCACAGAGATCCAGCTGCCTCTTAAGTGCTAGGATTAAAGGCATGAACTATCACATCCAGCTTTTCTGTATTTGAACTGGGCTTCCTGACCACCCTTTTTCTATCCTCAGCATAATAGACAAGAAGAGACAAGAGGAAAGTAATTGTTTTTCAGTGCTGGAGATCAAATCCAAAGCCTTCTGCAGGCCAGACAAATGCTCTATTATTACTGAGTGACAACCCCAACCCTCTGAAAAGAGCTAGTTTCTAACAACAGCTTTTAGTATCAATCTTAGTCTGTTAATCACCAATGAAACTGATCAAAAGGATTCCACATGTTACACATACTATCAGCCCCATAGGGGAAAAAAATGACACACATACATAGATATTTCATTTCCTATACTTCTCATTTTCCCAAACAAACATTTACCATAAATCAGGATGCTCAGAATGAGGAAATGACCATAACATCACATAAATTTACTGTTAGCATAAAAAGCAGCAAGTAAGAAAGGAAAGCGTACTCACTTCCCACTCTAATCATAATTCAGTTAAAAGGTATGGCTTTTTAAAATTAGCAATACTTTAAAAGTTCGTAAGTCACCTTTGCATTACGTTGCTATAATATTTATGTTCTAAAGAATATTAATAACAACTTTTTAAAGCCATTGTCAATGTCCTAAACAGCTATTTATCTGTCACTAAATGACAATTGCACTTGGCTTGAGCAAAAAATAGTGTTTTCTAAAAGCAAAATGCCAACAACTTTTTGATAGGCAAAAATAAAAGTCTTTTTAAGAAAATTTAAAACTAAATTTGACCAAATATTTTAAGATTCCTTACACCTGTATCCTTAAGGAATAAAGAGATATTTAACTCCTTGTCTGACACAGGGCTCTCTCCATCAGACTTTCACTTCCCTTAAATAGGAACACTACAACTGTTTTATAATATGCTTTAGTCCCTGCAAAAGTGTATCTAAAAAAAACCTTTTGCTGTAACACTTGTGCATGACACATTCATGTATACCTGGCTTTAAGCCCATGTTGACTTCCCTTATCTATAAGTGGGATAACGATAGAACTTACCTTTCGAAGTTGATATGAGAACAGGCTCAATGGACCTTACTACTTTCTATAAATTTTCTAAGCACATAAAAATGATCACTCTACAGTATATAAATTGAGTGTGGCAAGTAATGTTGAGCTAAGATATGAAATCCCTTTACCTTGTTTCTGCAAGACAAACTGGCTGCTCATTAGTTCAAAAACAAGCAATGTGATTCCTATCAGAAAAAAGATATACTAGTAGCAACAAAGAAGTGATCTTTGCCTGGACCTATTTTTAGGAATAGTTTAATTATCTACACCCCTAGTGTTAACACTGGAAAATAAACAAGTAGGTGAAAAGGCATCATATATCAAAAAACCAAAATAAACAATAACCCCCCAAAACAAAACAGAAATTCTGAAATCAACATCTTCATGGTATTCAAAAAGAAATGGGTATACCCAGCACTGCAAAATAAATAGATAGATAAATAAATACATGTTAAGCATGACAAAGAAACCATCTGTACCATTTCTCCCTAACTAGTAGTCCTCACTGACACAAGGTCAGAGTTTGCAAAGAGGTCTAAGAGGAATTGCTGAATTGATCAGTTCAGACTGCTCAGACTGCAAGGTCCACGTCTAAATATAACCGGGAGGAAATCTGGAACTCTGAGTTGCTTTCAGTGACTCCCTAGCTTACAATGTCAAAAAAGGTCGTTTTCAGTTCCTTCAGATAGGCAGAAAACATTCATTAATTTCCATAATAAAATACATTTCTGCTACACATTATTGTTTCACCATTCTGCTTCAAGCAAGTGAAGAAAATTCTCATTAAGCAAGAAAGGTATTATAATTAATTAGGACATCTCTAACCATCCGGTATCTAACTATAAATGGAAAACTTAAGGCCAAGAAACGGTTAACTATTTTCTTCCAATTATACTTGTTTGCTAAAATAAAGACTGGCAACCGATTCATTTCCTAAGATCTCTAATGTAAGTACAAACAATTCTGATTCTTTCATTCCACCACACTACTTTCTTATTCATCTTAATCTATTAATGGAACAACATCTTACCGGAAAAGGAAAAATGTTGTCAGCCCTGTTCAAGCTATCTTCCATCCAGGATTTTGGAGCAAAGGCCGAGCTAGGGCGAGCATACTTCTGGAGCTGAATATGATTGCTTGCGAAATTTTTCTTCAAAGGTGAGATGGAGTTCAGGGGTGTTATTCCACCGTTCAGCCCTCTGCGGTGATCTCGGCCTTGAGAAGCTCCCCAGCCACCATAGCCGCCACCTCCTGGGCTCCAGGAAGAAGAGGGGGTTGGAGAGGGACTCTGGTAGCTGCTCCATGGAGAAGGTGGTTTGTTAAGATTATTCGCCAAATGAGGCAGCTGGTTAAAAGCAGCATTTCTATGTGTGAAAGGTGGGGGGTGGGGACTGGCAGGAGACCTCCTCTGCTGCTGATGCTGGCTGTGATGGTGCTGGAAATGGGGGTGATGAGGATGGTGCTGGGAGAGAGGCCCAATCTGAGGGGAGAAGCTACCACCGAAGCCAGGGCTGACATGATGGGGAAAATTTTGAAACAAGAGAGCACCATTATTAGCTGAAGCGCCAGGGACCCCTCCCTGATGAAAGAAACTTGCATCTTCATTGATTATCGTGGAGGAAGAAGGTGCTATCGCTGCTGACCAGTTACTGAAACCAGTAAGGGATGATGCACTGGATGTCAAGGGTTGGGTGGAAGTCCCAAGGCCCGTGGCTTCTTGGTAATCAAACCCTGTCAACACTGGTGATTCAATGCGTAGTTTTTCTTTTCCATTGCTGTTTTCTGAAGAATTGTCGCCTGGATTTTCTTCAGCTTTTGCCTTTTCAGTTTCAGGCAATATTCCAGCTTCCTGACCTGGACTCGGGGAGAGTTGTTGCTTTTCTAAAGGGTCTTGTTGTTCCTGCTGTTGACTTTTTGCTTTTTCTGACCCCAAGATCTCATCCTGAATGTTATGGGTAGCTGGAGCAGGAAAGAGCCAAGCTGACCCAGCACTGCTGCCATTGGCAGCTGTGTTATTATTTATAAAAGCAGCAGGGTTGGGGGTGGCATTTTGGTGATGGTGTGGAGGCTGCAGATGTGGATGGAATCGGACCGGAAAAGCAGATTTATTCCCAGTATTGCTTTGCACTAGCACTCCAAACCCGTAATCCCCCATTTATTATTTTTAGGATCAGAATCTCACAATAAAAAAAGACAACCTAATGTCTCAACGTCTTTCCTCCCCTGTATCTCAAATTTGTTTGCTTGAAGTATCTTATTTATAGCTAACTCAAAGATCACAGCTTATCACCCTACGTATCTCTGATTTGGAATTCTGGTCTCTCTGAATGGAAAAAAACCTAAAAAAAAAAAAAAACCTCTTAAAATATTGATATGAATCCAATTGGGTTTATTTCTAGGAGGGAATAAAAAGGAAAAAGGTAAAAATCAAGTCTTTGGTTAGTAAAATAGGCGCTTTCTTTTTCCAAAGGAAAATGTACATGAATGACAAAAACACAGCTTCTCAAGCATCTATGGATATAGAAGAATAAGCATTGTGCGGAGTAAAAATATATATATATAAAATTTAACAATCACATATGGTCTTCCTCAGCAGTTTAGATTCACATAAAAATTAGAATAGGATTAAGGGGAGAATACGTTCTTTTCTTGGCAGCTTGGTTAAAAAAATCAGGAATAATTTAAGAACATTATATATTATATATTTATATATAGATAGATTATATTAGGTTATCTGGGGCGGGAGGTGAATTTCTGGTTGCCAAAGAGGAAATCAGCCTTGACTAAAGGAAAGATGATTGCAGGGAGATTTCTGCTGTTCCTGGTCCTGTTTCTGTTCTTTTGTAGGGTGCAGTGTGGGCCTCTGGGGCTGTTCCTGGGGCTCCGGGTGCAGATCTTGCTGCGTTTGCTGTTCTTGGGCTCCCCTCGGCCTCCTTTCCCCCATGAAAGGGGTTGGAACACCCGTTTCTCCCTCTGGGGGGTGTCGCGATCAGGAGGGATTAGCGAGACTGGACAAGGGCGAGCTGGCGGCCCGGGGGTGCGGGGAGCAAGGGGGCGACCTGGAAGGTCCTGCGGTTTCTGCCTCTTCCCCTCTCTGCGGCTCCGGGATTTTTCTCCCTCATGGGACCCAGGGGCGGTTTGTTCAGTTCTCTCAGTTCGATTCTCCGCCGGGGGGAGGGGGAAGGGGGATGGACAAAAAGGAAAACCCCACTACCGTAGTTACTCTAAAGGAGAAAAGCCTCCCCCCTGGGCTCGCGCTCTCTTTTCCCCTAGACTGATTGGAAACTATAATTTAGAAGGCTTTTGTTTCTCCTCACGGTTGCTGGGCCGCCGCCGCGCCGCTTTTCCCCGGTCCCGCAGTCCCAGCTGTCGTCGTTGCGGACTCCGCCTGGCTCTTCTTTTTCTTCCTTCTTCCTCCTCGTCTTCCTCTGCTGTCGACGCTGCCTCCACCACCTCTGCCGCCGCCGCCACTGCCTCCGGTGCCCAGGTCCCGCAGCCGCAGCTGAGTCCTTCTCCTCAGGACCGAGCCGAGTGAAATGACAACCAGCTGGAAAGACCGAGAGACACTTCCGGTTCGATGAGGGAGGGGTGGGGTGCTGCGGAGGCCACGCCTAGCAGCCGGAAGACCAATCCGACACTACAATTCCGACTAGGCCACGCCCTCAAGCCTCAGAGCCCCTCCCAGGAAGGTCTCCGGTCAACTCAGAGCCGCCTCTTCCGCCTGCGCCTCGCCCAGAGGGGCCGGCGTCGGCGTTGGGTCTGTGCACCCACTTTAAGCGGTGCATCGCCATCTTTTTTGTGGGCAAAGATTCCTTCGCGATTTTAGCCTTCCCAAAGCAGGCTTCTTAGAAAGCCGGTAGAGAGACGTTCGGAAGAGAATGGGCATCTTGCACACTGAAACACTGAGCTAAAGTGTTGGGGGTCGAAGTGGCAACCCATGAAACCGAGAATAACTGAGAGGCTTGCCCTGAGTAAAGGTGGGTGCCCCGGGCATCACGTGCTCTGGCAGGAGCTCCGCCCCCGAGGGATAGAGGGGGAGGTGGGTTTTCCCGGCATCTGTGCTGTCCCTAGAACTGCATAGTCCTTATCCAGAACGCACATCTCCAGAGGGATTCCCTTCGGTCTCCGTTCCTCCACCCGCCCTGCCTACTCTCCCATCCTCCCTCTGAGATGCAGATGCTATAGGCGTCCATGGCTGAGCCACCAACTATATAATTTTTACTCCATCTACCGAGCAGAACGGAAGGATGCTCCTAAAAAACGAAAATCCAGTCACGGTCCTTTTCTGCTCAACCTTTTTAAAAAATGGCAGTCCATTACCTGGAGAATAAAGGCCAAACTCCATAATTCAAGCCTTAATAACCTTTGGGCAATACTCTGTGCTTTTTTCCATGCCTTTGTCGTCTCTCCTTGGCAAACTCTTATTTCTTTTGAGGAATAAGTCTCCAAACTACCTACTCTGCCATTTGAATACTCTTTTTACAGGCATACATGACCCTGGATACGGCTCATGCTTGTATATGGCATTATATTACATTGGTGGCTTATGTCTCTAAACCAGTGCTTGATCTAAAGCAGTAGTTCTCAACTTGTGGTTTCAGGGGTCCAACGACCCTTTGACAGGATAGGGGTTGCCAAAGACCCTCAGAAAATACAGATGCTCACATTACGATTTATAACAGTAGCAAAATTACAGTTAAGTAGCAACTAAAATAATTTTATGGTGGGGAGAGTCACCACAACACGAGAAATTGTATGAAAGGATCGCAGCATTTAGGAAGATTGAGAACCACTGCTCTAAAGCGTTGACTTTGAGGATGCAAAGCACCAGGGAATGAATCTTGAATGGAGACATACATGGAGAAAGCAGCAATAATGAAATCTTTTCTGAAAGGTCCGATTTTCAAGTCTGAATTAATCATTTAGTTCCTTATGCCTTTTGGTTTGGAGCTCACATGTTGGCTGTTTGCTGTCTACTCAAGGACTCCATGTCTTCGCCTTTGTATAGGCCTACTGTATAGGCCTACCATTATGTGCTCCGCTGGGGCCTCAGCATAAGCTTTGGATGCGTGTTGAATAAATGTTTCCTTTCATTTGGAAATTGAAACTGAAGAAAAATAAAACTTGGTTAGAGCCGGAAGTAATTCTAACAAAATAAGAAAAAAAAAATTGGCCCAGTGTGGTAACATACGCCTTTAATCCTTGAGTTCCAAGCCATCCTGGTCTACACATCGAGAGAGTTCCAGGCTCGCCAGGGCTATATAGTGAGACCTTGTCTCAAAGACTCATCATCACCGTCATTTGACCCTTCCTGCTATGTATAGTGTCTCACTTCTCCAGCACGTCTATATGGCTTGCCTATGTGGATCTTATTCAGATATGTTATTCTCCTTCTTAATGACCTCTGAAGGTCTGTGAGTTCTTTGAGCAAAGGTATTTCTGAGTCTTACTCTGTCATTCCCCTTTTCTGCCACTCCCCCTGACATACCTTGAGACTGAACTGGCTCAGCCAGGTACTATTTCTTCCAGAATGATTTCCCTAACTTCCCCTTACTAGAGTCTTATAGATGCCTCTTTTTAAATTACTACCAGGTGTCAGTAGGTTAGTTTCTTAACAGCAAAGATCTTTGTGATTTATCTTTATGTCGCCAGTGACCAGTAGAGGATCTGGCTCAGAACAGACTCAGTATGTGTTTACTTAATGACTAGATGGATGTTCTGCATCCAGTAGATGGTTATGGGTCTGTTGGAGCTATCAGTTCTTCTCAGCATCTAAAATGGCAACTGTGGCTTAAAGGAAACTGGTCTGCCCTGAGAACCAAGCAGCCCTGAATTTGAACCCAACTCTGCTGCTTCCTCCTTGTGCAGCCTTCAGCATCACCACTCCAAGTCCTTTCTTCCCCATAGATCCATGTGGACAGTATCCCCCAGGACCCTTCCTAGGTTAGTGAATTACTTGAGGTCTGTATAAGTCCAGTGCCCATATGCAGGGCTCAAGACGCATGTTCCTTATTAACACATGGAGTCCAGAGAGTTACTTCAGCGGCATCTTCTACTTAGATGAAGTTGCATGGACCAGTGTTCAGGAACTTCTCTTGGTTTGCAGGAGAAGACACACGGAGATCGTTCAGTGCTTCCACCCTAGATCAGTCTGCTTGTTTAAGGTTTGGTCTGGGCTGAGACTAAGATGACCACTGGGATATCTGAGTCATCGAGGGTCAGGTTCGTGGTTAAGCTCTGGGAGGAAGGGAGAAGGAAGGGAGAAACCATTCTCTTAAGTCTGTTGCCTACTCAGAAATTTAGGATATTCAACCCAAGACTACCTTTCTTGAAAACATTGTGGCCTCAGCAACTATCCCCTGCTAGCCATGACAACAGCTCAGCAACTCTAGGATCTTTAAAGGGATCTACTGTTGCAGATAAGAGCTGGCTGGAGCACTCAGCTGGCATTAGGAGTCCTGTCCATGAAGTATGCTCAACAGGAAGCTGGCAGGTTGCAGGGAAAGCATCCTTTGCCTAACCATTAAGGTGCTACCAGGTTCAAAAATAAATTTTACACAGCTTTCTTCCTGTCTAGTATATAGACACACCCTTAGAGAAGCTATAGACTAAGGAATACCTATACCCTGCCAGCTGCTGCCCAGCCCCCTCTAGGTCTTGAAGCCAACCATACCCTAAACTTAGAGCCTTCTAGGAAGTAATGTTATTGTCTCCTTCACCAGCCTCTTTCTTTTAAAGCTTGGCAGATGATGTAAGTCTCATACCATAATCACACAAGGTAAACTCTGGCCCCCTAGAGCTCTGATGTCCTCACTACTGTCTTCGAAGCATATATTGCCAGCCATTTCCAAATAGCCCACACCCAAGCTACCTAGAAGCCTATCTAATGACTTTAGCAATCATACCCTTCACCCAAGGCTGCATATATTGTGTACTGTTCAGTTCCATAAGGTACCATAGACTACCTGGTATGTGAATGAGACCCACAAGAGTTATACAGCACATGGGCCCTGGGACCTTTTCTTTCTATAAAACACAGGGACACATTATAAAATATGGCACCTCTACAGAAGAAGCTACCAGATACTACCTTAAATGATATAAGCTCATATTTATGCATGCAGAAATATTTAAAGCAATTGATCCTTTTAGAGTCAGCAACCCAGAAGCTTGTTAATTGAATTGAAGGACTTAGTGTCCTTAGTATTGGTTTTAGTAAGAAGGTAAGTCTAGACAGGTATAAAGTCTGACTGCACAGGAAATTAATACTCAATAGCTACTTAGCTAGCGACATTAATGAGCTTCTTAATAAAATGCCACAATATACTTTTTAATGAATATAAAAATCTTAAGAGTTAGCCGGGCAGTGGTGGCGCACGCCTTTAATCCCAGCACTTGGGAGGCAGAGGCAGGCGGATTTCTGAGTTCAAGGCCAGCCTGGTCTACAGAGTGAGTTCCAGGACAGCCAGGGCTACACAGAGAAACCCTGTCTCAAAAAACAAACAAACAAGCAAACAAAACAAACTTAAGAGTTAAAGGCAACTCCTGTGAAGGCAAAGAAAGAATGGGATAACTCTGAACCATCTCATTTCCAGGAGTGCCTGCAACTTGCTACCACAAGGTGAGCTAGAAAGAGATGGAACCAATCCCCAGAACAGATCTTTTCTCAAATTCCACGTCTGCTTTTCACTGAGACCCAGTATTGGAAAGTGGTGCGCATTTCCTTAGAACACACCATTTTTAATGACTAATTGCTCGGTTGTTTTTTTTCTTCTGTTGCTTGATGTTCTGCAGTGTGTGCAAGCCTCTGAGTTCTCCTCCCACCTTCCCGCAGAGTGCTAGCACAAGGCGCTAATTAACAAGCTGTTTGGGTGGGAACAGCCAGCTTCTCCAATGCATCCTTACCAAACAACTGGTTTGAAAAGGTGAGGCCCAGCATGTAGACATGCTTCCCACGAAGTGACTCATCCTGCAAAGACATAGGTGAGCAAGAACTGGGTTGCCCCTTGCAAACTGTGCTAGGGATCACACAGAATAACTTGGACTCTCTCAGGACTCCAGCACCCTATGTGGGCTTTGAGTAGATTCACTTTGTTTTGCATCAAAACCATGATCATGCTGCCAAGTACCTGCCATCTCACTCCCATAGCTAGGCTGTAGAATCTAACCTGCACCACCAGGAAAAACAGTAGATTTGCAGAGCATGCTGGGAACTATAGGGTCCAGAGAACAGAGAATCTTGAGTCAGGGATTATAATTCATCCCAATATATCCATAAACTCACAAATACTGGTCTAACTCATCAAATGATTTGATTGTGTCTAGAATTTATATTGCAAAGAGAATGTCAATTCTGAATTTTGTTTTCTATTTTTAAAAAAGTGCCATCTATCTATAGGAGAGGGTGACTAAAAATGATACTTTTGTGTCCAAATTTCTTGCTCTCTTGTTCTGTAAACATATGTAACTAGCAAACATTAGTCCATGGGAACTTATAAAATACAGATTCCCAGGCTGGGCCCCAAGATACAGGAGATCATGCTTTTTGCTGTTTGTTGTAGCCCCAGCCGTCCTGGAACTCTGGATGTAGACCAAGCTGGCCTCAGACTCACAGAGATCTGCCTAGCTCTGCCTCCTGGATGATGGGATTAAAGGCTGGCTTAATCTTCAGTTTTTTCTCACAGCATCTTCTTATAACATTACAAGGTAGAACAGGCTTCTTCGTGATAATGTAAGAGCACAGAGATGCCAAATTGAGAATTGGTGAAATAATAATGCCCCTTTGTACATAGAGTAGTTTTGGGGACTAAAAGAGAGTTGATGCAGTGAGTGGTTTTCAGGATTCATGAGACCTGGGCTTTCCCTTCCATGGCTCTCCTCTCCTCTCCTCCCCTCCTCCTCTCCTCCCCTTCTCCTCTCCTCCCCTCCTCCCCTCCTCCCTTCTCTTCTTCTCCCCTCCTCCCCTCCTCCCCTCCTTCCCTCCTTCCCTCCTCCCCTCTCCTCTCCTCAAAGTGTGCCTTCCACCTTACAGCCAAGATGTGTGGTCTGCATTCCTGACTGGAAGACAGAGAAAGAGATGAAGAGCGATGTAAGTCTTCTCTTTGAGGAGGCTTTTCAGAAGTCGTAGGCATCTCTTCCATTCTCCCATTGGCCACAACAGACCTCACAGCCACACCTACTTTACAAAGGAGTTGGAAAGCATGGCCGTGTTCGTGTTCCCCAGTACTCTGTTAAAAGTCAGGCTCTGCTATTAAAGCAAGGTGATGGATATTTGAGGGTTGGGCTCTCAGAAGCAGCAAGCTTTAGTGACTTTCTCACAGTCTTGCAGCCATCCATTTCATAGTTGAGGAAACAGGCCTGACAAAAGGCCTTATGTGGAATGATGCAGTTGGTTTTGCACAGGTATCTTTGCTAGGTGCTCTCACCCTGGCCCTGTGGCCCTCGGGTTTCCAAGTGATGCTGATGTTGCTGATTTGGTGAAAACATGTTGAGAACTGGACTGTAGGGTTTGCAGAGCAATGGGCCCATGCATCCCATCATCAGCATCACCCTCCTTCACTCCCAGCCTTCCTCCCATTTTCTCTAGCTCACTTAGTAGTATGGCTCATCCTTCAGCCACCTAAGCCAACCTTAGACGTCATCCCAACCTTCTCCTGATCCACCCTTGAGGTTTTTGGTTTTTTGTTTTTTGTTTTTTTAATTTTTCTTTCCTTACCATTTATTTTCTTCTCTCCTCCTTTGGTTCAAGTCTGATCGTGTCTTGCCTTGTGTGTTTGTTTCTTTCTCTCATGTGTTCACTCTTTTGCCAAAGCAATCTTCAGACTTAATGCCTGGCTTTGCTTACAGAATCTTTATGAGGGAGTCTAATTATATTACTGTATGATTGAAACGTTTCAGTGGCTATCATGTGTACTCAACTCCCACCAAACCTTGGTGGTTTTCATTCTGAAATCACCATTTGTCTTACTTGATCTTTCTCTTTCACTTAGCTTATTTCAAAACACTTAAATATATGTTCAAAACTTAAATATATGTTCAAAGAAACATAAAGATTTATAAGCCTAGTATCATTTAGTATCACCAGAATGTGATTCTCAGAATTACAGCCATGGGAACAAAGATGGTGTTGACTTTCTCCTAGACCCTGTGTGCATGTCAAAAGCCCTGGCTTTGACATCTTCTGTTTGAAGCAAAGAGTAATAAGGTGGGAGAGGGTTTTAAAGAGGTCCTAGTCTGAACTGTGACGGATCTTCTTTCTGTAATGGGAAGTACTGGAAAGGAATAGTGAAGTTTCTCATTGTGTGATCCAATGTCCTGTTGTCTGTGCACCACAGTCACCTCACTTACCCCGTAAGAAGTCTTTCATTGTTTGAAAACCAATGCCCAACTCTTACAATGTGGTGAAAGGGCCCATCACTTGGTACTTGCCGCCTGACCTCTATTGCCCTCTCCTGGGGCACTGCCCAGCACCCTGCAAGACTTGTCTCAGTACCTCTCTTGCCGCTGTCCTGGGACACTGTCCAGCAAGACTTGTCTCCATGAACTGAACTCTGAGCTATGAGTGCCATTTTCTACAAGCAGCGAGACACATGGCAACAGAGCTCAATGCCATTTGAAGAGATTTCTGTCACACCTAAAGAAGGCTACGTGTGTTTGCTGATGCTAGCCAGCTAGTGATGTCAAGGTTCTTAGCTTTCTTCGAGGTCATAAAATGTCAATCCCAGTCCCCAGGCCTAGTTGTCATATAATTCTTCTCAGAAATAAGAAACGGGGCTGCAAAGAGCCTAATTTCTCCCCATGCCTGAAGATCTTTTCCAGAGGCCCACCACATCCTTAAAAACCCACTGTTAGGACTTTTGGTGGGAGCTGAGTCATACTGAGCCTGGATCTGGACCTACTTTCCCTTCAGCTAGAGGATCCAGTGTTGAGCTGAAGCGGTAAGCTGCTGTAGACAGGACGAGGAGGCCCTGAGAGAGCAGGTGTGTCCATGCCAGCCTTCACCACTGTACGGCCTTGCGTTTGTGCCCATTTGCCAAGAGCACCTACTTTGCTTGTCCAGGGTCCTTTCCTAAATGCCCTTCTCTGGCCACCCGCAGAAGTGGCCTCTCTTCCAAGGTGGGCATCCACGTTCGGCATGCAGTCTCCATTGTGTAATCGACTGACTCCCACTGACTAGCCATCCTTCAAGCTCAGGCCTCTTCCCTCCTTTTGTACCAACCTGTGGTAGGCCTTTAGTGAGCGTTTTTGAAATTAAGGTTTTTTTTTTTTTTTTTTTTTCGCTTCTACACAAAACACAAGTAAGTCCAAAGTAATACACATTAGGTTGGAAAAAAAAAAACAACTTTGAACACTTTACAAACAGCACTCCTTGTTTTACTTTTCAGTTGGTTTTTGCAGGGTAGGGAGATACAGCAGTGTCCTACTGGTGTATGTGAAGTTCCCATCGACGTAGAACCTCTGCTATGCCATGGATCTCACGGCAAGTCAGTCATTATAAGTCCCAGAGAGTTCTTTTATAAATAGTAAGCCATTTCAACCTTGCGTAAAACACTTTATACATAATAATTGCTTAACTTGGCTGAATCGTCTTAGGTACAGTGCTGCAGTTGCATTAAGCTGGTCTGTATTGATACACCCTCCAAGTTAAACTGCTTCTTAATGAAGTGGCTTGCACAGAAGCCATCAACTGACTCGTGTCTACACACATGCATGCTTATACATAATGTTATCAGCACCTCAGAACAAGTGCAGAGACAGAAATTGTCTAATATTAATGAGCGCTATCACAGATAAGTGGATGCTCCAGTCTCTAATGTAGTTGAGGTGAGTCTCAGGAATGGGCTTCTTGAGATCACCCAGCCCCCGCCAGAGCACCTCCACATCCAGCGGCCTGTGTAAAGTCTAATAAGTGCATAAATATTTTAGCAAGGAAAATAGGTAGCATTATGGCCACACTCTGTGCTGCTGACAGCGTGGTAGTTAGAAACCACCACATCCCGAGGTGTAGTAATTCACCATTCGCTCAGAGTTGAAAGGAGGCAGAGGAGAGAGCACAGAGCCCCTAGCTCATTTTTTATTTAAAGGCAATTTTAATCTATTCAGCTATTTAAGCTCCAAAAAGAAAAAGCAGAAAGGAAGGAATATGCTTCAAGTGCAGAAATTTGGGGAGTGTGTGGAGTCTTACTTGACAACCTCTGAGATACAGCTTAAATACTAAACAGCATTACATAACCCTGTAAGTGCATCATGAGAATTTAAAACTTAGTTTCCTGGTGTGTGTGTGTGTGTGTGTGTGTGTGTGTGTGTGTGTGTGTGTGTGAATGCATGTGTATGTGTGTTCCTTTTAAATCCATACATGGCTGTTTTGAGGTAGTTTATTTCCAGTTCTCCTTTAAGATACACAGATTCATAATCTGTATTCATTGCTCTGCTGCCTGCTATTCAACACTGTTTTCAAATGGACATAATTTTTAGAACTTAAGTAAATAAGCTGAAAGAAAACTTGTGTAACTGATACATATTTTAAAAGATCACTATGACATGGCATATATGTTATGCCATCGTTAACTGTTTTCTAATACATGCTGAAATAAATGCACATTGAGTCCAACAGATGTAATCAAAGCAAGAGACTGTCGCTCAGGAAACACTAGGTCACTGAGTAAGAAAACAGATGTTTTAATTAGGTAATGGTTCAAGTCCCCTCTCTGTCACCAGCTGAGTGACTTCTGTGGGTTTTTTTTTTTTTTTCTTTTTTTCTCTCTGACTCTCTGTTTCTGTGCCTGGAAAACAATGACAGAGATGTCCAGGCAGTTTTGTAGAGGGTTATATGAAGTGAGACACGCCAAGCTCTTAGGGTAGCTGGTAGGCTTTAGCAGTGTGCCAACTATGGTTATTGTTAACTTTTTGATTGGGGACGTATGTGTCATTCAAGGGTGCCAAACACCAATGAATATGCCTTGAGACAAAATCTACCAGGCGTCTACATCTGACAGGCTCTTTCATAGGTCCTGGAGACATGCTGATAATTTTTGAAGTGACGGCTGTATGTTAGAGATAATGACAGCAGTGTATGTGTAATGCAGTGAGAGCCACGTGCCTAGGTTAAGACAGCAGGTCAGAGAAGGAGAACCAAGTCATCGTCAGAGAGGAAAACGTGCAGACTCATACATCAGGCCTCTATTTGATGGCTCCTGGGGACACATCAAATCCTAAGTGCATGATTGCTACTGGGGAGCAAAGGACACATGAAGTTTGAGCATGTGCTCAGACATGGAGCCCTGCCATCGCTTACTTACAAACACACGATATTTAAGGATTGAGGAATATCATTTTCAGAACTAGACAGTAGTCAAGCAGCATATAAATAAAGTTCTTAATTTCCTTCTACAGAGATCTCCTAGATGGTACACACAAGCTGGCTACCTTTCTTATCTGTGGGTTCAGTCAGTACTGGTCAAAATTATTTGGGAAAAGCTGTATCTTTACTGAATTTGGAGAGATTTTCATGCAGCATTCTCTAAACTATATTTTGTCAGACTTTTTACACAAAATCTATTGTGCTAGTACTTTAGAAGTAAGGAAACATGTCATAGATGATTGTGTAGGTTATATGCAAATACCAGGATAATTTACATAAAGAGCTTGGGCACCCATGGATTTTAATATTTGGAGGGTTCTTGGAAATAGTATTTTTGCATATTGGGGTAGCTACATGTGAGAGACAGGCTTCCATTAACTTATTTTCCCAAGTGTTGAGATGTTAGCACTGCATTGCCTGCTGGTGGGTTCCCTTTATCCCCTTGCTCGCTACCCTGTCTGGTATTTGAGCTGCTGGCTCTTATTAGACTGGAAGCTCTGTGAGAGGAAGAATTGTACCTGACTTGTTTGCTACCATACCCTCTGCCCCATACTGAATAAGTGACTGTCTAACCTGAGGGAGGGATTTGGGGATTAAACTCTTTTGGAATTGTTTTCTCCTGTTAAACACTGTTACACAGTTACACTGTAACTGTATCTAACTTTTTCTTCTGAGAAACTGGATTAATATCTTTAAAAGTGTTTTGGTCATTTCTGTTTCTCTGGTTTAAAAGTAAGCACAGGGCAAAATAGGCTGGATGCTTGGAAATGCAAATATAAGCAGCTGCCCTGCCATCCCAGCTCCCCTGCAGCAGCTTCCACTGATGGTTGTTCTACTTACCCCCAGCCCCCTTTCCACATACACTTCTCTTCAGAGTTGACACCCTCACTAGAATGTTAGGACAATGAGCTCTTCCTATCCTTCCTGCTTAGACAGGTCTCCCTCACTCATTCTCTGTTAAAGATAAACCAGATTAAAATCTTGTCGATTCCATGACGATCTGGTGAACTAAGAATGTTATAAAGACTTTCCAGAGGTATGGACGTGGCTCAGTTTTTTTATCTGTATGTGGGGGATCCTGCCTTGCCTTACTCTCCGATTCTTCATCATTTTTATTGAACTCGTGAGCACCATCAAGAGTCAACTACTGGCTATTTAATTTATTTAATATTATATTCTTCTTGTGTTGTCTGTGAAGACAGCTATATGTGCTTGGGTCTTTCCTTTCAACACAGTCTTTTCAGTGATCCACAAACATGTTTAAGGTGACACCCAACTGTGATGCACCATTAAAGCACAGACTATCCAGATCACTCTAGTTAGAGGTGAGCACAAGTGGAAGCCAGAGGAGCCCATGAGTAAGGGTGCCATGGGGACAGGGAAGCTTAGGTGCCTCGCTCAGTCTCATCTCCAAGGAACGCTTCCAGGAATGGATATTTGAGTGCGGTCTAGAAAGATGAGCCGGGGTTTGGCAGATGCTGAAAGGATTCAGGTGTCCAGTGGGGCCCTGAGAGGATGGAGAGCACCTAACCCACATTTATTCACTCTGAAGACCACAGCTCAGCTCAGGAACCACACAGCTCAGGGACCACAGTGGACCTGAACAGACGGGTGGAGAGCTGATGAAGAAAATGTGAAGGGACCTTTAGGTGGCAACCTATATAACAGAGCACTTCCGTTACAGCATTGATAACTATGCCTAAGTTGTTGACAAAAGTAGTTTCAAATGCCCCGTACAATTGGACAGAATCTATTAAAGTTGAAAGTGTGACTATCCCATGAATGACTCAGAAATTCTACCGCTTAGTTTCAAGCAGAGAAAACAAACAAATACAACAAAAACAGTTCCTGTAAAAGAGTATTGTTGGCAGCACAGTTTGGGAAAACTAGATTAGGATGTTTCAAATATGTTTGTATAGGGAATGACTAAAGAGATTGATGTCTGTTCCATAGAAAAGTATGGCAATATCCATAACCCTGCAGGAACCTCCAAGGCCCACTGCTGGAGGCATGAACCAAGTCACATGATGTGCATGCTACCCTTGTGGAGGTCACCCACGTAAAGGCTGTCCTTGTGGAGACTGTCCCTGTATAGGAATGAATGCTGCATGTCTGTAGTTATAGAGGCACATGTTCAATTAGTTCACAGACGCAGTTGTAGGAGACACAGACAATGAAGCCAGCACATCAGTAGAGGTCTTTTGTAACTGAAAACTGGTAAGTCCCAAAGGCTTAAGATATTGGAAGAGGCCGTTAAGAGAGACATAACTTTTAAAAAAATATTTTTTTATAAAGAGAGTGTATTCCATGAATCACTTGTGTAACTAAAGATAGTGAAAATAATGAAAATGTCCTAATTTCCATGGTAACTCAGTACCATCTCTTTGGAAACAAATTGAACAACATGAAACATGACATTCAGAAAACATTTTTACTCCATGGCCCAGTGATTTTCCTTTTAGGAATCTATCCAAACAAGATAGCCTTATTTATTTACAGTGATTTTTACAGGAAGATGTTCAATGTGGTTATTATTTACAACGACAAAAAGAACAGATTCATCTAAGTTGTCTAATAATGGATGAGTGTAAATGGTAAGTTTATATGGTGGAATGCTGGGTAACTATTAAACCCTTGCTATAGAAGAGTTTTTGCTGACTTGTGTATTGGTTCACAAAATAACATTAAAACAATATAAAAATATGAAGATAGTGTGGTCTCAGATATGAGATGAACACAGCAGTATATATACAGGGGTGGGTTGATAGATTCCAGAAGAGCCATTTGACCAGGCCCTGTATTTATTTAGACTTTGACATAGCTTTTTATGTGCAGCTGTACAACGCAGAGGGATATTCTGACTTCTATCATGCATAATCCCAGACATAATCATGCAGTTTTTCATGAGACTCTTATTATAGTACATACATACCAAACCCTCTTAGCTTCAGAGATAGAAGAAGTCCAGGCTTTCCCTCCTGCTGAGTTCTGTTTCTGCACAGTGAGTAGGAAGCAGCTACTCTGAAGGTGAGCGCTCATGCTGACTAGCTCCTGGGAGTAGAATTACAGACTAACCTATTTGTTTGTTTGTTTGTTTGTTTGTTTGTTTTTGAGACAGGGTCTCTCTACATAGTTCTGGCTGTCCTGAAACTCTCTCTGTAGACCAGGCTGGCCTTGGACTCAGATCTGCCTGCTTCTGCCTCCTCAGAGCTGGGACCAAATGTGTGCACCACGATGCCCAGCCATGTCTTTTTTCAGACTTTAAGAAGGTAAATGTCCTCTCTTCTGAGTCTTCTCCAGTAAACATGCATTCCACAATTTAAAAAGAGCTTCTACAGCGAAAAGGTTTAAAATGCTCAGAAAACAGAAGAGGAGATGGCCTCTTCTAAAACACAAAGCAAGGCCTAGCTCTAGAATGTGCCACATCAAGATGTCCCCGGGGTAGAGACCTCAGCAGTTTGGTTCCAGGGCTGGACAGAAAAAACATGACTAGACCCAGCTCCAGTGTGTCACAGAAAGACCACAGTGACCCCTACTAGCCACCACTCTTCATTGCTAGGTGAGGCCAGAGCAGTTCTCTATCTTGGTGAAGGAGCCGCACGGACTCCAGTTCTGTGGTAAACATCATGTGTAGAGGGCCTGGGGAGGTAATCCAGACTCCTTACAGACTGCATAACCCTGAGGTCTGCTCTGGTCAGACTGTGAGAGGAGACATACATGAAGGAAACGCTGTGGGAGCAGATAAGAACAGGGAGTGTACTTGCAGAGCAGATGGTCTGTGCGATGACGAGGCGCAGCGTGGGAAGAGTCAGTAGATCAGTGTAGAATTGCTTATTAATGTAATTGAGTCATAGTCATTAATTTTAAAAAATATCTTTATTTATTTTAAGGTCATTTTAAAAAAATTGTTGTTGTATTTACAGGGTTTCTCCATGTAGCCCTGACTGTCCTGGAACTTGCTCTGTAGACCAGACTGGCCTCAAAGTTAGATCTGCCTGCCTCTACCTCCTGAGTGCTGGGATTAAAGGCTCAAACCATCATACCTAGTTCAAGATTTGTATTATTTTTAATTCTCTCTCTGTGTGTCTCTGTGTCTCTGTCTCTCTGTCTCTTTCTCTCTCTCTCTCTCTCTCTCTCTCTCTCTCTCTCTCTCTCTCTGTGTGTGTGTGTGTGGGGGGGGTATGTACATGTGAGTGTCAGTGCCCACAAAGGCAGAGGTGTCATATACCCCTTAGCTTGGGTTTCATATGAGAATAGCCACCAGATGTGGGTACTGGGAATGCAACTAGTGTCCTCTGCAAGAGTAATATGTGCTCCTAAATCAGCTCTCCAGTCCCTTCCCCAACCCCCTTTTAAATGTTTGTTGTGAGGAATAACATGTATGATAAATATGTGCTCTGCCATTGAGCTACATTCCCTTGGGCCTTCTTCTTGTCAGTATCTGGAGGCAAGAGATGGGATGGAGAGGGAGAGAGAGAGAGAAAGAAGGGAGGTAGGGGAGGAAGGGAGACCCTTTCTCACTGCCACCATGCCCCCCACCTCCTACCACCAAAGCAGATGTAACTGGTTCTAGATGCAGAAGTAGCAGAAGGCTGTAGCTTTGAAGGGAATGTATGTACACTGAAAGGTCAGGGTGCAAACCACGAGTCCAGTACTGAGCTGCTGGGCCTGGAAGCCAGTGCTCTCAATAACAGCCACTGAAGTTTCTACTGCTGCTACTTAGCAAAAGCAGGGCATTCCATATACAGTGCAATTCTGCATGTTAACCAAATTAAAATAATAATGTGTTCTTTCCTTTCATGTACTATACTGATAAATCCTGATTTATGAATGAAATGTGCTGATTAGTTAGTTAAAAATAATTAGTACCAGACTATGCTTCAGAGTTAATGAATGCACACAAATCTGGTTTTCTACACATCCTTAACATATCTGTCATTTGAAGGGTGCGTTATTAATCAGTTGTGTTCAAAAGAAACACAGGGAGTAGCTTTCAGCTTGGTTTGCTTTCCTTTTCTGTTTGTTGTACAAAGTAATATTTTTGCAAGGTAAACTTTTGGTGCCTTGTGGGGCAGTTGTACTTCAGAGAGATGCACCCAGCAGTAGCTACTCTCTGTGGCTGAGCTGGGATGCACAGGTTGTCAGGGTGAAGGTCCCACCCTCAGAGCTCCTGAGCCGTTGCAGAGCCTTTTCTGGGATCTGAAAGCTAATTACAGAAATGCCAGGATTGTGGAGAACCTGGGAATAGCATCTCAAAAACCAAGGAGCCATTTATTAAACGTGATTATGTTCTCAAGGCTAGAAAAAAAAACCCTAGATTTTAGATAATATTTGGATGTTTTGACCACTAAGAGAATCAGAAGACCACAGGGCACCAACACATCAAAATGGCTGCCAAGATCCTTTCACCCACAGACCAACTCTCCACCCCTCAACTAGGAAGCTACAGACAACACAGTTGCAATTACTGAGTCTGTTACCTTTTAAAGATAGCTTGGACTACATTGCATATTACCAAAATTACCTCCCAAAGGATCCTATCTTTCATAAATGGGTGTGCACAGCATAGTAAGGCTTGTTTGATTCCCACAGCTGGCCCAAATTCATTGTAGTTTCTTTGAAACCCAAGTGATGTAGTGGATTTGCATCTTGGATGCTGTATGCAAAACATACACACATAATCCAAAAATATTTTGTTACAGCTTTTTTTCTGTGCCCAATTCACCTAAGTTCAGTTGCTCTACTATACTCTGGAATATGGGCTAAGAGAAGAGATTTGGGTCGCATAGATCTGTCTGTACAAGCTGATATTCTCTCTGGAAAAGACAAATCCCGATGTAAGAATATGTGGCAGGGACTAGTGTAAGCATCCTTATGGCTTCACATACCTAATCGTGGCTGCTGTTCTTGCCATGGCAGGCAGGATGGACCCCTACGAAAGCTACATTGTTGCTTTCTTGTTGCGGTTCAGCCTTCTCCACTTCTCTATCACACTTTCTCCTCTTCTTTCCTTCACTTGCTATTCTTTTGTAAATTCAACTGACATTTCCCAGCTGCATTCAGCTACAGTGGATCAAAAATGAAGAGGTCCTGAACATTCCCCTAACAGGCTTCTCCTCCATCTTTGCAGGCGCTCTAGCAAGCGCCGCTCCTATTCAAAGTAGGTCTGCAGAGTGAGCACACAAGTCATGACTGGGCACGAGTATCAGTCCGCTGTGAAAACTGCTTCTGTCAGCACTGAGCTGCAATCCATTCTGATGGGCAGGCAATCTTCAGCCTGGTCAGTCAGTACCAGTCATGAAACACAGGAAGATCACCTCAGAGCTCACCTGATCCCTCCTCGCTCTGAGTGGCCACAGCAGGGATGCAGAATATTCTGGGAAATGTACTTGTAATTTCAGGTCAAGTTCTTGGTGTGATCTTTTTGATGCTGTGAGACAAATATGAAGTGTATGGTTGCTACTGAGGGAACAGCACATATTTAGAGTAAACACTTGTTTTATAAGTACCAGAGCAGACTCTAAAATAATGACAAATGAATAGAAAGCACAAGACTCGTGGTGTTATGCGATCAAGAATTATGTACTGTCCATAACCAAATGTACTACCCACTGGCGTTCTGCCTGCAGCATTACAGACACTCAGTAAGTGCACTACATTTGAACCAACAAGGACTTTTGCAAGCGTTCTATTATCCTTGTGGGCTCGCTGTTAAATATGTGGTTCCTTGGATGACTGTGATGTCACCATGGCTCCAGACCATACCAGTCCTTACTCTGTTGCCTTGGATTTCCATGTTAGCTTTTCTCACTGGAATTAGTGCCTCTGGAAAGAGGGAAGGGGGTTGATTATCTCATGGTACTATAGCTAGCTAGCTCAGGAATGGATGCTAGCAGGTATTGAACACATGCCAGGGAGAAGGAAGAAGCTGCTGTCTTTTTGCCCATTAAAGAAGTGCACATAGGCTCTTAAGCTATCTTTGTACATATCTCCCCTACCATCTGCCCCTCAAAATTTGGTACAAGTAATCTCAACCTTCTCTATGAAAATGCTAAAAGCGTATGAGCATTACATATAAATATTCTGTGTTTAGTCTGGTTTGGGTTCATAAAAGGGGGAAGACCCCACACTCTTGTTCTTTCCCATGTCAGTTTCTTTATTGAGACTTTGCAGCCCTGATCTGCGAGTCCGCCGGTGTAGGTGGTGGAGAAGGGAATGTGTAGAAATGGAAGAAAGGTCTTCCTTGATCTGTTCTCTGGATCCAGCTCCAGTCTGGTGCAAGCTGACTCCATACACTTCTGGGAAGTTCCCTTCTGTGTCTCACATGCTGTTGCCTCTTCAGGCAGGCCTCTTGGGATATCCTCAGAATCAGTAGTGCCCAGGCCCACAAGAAGGCCTAGGGGCACATGGCTGCTATACTTTACAGCTAGCTGAGGAAAGCCAAGCAAGTGAAGAAAATTTAAAAAATATAAAAGCCAGTGACACACGTCTCAAAGCTGAAATTGGAGTGTTGATGACTAGGGGTGAGTATGTGAAGACTATTGTTGAAGGAATATATTCTTTTGTTCAGCTCTGGTCCATGGAGGGTCTTGGAGAGCTCTGTGGCTTGCAGCTGGGGCATGAGATGGGGTTGAGTTTTGTCCCTGCTTATGGAAGCTACTGTGGCTGGTGGCAGCATAGAAGTAGGGTTGTGACCCATATTGTTGGCTCCGAGGCAAGTAAAGGAGGGGGAAGGGGAAGAAGGAACATCATATTTAGGACAGCAATAGCAATGCCAGCCTTGGATCTAGGAGGAACTTACCTTGTCTAAGAGGAAGTACCTGAATGGAGAGGCCATGCTGGGAAATGAGAAGGGCTAGCCAAACAAGAAACCTGCCCACATTGACAGAGCTGGCATCACAGGTGCCCAGGGAAGACTGCCTCCAGAAACTGTACAAATCAGATCATCCAGGAAGGAGAATGTCAGCTGAAAGCACCTGTCAGCCTCTGAGAGGACAAAGCCGACCTTTGACAGTACCAACCAATTAAGAGTTTTTCCACCCTCTTTACTTCCTTCCTTACCCGCACATGATTCCTGGAGGGACCAGAAACTAAGTCCCCAAGCTAGTGGAAGAGCAGAAATGCCAGCTCCACAGGTTCTTGCTGGCAGCAGCCCAAGCAGGAAGAAGAAGAAGAAGGAAGAATTACACAATGAATGGAGGCAGTGTCTCTGACTTAGAGAGGCCACTGGCCTTTTATTATTGTCATTACCTACCAAAGATCAGAGAGTGCATGGATCTGTCTGTACTCTCATTCAGGAGCAAGAGACACGTGCTACACTGTGAGCACCTTCAAAGGAAGGTGGGAGCAAGGAGAAGCCCTGCTTGTTCTGTGTCTTCATACATTACCCAGTACTGGCACGTCTGTGGTGTTTTTCTTTTTTCAAGACCACTCACAGAGTGGGTGCAGCTTCAGCCTCCATTTACTAGGAAGGATTTGAAACTCAACACAGTTGCATCAGCTGTCTCTAGCTGCAGGGTGACTGAGATGAACCAGGATTGGAAGCAGGCTGTTAGGCGCTGGAGCTGGCAGCCCAGCCCTGCTACCTTCCTGTGCCTATCTCCAGAGGCAGGTCAGACAAGGTATCTGGGGAAACACTGAAGCTGTCCCTAGGGCCTCCAAGTGTACTCAGCTAAAAATACTTAGAGTTCACAGGATTCTCTTCAGTCCCTTTGAGGAAGGTTTTCAGGGAGACAATGCTATTGTGGTTGCAGTGATGTGGTTGGTTTTAAATATCAAAGCCCCTGCAAGCCAGCTTAAGGAGATAAGAATATTGAAAGGTGTTTTGGAAGCCTGTCATGACCTCCATCCCTCTCCTTCTTCTCCTCTTTCTTGTCCCTCAGAGGGTTTCCATCCATTTTACACAGCATGGACACCCGACTTCTGGGTTAAAGGAACCTCAGCTCTGTCTTTAGGAGACTAATTGGCCAAACTTTGGCCCAAAACATACAGAAAGAGCACCTGCTAGCGTCAGACCTTAGTTGGGGCACTTGGGCTATAGTAGTGTAAATTTTAAAGGGGAAGAAAGAGGGAGAAGCCCCAGTTCTGTTGGAGGTGACACTTCCAGTGAGGTTATGAATGGTCAGTTGATCTCTATTCCTAATCCAATCCTCATTCCCAGGGGAAGAATCACATGGCCCTGGCCAAAGGCCAGTTCCTGGGGAGGAGCCAGGCGAGGAGTTCAGACTGCCTGTCCTGGAAGTCCCTTGGACCAGAAGCCTTCAATACACAGTAGAGCTGCTTTTAACAAAGTGTCAGCTCCTCCATTATGGTAGCTGCCTGCTTCAAGGTCCCATCGGTGTTCTGTCCTGGGTCCCCTACATTTTTATCCTCATCTCAGCCTTCTTTATACTACATTTGACCCACAGTTGTTCCATATTCCACCATGTTGTAATGGATTAAGTCACATCTTTCCCCAAGACTTTTCGCCTTCTCCATCCAAGTGTCCTGGTTAGCACTAAATGTCAATTTGACAGCCTAGAATCACCTGAGAAGTCACTTTCAGACAAGCAGGTTTCTTGATCTAGTTGGTCTTTGGGTTTGTCTGTGAAAGATTCTTAGTCGCTAATGGTTGTAGACTGACCCAGGTCTCTGTGGAAGATGCTATTCCCTGGCAAGTGATCCTGAGCTGTCTTAGAAGTCTAGCTAAGCATGAGCTGGTGAATGAGCCAACAAGCAGTATTCCTCCATGTTTCTGCCTCAGGTCCTGGCCATGTCTGCCTTCAGTGATGGGCTGTGACCTGGAAGTGGAAGCCAAAGAAAGCCTTCCTCCTGCCGAGTTGCTCTTCATCATTGTGGTTTGTCACAGCAACAGGAAGAAAACTAGGATAGTGACTGAACCTTCTTAAAGGAACGTGGGGACTCTCCCCCTGTTCTGCTGCAAGCTACAAGCTCAGACAGCCAGGAATAACAGAACACAGAAAGGGTGACCATACTACAACTGTTGTTCCCTAGATGGGCTCTCCTGAGGCAGGGATGCTGCTTTGTACAGCTGGGCCTAGCTGTGGGAGCCTGAATGGCCCTTGTCAGAGCACCCTTCTTCCTTGCTCTGCAGGCTGGGAACATGATGGCCTGGATAGTTAGGGCTCTCTCATGCCTCCCATTTGGTGGGTGTTGTGATCAGCTTTGCTGGTGTCAACTGCCACTTTTCAGCTGGTGATGCTCTCGACATCCCTGTGTTTCTGCTTTTCTCCATCTTTTGTTTGAATGTGAGCCATTGCACATTCCATAATAGAACAGATTACATCAGATGCTGCGTTTGCCAGCCTCAGCACTAAGCTCTGCTTCTCACTGTTGCAGCAGAGAGCCAGCCTGGTTTATGGCAGTTTATACTGCAGAGCTGACTTCTGAGGATCCTTGAAGTAGAGGGGTCTGAGGTCTCTGTCTTTTCCTGGTAGTTAAGAGCATGGAGTCAAGAGACTAGGCTTCAGTTCCACTGGAGGCCCTTTCTATGCATGGCCTCATGCATGCAGCTTAACCCTTGGGTTCCCAGGTTCTCTGTGGAATCATTTTGATCTGAAATCAGCATACTGCATATGAAGTGTTTATCATAGTTCCTGGTACATGGTAATGACCTAATAATACCCAGCAGCCATCGCTAATATATTTTTTACACTCTGATGCTTGGATTTTGTCACATAACATATCCTTAGTAACAGTCTGTAGAAACCAAGATTCCGTAGTCAGAAAGTTACAGAGTTGTGACAGCCTCATGTTTCCAGGACTGTCTTAGGGATGGACTGGGACAGTGGGTGTAACCATGCACGAGCAGAGGTGCCTCACAAACCTTACTCACTGGTTCTCCTTGGCAAGTCTAAGGAGAGGGAATATGTGCATTTTACACATGAGGAAATGGAGGCGTTGACACGTGGGTTAGGAAACTGGCTCAACCCAAAAGTTAGTAAGTGGAAAGATAATTAGACACCTTACCATGCCAATAGCTACTGTCTTCTCTATGGTTCAAGGTGCCTGGGCACTAGTAAGAGATTTAAAAAATGTGAATGATATTTCTACACATTGCTAAGATATAAACAAAAAGGAGGCTACGGAGCAGAGCAGCTATTCTGAGCAGTGTCCATGGAGTCCCTGGGAAATGAAGCCAGGCAGCTATGGAAGCAGAAAGGAAGGGTCCAAACTCCTTACTGAGTGCTCGGTGCTCCACTGGGAGCTTAGCAGGCACGATGCCATGGAGTCCTGAGAAACACCATGAGTGATACGCCATAGCCCATGAGAACTCTGTCCCCACATGTGTGACAGGTGCACAGTTCCCACGGTCCGTGAGAACTCTGTCCCCACACACCTCTGAAGTTCTTGGTCTGAGAACAGACCTGAGAGCTTTTTCTAAGCATTGAGAAGAAAAGCAACTCCAGTTGTCAGCCCCAGCTGACCAGCACACAGGACGTGTGAAGATTTGAAAGGACAACCTTGTTATGGCCAAATTTCCAGCCTTATTTTCCACTGGTTCAGCAAAATACATGCACAAAGCATAGCAGCCTCCAGGCCCGGTACCTAGAGGTGTCAGTCGGTGGCCTGGAGGAAACAGATGGCACCATTCAAATTAAGCAAAATGTGAGGAGCATTTAGTAAAGAAGATATTTGCAAAATTGAGGGGGACCCATGAGACAAGGTGCAATTCCTTGGGGCTGGTCATAGCCCTGTGTTGTCCCCTCCCCTGGGCCCGTGGGTACAGGGATAGAGAACACCCTGGAGGCAGCCACCTGGCAGGGAGTGTGGCTTTTGACAGAGGGACTCACACAACACATTGTGGCCTTGTGAGTGAGAAGATGGGGTGTAAATATCCCAGCCACCATCCTCACTTCATCAGACTTCCCAATCCTGTTTCTTTACCAGGACCTACAGGGGAAGGAACGGCCTCCCAGGGCACAGAGAAGGAAAACAGAAAGTACAGGCTGCAAGGGTCTGGACAAGCAAGGGGAAGTCTCAGGAACATTTATACCCAGGGAAGCTATTGTGACTTTGAAACTGAAAATTTCCAGGCAAAGTGTAAGTTTGGAATCCCAGTGATAATAATCTGATTCTTGTACTGTGTAGAAAGGTAGCTAAGGCATACATACATACATACATACATACACACACACATACATACACACATACATACACACATACATACATACATACATACACACACACATACATACACACATACATACATACATACATACATACATACATACATACATACCAACTGATGCCTGGCGTTGCCTTCTGTCCCTTCCATGTGATATGAGACTCTTTTACCTCACTCAAAGTGAATTGGGTCTGGAAAACGGCCATGCTCTTGAATGCAAGAGGTGGCTTAAGAGGATTGCTAGTCCTTTATGTCCCTCACAACCAGCTTGTCTTCACTGACTTGTTTGTGTTCATTTCATATGCACAAATAAAGCATGTGATATTCTTTAGTCTCTTTGGTAGCCCCCCATACCAAGATCTGTACATGCTCCAGTCCCTTACATACAATGATGTAGTACCTACATATAATCACATGTATCTTCCTGTGTATGTGTCTAGATTACCTAAGCACCTCATGTACTGTAAATGCTGCATGCATAGTGATTGTGCTGTATTATTTAGGAAGTAAAAATGGGAAAGAGTCTATATATGTTTGGTAATAATATTGTTCTTCATTTGTTCTTGACATTGGGTTGAATCCATGGATACAGGAGCCATAGATAAAAAGGGATGATTGTATCCAGTTAAAGTATGGGCTGCCCCTGCGACACACAATGGCATGTTTTATTTGTTTCCATATGTCCAGAAGCTGGCACAAAGCTGACATATCATAGAACACCAATAAGCCTTTGTTACATATGTATGTCTCTGTGGCCCTCAGATTCCCATTGAGAGGCATTTATTAAGCCCTTCCTACTTTCCAAGCATTATCTCGGGCCATTCTCATCTCAATATTCTAATTTAATATTCATAACCTTACTCATGTTATCTTATCCTCACTTTTATAAACACGGGAACCAAGGCTCAAAAAAGACGAAAGAGGCAGAACGTGGGTTTTAACAAGGTTTCTGGTTGCTTCCCTGATTGAATGTTCCATCCTTTTCTGCTCAGAACCTGTCTCTGGATTGGTCACTGAACAGTTACTTCATGCATATGCATGGACTGACTGCATGAATGAGTCCCCCGGAGTCTACAGTGTGCTTTGTGCATCTCTGAGTCTCCCACTGAGTGTGCTGGCCTGCTGGCAGTTGTAGTCCTACTTAAAAAAAAAAAAAACAGTTAAAATAATTTCAGTTAACATAGTTGTACATAATAATGGGCTGTGGCATGATATCTCAATACATGTACACCATGCGAACTGATCAAGGAGTTTCTGTTTCCCTCTCTGTCATTATTTTGTTTGGGGCCTTTGAGCTCCTCTCCGCTACTTATTCATAAACTAGACAATGGATCGTTGTGAGGTGCAGTCCTCCCCTGTGTTGGAGAACACTAGCACTTATTCCTTCTGTCTAAATGTCTTTGATGCCCAAACTGCTCATCTCCTCTGAGCGAACTGCCAACAAGAGCATTCATAGTGTCTGCCTAACTAGAACCCATTATGCAGCACGAGCTTGTGGCTGAGCAAGGTGGATGCTGGCGCTGATCTTGGTTCTACATTGGAGGCAGGGAGCCTGGCGCTGTCACACTTGGCTTTCTCCATTAGCTCAGAACACACACACATTGCTGGCAGTTTCAACTGTGCAGTGGTTGAGATGAAACTGTCAAGTGCATCCTTCAGTGATCTGAAATAGAGCTGCCAAAAGTATTTGCCAGTGACATCCACCTGTCTTAGAAGAAGAATCACACACCAGAGAGGGGTGGGGAGAGGGAGGGAGACACACACAGAGAGAGAGGGGGAGAGAGAGAGAGAGAGAGAGAGAGAGAGAGAGAGAGAGAGAGAGAGGAAGAAGAAGAAGAAGGAGGAGGAGGAGGAGGAGGAGGAGGAGGAGGAGGAGGAGGAGGAGGAGAAGGAGGAGGAGAAGGAGGAGGAGGAGGGAAGGCGAGCAGGAGAACAGGGCAGGTAAGATGTCTGAGCAGTGTGTAAGTGTGTGAGCTTGGGGATTATGAGTTGGCTCCCTAGTGGAAGAACCAACAATTGTCCTTTGTCCTTTGACCTCCACAGAGGAGTAGTGGTCCACACGCCTGCACTGCCTCCCACCACTAATAAACAACTTCAAAACTGTCAAGAGAGGATAACTACTGAAAGCTGCTCCCTGTTGTACACAGTCCATATTCACCTCTCTCCTCTCTCCTACTGTGTACTCACACCATCTACACTGTCCCAGAGAGGAAGCACACACAACTCAGACACACATGATACACTGTGTCCTACTCAGTAAGCTCAATAAATGTGTGGCGTCCATGCCCCATATATGTTAGCTGTGTCTTGGAGACAATGGACCAGAGGCTTTGCTGTGGTAAGGCAGCTGTCCACAGGGCATATCTGCCTGGCTGGCTCTTGTCCTTGGGTGGGACCAGACCTAGGTTCATCATCATCTGCTCTATTTTACTAAGGATTCAGAGAAGATATGGATCTGATCTAGAAAAACATTTTCCTAACCTTGGTAGGTGGTGCGGGATTGGGGATCGAGAGTCTTATTTTCAGGCTGGTCTGTGAAACCTAAGGCTTTCCATAGCAAGTGTTTCTTCTTTCTTTGAGCCCTTGGGGCTCTTTTTCTGCCCCTTTGGGACAACCCTTGTCTCGGGCTACTCCTTATCCGATTCCTTGTTAAGCAGGAAGCTAGTTTTAGGCAGGTCTACATCTAGTCCTTCTTTGTCCCCTTCCAGACCCAAACTCTCAAATTCTACCACAGATTTACTGAGCTAGAACATCCGAGTAGGACGCAGCATGTCATGTATGCCAGAGATGTGACTGCTTCTCTTTGGGGACAGTTTAGATGGTGGACATGGTAGGTAGAGAAGAAGGGTGAAAGAAAAGCCCACCGAGGTAGCAAAGGGTGGGCCTGGCCTTGAGAGTCAGCCTAATTCTCCTCCTTTTGATCTTCCCCCAGCCTCACACTAGTCTGCAGGTGCCCAGCCAGTCGGTAGACAGGAGGGGGAGGGGGATGAAAAGAAGCAGAGGTGAAAAGTGTGAGATCCAGCAAACTAGAAAGAAACAGACAAGTATTTCCAAGCAGTGTACTGGCAGGTTAGAGGAATGGGTCTAGGCTCTCAGTTCCTCTCTTCTGAGGTTGCAAGAAGAAAGTCACTCACTCCAGGTCAGAGGATGAGACACATAAGGAGCAGCTGGAGCCCAGCTCCAGAGTGACTCTTCCACTGGGCTTGGTGAGGGGGCAGAAGCAGTGTGTGCTCTTCACTGAGACACTAATATTCTGTGCAGTGAACTTGGATGTTTTGTAGACAGTATGCACACATGAGTATGTGCAGTGGAGTTGGGGAGTCTCTGCCCTCGGGTTACATTACTTGTGCTCAGATCCCAGCACTTCTGCTTCCTAGCTGCCCAGGTTTGGGGTGTGATTCCTTACTCGGAGGAGTGAAACAGGCAGGTGAGCACTTAATATTGGTGTTGGATGGCCTTTGCTCAGCGTTTCCCCTTGGCGTCTCATCTCACGGATTCATGTTTATGTGTTGTTGGAGTGGATCCCAGGGCTGTGCACATGGCTGGGTTAATGCTTTACCACTGAGCAACACCCTAGCTCTAATTCCTTTTAAGTTAGGAAAGGCAGAGAGTGCCTTCTGCTTCTGTCCCACTTCTCAGTGGACTGGGGCTGTTAGCACCTGGAGCTATTCAGCAGCGTGGGGCACTGCAAACTGGAGCCAGATGGGTAGAGCTTAATCCTGGCCCTTTCCATTGCAGGTTGGGTAACCTGGAGCAACTTACCTGACCTCCCCTTGCCTCAGTTTTCTAGTCTGTGAGGTGGAAAGGATTTGGACCTTTGCCTTAGAGTTCTTAGAAGGATCATGGTCCTTTGGAAGGAGATGGCTGATGTAGAACAAGTGTCCAGCAAATGTGAGTTATTACAATGCTGTGTTTCTCTGGTGTTTTCAGATGGCTGAGTTTCATAGTTACACTGTCCCTTCCCCAGCCTCCCCCACATTCCTGCTGCTGAACCAGAGAACCCAGATCTGCAGGGCAGCAAGGAAACGCCTCTTCATCTTGCTGTGATGTCAGAAGGACTCCTTATCAATAATGGAACAGTTTTTCCAGGAACCCAATCTAGAGAACGCAGCACCCTAGCTGCCGCAGGCCTGGCTGGCTGGTGTTCCGGGAAGACACTGGGCAGAGAGGAGTGTTATCTTGAGTGTGTCTTGCCTGCTATGTGGGCAGAGGCGGGGCATGCCTGTCTTGAAACAGGGCTCTTCTATGCTCCCACATTGTGCTACAACAGTCCCAGGCAGGCAGCCCTGTACCTAACCTGCTGTGTTCAAGGCGCAAGACGGGAGTCATTGGTGTGGCAGCAAATCTGAGTTTTTCCCTTGCTGCTCATCTCCAAGCCTTCCAAATCCAGATGGCTGTGTTTCCAAATGGATCCTGCATCTTCCCCCATCTCAGGACACAGAGCTCACTCCGGCTTGCCTTGATGCCTAGATCAGTGTCATTTTGCTTCCCTCACCTATATGCAGCCTTCTCCCATGTTCCAGTTCAGCACACATAAGTGTGCACATCCACACAGACACACATATGCATATGCATGCAGACACGGACACACCAGCATTAAAGGATCGGCTAAATAGAACGTTGACTTGTCACCTCCAGGCCAGAACCTTCCGTGCCTGTGCTGAACTCAATGTTCTGTCTTACTACTTTGTCCCCTGTGGTCAACCTCTGTCCACCATCATCTTGAGCCCTTCTGGCGTTCATTCATCACCTTCTGGCCATGCTGCTTCTGGTTCCACATCTGTCCCAGGGTAAGCCAGTTCTAACCTTTGGACCTTCACCCTTGTTTTCTTTGCCGTGGCTGACTCCTACCCACCACACAGTTTTCTGGTCATAAATAGCACCTTCTCAGAGGAACTTTCCCTTACTACAGTGGCCTTGTGCTTTCATCTTTTCTGCCTGTTGTAGGCCTGAATATTTTTACCGCAACACTCATCTCAGGCAGAACCTGCCTGCTTTCTTCTCTGTCTCAAAGGGAACCCCTTGGGGGCACAGGTCCGTCTCTCTTGCTCACCACCATATTCTAATATCTCCAATCATCCCAGGCATGTGGTGGGAGCTAGCAGGTTGTGTAGTGAAGTTTGGTAGGAGCTGGGGTTGAATTCTGCCCTGAATGAACATGATATAATTCTCTGGAGGAGATCTCAACTCCACTGCTTCCTGCTGTGTGAACTTGGGAAGGCTCTCACTTCCTCCTGAGCTGTTAAATGGAGATCCGAGTCATCCAGATTCCATGAAATAAAGTGCATGCATCTAGGTGGATCTGGCACCCTTTCGAGGGAGGGGCCTCCAGATACTTTTTTTTGTTTGTTTGGGTTTTTTTTTTTGTTTGTTTGTTTGTTTGGGTTTTTACATAGAGGCTGACAGACCCCATGTGCAGCCATGGGAGTTACCACCAAGTCAAAAGTGTTGTCAGACAGAACCCTGCTTTGCAATAACAGGGGATCAATGCCCAGAGGATCTGCTTCTTTCAGCAAGCGTGAGCTGCCCAGACTTCAGAGTTTCCCTTTGGGCTGTGGCTGCCAAGTTGTTCAGAGAGGCCACCGCCACTTAGCTATAAGCTTCTCTTCTGCACTCTGAGTGACTGTCTTGCAAATGACACACAACTGGCTTTACAGGCTCCCTCTTCCTCTCACCAAACCACAAGGGCAACAAATTGAAAAAAAGACTGCAGCTGTGAACATACACATGCCTTGTTGGAGAGACGTCATCATCGCATGCTGGGAAAGATGGCAAAGAAGAGAAGAGGCTGCCCAGTGTAATTCCCAGTGTCGGAGCTGGTGGGGAAAGGGCAGGCCCAACATGAGGTAACATTAGGGCAGCCAGGAGAATTTGGATTTTATGACCATAAACGTCCAGCTATAAAAACACTTTCAGTGTTGGCATTTCTACAGGAAAAATCATTTTCATTATTGTGACTCCAAAGCATTCTCATATGCTCCCCAACCAGCTTTCCTCAGTCCCATTGAAACAATTTATTTTATAGCCATGAACTTGAAGTCAGGGTTGGTCTGCCTATAAAGCCAGTGAGGGCCATCAGTGCTTAGCAGACAGGCTTTTGCCAGTATGCTGTATGATGTTTTATCCTGTAGCAAGGTGGACAAAGCACTTAACACAGTACCCAAACCACACCTCTGAGCATTAACTGCTCCTCACACTTACTGTTTCATAAAATATACTTAGTACTATGTTCTGAAGCCCAGGAGCATGGGTTTGGTTCCAGCACAGGTGACCTTGAACACAATCATGTTCCACTTCCCAGGCTGTGCCTTGCTGTACCTTCTAACATGGAGCCAGGTAAGAAGCCCCTGAATACATGGAAGGAGAGAACACATGACATAAACCTGAGTGCCTGCCACACACCTCCAAACGCTTTATAGCAGTTAAGTTTTATGGTATTCTTGGAAGGTAAGGTGGGTCCTCCCCAACTCACAGGCTGAGAAACTGAGTCTTGGCTTACTGTAGTAATTCACCATAGGATCTAGAAATAGGCCAGGCTGGGTTGGAACCCAGATCTAACTCAGAGTCTGGGATGGATTTGTAAGCCCTTGCTATCTCCATTAGGGGTCTGCAAGGCTGACACTTGAGCTCTCCAGCTCCACATGTCTTTCAAAAGGGAACCATAAGCTCTGGCTCATTTCTCTGTCCGTTCTCTGGGTATGGGCAATCCTGCACTAGGCCTTCAGCTTCTCACCCTTAGCTGGTCAGGCCTCATCTGTAACCCAACCCACGATCCTAACAGAATCCAGTTAAAGGGAACTATCTGCTGTCAAGACTGCTTAAATATTTCATAGTGTCCTGGATTGCTCTGTTCTGGGGCAGGCAAGACCGCTAATGGATCAACCACAGGCACCAGATGTACTGGAGCTGGGGACAGATAGATGGCCCAGTGGAGAAACCAATAGACAATGGGTGCTTTACACCAGGCATCCTGTGAAGGACACATCTGTGTATTTATAATGATTGAATCACAAAAATCCCAGTTTGATCTTTGAACTTAGATGTCAAGGGAAAGCTGCTTTGGTGCTTTTATTACCCTCATGCCAACTTTCACACAGCCTTCTAAGGAGTGTGAACCTGTGTACACATGCATGCAAACACACACACACACACACACACACACACACACACCATACAGAAATTGGCTCAGCACCCCAATCTTCTGATGAGAAAACTGAGACAACAGAATTACCCTGATGGGCTCTGGATCACCCTAGAGAAAATCAAAACTGGTGAAGTCTTCTCTGTCCCCACCTCACAGGTTACTGGAAAGAGCGTGGAATATGGATACAAAGGAAACCCAGTTTCTCTTCCATCATCCCCTTACTGCTTACAGCAAGGTCACTTCTCCATCTGAGCCTCAGTTTCTATTTTCTGGGTAATTCTTGGGCTCCATAGTGTCATTGCTACCCCAGTTTACACCCCTGGGATCAGACTGGATAGAGGCATTGGTGGGGGGAGGGGAGGTGATAAGGCCCTTCCAGGTCAGTGTCCAAGATCTTGGCCTAGAGAATAGAGTCTCCAAAACTGAGCCAAGAAGTGAGGTGCAGCCAGGTGGAAGTGCTGCTTGTCTATTTCTTAGGAGTTCATGTGCAAAGAAAGCATGCTTGTGGTTGGCGGCACGGACCAGGAAGTTGCATCCATGAGCTACAGAAATAGGTGCTGCTGGGGAGCCAAGAAACCTGAATCCCAAGAGGCAGATAAAGAGATCTGAAAAGCATCTAGCTTGGGTTAGAACCCCAGCTGTCTGCCTATGGTTCTGAAATGACTTATTTAGTACCTACTATATGCTAGGTACTGTGCTAAGTCCTGGAGATGTGGAGAGAAGAAGACAGACACACCCCTTCCCTCAGGCCCATCTTCTAATATCGCTTGGGTTGCTGTTTCCAAATAAGAGACACAAATGAGACCTAGGGCCTCTGCAGAAAGGACAGGATAGGATAGAATGATAGGCAATGTGCATAGTTAACAGGGAGGAGTAATTTTTGACCTGGACCTGACGGATGCCATAGGATCAGTAGGAGTCATGCATGGAAACAGTGTCACAGAGCTCTGAAGTTGAGTACCAGTTAGAACACCCCCCCCCCACCTCCCAACACACAGAAAACACCATCCCCTGTCCAAAGAAGCAGAGATGCCAAACTTGAGATGGCTTCCTTAAGAAGGCCACCTTCATCTTACAGAGCAGGAAGTGCTGCTGTGAAAAGGTGGGCAGTGAGAGGACACGTCTCGGCTCAGGCCTGCCATCAAGGCTCCGGGATCCTCTGTGCCACTGCCCTTCAGGTTCCATGTCTCCTCGTGGTACCCATGGACGTGGGGACCCCTGAGAAAGGGAAAGCAGAACATCTCTGCTGCCTTTTCTGAAGGCGTGGGTTTCTCCAGCATCCACAGGGGATCTTCATCTTTGTCAATAGTATGGCAACAGCATTTCTTTAAGGCTCGGCAAGACCATGCCCTGAGCCTGGTTAATGTGCCTGAGTCATATAGTGGGATGCTGAGAGCAACCTATGCTGAGGACAACCTAAGTCTGAATTCTTCTCTGGCTCCTAGTTAAGACAGCACACAGGCAAAGCTCCTGAGTATTGTTTCCTCTCCTGCCCGTGCTGCTTCCGAGGATGCAATGCAGCAGAGCACGGGGGGCCTCTGACTCTGTCAGCCATTGTTCTGTCCTTGCAGATAGAGGAGAGCTGAGACAGAGTTCCCCAGAGATGCTGAGAGTCAGCCTTGTGTCATCTCCCCTTCAGAACCCAGCTGCCCTAAGGAAGCTTCATCTTGCCACCTCTGCTTTAACAGTCCCTAGATAACGGACACCACTTTGGGCCACTGCACAGTGGCCAAGGAAGTTCTCCCCCCATCTGTCACATGCTGCCAGATGAACCTGCTATTTTAGTCGCAGGCACTCATGCCTCCAATCCCAACCTCCTGAGGCTGCAAGGTACAGAATGTTTTGAGTCAATTGCCTTCTATTTTCTTTCCTGTACGTGGGCCTTGGTGCCCGTTTAGGAGAAGATTGACTCGAATCCTTCCTGAATTCTGGCAGCCCTGATTTGGCTTGAAGTTAATTATCTCTAATATGCTGCACAATTCCCTCTGTGCATAACTCATCCAAGTCTATCATTGGAGAAAACGAAATAACGTGCATGCCTTATGAGAGCTGCTTCTGTGAGTCGGTTGTTTATTTGCTTCATATTTGTAAGGAGTTACCTCTGGGTCTTACACTCATTACCAACTTAGTGTTCCTCCCCCGCCCCGCCCCCACCCCTGCTCCTCCCCCTACCCCTCCTCCTGTCCCTTTCCCTGCCCCTCCCCCTGCCCCTGCCCCTGGCCTCTCTCAGGTTGCCATTCTCATCCTCTGTTGGCAGAGTGGAGATGAGAACGCCAAGCTCAGAAAGAATTCCTGGCTGCCCTGAAAAATTCTCCATGTGGTTCCCTGGATCTTCTCCCTGCCCTTTGCCCTCTCTTTGTTACAGGCTACTGTGTCCCCTGGGCTCCCTGCCAGTTCAGCCAATGGGAGGCCCTGGCAGGAGAAGACAGAGGTTGAAGGTTTTCCTCCCCTCCTGCCTGGTTGGTGTCACGTGTCTGCCCCTCTCTGTATCCCTCAGTGGAACAGTGTCTCATAGACTCTCTGCCAACTTCACTTCCTTGGTTCGTCCCTCACCCTGCTGCACTCCTTATGTGTTTTCTCTCTGTGAGCCTTCTGCAGTGGGACCTCTTCCTCTGGAGTCTTGTGAGAGACCATAGTGCTGATCATGTGCTGGGCCTAGGGTGCACAGAGTCTCTGCCCACAGCCTATACAATTTCTCCCTCCCACCCCTTCATCCTTAGACTTCATTAGTACTGGTTTAGATTTAGATAAGAAAAAGATAACTTAGAGGAAATCAGACCTTTTCTAGAATCTTCCAAGAGTACGTATTTGCTTCTAATACACAAACTTGCCCAGTTGGAATCAATTATTTGGTTTGTTTGGTCCCATTTGAAAGACTTTTGTCCCCTGTAGATCCAAAGACCAAGCTGCCTCAGGCAGCTATGACAAACGCAGGTGCCTGAAAACAACAGAAACGTTCAGAAGTCTCAAGTCAAGGTATCAGCTGGGCCACATTCTCTTCTTGAAACTCAGGCTCACATCTCCTTGCCTCTCACTGACTTCTAGTGGTGGCTGCTCATCTTTGTGGTTTCTGGACCTGCAACTATGGCTGCCCACTGCTGCTGTTGTCATAGAGCACGTCCCCTCATGACCACATATCTAGGCCTCTTCTTGTCTTATAACACCAACCATATTGGATTTAGGGCCCACCTACTCCAGTGTGACCTCATCCTAACGAATTACATCTTCTGTGACCAAATAAGTCATACCTGGGCATGCTGAAGGCCAGGACTTCAACAGATGTTTTTGGGTAACACATTTTAACCTATGAAAGAGCTACTGCTAAAACTAAGAACCAGCTTTGTTGGGGGAATCTGGCCTCCCTAAACATGATGTAAGAGAAAAGGATCCTGAGCCATAATAAACACTTCAGGGCAGGCTCCTGCTTTTATTTACTATTTTCAAGACCACAAACAACTTTGTTTTTGAGAGCGGAGGAATGCTTGTGTGGATTGACCCAGTGAGGATTGATGGAGCTATGGTGGTAGGGACAGAGGAATGGATGATTGGATACATCAGTGCTCTCATAGGACTAACAAGGTCTGTTGGTACACTCAATGGATATTTTCAAGAACCACCCTCCTTACTGTCTTAACTACATTTATTGATCTGCACTAGCCTGTGCACTATACAAGAGTAAGAAGTTGCTAGGATCAGGGAAACAGAAAAGATCCTGGAGCAAGGAGAGAAAGGGTCTAAAGAAAGAGTCTTTGGAGGTATTCTACAGAGTGACAAACATCAATCATCACGTCTTCCTTATCCATCCATCCATCCATCCATCCATCCATCCATCCATCCGTCTGTCCGTCCATCCGTCCATCCGTCCATCCATTCACCCACCCACCCACTGCTCTCCCCTGCTTTTCCTCCTCTCCTTGACTGGCTCCTGGTATGTACCAGATCGTGATATCATATAATCTTTCTAAAGCAAGATTGGGCCCTAGGTATTAGCTGAATGAAAACAGAAGTGTTCCTGGGGTGTCTGGCCAGAAGGCTTTGAGCGTGTGAGGGATTCTGTGTCCAACTCTGACTTGATGCAGGCACCTAATAAACAAATAGCAAAGCACCCCTAGGATCCAGGGGGAGATAGCATGGAGGGAAGAGGAGGGAACCTGAGCTCCTTGTGCCCTTTCAAGACCTCAAAAGCCGGACCTAGAGACACAAGCCTGGAGTCCCGGTGACAGAGGGGCTGCGATCAGCTTGGACTATATATCCTAAGCTGAAAGAAGAGTAGTTGAAGAGGGGCATAAGTGATGGGAACTTTAGAGATTGTATCAGTTAGCTTTCTATTAGTACAATAAAATACCTGTGATAATCAACTTATAAAGAGAAAACAAGGTTCGCTTTAGTTCATGTTTGGAAGGGTCCAATCCATGGTCAGATGGACCCATTGCTTTGAGAGTCTGGTGGGCATACCAGCTGACATTGGCTGTTTACTGCATGGACAGAAAACAAGAGAGGAAGAAGCTGTTGTCCATAATCTCTTTCAAGGTCACAGCCCCCACCCCAAATAACCAAAGTTCGTTCTACTCCTGGAGGTCCCACACTTCCTAGTAATACTGTCACCACCCAAGGGATGAGGGATCAGATGTAAGCAGATGCTGCTGGACTCCACTGTTGTCACAGAGCAGGCTGTCAAGGAGCAGGAGATAAGGTCTGTGTGAGACTGTGGAGAGCCACAGGGCTTGAGAAGGTTAGAAAGCTCATCTAAACAAAGGAAGCCACCACCACTCAGCACCCACTGCCTGGTTCAGAGTGGTCAAGTACTCTTAGTTTTCTCCAAATGGACTTAGAAATCGGAATTTTAGGCATAATCTAAATAATAATAATGATAATAATATTTCATTATTAAATATTGAACATGAATATTTCTTAAGGTTTTTAAATATCTTGCCAAACAAAGCAGAGGAAAGTGACCCCCCGCAGAGAGGTCACCAGCTAATATCCTATGTTTCAAATTTCAAGGCATACTAAATATTTACTACTGCTTAGTTCCACAGAATCAAGTGTCTGTACTTTACTGTGTCTGAATATCTAAGTGTGTCTATAACTGGAATGAAGCAGTGCCTGCTGGGAGGGAGGTGTGTGTGGGACCACAAGGTTGGATGCCCTTAGGCGTTCTAAACAATACCAGGCCCGTATCATTCCACAACCAAAGTATGGGCAGGGACTAGGCCTAAGGCTATAGATCAGATCTGTGTTACCATGTTAAGACGCAAAACTCTAAAGCATGCTACGTACCTAAAATTTGTAAATTTTTGACTCATTCAAGCACACATCTGGGGAGTTTGTGTGGGAATGAATTTTAAAGGTGTGGGATAATGTTGGAAGGAACATAAAAAATAATCAGTCTAAACTTGTTGATATGGACCATTGAGCGGAGACTTCAGGTTTGATATTGAAGCCCGTACAGTTAAAATGGTACCAAGCATTTGATTGGTTGGCTGACAAATTTGTCAAAAAATGGCCTACTGAGAAGGAGCTGGAGATGCCAGATTTCCCTTGGGTTAGTGTCGATTGCAACGCTGGAGTAGATTCACTGTGTAAAACCTAATTCTCCATAATGGGCGTGCCCAGAAGACATGCCCTTCACTAATAAGACACAAAATGGAAGGAGAACCTGCCCAGAAGAAGAGTTTTGTGGCTGTCCTCATCAGATCTTAGGATGGGTGATACAGCTGCTTAATTGGGACCCTATATGGGAGAGGTGATTTTTTTTTTTTGGTTATTGTTTGTTTTTTCAATATAGGAAGTGTGTGTGTGTGTGTGTGTGTGTGTGTGTGTGTGTGTAGCCCTGGCTGTCTTGGAACTCACTCTAGCCTCAAACTCAGAGATCTGCCTGCCTCTACCTATCTAGTTCTGGGATTAAAGGTGTGTGCCACCGTCACCTAGTGAGATATTCTTGACTGAACATGGATTTGAGTTTGAGGACTTGGAGAAGGCTCTAATCAAGCCCTCGTCTCTCTAATGCTTCTTCCTGTTGCCATGCTGCCTCTCACTGGCAGGTGTGTCCCCACCACAAAGAGAAATGTGTCTCTTCTTTCATGAAGGGGATGTTGGGAGAGCTGGAGAGCTTGCTGGAAGCTAAATATAAGGCTAGGTTTAAACCTGCTCTGCAGGAAAGGGTCTGAGCTTGGAACGGGCAGGGGAGGAACACTGGATCCTTGACTTTACTGCTGAGGCCTTTGGTCTGAAACACCTCGAGTCCATGGCAAGCTTCTGGAACGAAAGGCGGGTGACAGAATAGGAGAGCTTGCTCGTCTTTCCAACCTCATTGTCCACACCTCTACCCAGAACCCTTCCCATTTCACAAAGAGCCAAGAGGCATCGTCCTCTAGAGCAGTCTCTTGTACATAAAGGGCCATCAACAAGACCCTTCAGACCACCTCACCTTTAGAGAGCTGCTCGCCACCTCGCTCCCCGTTCATTTTCTCCCCAGTGTGATACCCACATCTAGTCTGTACAACACTCGGCGGGATCTCAAACTTCCTCATCCATTTCTGTGTTCACCTGTTTCTTGGCATCCTGTCCCTACAGAGTGTGAGTCTGAAGGCAAGGGGCCCTGTGTCCGCCTTGTCACTGCCGTGTCTCCAGAGCCTCCAGTGTGTCTGACACCTGTTAGTCCTCAGACACAGTTGTTGGGAACAAATGGAGAAAGGAGGGGACCTCTCCTTCTGCTTTGGACTGCAACACTGCCTGGCTCTCCATCTCTGCCGTTCGCTCTTCTTTCCACACCGAGGGGTGGCACCAATTTAGGAAGTGCCCAGGTGCACTCTGGGGGAACCCTGAAGGGTAAAGGCAGCAGAGCCATGTGCTGGTGTTTGCATTAAAAACAAAAGTAAACCATGTAAAAGGTTTACATGGAGGGTAAGGAGTCCAAGGAGTGCTCAGGAGGCTTGGCACATGTGCAGGCCAGGGGGAAGGGAGTCAACCAGACTCTCAGAGATCGAGGGCCATGGGCGTGGCAGCTCAGCAAGCTGTCTGTCTGTCTGTCTGTCTGTCTCTGTCTCCGTCTCTGTCTCTTTCTGACACTGACATCCTTGCACTCTGCCATGATCTGTACTAGACTAAGCGGTTAGTACAATTTTTAAAAAATTGATATTTTGGTCAGTCACCCTTGCAATATAAAATTAGCTCATATCCATGTGTCACTCACAAGAATTGATACAAAGCTGCACTTTTAGAACCATATAACTGCAGTACCACAGTAAGCTAGAGAAATTGCAAAGAGGATTAGGAAAAGAAAGGTTGAATTTGCTGAGACAGGAGGATCGATAGGGCATAAACAAACTATCTGGGGAGTCCAGCTCTTATCAGAATCATACATGTGGTTTCCGAGCCTTCTAGGAGCCAGAACATGACACTGCTTGAAATGTAGAAAAACTATGAGGCTGGAACATATACATGCATATATTATCTATACATACCACATAAAGAAGCACATACTAATTTCGCAGGAGAAATTGGAACAAAAAAGTAGCTCACATATTTAACACCAATAATGTTATTTATCTTAAGGAAACAAATATACATGTGCTCACATTTTGAAGGACATGAGAGGCTGAGGCAGGAGGATAGTGAGAGTTTGAGGTCAGCCTGGGCTACACAATGAGACTCTGTTTTGAAAAAAAAATAATGGAAATAAACCAGGTCTTCGATCACAGTTCTTACCTGCCATAATGGCAACATTAGTGCCTGAGTTCCTCAGACTCCTAAGTTACCCAGAGCACATAGATACTTATCAGAAAAATTGAATGCGTTGTTTTTAAAACATTTTATTATAGAAAAATATTTGTATAAATCATCATCGTAATGATTCTTAAGAGACACATAAAGCAAATTCTAAAATGCAGGATGAAGGCCCAGGGATGGGCACCAAGCATACTTAAATACAGAAATGACATTAAAGGGCTGATGGATTTTGTCATCGAAGCAGAAAAGGCTAAGAATCTCATCACTGACAGTTTAACACTGAAAAACAGCGAGGGAAGAAACAAGGTCTAGTGTTTCTGTTCAGTTCCTCATGGGTCATAGCCAAAGGCCAAATTAAATCATCTGAGTTTTGACAGGTTACTTCTATGGAGCTCCAGCTTGATCCTCCTGCCTCAGCCTCCCAAGTCTTGGGATGGCAGGTATGAGTCAGTATACCCAGTCAAAGACTTTTTTTTTTTTTAAAGATTATTTCTCAATGTTTTAAAATTTTTTCTTAAACATCTGGAGATTTTCTGAGATCCCTTATTATATGCTGGCATGTAGACAGTTTTCTACACATTAAGGTTTTTATTTTATTTTATATTTTATATTCATTTGCTGAAATCCAAATAGATTTAAGCAATTTGAAAATTCAGTCAATATTGTTCAGTATGTATTTCAAGTGACGTTCAATAAATACATTCCTAACGTTGCTGAAACATCACCATTTGTCTCTACGACTCTTTTCTTGAAACACATTGAAACTATATGTCCCTAAATGTAGCTTCCTCTCTGCCTCACCACAGCCTTCTGCCACACCCTGCCTTCCATCTCTGCGATTCTGACTAGTTCTAAGTATCTTGTTATGGGCTTTTATAATCTCATATAAGATATATGCCATGTGTATGTTCAAGTTTTTTAAAGAAACCAGCATCAGTTGCACAGCAATCATTTTATTAGATTAATATTGCTCCATTGACAAAAGGAGTGTGTGGAGAAAGGCATGCCATACTGTGGATGTAGCAACTGTGTGTGTTCGCATTCAGAAGGATAAATTAATCTGATAGTCCCGAGTGTGAACATCAACTCTTCTCAGTAGGAAAATGAATGCAACGAGCTACAATTCACTGAGCACACGGCTTAAAAGGGTTCATCCCCACAGACCTGAGACCTGGCATTACCCTCTCAGCAGGAGAGCAGTGGACAGTCACTCTTGCCACACAATCTCAGTAGACACCCCTGGGACAAATTACAGTTTAACGAGAGAAAGGTTAACACACTGATGTAATCATGAGTTTGGCAGGCGCAGGGGTCGTACTAGGACTCCAAGCCCTAGAGAGAATTGTCCAGTTTTACATTCAGACTCAATAAAGGAGGGACAGCAGAATACCAACATGAATGGGGATGCTGACAAACCAAGGGGTCAACCCAACCAAGCCTGGGTTTAGAACCTTCTGAGTCCCTTCCTGTGGCATTTCCTCCTCTCTGGGATAGGGCAGGACCCTCTAGAATGAGAGTTTTCATTGGTTTGATAGCCCACTGTCATGTAGAAAGGACGGGGAAGGTTAGAATAGTATTTTTGGCTTTTCTGACTGGCTTTGAGGAAGGATTTCTGACCTTGTGGAGAAGTTCTGGCTCCTAAGGCTCTCAGCAGGAAAGAGTGATGGGCCAAAGGAAGACAGAAGGCCAACGAGTAGCTTGGCTCTGAGGCTTCATTTGGGGGAGTTTTTTCTGAGCCCAACAGTTCCATCAGGGTGGGGTTAGCCAGGTCTATGCCTTGAAGAGATTATGCCCCTCTTACACTGACCCTTGTGACCCATATCCTGGGTCCTTATCAGCTTCTCTCAGATCAGCCCCTTATATGCATGAGTAATGATAAGACTCTTCGTAATTCACCCTGAACTGAAAGGAGCAGATCCCAAACATTTCACACTACGATGAATGCAGGAACACACACACACACACACACACACACACACACACACACACACATATCAGTTTCAGCTGGGAAAACTGGTCAATGCATCAAGATATATAATATGGTGGTCATCTGTGGAAGAAAGAGAGAGGGATGGAGAAAGAGATAAGGAAAGAGAGAGAGGGAGAGAGAGAAAGAACACATAGAAGGTATACGTGCTGCCCTGCTGCCCTGATGTTGCTGGGGAGAACAGGAGAGAAGGACCTTCCCAGTTCCGGATGCCCATCTGTCTTGCAATCTCTTCCCTTCCCAGGCTGGCCTCTGTCACAGCATAATGCCAGCCTCACTGGAAGATACTTAAATGGATAATCCCCTTGAAGAAAACACCCGCAGAGCATGTGATGTCTCTCACACCTAAGTCTCAGCCTGGAGTCCTGGAGTCAGGTTCAGGCAGTGACCTTATCAGCTTCCTCCGACAGGCTATTTAGCCCCTCTAGCAGGAAGAGTGCTGACCCCACAAGGCTGCTGGGAGAGTCAACTGACGTGCTGGACGTTACGTGTCTGACACATAGTAAGTGCTTAATGGATGGAGTTATAATTACCCCCTAGTTTAGCTTCCAGCCCATCCCTGAACCAGTCACCCTGGTCAGGTGATGTCACAGTCTGGCCAGCCAAGCCTGAGTCGTAGAGTGACATTCTGAACTGACAGCAGTAAGGACTAAGCATTGCAGAAAGGCCAGGGTGTGAGTGGGGAAGGCAGAGGTTCAGAGCGCGCTGTAGGCATCAAAGCAGGAGAAGACGACAGTGCCTTAAAAGAAGGTGGTGATTTTGGTGTCAGGTTTGAGAATCCTGAATTGTGCTTCCTGTGAGCTGCAGGAAGTAGAAAGTTCTCAGCTGCTCCAACAGTTCCTTCTCCGAGGGGTGAGAAAGGAAAATCACAGGTTGAGCAGCTGCTACCCTGAGGCTCCCTTTCCTAGGATCGCCACACGTTGCCATGTGTTGCTGTGCACCTAGAGCAACGCAGCCTCTCAAGTAGTGCATACTGTTATGTGAGCAACAGGTTCAAGAGTCTCCTGCCAGGCATGCTTACTGCATGCCACAGACAGTCCTTAGGGCACACTAGAGACAGTCTAGCCAACTTCTACACCCATCCCTGATTGCAAACAAGTCCTTGGGTTTCAAAACAGGAAGTAACCCAACTGGGGTTGCTGTTCTTCCTGGTAACCTCCCTTCCTTGGAGCCCCTCCTCCACGCAAACTGTTCTTCAAAGAGCAAGAGAACTACTCTCTCGGAGCTCTAGGACGGGAGACACTTTGGGCAGTCGCAGTAGGCAGGGGTTGAAGGCAGACATTTGTCATCTGCATTACTGCCTGTCTGTCACCTTCACAGGAGGCACCTGGGGTTTGAGAAAGGGAGCATCAGCAAGAGAGGAAGGTATGTGACAGGCATTGTGAACTGGCCACGAGGACACTCGAGTAAGAAACCATGGCGATTGTTCCCAGCGATTTTGAGAAATCTGCATTTTGTTTCCCATTTGACATGATCTAAGTTACTACAAAAGCCTAGATTTTCTTCAGTCGGTCTCTCCTCCCACTCCTCCTTTGCAACAGCCTGAGACTTCAGCTGATTGTCTTTCTCTGCACTGCGTTGTATGAACCAGTGGGGAAGCAATCTGAGACCACCAGCATCCACTGGCAGGAGATAAGGGCAGCCTTCTAACCGTGCACACACAGGCACATCCACAGGCACTTTGCATATTGTAGTTGGTAATGGAAATGTCAGGGCTTATCACTGTGAGCAGGCTGCCATTCATCACAGCCATTCCCCTCTTAAATGAGGACAGGCTAATTTCCTTGAAGTCAGAGGCTCCTCTATCGGTTTCATCTTGCTCACCCAAAGCATGGTAAGACACCACTATCTCACATGGGGCAGGTGCTCTGGTAAGGTGCTTTAAATGGAAATGAGCTGGATTGTCTGTTTTTATCTGCGCTCCACAGTTCTTTGAAATGTAAAGAACAGCCTCATCCGTGTTACAGAGCTGCAAAGTGGAACAGTTCCTTGAAACTCCAAAGGGACAGAAACATTAGTTTAAAAGAGTATAAGGCTGTGGTATTCATACTCATACACAAGGCATGCATGTGAGGGCTGCACACGTGTGTGTGTGTGTGTGTGTGTGTGTGTGTGTGTGTGTGTTTCACACTGACTTTGATGAGCGCCTGATCAATAGCCAAAGGCCTTTCCAGCCTTAACTGAAGCTTCTCTTGCCAGAAAACCAAAGTTCCTATCAATTAATCATTGTCTAGTCCCTTCCAGACCAAAAATAGACCATGTGCCTTTAAAGATGGCTCAGGAAGCTGCCAGGGGCTTCCGGGAATACCTAGTGTGAGCGGGAAAGACATAAATTATCATGAGATGGAGGAGAAGAGGCCTAGAAAATGGCAAGTCACTGTCGGTGCCTTTATCTAAAACAGTCTGATTTGGGGATGGCGGGGACACATAGAAGTCATAGTGAAGACGGTGCTACTTCCTAGTTCACCCGGAATTCAAACAGTGGCTCCCTGTTGTTTTTTTTTTTTTTGTTGTTGTTGTTTTTTTTTTTTGTTGTTGTTGTTGTTGTTGGTTGTTTTTTTTTTTTTTTTTCTTCTTCTTCTCTGGGAGGCAGGGTGTGATCCCAAGTGAAGTGTGCTGACCAACCCAAAGTCGCTGGCTCTCAGTTTGCTGGTGGGTCAGGAATTCTCTGGAACTCCGCTTTGTTTAGAATTAGTCCTCTGAGAGCTTGGCAGTAATCCTCCTACAAGCATTCAAGCAGAGTGAGCCGGAAAAACGTCAGGAAGAGCACAGGGACATATAAAGAGCTTAATTAATTTAGTGCGAGGGTGCCCCCCCCACCCCACATAACTCAAGCAGACTTTTATTGACCGGTTTCATGGTTGCTGTTTCATTCTCGTGCTAACTGATCAGGACCTTGTGGGTTATTAACGAGGACAGTCGGCCTGACAAAGGTGGGCGTGTTCTTTTGCTTTGGGGGGCATTTGTTCACCTGCTCATGCAGTGACATATTAAAAGACCAAATTCTGAATGTCAGCACAGTGCTGGTATTGTTACCACAAATGTGGTAGCCCAGGCTGCCCACGACTGCCCGTGGCTTCCCATGGCTGCCCACGGGTAGCCAGGTGGTAGAACTTTTTAATTCCAACACACACACACTTTGTTTTCAGTGTGGCACGGGGTCACGTGAGCTGAGCTGGGCTCTCTATAAGTAGAAATCTTGTCATTCCTCCTCCTTCTTGGGACAGTTCCTCAAAGGGACCAGAGGACCTCCTCGTGCAAGGAAGAGGAGCGGTCAGTTTCAACATATGGGTGTGTCATATTTAATTCCAGTCCCCCAAGTTGTCCTGGCATCCCTCTGTCTTGTGATATAAATCTTGTCACGAAAAGGAGGGCAGTGGTGCCGCCCACTGTGCTCATGTGGAACCCAAGCTGTGTCCTTTCAAGAAGCTACCATGTCTCTTATGACCCTTGGAGGAAACCTGGATGTTTTATCTGATGTTCAGGCCTGTTCCCACTCTGGCCACAATTCCCACTCCCTTCCTTTTCCTTATTCCACCCCAGCTAGACCCCAGGCCCCCAGAGTGGCTTTTGGTGGGTTTCCTAATGCCTGTCTCTTTGCAACATTCCCTGTGTGTATCGAACAAAAAATTTTTCCATCTTTTAGGGCAAAGTTCAAATGGCATCTTTCATAGGGACTCTCCCTTGAAGACTATAAAAGGGACACTGAGACCACCTCAGTAGAACTTTATGTAGCTGCCACTGGTCAAAGCATTTATAGCATGGATGTGCCATTTACAGCTGCTTTCTTGGACATTCCAGAGAAGACTGTGACTCTCCAAAGCTGTGGTACTCACGCTGAGGTTTACAAGGTGAGCACCACCCAAGAGCACACACTCAACATCACCTAGGAGTGCACACTCAACCTTCAGCATCTCCAGCTTTGCCAACTCAAACTACTACAAGATTGATGTTATTCAGGGAAAAAAATTGTGTCCATATTGAAGATGTGCAGACTTTGCTTTTTTTGTCATTATTCTCTAGACTCTATGGGACAACAACCATTTTATGACATTCTGTGCTGTCCCGGGTGTCGTGAGTAATCTAGAGATGGTAAAGGGTACACAGCAGATGTGCATGCTATATGCCCACACCACACTGTTTTACGAGGACTAGAACATCTGCAGATCTGGGCATTCCTGGGTCTTCTGGAGCCAGTCCCCCTGGGGTGACCACAAATGCCTAATGCCAAGCCTACCCCAAATTCACAGAATCAAAACCTGCAGTCTGACCAGATCCCCAAGTATGGGCCCTTTCTCTGTGATGTAAGCACTTTCTGAGAGGACCCAAACATCACGAAGACCATCTTCAATTCTTCCATGGCTGTTCAACAAAGTTAGCATAAGATGCCCTTGATATCACAGATGCCAGGGCCTGGTCTGATCCAACAGGGACAGGGTAGGCTCAAGCAATGTGTGTCTTCAAAGGAAGGGTGATTAACACATTCAGTAGTGGAGATGACCATAGCCTAACTTGTTAGTCAGACTCTAGCTTAGACTCGTCCAGGTTCCTTCAGACCTACTGCTGGCCTGACCCGTGAAGGCCTGCTTCCATTGCACTGTAGTGGAGCTGAACATTTGCATTCTGTCAGGTTTCCCTTCGATGTTTGTGCTGCTGGTAAGACACCTGATGGGAGTCACTGGCTGACATGGGAAATGCCTGGTGGGTGTACAATGGAAAGGATGATTAGGAAAGAATAGATTGAAGAAATGTCTACTGGTTTGTTTCTCAGCTGCTGGGTAATAAGCCATTCTATAATTTAGGCCTTGCGGCCCTAAAATAACCACTGCTTTGTATGACTGTTGGGTAGACTGGCTGGGCTTAGAGGGATGGTTCTCATCACTCCACATGGTGGGGTTGAGAGTACTTGTGTGGACAATGTTTTCTAGAACTGCCTAAAGCTACATTGACCAAGATGGCTGCCCGCCTTCAAGATCCTTCCCCAAAATTGCCTTTCAAGTGGGAGAAAGCAGAGGCTGTCCATCTTTTTAAGGCTGTCACTTTGACACACTCTGTTGTGAAAACCAAGGGCAGCTTAGGCCAGGTGAGGAAGGATTTGCTGTTCACTGGGAAGAGGGGGAAATAGCTCATAGCCCATGTGCTTAGTGTGTTACGGAGGGCAAGTCAAAGAAGCTGATGGGAATACCTCAACTTGACAGAGATAGTAGTCTCTACTGTAGCTATCTGTCCTTCCCTGTGCTGGACCATCATGGCTGAGGATTTTGTGGTGGGCACTGGCTCTGCTGAGCATTGCTGTCTGCTTTGTAATGTCGTGTGTGCGTGTGCGTGTGCGTGTGCGTGTGCGTGTGCGTGTGCGTGTGCGTGTGCGTGTGTGTGTGTGAGGGAGGGGTGATCCAAGCTTCCCTCCTAGATCATCTATTTGCTTCAGATGGGAAGGGCTTGGGAGAATCACTTTGTGAGTATAAAATACTCGGAGGAGTCTTCTAAAAGGTTCCAGGTCTGAGGTAATAAGGATCTCTAATAGGGCAAGACAAATTGTGGTGTGTTCCCATTTAAAAACAAAACAAACCTTTCTACTTAGAGAAATGGCTTTTAGAAGTGAAGGAAGTGAAGGACAAGGAGCTGGATGTCAGTAACACATGATCCATCAATGCTCCATCTAACTTGATGCAGCTTCCAGCCACTGTTCGTGTTGTGTGGCTTTTGGTGTGTGTGGAGTGCCCTTTCCAGGCATAGGGACATCTGTCCCTTCGTAGTCGTTCATTGGTGGTACCATTGTTCTTGTCCTGCAGACGACATTACTGAGTCTCTGAGAGGAGAAGTTTGCCACAGTCGTGTTGATGAGCAGCTAACTGCTAAGACCCAGGACTCGAAGTCTCAAATCTCTCCCATGATTCTGTTCCAAGAATTCTCCCAAGAAAGAATTGTACTGAATATCCAAGGTATACAGCTCAGGAGGAGCCATAGTATAATTTAGATCAATGTGATTTAGTGCATGGGAGCTTTGTTTTTTGTTTTGTTTTAGAAATGTTAAGTTCGTCCAAAACCAGAATCGGCAAGTGCATTTTAACAAGGTCTCTTTCACTCAGGGTCGTTGGAAAGCACCAAAAAACACAGTGTGGGAGTCAAATGGGCAGGGGTCACATCTTGCCTATGACATAAGTTGTTATTCTCCGAGCTGCAGTCTCTGTTTCTGTCAAATAATGATTTTTTAAAAGCATCCATTGCCCAGGATGACTGCCAACATAGTACAAGTCATTCCCAATAAGGAACTTAGCTGGCAACCTGGCTTTCTGCTAGTGCAGTATGAACTACTAAAGTACTGTGGGAAATAACAACCAGCCAGATAGTTCACAATTCTCCATGTGAAGACACACACACCACCACCACCACCACCACCACCACCACCACCACCATCACCACCACCATCACCATCACCATCATCATCATGGAAGAAAGGATTGGACTTTTGTCCTTGAGTAGCTCACAGAACAGTAAGAAAAGCCAAGAGGAAACTGACAGCAGCTTCTCTCATGGAGCTTCCTCACAAAACCCATGTCTGGCCAGGTACGAGCTGTGTGAGGAGGTGTCACAAGAAAGGATGACAGTCTTGCATCTTAACTGATCCATAAGTCAGGGACAACAGCAGGTGAAGCATGAAGGTGAAAATACACAAAAATACAAGGCTCATTCTGGCCAGAATACATATCTCCCTCATTGCCACTTGCACTTAAGAAAGCTGAGGGTGGGTCACAGGGCACTGGGACAACATGGAAATTGGAGCTGGGTCAACAGAGACATTGGAGACTACAAGGATGACTGAATCAGGACTTACAGGAGACTGAAGGCTGGGTTCTGAGCTCTGGGGATGGGGAGGGGCAAGCATGTAGCTGTTAGGTAGGAGGATGGTGGAGATGGCAGGGTAGATGTTATCAGTTAAGAATAGAATGGCTGGTAGAGCCTCTGAGATGTGGATGTTGCAGACACCATGTGCTAGAGTAGCATCAGCATCCTGAATTATAATAACAGCATTTATCAATCCTCGGCTACTCTTAGTCCATTTTCCTTGCTGGGATGAAGTACCAGAGGCTAGGTACCTTGTAAATGACTTTTTATTTAGGTCACAGTTTTGTGGGCTAGAAGTTCAGTGAGATGGCCCTGTTTGTTCTGTCTCTAGAGAGGGAGACATCCCCCTTAGTAACATCATGGCCTATGGGTTCATAGTGGATGATATCTAGCTGGGAAGGAGAACTAACAAGAGTCCCATGAGAGCTACACTAATTCCTTTTCATTCCTTTTAACTTCCCATCAGGCCGTACTCTGGGATTCATCATTCTCAGGATCTGTTCCCATACCTGAATCTTTAAACTACATACATCAACCATAGTCTTTAAATTATAGCAGCCTGGTAGCACTGTCTCCTCCTCTCCCTTTTCTTCCTCCTTCTTCTCTTCCTCCTCTTCCTCCTCCTCCTCCTCTTCCTCTTCCTCCTCTTCTTTCTCCTCTTCCTCCTCTTCATCCTCCTCCCCCCTCCTCTTTTTTTGTTTTATTAGTTTTAGAAATACGGTATCTCTGTAGCCCAGGATGACCTAGAGTTTTCTATCCCCCTGCCTCCTGGGTGCTGGAATTACATTTGAGCTCCTGTACCCACTGTCTCACTTCAGCCTCATGGCATATGTTATTGATACTCTCCTCCAGGTGAGCTAATCAATTTACAAAGAGAAAAGTTTGTTTTGTCTCAAGGTTTTGGAGGATTGGGGACACTTGCTTTGGGGCTGCAGCAAGGCAACGCACCATGGTGGGAGCATCTGTCAGAGGAAACCCACCCACTCTTTGGCTGGCGATGAAGGAGAGACAGCAGCTTTTGGGGGACCACCACCTGTGACCTAAGGACTCCTAGCATGGTCTCACAGCTCCCAATATTACCAAGCTGGGAACCAAGGCTTGACACACAGCCCTTTGTGGATGGACACCTGTGAGCTAAATTAGACACACATCTAGGAACACAAGTTCTGTCTGGAAGTGACTCATACACTCCCTGCATACGTCCTAGATCCAAGGTATCTTGGATATAGGTATGGCAAGTCACAGAGCCATACCTATCCAAGTACAAAGGTCAAAAAATGAGAGCTAGGTAATTTAAACTTGGCTTTTGTGAAGTAGGGTAGAGTCCATTGACTTGGGTCTATAAAGGTCTAGGAGTGAATATTTAGAGTTGGAAGCTATAGCTACTTGCTATAGGCAAATAGCCCCAGACAGGGTGTAGATAAGAAGGCCTGGGTGTACTGTGGTTAAAACATAGGTGGGGTTAAAACATCTGCATGGTAGGTCCTGGTTTGTTGATCCTTACCTGAGAGTTCTTTGCTCTTGACACCAAGGTCACCTGAAGCTTGGAAAATTGAGAACTGAACTAATATGCATGGTAACCCTTCTCTATTAAATACCTCCCAGATCAGCCCCCGTGCTGGTCAGGGTTAAAGGATGTGCATAGACTCCCGTGGGTCACTTCCCTGTCCAGCAGCCAAGGTCTAGGGTAATCCGCCTCTCACGGGGGCCTGGCTAATTATTACTGTACAGGTTTAAGAGAGAGATAGACCTGTAATTTTCTTCCTAAAATGTCAACAGGAGCCCTAAGGACTGAACAAGCCACTGCTGACCCCTGTCAACTGCATGGTTTCTAATGGCACAGCCACCAAGGGGGGCAGTGACAACAGTCCTGTGCTATCCAGCTGGTGAAGTCAGTGGGAACCTCTGGGCCACCCAACCCAGACCTTGTTTTTCCAGCTGATGCTGCCTGTGTCAGCTAATTCCTGTTTAGAAATGCATTCCAGGCCATCTGGGTCTTTAAAGTCACACTGCTTGCTCACTGAGTTATTCAAACCCAATTGGCTTTGGGCTAACATGACCAGAAGACTGCTGCTGGCCTGACTTGGACATTGCTAGAATACCATAGAATCTGGATTTCCAACTGGGAAGGCAAAGCCTGGAGTATATTTGTGGCCTTGTTGTTCCTACGTGACTCCAGTTCTACAGGGGCAAGGCTGTGAGTTAAGGGTGAGTGGGGGAGAAAATGGAGGCCATGACCTTACTGACTACCACACATCGGAGAGGCACCTTTATCCTCACCCATCCCTCACTAGCTGGGCGTGCCTCATGCAACCTCAGTTTCTGAGTGAGGAAAACTAAACCAAGACCAGTGTCATATGGTGTTGCCAGGAGGATAGCAATATGTGGACTCCTGAAAGATACACACACACACACACAAGAATCGCTAAAAGTAGATAGGACCTGGCTCTGGGGAACTTGCAGAATCCAACTTAAACTGGGCTTCCCAGCACTAACTGGGAATTAATCAGGAGAAACAATACACAACCTGAGAGGTGTGGAGAAGCAGCTAGGAGAGCCTGTTTACCGGGCACTGGTCTCCCCAGGAGCCTGCAGGGGACAGGGCCAGTGAGGCAGCTAATTGCACTAGACAGGGATGCTGGGGAACCCACCAGAGGCCTGGGGAGACCCATGACGGGCCAACAGGGCAAGGCCATGGGGTACCCGGAAGGGGCATACATAAGCTGGCCTATGGGTCCTCAGCAGCTGAGTAGCAATCAGAGAACTAGAAGTTTACAATCAGTAGTTTCAAAAGCATGGGTGGATGCTGTGGGCGCCCTGAGGATCTCCACTTTTTTTTTTTTTTTTAGATTAGAAAACTAATCTAACCCACTTGCTGTGGTAAGTGATAGAGTCACTATCACCTAGATCCTACTTCAAAACTAAGACTGGACACCCCATTTAGAGTCACATAACTAAATGTGGGTCACAGTAAAGTTGACAATGGTAAAGACGGTAAAGCACACAAAGACCCGAATTAGCTCAAACCAAAGGAGTAATGGGCCTGCCATGTTTCTGGCATGTTGACCTCACTGCACACTTGGTTCTGAGCACTTTGTACGGCTCCTGAGTTCACTCAGCACAATGGCGCTGACTGATGCCAGAAACACCTCGGCTCAGGTCCGAGACTGCCGTGTTCTCAGTTTCCATGTTCGTACTGTGCAGACAAAGCTTTCTTCTCTCACAGGAGCAGAATGGCTTAAGTACAACAACCAAAGGCTTCAGATGTATCCTCCTGCCTCTTCTCAGCATGCACGTAGCCAATCTGAACAGCTCTGGCATGCACACAGCCAATCAGAACAACTCTGGCATGCACACAGCCAATCAGAACAGCTCTGGCATGCACACAGCCAATCAGAACAGCTCTGGCATGCACACAGCCAATCAGAACAGCTCTGGCATGCACACAGCCAATCAGAACAGCTCTGGCTTATGCTGTAATACAGAGTTTGATTATAAAGTTTGCTGTTTGAGTTACATTAACATTACATTTGAGTGTCTTTTTTTTTTTTTTTTTTTAATTACTCAATGAATCTTGCCTTGGGGTTAGGACAAAATTCCCAGCAAGCTCTGAAATGGCCCTAAACACTCTTCTGCCTTGTTTTATTACCAACTTATGTAGGTTGGTGTTCTCAACATTTACCATTATAAAATCAAAATATTGACCAACTCTGAGAAATCCTAAAGTTTCTCTGCATACCTTGACATCAGCACACCAGCAGAGAAGTGATTTTCTGTGGAAGAATACATAAGCATATCTTTAAGCAACACTAAAATTATTTGTGTATAACTGGTAAGAATTATTTTAAAATAAATTTATTTATAATTTACTATCAGTAAATGCTTGATTTTTTTAACCTAATTTATATACCTAGAGTTTTTCAAGCACAGGGTTGAAGGCCCAGTGGTTAAGATCACTTGCTGTTCTTTCAGAGGACCCAGGTTCATTTCCCAGCACACCAGGATAACTCAAAACTGTTCATAAGTCCAGTGTCAGGAGCTTTGACGCCTGCTGGCTTCTGAGAGCACCAGGCATTCACACAGTATGCATACATGCGTACAAAACACTCATAAAATAAAACAACAAATCTAAAATATGTGTGTGCGTTTATGTATACACACGTGTGTGTGTCTGTGCACTTGTGTGTGCGTACGTGTGTGTGTGTGTGTGTTTTGAAGTCTCTCAAGTGCAAAACTGTAAGTGGTTAGAAAGCCTGGATCTAGATGGCAGGATGGTAGCAGGCCAGAAACAACTGTCTAGCCCATCGGTTTCTCTGCTTTCTCTGACTTCTCAGTGGGGCTAGGCATGGAGCTCACTGGTGTGTGCTTGCTTAAGAAGTATGAGGTCCCCAGCACCCCCCAAAAGAGGGCAAATAGATACTGCAATTGGGAAGGCTGTGGCTACATTTAAACAAAAGATGGAGGCAATATTCTGAGCTAGTTCCAAGGTGGAAATACATTGGTACCCTCCAACTCTAGGCCAAGTCTCTCTCCCCAGAGGGGAAGTTTATCTCTTGGGCCAGAAGACCAAATATAAGCACTGTTTTTGCCTGACTTGCTTGTAGAAAAATTTCAACTTCTGACCCAGACATCTCCTGGCTGTGTGTACTTGGTCAAGTCACTCCCTTCTCTGAGCTTAGACTGCCAATCCCGCTCTTCCAAAACTGAAACCAGGGTAAAACTTGGAATCTTTTTGAAGACCGTGAAGTGATAGATGGGTGTAAGGTTTTAAGCAGAAAGATATTATTTACTTGTTAAGCAGATTAGGCCAGAGAACTCCAAATTTATAACAGTTATGTCTCTGTTACTCTTCAAAGGACAGAGAAAAATCACCAGCAGACACCATGGGGACCTAGAAGCCCCTGGTTGTTCATAGCCTCACTATAAACAGTTGGCTTGGGGCCAGGTGCGGTCCCAAAGTCTCCTCTGAAATGTGCGGTCAGTTGTGCTCCAGGCAAACTCACCAATCATTAGCCATGCCCTCTTGTTTACTCTGCCCCAGCCTGGAATTTGGCCTCTTACAAAACCTCAGCTTCGGGAGAACAGGTTAGGCCAAAGTGTGTCAAGGTGGCCTCCCAGGAAGATGCTATGCCTGTTTGCTCAGCAGATGCCAAGCCACGCCCAGCATGATGAGCCAGCTGACCTCTGTCGACACCTATCTGAGCGCTGGGACCGACTCCCCAGGCCCCCAGAACACCCCTTCCAAATCTGGGTGGCTCCACAGCTGTGTTGGATGGCACGGTGCCATGGTAACCACAGTGGTTCTTTGGCTAAGTCTCCTGTCATTAAAACATCTCATGCAAACCGAGCTGTGGAAATGGAGCAGCCACCTGCCAAATTCACCTGCCACGTAGGGCTTCACCCTCTGCCCTTCCTTGGGAGAACAGAGGTGGAACACCCAAGGTCAGGGACTTAACGTAGACTTTGAGGGACACATGTACTGTTGCAGGCATAACCAAGTTCACGAATGGAAAATGCTCAAAAACCGTCTCCCTGGCTACCCATGTGACCTGCTCAGAGGTTTGTTTGTTTGTTAACCAGGGTGGGAAGCGCAGCCTTGCTGCTGAGTTAGCCTGGCTCTTGAGCCTGGCTGATAGAAACTCCCCCAACCCCCACGTGTCTCAGTGGTGTTTTCATACTCACGGGCTAGCTCCATTTGTCTAGACACTTTTCTGAATACAGTGTTGGCCACTGCAGCTTTACAACAAGGCTGTCAAGGCTGAGCACTCGGCCTCAGCACTCAGAGGCAGAGGCAGGAAGATCTCTGGGTTCAAAGCTAGCCAGAGCTACACCGTAAGTATCTCAAAAACCCAAATAATAGTAGTAATTTAAAAAGAAATAATAAGGCTGCTGGGCCCCAGCAAAAGTAGAAAGTGGGAATATTCATATGCTCTCTTGGGGTAAATAGCTAAGCTGGCTGGAGTTGGGGAATAACAGAACAGATACCCAGTTTTCCATCTCCTACAAACTTCCTTAAGTTTGAATGCCTTAAGGAGTAGGCATTCAGAAACCTCATCAAGGCAATTTTGTTGCAAAGTTTAATCTTATTTTCTGAAGCTAAAGCTAGATAAATGTCCTGTTCAGCGCACAGCGTGTTCAGCTGTCTTCACAGAGCGGCTGGAAAACAAGGGGGCGTTCTGGACCTGTTTCTCCACCTGTGGCACAAGCCTTAGTATGCTTTGAAGAACCTCTAAGAAGTTGGATTTTGTTGGGGATTTTGTTGTGATTCTCTTTGCCTTTCTTTTCCTCCTCAACACCTTTACAAAGTACAATCTGTCCTGTGCATCCCCTGCTCAGTCACTGCCTGCTAGAAATGTCTCCCTGGCCGAATCTCAGGTTAACTGGGTCAGATGCTGGAGTGAGGCCAGCAGTGTGTGACAAGCCTTGGTGGAGAGAGAGAGAAGACTGTGGTCTCCAGACACAAAAGCAGGAGTATTGCAATCCCCATTCCTCTGCCATACAAGAAGCAGCCCCCACTGATGACAATGGATCTGTCCAGTGAAAGCAGCAGAGTTAACCCCACACTGTGGAAGAGGAACCCAAGTGGGACCAGCCAGCCAGAGCTGGAAGGCTGTCTCAAAACTACTCAAGGCCATCGTAGGGTTCTAGAACCCAAGTGGCAGCTGCTCACCCGAGCACTTCCGTCTCATCTTTTCCTCTACTGAAGGTTAACAGCTCAGTCTTGAAAACCCACAGCTCTGTTCTTGCTTTCAGGAGCTGCATCCATTTCCTGTATCCTCCCATTCCAGATTGGGCTCCTAGCCCATGCCAGGCTCAGCTGGGCATTGGGACTAACACGGTAACTAAGAATTGCTTGTCACTTGCGGGAAGCTCATGCAACAGTCATCTTGGGCCTCAGGGAAAGATGCAGCGAGACAGGATTAGGCAGCAAGACTAGATTAGGTGAGCAGAGGCCCTTGGGATCCTTGGGAACCAGGTGGGAGTGAACTGCCTTAGTAGACAGAGGTGTGCTGGGATTTTTCAAGGTTGCAGCATTGTGGTTCAACTGCCTCCTTTCCTCCATTGCTATTTCGCCATTGTCGGTTTCCATGGAAACCACATTCTCGAGACTTGTTCGAATACTACTGTGGTCTCACTTCCTTCGAGTCAGCTGAGCTCTGAGAGGCACAGGGGTGTGATTCCCTGAGTCATCTCTGAGGGATGATGTTGTCAGGATGCTTTGGGGGAACCAAAATGTATAGCATATGATTTTGCAGGGCCTGCTAGCTGTGGAGCCTCCGTGTCTACTTGGGCCTCTCACTCCATGAGCAGCTCAGCGTTGGATCTGTTAGGAACGTCTTTGGCTGCAGGTAGCTGACACATAACTTCATTTACAGCCAGAGTCTAACTCAGGTAGCTGGTAGCCTTGCTTCAGAGGCTTACAAATGCCAGGCCAGTGACTCAGATTCCCTTGGCCTCTTTCCTCATATCTATCCCTCAGAGTCACATGATACCAGCCAGGGCTGCCTGGTGGCATGAGTAACCATTGCTACTCAGGAGGGTGAGGCTGGGGAATAGCATGTTCAAGGTCAGCCTGGGCTATAGTGCAAGACTAGCCAGAGCAGATGAGTGAGACCCTGTCTCGGAATAAAAAGCAAGAAATGCCAGGCTGGGCATGAGGCTTGTGGGTAGGATGCTGCCTGGGTTTGTAAGGTTCCTGGCAAACACCGAAACCTTCGGTGCCCTCAGAGCACCAGTTCCAGGCAGGTTGAAGGTGGGCGTGTTACCAGAGTGGGACCAGTTAGTTTTTAAAATGAGGTAAACCAAAACTTCCCCGGAAGCTCTCACAGAACTCTCACTTAAGCCCCACTGGTCAAAGCTCTATCACATCACCTTAAGGGACTGCTAGAGGAAATATCGGTGGCAGGTAATTACCTCCAACTCACAGATCCACCAGCAAAGCTGGGCCTGCTGCTGTTGCTAGGGAACAGTAGCTGTGGCAACAGCCGAAAGCCAACTCTGGACATCACACCCACCAGCACCACCTCTAGTGTTGTCACCAGCTAGCCCACACCTGTGCAGGATGCTGCTATTTCCTTGTCCACATGACAGAATGGTCCCAGGTACTCAGTGGCCTAGCTATTCTGTGCTACTCTGACCACAGGAAGAAGGTTGTGAAATCAAATGGCTTTCTTAATAACACTGGCTCCAACGTGGGCAAAGAGAGAGGAGGACGGAGGCTGTATACTGCTGGAGCCCTGCCATGACTGCTTCAGGACACTAACTCAGAGGGATGGGCATGTCCCAAGCAACCTTGTGACACAACCCTTGGTGGGTTCTATAGGATACTACCTCAGGGTTCCCAGCTGTCATGTAGTCACCCCAAGTCTACCCCCACAGCAGCTCGGGACTGGATCTGGGCTTTATTTTCCACAAAGCATGTTCATGAGCAGAGTGGCCTCAACTGACAATGTGGGGGTTAGGGGAGTAGAGGAAGAGGAACCACTTCCCTGTAGACGCCCACCCACTGGCTTGCTTCCTCTTAAGTCATCCCATTCCCATCTCTGTTGCTTTCTCCCTCCTTCCCAAGTCCCCAGGGATTTTATATTCTTTTCCCTCTGTAATGCAAACATTGCTATGGTTTAGGTGTGATCAGACTGTACCCTAAAGATCCTTGTATTAAAAGCATGGTCCCCAGCATGAGGACATTAAGAGGTAGGGGCTGGGGAGTTGTCAGAAGGAAGCAGGGGAGTTTTGTGGTATTTTGATAGTTCTTGTGAGAGTGACTTGTCCCAGAGTGCTGTCCTTCTGTCTGTCATGTGGGTCTCATAGCTGTCACAATGATAGGACATAGCCAGAGAGGCTGTTGTCAGAGCCATGTCGTTCAGACTTTCAGCCTCTACACTGTGAACTAAATGAACCTCTCTTCTTCATAAAGTACCCAGATTCCATTATTTCCTCGTCATAGTGGTAAATGGACGTGGGCAGCATACAGTAGCAGCTGGTGTTTAAGATGGACGGAAACTGAGGTCATAATTCTGTCACATTCTTCATGTTTTGGACTGCCTGGTCTAGTCTGGTACCCAGGCTGGGTCTGCCCAAGGGTGGTTGATGTCATCTAGCTTTGGTGCTTGGTGTGTCCACCCATTGCTGAAATCCACAGTTTTCAAATCCACTCACACCACCAGCCTTTCTCAGCCACTAGGCATCCCACGCTGGAGCCCAAGAGCTGCAGCTCTCTCACGCCGTACACCAGTGCCCTCATTGGCTTCTTCCTCCTGCAAACTCTGTGCTGTAATCCCTGTGCCGTGGTCTTGGGCAGCTGACACCAGCTTTCTGCCCTGCCAGAGCCATGTTCTCAGCCCCTCCCTGATGCTTCTGTCATACCCTCTTCCAGAGTCTCCACCCCTAGAGCTGGAAAAGCCAGATCCTGTGTGTCTGGTTGGCCTTGTCATCTTGCCACCATCTTCTTTGAACAACAGCCATGAAGTGGGGGGTTGGGACACACAAGAAGAACAGAGCCTTTTCCCTCCCCTCCCCTAGCTCAGGACTTCCCCCAGGTTCTCTCTATCTCCCTGTCTCTCTGTGTCTCTCTGTCTCTCTGTGTGTCTCTCTGTCTCTCTGTCTCTCTGTCTTTCTCTGTGTGTGTCTCTCTCTCATAGGGTGAGCTTCCATTGAATGCTGTGGTTTGAATGTGTTCCCCCACCCCACCCTGCCCTGCCCCGCAGTCATGTGGTGGAAATGTGATGTGCAACACACACACTCATGGGGTCTGGAGGTGTCACCTGTGAAATGACTGGGATTAGATGAGGTCATGAGGGTGGACCCATGATGGCAAGTGCAGGAAGACACACCTGGGTTGGGATACCTGTCTGATTTCTGGTACTGCACCAGGAGGGAGAGCTCCCTACATGTTAAGCAGGTGCTGGTGGCAGGCTCCTAGACTTGCAACCCCCAGAAGCATGAGCCAAACAAACTTTTTTTCTTTATAAATCACCCAGTCTCAGGGATTTTCTCACATCAACAAGAAATGCACTAAGACAATAGATTATAGCCAAATAACAACAAATCAACGAACCCAACCAGGCCACTCTGAAATGGAAGACCAACAAATAATATTATGATGTTGGTAAAGGATCCCTGCTTCACAGTTGCCATCCTTTTGAAAAGAGAAATCAGCCATGGTAAGGAATGATGATTCCCCTGTGCACGTTCAGCAGTGTGATTATCACTCTGTTCACTACCTGTGCAGTTAGCTGTGGGCAAGGTACAAACAGCACCATAGCCACACTTGGTGTCTGCTTGTAGGCTTGGTACTTCAGGCCACCCCTTCACCATTTCCCGGGAGGTAAGCTTCCTTTTCCCCTCCTGCCTGGTGACTGGGCACTCTCCCCATCAGACAACACATCAAAATAAGTCAAAATTGAACAACGATGAAGTTGTACTTTGGCCCATCCTGACAAACCTCATCAAGTTATAACACCTGGTGTGTGAACCCATTGACAAGAACTTGGCAGGGAGCTGCCAAAAGTGCTCATAGCCCTTGACCCAGGCTGGATGACCGGAAGTAATTCCCGAGAGGAAGAAACATCAGGTGTATGTTTGTTGTAGTGATGCCTGTGATTGCTCCAAACTGATAGCTGAGAAATCAAATGACAGGGAAGAGTGAGGGAGATCACAATACCTGGAAGCCGAATGATGTCATGCAGCTCATTAGGAGTGATGAGAAAATTAGAGCATCAGGGGTGCTTGGACTGTGATGTTCAGTTACAAAGCGGAGAGTACCAACTCTTCTTTCTACAAGTTCTCACCCCTCTCCCCCCCTTGACTTCTGTCAGCCAGATCCCATCCATCTGCCCTCATAATCCAGGTTCATTCAGGCCTCGCAGTTGCTGGTCTTGTGAGATGGAGTCCTTAGTACACTGCCCTCAGTGGGGAACATGTCCACATCTGGCTCTCTCCACGTCTGTTCTCTGCTGCCTGGCACTTAATAAAGACTTGCTAAATTCAGGAGTCAAGGGCAGAAGTTTGTTCAGCTACTGTTCACTGAACACCCACTAGACAGCTGCATTTGTGACCAGCATAATTCTGCATGTATTATTTTGCATTATTTTATCCTGAAATAATATATGCAATTGATACCATTGTTATTCTGGTTTTATTCATGAAAGCTGGAGCTCAGAGGATCTGTCAGAAGTTTAAGTCGGTCTAAGTTCATGCACTTGTTAAAGGGAAGAGAGGAGATGTGAATCCAAGTCTGATCAGATCGAATTGCTTTATTTCAAGCTCTCTCACACGTTCTCCCCACCCCACCCCAGACTCTGTGTGCGTGAGTGCATGGGTTACTTGCACACCTGTGACAATACTGAGAAGGAGAAAATGTGGCAAAACAAAACCTGATATTTTTCTCTTGAGCAGGCAGGTGGATTTTTCCCTTTTGTATTTCTTTAAGTGTTAGAGTATGCTGCAAAGAGAGACCTCCAGCCAGGTTCCAAAGCTTTGTGGGATTCCCAGTAGCACTAAGTATCTTAAAGGAAGGGAAGCCATCTTAGTCATTGTGGTGGTTTGAATAGGTATGGCCCCCATAGACTCATGTGTTTGACTGCTTAGCCATAAGGAGTGGTACTATTAGGAGGTGTGGCCTTGCTTGAGCAGGTGTGGCCTTGTTGGAAGAAGTGTGTCATTGTGGGGATGGGCTTTGAGGTCTCCTATGCTCAAGCTCTGCCCAGTGTGGAATCAGAGTCTCCTTCTGGCTGCCTCCAGGATGTAGAACTCTCAGCTCCTCTGGTGCCATGTCTGCCTGTACGCTGCCATGCTCCCCACCATGGTGATAATGGACTGAACCTTTGAACCTGTAAGCCAGCCCAATTAAATTTTTTCCTTTATAAGAGTTGTCTTGGTCATGTTGTCCCTTTACAGCAATGAAAGCATAACTAAGACAGCCATTTAATCCCCTTTCTGTCTTCTTGTCAGGGCCCAAGAAGATAGTCAGTCCCAAGACATGTTCATGGGCAAAGCTTGTCTCTGTTGCAAGAAGCGGCTGCTGAAAGCAAGCATGCTGTAGACCAGGCCCTTTGCACATGGCACTGTCTCTCTCACAGGCAAACAACTTAAGTTCTTACTGCCTGTGGGAAGCTGGGCTATGCTGTCTGGAGCCAGCTGAGGCAAGGCACATGAGCTCAAGTGGAGCATGTGTGGGGCCACCATCATTATGGAAATCATGACTCTAACGCTGTGTCTAAATGAGTTGAAATGAAATGCAAAGAACATATCCATCACTTCAGTTCACCCTGGTTCAGCATCTCATTACTGTGCTACTCTGCCTATGGATTATGAATTAATATATTTAATAAATCCTGTAATTATCTTGTGAAAAGCACACAATTATATTGCTTTGTGTCTTGTTTTCAGTATTGAAAACAAGAATTTGGGAAATGTAAATGGTTGAAATTGGTTTTAATTTTCCAAAATTTTGCTTAAGCATGTTTTTGTTTAAAAAAAATAAAAGCTCTATTCTTTTAAAAACTTCTCAAAACTTGAAGAGCCCCAGACTCTTCAGATCTTGAGAAATAGAGTCCCGGGATGCAAGCTTGCTCAGGACACACGGGGTGGATCCTACTCTTTACACAGAAAATCAAACACAAAGAAGAAATCTGAAAAGAAGTTGTAAGACACAAAGCCTTGTTCCGAAGGCAGTGGGGAACGTCTATTGAAAACCTGCTTCTTCCCAACCCCACAGAAATTATCATGGGATAGAAGCAGGGATACATTTATTAAGACGAAGAGCATGGGGGTGTAGCTATGTCAGGTAACTTCTGTAAAGGGGAAAGCAGGTAGATGAATAGTAATGTTGCGGACTGCAAGAAGCAGTCACCTAATCCCTAAGAGAAAAGCCAGAGTTGTCCAGAATTTGGCAGGAGTTAAGAGTACCAACGGTTGTGTGGTAGCATGAGGAGTAGAAGACGGAAGGGAAGGTAGAACAAGCAGGAGGTACCAGCAGCAGCACCCACAGTACATCACAGTCACCACCGCAGCCAACAGCACCAACATCAGCATCAGCACCTGCACCTGCACCCACAGTACATCACAGTCACCACCGCAGCCAACAGCACCGCTGACCACCACTGCTACCAGCTCAGCCAAAATGGCTGCAGGTTCGACTCCCAAGAGCACCAGCAGCAGCACTACCCCACCACCATCACTACTACCAGCTTACCACCACCACTGTCACCAAATCCATCATTGCTGCTGACCCCATCAGTATCACCTCCATCAGCATTAACCACTCCGACAGCACTCTGTCACCCTGCCAGGGACTCCAAGCACATGTCCCTCCCCTATCATGATAAGATCAAGGATGCTCTTCCTTAAGGAAGGTGAATTAGTGGCACTAGACACCATGCTGCATAGGAGGGAGCTACAAAAATACAAAGCTGTATTTCACAGAACTATAGAGTAAAAGTGTCCCTACTGGCTGCTGGGGGAATAGACTCCTGGCAGGAGCCTGATCAACTCCTTAGTAGGGACACTAACAAGAACAAACCTAGCTCGCCATGTTTTAACCCAGTAGTGAGACTGGTCAGCCAACAAGCCCACTCAGGAGGCTGTACACAGCTTCTCTACTCCCAATTAGAAACCTCAGCCTAAGTCAGTAATCACAGTCTCCATCAGCACCACCACAGCAATGAGGAAACAGATGCAGAACCCAAAGACGACACAGAGAATTTGGGGAACAAAAGAAATCTCCCAAGGAAACAGCTAGCTAGCTACCCAGGTTAGGAATTACAGAAGGCTGGATGTTCGTCTTGATGCTTCAGTCTGATATGTGGCCTGGGGTTGCACCTCAATGTTTGGGGCAAAGATATGAAATATTAAAGACAAGTCTTCACTGTGTAGGGCCCTGGGCATGCTGTGTTTTTGTGACGTCCCCGGATCTAAAAGGAAACAAAATGTTTTTGTAGTAAATGGTTGCTGGGACCCTCTTTCAATTTATAGCAAAGTCGTACATCAACTGAGAGTATGCCTCTGCATAATTGACAGACTCTCACCACTGCATCGCTCCAGACCGTAAAGCAAGTGTGCGAGTGTGGGTGGGGTGTGGGCTGAGGAGAAATCTCGATGCTGGCTCGGTTGCTGGGGTGGCTCCATGCGTAGGAAGAACTCTTCACAGAATGGCAAAATTCCTTGGGCTCTGAGCAACAGGGAACTTTAAAACAGCTTTTTAAAAAAAGATCCACTATGTCCTTGCAAAACACGAGCTTGACTACTTTCCCTACTCAAAACCTTTGAGGTGGAGTGCGAGGTTAGCTATAATCGTTTTTAGTTATTCATCTTATAGACCAACGAATCCTCTTCACTTATAACCTCGACAAGGCTCTCATTTACATAATTACAATTTCCATTCTGAGTAACAGGAACATTCATGGAAAGGAAGGCGTGTGTGCGCTTGCCTCCCCCTGGGTACAGGCTCAGGGGAAGGAGAGAGGCTCCTTCCTCTCCTCTCTCATCCTTAGTGCCCCTCTTGTCCTCTAGGTAGTATAGCTGTGGCAGACATGATACATGATACACATTTGTCCTTTAACCTACACGAAAGGAGAGGCCATATGGGTGTAGGTCAGAGAGACGTGATCTTACAGTTTTGAAGGGTCACATTGGTTGTTATTTGGGAAATAAATTGTTTAGAGGTGAGTTTAAGCCAAAGTCAGGGAAAATCCTCATTTGGTACAAGTAATAGCACAGGTTGGCTGTCAGGGCTTGAAACAATATGGCAGTCCTAGGACTGGATGAATAGATGCTGGGTATCGTGTAAAGGCTGACCAGGCAGGATTTGTTGGTGCGTTGACTGTGAGATGTGAGAGGAATAGAAAAATAAAAATTGTACTCAAGTTTTTGTTGAAGCAACAGGAATCTTGATTGCTGGGTGTGGTGGTTTGAATATGCTTCGCCCAAGGAGTGGCACTATTAGGAAGTGTGGCTTTGTTGAAGTGGGTGTCACCTTGCTGGAAGAAGTGTGTCACTGTGGAGATGGGCCTTGAGACACTCCTCCTAGCCACGTCGGGGCCAGTCTTCTGTCTGCCTTTGGATCAAGATACAGAACTCTCAGCTCCTCCAGCCCCATGTCTGCCTGGATGCTGCCATGACCCCCCCTCCCCCGCCCCATGATAATAATGGACTGAACCTCTGAACCTAAAAGCCAGCACTAATTAAATGTTGTCCTTTATAAGCGTTGCCTTGGTCCCGGTGTCTCTTCACAGCAATAGAAACCCTAACTAAGCCATTGGGTGCAGCCTATTTATTTTGTGTATCTTAGGCTCATCCATTAGACTGTTGAGTTAGACATCTTTGTGCCAGCGTGGAGTAGAAAGACAATATTGAGTACAGACTGAGGGAATGGCCAGGATGTAGACAGGACAGTTCTGGATGCATTTGTAGTAGGGGATGCCAAAAGACTGGCTGAGGTCTCAAAAATGAATGGAAAAAGAGGCCATTGTACCTTGAAGTACAGACGGCAGGCAAGGGAAAGCCCACAGAGGAGGCCAAGAGGTTGATACTTGGAAGAGAAAAAGAAACTCAAATATGTGGTGTCCCTGGGGACAGGTGAAGGTGGCATCTCGGGGAAGAATGGTCAGTTGTGATAGCTGAGGCGTGCTCATTAGGTAATAGGAAGTCACTTCAGTGTTAGAAAAGGGAATTGACTTAGGACAAGAACAAGCATACAGGCTTCCTTTAGGAGCAGGAGCTGCTGGGTCTTTAAAGCCCCACTTGCTCTGCTTATGCCAACAGCTGTTTAGTTAGCACTAAAGATAACGAGTTAACCTTCATCCTGTGTGTGCCATGTGCAGGTGTGGGGGGTCCCATGAGGACCTTACAGGACACGAAACAGCCACCCCAAGAGACAGGAAGACTCATTCACATTCATGTGGGGATCCAGGACATAGCACAGACTTTCCTCCCTGGATGTCTGGATCTTCCTTCCCTCTTTCTGTCATTCCTTCTCTCCCTCTCTCCTCCCTCATCACTTTCCTACTTTCTCTTGTTCTCTCTTTTTATATAAAGGATGGTAAAAATAGCTTCACCTAACACATAGTCTGCCATGATGACTGTCTCAAAGTGCGGCTGGGTGTGCTGGCATACTCCATGTTGTACTCCAACCTGCAGAACTTCATCTTGTCACCATCAGCCCCCAGGTAGCTCCTCCTCACTCCCTTCCCCACCTCAGCAGCAGTTGCCATCCCGTTTTCTGTCTTTATGCAACTATTTTAGGGACTTCATTTCAGTGGAACAATGCAGTTTTGTCTTTATTTTGGAGAGGAGGTTCTGCCGTATAGCCCAGGCTGGCCTGGAACTTGCTATGTAGCCCAAGATGTCCTGGAACTCGCTGTTCTCCTGTCCCGGCCCTCCAAGTGCTTGGACTAGAAGCACTATCTTTGTCTACCTTTGTCTGTACACTGATTGGCTGATCTCAACATCACATGTTCTATCTTTGTACACTGATTAGCTGATCTCAACATCACATGTTCTATCTTTGTACACTGATTGGCTGATCTCAACATCACATGCTCAAAGCTCAGGTGGGTGGGGCCAAAACACCTTCCCCTTACAAGGCCGAACAACATCTTATTGACAACAGCAGTCATTCCACGTTTTATTTTATCACTGTTGATGGACACTGGCTCACTTCTAGCTTTGAGCTCTTGTAAGTAGTGGTGCTGTGAACATCTGTGTGGAAGTATCCGTCAGGGCTCCCTTGCCTAAAGCATTTGTTGTTCGGCACCTTGTGTTTTGCCACTTTTGCCACATAAAGTTATTTTGCTTTTTATTGCTTTCAATTCACTTTCCACCTCTATCCTGTAGTCTTAAAATGTTTTTAAGGATATTTATTTATTTATTATTTTCTATTTGTTTGATTGTTTAGAGACAGGGTTTCTTTGTGTAGCTCCCGCTGTCCTGGAACTCAATCTGTAAACCAGGCCAGCCTGGAACTCAGAGATCCACCTACCTCTGCTTCCTGAGTACTGGGATTTAAAGTCACAAGCTACCATGCCTGGCTAGATTTTTTTTTCTTATTTATGTGTATGAGTGTGAACCTGTGTGAATGTATGTGCATCGCATGCATGCAGTACCCTCTGAGGCCAGAGGGAGTGTAGGGTTCCCCAGGAACTGGAGTTATAGGTAGTACTGAGCCACCTTGTAGGTGCAGGAAACAGAGCTCAGGTCCTCTGCAAGAGCAGCAGGGTTCTTAACTACTGGGCCTCTGGCTCTCCAGTCCTGCCCTGTGGTCTGGTTCAGTACAGGAACCATGCCTATTTGGCACATAACTATTCTCACAGTGCACAGTTCCTGTAGTTGCTCAATAAATATTTTTCAAATGGATGAATGCATGCTAGGATGCACAAGCCAGCAGGCCTAGCTGTCACCACCTGTAAACCGAGGATATGTTTTAAACCCTAGAACACTTACAGGCATTATTCACTGTCATCGATTTAAATATTTTTCCTTACCAAATTTACTGCAAATTTTACAGACTAACAGGTGCTCCACAGTCTGTGGGAATAAAAGGTAACCACGCAGCACAGTCATGCAGTCACGAAGCAACAGGAACTGGAGAGTGAGACCAGATGGAGGGGAGGTCAGAAAGACTTCCCAAAAACCTGTGTGCAGCTTTCCAGATCAGGGGTCAGAGTACCTGAGATAAGGGATTGGTCTCAGCCCCGGAGAGAACAAACCTGTGCTCTTTGCCAGGCCTGACCACTGGGACTGCTGTGAAGCGAAGCTTCTTAAGGAGAGGAAACAGCTCCCAGACCTGAGGAAACGCCAGCATGCCCTGGGTCCACACTGCTGATGAGTGCAGTAGGTTAGCAGCAGAGCTCAGACACTGAGGTGCACCCTGTGCTGCTCTCTGTGGTGGAGATAAGTGGTTGCTATTGGCCTCTTAGTTGGTTGTCTCTCCCCTCCTTCTACCTTTCCAACAAGTTTTCTAGATATTCTGGTGCTCATGTGTGTGCTCGTGCGTGTGTGGTGTGGTGTGTGTGTGTGTGTGTGTGTGTGTGTGTGTGTTCTTCTAATTTGTTTTTTCTTGTTAAGGTTAACCCCTCTGTTCAAAATCAACATGGGGGAAAGGGTTTACTTGGATTAAATTTTCAGGCCACAGCACACAGCAAACAAAGGCAGGGCAGGACTGTAAGGCAGGAACTTGAAGCAGAACGATTCTCACTGGCCCCGATCCCTTTGATTTATGTTCAGCTTTCTTACACACCCCAGATCCACCTCCTTGGTGGTACTGCCCATGGTGGGTGAGTTCTTCTGTATCAATTAACAAGCAAGAAGGTATCTCTCATACATGGTTGCAGGCCAATCTGTTGACGGATACTCTTCAGCCGAGTAAGTGGGAAGCACCAAGCACCACACTCGATGGCAGAGGACACTGCATCGTTGGTCCACAGGAATCGGAACTGACACCAAGTGGCAACTGACTGCTACCCCTCAACTCCAGGAAGACTCCTAGGGTCCATCACTAGCCCAGGACATAAGGAACATTCCAAGTCAAAGACAATTTTTATGGAGTGCCTATCATGTTGGCTCCATTTTAACACTGAAAAAAAAATCATAGGTTTTGATAAGTTTGGCTTGGCTAAGTAAATAAAATACAAACTTCCCATTAATGGATTTGGGGATGAAACAGATTAATACATTTCACAGGGTGCCTGGCAGATAGTAAATGCCATCGACTGTGGCCGCCACTTGTATCCTCTATATGGTATCACACACAAGCCTCATGGACAGTCTGGCTGCCCAGCTCCTCTCTGGCTAAACAATCTATGCTCTGCTTAATCAGCTGAGGGATGTTCAAGGAAGAGATGGTGAGTGGAGGAATGGCTCTTCTTACTGAGCTCTCGGGACATCATTTCTACTCTCAGTATTATATACCTGTCTTCTTGCTGGCTCTTCACTGTGCTGTGCCCAGCTTACAGATGAGGAGCCCAAGGCCGCACACCAGGCACAGAGCAGAACTCTTGACTCAGGGCCCAGGGACTCTGGTCATCTGACTCCACTCTAGCACCATAGAAGGCCTGAGATAGCTGAGGAGGAAGGAGGCTGCACAGTCACAGTGGACCAAACACCCTGGAGAAATGAGAGAAGGATGTGAGATTTGGAAGCACACGCCAATAGGGAAAAGAGGGAGGTTGAGGATCAAAGCTGAAAAGACAATCCGGGAGCCCGTCACAAGGAGCCTGAGAATCTGAGTGGAGAAGCATGAGTTTTAACCAAGAAAGCAAGACGGTCAGATCTGAGCCCATGTGAGCCCTTTTTGTGCATCCAAGAAGCAAAAGCCTAGAGCTACCAAGGAAAATTCTAGAAGGATTAGCTATGGCCTGGCCTGGGTAGCCTTCTGAGAGGGTATGGAAAGAAGCTTTACTGGGAGCAGTCTGGAGCCTCACACTGACTGTAACCTTATCTGGGGACATGTGACACACACAGGACTCCTGAGGATGTAACTTCAGGGTCTCTCTTGGGAAAGAGGTGGAGGGGGTAGTATAGCCACTAGGAGCACCTGTGGGGGTCAATAAGAGCTGCAAGGGCTTCCTCCATGCTGTGTTCCCCTGCCTGCACTTTCTTTCCTTCAACATTAACACTATTCTAGCCTTCTAGAAGGTTCTAAGTACAGGCTGCCTCCCTGGCTCCAGGAAAGAAAAAAATGCCATATATTTTCCCATGCCATGTGACAGAAGATTTGCCTAGGACTGGGAAGAGGGTGGGGGCCTGCAGTGTCCAGTGGAAGTGGTCAAGAGATGTGTCTAACTCAGTGCTGCTCCAGCCTAACTTTGAGGGTGACATTGACCAGCAGGTACCCCAGAGACCAGGCGCTCAACCGTGCGGCTGAGGGAAATGATGGAGTGCAGATGCATTTCAGGGGTAGATGGTGGACAGTTTTATTGTCCTGAAGAAGGCCCTCCCTACCTCTCCCTCAGGGAGTGGCATGTCTGGCCCACAGCAGCAGGAATGTCACCTCGGGTCACATTATTTTGACCTCCAGGAAATGAAGTAAAGGTAACATGGCATCTCTGGGACAGTTGAGTGTGTAGGGTGAATTTGTAACCGAGTTTCTTAGTCAGCCTTATACCTCAGGTCTTTATGTAATGTTTGCTACAATGGCTTAAAATTGCCAGGTGGATGCAAAGCACCTCAGGTGGCAAGAAGGTACCAGGCTTCAGGGAAGACAAAGGCAGCTCTCCTTATTCTGGGGGCTCCAAATTGTTCTTCACTTCTCTCTGCAGACTGCACCACAACACAGCCCCCTCCCCACCTCCAGCAGGGAGGCAGCCTGGAGTCCAGTGTTTCAGGGCTCCAGCCCTCCACCACCTCCCCTGGAGGAAGCACGGCAAAGGACAATGACCAGGCTCATCCCATCACTGGACCTGTCACTGCCCTGACCAAGGGAACATCCTCATGCACACACACACACACACACACACACACACACACACACACACACTGCCTTCTGCACTCAGTAGGTACATGTCCTTATCACTAAGCCACCCAGGCTGCAGACTTCAAACTGACATGAATGGACGGATGTAGGCCCGGCCCAAGCCCAAGCCCACCTTAGCTTCGTTTGTATCTTACATTCACCTGCGTGTCTGCTCTAGGAAACCTTTCTGAGCCTATGGTGTTAGAATCTCTGCCGGCAATATGCAGCACAGTCTCCTTATGGGAGCTTGCAGTCACCTCATGTGAACATGGGTCCATCTCATAGGTAATAAAATATTCTAATTTTTATTCCTTTCTTTTTCTTGAAGAACCTAGTTGTACCACACCCAACTGCAGGAGACGATCTGACGTGGGTCCTCATAATGCTGTTTTCTCTACATTATAGCATAAATCAGAGCTGACAGCTCAGACTGACATGAGTCAGGCTGGAATAAAGCACATGGGACAGTAAAGAGTCAGCAAGAGCAAGTGCTTGTACACACTTGTCACCAGGGGCTGTCGCTGTCTAATTGCTCTGGTCTTTTGGTTTAAATTCTTCAAAGGATTCATCTCATTGGCTGTGGGGTAGTAACGTTCCTCCAGGATCTGAAGGAAGCTTCCAGAATCAGGTGGGTTAGAGGAAGGCTGTTATGAAACTAACAAGACTACATAGACTCACCATGGGGCTGCTGAGAGAGTGGAGGTGACAGCCAAGAGGGTGGATCATCTGTCCAGAACAACCAGGAAGAGAATTCTAGATGCCAGAACTGGAGTGGCAACTTTAGGCCTTTAGAGAAACACGGTGTCCTACGAGGGCTGTAGGTGAGCTAGAAGTGGGGTTGCTTTCTCCCTACCCGTGTGCTACCCAAAGAGTCAGGAGGCCTGCTGGGGGCAGAGGGTCACCCTTGACACACTAGCTCTTCTACTTTCCAGGCCTTTCCTCCAGACCTACGACATACCTCACCCTGTAAACACTCTGGAATCAAAGGCTGCAGGAAGCGCTGGCCTCCTGGCCTTTCCCACCCACCCAGCCACCTGAGCAAGCAGGCTGCGCCCACTCTTTCTAGCTCAGCCGGTCTGCTGGCCACAGGAATTCCTCCTCCTTATCCTGTGACTGCTGCAGTCTTGACCCCTGGGGCCTTTTGCCCTCCCCTCCCTAAGGCCCCTCCCAATGCCCATAGCCCACAGTCTGGTCCTCTCAGAGATCCCCAAAGGACAGGCCAGATGAAGATTATGAAATGTGGTTTACAAGATGGCAATCTGAGAGTCAGGAAGGCAAGTGACTAGACTAAGGCCACTCAGCAGATGGAGAGACTTCTCTCTCAACAGCCACTTCCTCCTCTGTTGTGCAGGGGACGTCAGTCTGAATCAGCCCTGGGCTCCCAACACACCCACTTTGTATGGCTGCCCAGACTTTGCTCAGCCAAACTGCCCCTGCCTAAATACCCTTCCAGGCCAGAGCTCTCTTTACTCAGCCCCACCCAACTCTCACCTTCTCTCAAATTTCCCCATTACTCCTGTTCTTCTGCAATCCAAACACGTCAGCTGAAGATTCTTCCTATACCACACTGAGGCTGAATGCCTTTCACAATAAGAATGTAAGAACCTGCTTTGGTGCCGGCAGCTTTGGATGGAATGAAAGTCTAAATGAAAGAGTGAGTAAGCGAATGGATCTCTTTGCCTAGCCTTCGACGTGACAGGATTCATCTGGGTGAGAAGATGACAGAGGACTCAGCACAAAGCTAGGCAGGTGGCCCCAAGTGCTCACTGACCGGAGCAACCTGAAGCAAAGCTGCCTGCCCTCCATGCCTGCCTGCTGGCATAGCTGGTCTTTAGGACAAATACCTTCACAAAGGCCCCAGTGGCCTGATGCCAGGGGACGGCCTGCTGGCCTCTAAAAGAGCAAAGTCTGCCTCCCAACTGATCTGCCAGCTCAGCTGCGTCCGCACCACCGGCCCAGACTCCCAAGCCTGCAGTATAAGGAAGAAAAGGAGGGAAATCAGGTCAAACCAGATGGCTAAGCAGTTCTCGTGGTCAGCGCTGGGAGCTGGAGGACTGGCAGCGGGAAGTTCTGCTGCCAAGCAAGGCAGAGGGGCTGCTGGGTAAGGCACAACCCTGACTTGGGGATTCCAGCCCTGGCCTGTGTGTTGTGACTGGCCAGCGAGGCTCTGAGGCTTGGATTGGCCACAAACCAGGGCAGTTAATCAGCAGACAAGAGCAAGTCCTACATTGCTGTGTTGTGGATGAACCTGTTTCTGTTTTATATACCATATATGTGTGTAAGTTTGCCCTTTGTTTCACTGTGGGTTCAACCAATCACAGATTTAAACGCTGTGAAAACCAAGAGCTGAATCTACGTTTAACACAGACAGACTTTTTCTCTTTCCCTAGGTAACCTTCTACAACTATTTGCCTGGCATTTGCCTTGCATCCCCGTGATAAGTGACGTGGGTGTGCCTGTCAGTGTGTAACAGAAGGGACTTCACAAGTGCTATGTAAACCCAAGGCCACTTTATAGAAGGGACATGACCATCTCCAGATGCTGGTACCCATAGAGGGATTTCCATTCTTGGTGGATATAGTGGGACCCAGTAACTAGTTATCAATAGAATAAAAAAAAAAAATAAGATTAGTTGCTTGTTTAATGTCTTTCATTGACATGACAAAGAAAGTGGTCTTCTGTCCTCTTCTGAATTGGGACATTGGAAGAAGTGTAAAGGAAGCCCTTGTAGATCTAAGAAAATGTAGGTAAAGTGTGGACAGCATCAAGGTCCGGTCCGCTTGGGAGAGTCACTGAGTTACAATTACACTGTCCCTCTCTTCCCACCCTCCCTCCTTTCCCTTCCCCTCCTCAGTGCTGTCTGTCCTCTCCAGGGCTGGCTGTCTGTCCTCTCCAGAGCTGTCTCTGAGCCCTGCAAGACTCATAGCTTCCTGTCAGGCTTTCTCTGCACTTAGTCAGGAATCTGCTGCCTTCTGAACTTCCCCAATTTACTCATTTTTCTTTTAGGCTATCAGTGAGAGACCTGGCCTGCCTGGGAGACAGGTGAGTCTTGCCAGGCAGGCTAGTCAGGGTTTGCTTGTGTTTATGATCACAGGTCACAGATGGAAGAAATCTCGGCTGAGGGTGACTGTTCCTTTCTCAGTCACAAACATGTTGTTTAGAGAAGTCCAGATATTCTGTTCTGAGGCTCGCTATGACAGGGTGGCCTGGGAAACCATGGCTAGTGGCTGATACCCACTGGCCAAGACCAGACTCAGCAGCTTGTGCCCAAGCTTCAAAGTAGTTTCCAGATGTGAAGCCCAGAAAGGATTGGATGCTTACTTCAGATTACATTTGAAATTGTGAAACTAAGAATATGCTTGCTTTCCCTGGATTCACCATTCAGCACCTTCTGGCCAGGGTCAGTGGGGCTTTGCCCTTGGGTGGGTCCTGCATCCCAGGAGGGATGCAGGGATGTGCCCAATGTGTGAGCTCTAAGCCCTGGGGCTCCAAGGATCCAATTTGGATGCTAAGTTTTCCTCCTAGGCTTCCCCAGTGTAGACCACATAGCCAAGAGATGACCTAGGAGCAGGCCCTGGTCAAGGGTAGCTGCCCTGTGGAGTTTGCACAGAGCTGTCCTGAGGGTTTGGTGTCCAGCTCTTTCCCGGTGCTCCAGTGTAGGTTCTGGGGAATGAAGAAGTAGCTATCTTCTGGTGTGGCACCCAGAGAGCTGAGCAGCCCCACCCAGGCTCTGGGTCCTGAGGAGGCTCTGTGGAGGAGCTAGGACAAATGACATCTTCCATTGTACAATTGGCTGCTGTCATTGACACTGTAGCTTATGTTTTCACTGCTCCTGGGAGCCACACATGGCCCCAGCACAGGCAACAGAAAGAGGGGGACCTTGTGGGCCTAGCAGAGCATCCTTTAGGGTGAGCATGCCATCTCATAACACAGTTGTGGTCACCCTGGACCTGAGGTCACCAGACTTTTATTTTAAAAAAAATGATATATTTATTTTTAGTGTGTGTCTATCTACAACTGGTCTATGTGTGTTCCTGGTGCCTGCAGAGGCCAGCAGAGGGTGTCAGATAACCTGGAACTGGAGTTACAGATGGTTGTGAGCCTCTATCTGGGTGCTGGGAACTGGCCCCAGGTCCCCTGCAAAAGCAGCAAGTGCCCTTAGCCACTAAGCCATCTCTTCAGCCCCAGGCCACATAACTTTTGAGTCAGACAATGAAAAACTCTGACAAACCCAGCTAGGAATCTCTGGGGGAAAAATGGCTTTTACATTTCTCTCAATGATAAATTTGAAGTGTCAAGTGAAGCAGGAAAAGAAAGGTGTTTTGATCTTTGGGGTGAACATGGCAGGGATGTTTGATATCGTAGCTAGCATTCCTTGATGAACGGACTTCAACCACTTTGCCACGTAGCATGGGAGCGTGGAGGCCATGCACCTGTCTGCCTGATTATGGTTACCGTCCAAGCACCTACCACCATCTTACCTTCTCAGAAGAGACCTTGATTTAAAAGTCATGAAATATGTTCACGTTAAGATTCTTTCCCAGAAAGTCAGGCTGTTTTTACTTCTCCCAGGAGGCCAGAGTCCTTCTAGAGTCCATCTCAGAAGGAAGGGGGTGTCCCATTCAGTACACTCCATTTTGGAAGAGAAGAGGTGATACGGAGGCCTCAACACACTCCTATTTGGAACTTGTGAACAGTGGTCTTGTGGCTACCCCAGCTTCCTCTCCCCACACCCCAGTCTCCACCTAGCCCTTTTGCACCGCGGCTTCTGCCAAAACTGCCCTTTCCCCCTTTTTCGTCAGCGCTTCCCAGTGAGGCTGCTCAGTTTTGGCTTGTCTGGTTTCTGTGTTCATCCCCAGGATGTCTTTGGTTTTCACCTCAAAGGATTCTCTTTCCTCCCGTTCTTCAGCCAGTGTGCGGTTCAGACCATCTGAGCTCGGATGTATCCAGGAGAAGCCTGCTGTGGGTGGAGTCTCCTCTCACAGCATGGCCTTCAAGGATGACCACCCTTGCTCTCCCCCCTTCCTGGGCTGCCTCTGTGGGTGTCTAGACATGTTGAGCCTGGTGTGTGTGGGGGGTCGGGGGGGGGAGATTCTGCTGACACCTTAGACTCAGCCTCTTGGGTTGATGGTCTCTGGAGCCTTCCTGGTCTTTCTCTGCCTGCCTGGGGACAGTTGAAGACAGCAACACTGCTGACTGAAAGTCTCATCATAAGAGCAAGGTGGCCTTTGTTTTGTTGTTGTTTTCTCAGCAGTCACCAGATTTTGCCCTGGGCAGAGAAGGCCTAGGCAAAGGAAAGACTGCAGGCAGAGTAGAGAGCCTCTCTGGGGCCTGGCAGAGACCAGGGAGACCAGGGCGAGCGGTACTTCTTAGCAGAAGCTGGGCAGCCCCAGGGACATGGAGCAATGGAAAGCAGAGGGAATCTTGTTGCAAAACTAAGCATTTCTGCTGAGTTACGTTCATGTAGCATAAGGAATCTCAGCTGGGGCAGCTGCGCGGGGCGCCTGCTCGGCACTCACTGCTCTGACCTCCCAGACGTCTGCATTGAGGCCCATCATTTGCAAGGCACACCTGAAGTTCTTATTTGCTCTGCACCCCACCCTCGGTTTGAGTGACACACCCATATTCCCTAGAGAGCCCTTTTCCCCACTTGCAGCCCATTTGTGCTTAGGGTGAGGTGGAGGGCATTTCCTTCCCTCTGTCCTGGCTCTCAGGTTAGATGGTCACATGACCTAGGCTTACACAGGGCTCTTGATGGCCTCTCGAACTGGAACATTCTGGAAATAAGTTTCCAGACTGTCAGGAAAGCTGGTGAAGACACTTTTTTTTTTCCATTCCTACAAGAAATCCACTAGGCCTGGGTGGTTGGGGCCAAGGTAGCTGTGTGCAGTCTCATCTGAGGATGAGCCCACCCCACAGGCAGGCAGGGTGACAGGGCCATGAGCCTCTGGCCTCTCCAGCTATAGGGCTGATACCTTCTCTGATTAAACACATTTCAAGTTGAGTCTCATTTCCAAATGTAAGATTTTTGCCTATATTGCCAGTGTCCCTCCCTCTCTGTATTTTCCCGTTGTCTGAGGCTTACCACTGCCTGAAATGTCACCTGCCTTGCTGTATTTTACAGACCAGGGCTCCTAACAGCACAAAACAGAGACGGTAGTGGACTAACTGCCATGTGCGTATGATCTGTAGCCTTTACAATGGCCTTGCTAATCACAGTTACTGAAGAAGAGACTGAAGGTCATGGAGACAAGGACTTCAGCTTGGTTAGTAAACAACAGAGCTAAGATGCCCCTCATAACTTTTGGTTCTCTTTTGGGGCTTCTCTGAGAGCTAGCACCCACTAGGCTCACTTGTGTCGGTTCCTCTTGGTAGCACGAGTGTCACATAGCCTGGGCTTCATGGGGACATTCTGTGTCTGACTTTGTCTCGTTGTTTTTCTCCTTGTCTTTCCTGTCCACGCTCATGGCTAACATGGCGGCTGTACTCCCGATGCTCAGGCTCACCCACTATTCATGGCTGGGCCTCTCTAGGGCAGGACAGCCATCTAATCAGGTTGCCTTGGGCCAGTGGACCTGTCTGATGTCTTGGTTAGTCCATTCAAACTAGATGGATGGGCAGGAGCAAGGTAGTGATACCCCAGAGGAAATTACAATGCTGTTTCCAGGAAGGGTGCCTGCTGCCCTAGCCCTCACATGAGTCCCCAGCATCCCAGACAGTAGCCCCCTGTGTGGCTCCTGGTATGGTGTGCCCTAGGCCCAGTTGCCAGAAGGACACCGAGAGACTGAGCACAGCCTTGTCCAGGTGCTGGTGAATCCCTGATGTACCCCCAGGATGCATGGGACTCTGCATAGCCAGAGAAATGGGGAATACCATGGAAACATCCCACTTTACATTGAAGTGCAGAAAAAAAGGCCTGGGGATGGGGGCCATATGGTGGATAAAACATGGTAACTGGGCTCCAAAGAGCATGTCAATTTCTATAGGACAAGATGGTGGGAACCTCACCTGTGACAGAGGGGAACAGTGCTGCAGGGTGTGGGGAGGGGGGATGTATGTGGGGAAGAGAGTATGGCTTAGTAACATGCAAGGTAGGAGTGGGAGGGAAGATGGGGCTTAAAGGAGAAGAAAGAACAGAAAAGCAATCTTCATGAGCTTTCATCTAAGTGTTTCTGGTTAGCCAGGGGAAGTTACTGCTTCTTGGCCCAAGGGCTTTCCTTGGAAGCAGAAGGGTTAATTCAGAACAAGATGAAGAAATGCTTGCAGGGATTTGAGGGAAAGGCAGGGACTGAATATGCAGGGAAGACAGGGCTGTTAGGGCAGGAGCAGCTAAGGGGTGGGTCAGCAGCCAAACCAATAAAACCAAGTCTTGCCTCACACGGAAACTTGGGAGTCCAGAGATCAGGCTGGCTCCAGCCCAGGGACCTGAAGTTACTTCCTGGAGGAGGTGACACTACAACTAGGCTTTAAGGGATGGGTAAGAGTTTGCTATGGAGAAATGGAGATGAGGTGCTCTCAAAGCCATCCCCCCTTTCATGAAGCCGGAGCACACTGTGACAGCTCGCCAGGGACTGTGTGTGCTCTGCCCTGCTCCTAGGGTCTCATTTGTCTTATTAGGTCATCTGCTGTACATCAGGACCCTGTTCCTACATCCATGAAAAAATCCCAGAGACAAACAAGTGCTAAGTTTTAAATAGGCTGCATGGCAGCACATTGTGACAATGATCCTGCTTCGTCATTGGCTGTGACTAAACTCTTATTAAAGTAAAGTTCATTGCAGGTCTGACAGGGGCGGCCTTGGTACCACCTGCAGGTCCATCCAGCAGGGTCTTAGGATTGTCTTCATGGAAAGAGGGGGACACCGTGCCTCAAGAGTGTCAGGCTTAGAGTTTGTCCTAATGCATGTGAGAGGGCCCAGTGCCAGGCTCATTGGAGGACACCATGGGCAGAAGTGCTGACTAGGGTGCTGGGTACAAGCCAGGGCCCAGAAATAACCTGGGGTGCCCTCTGAGTGGTCTGGACTTTCTCTTCCCCAAGAGAAGTCATGTGATGTTTATTTGACATGCCTGTTTATTTGACAAATATTAATCAAGCTTTTACTGTACATTAAGAAGACTCCTTTCTCCCCTGGCGTCTGTCTCTCTGCAGGAAAACAGAGGCTACCCTGTAAGCAATTAAAAATACTGTCTTCAGCTAGTGAGGAAGACTTAGACAGTTTTTTAAAAGTAAAAAGCAAGAGCAGGTAAGCAGCGTGGGCCCAGGGGTGGAAGGAGGGGAAGCCCCTCGAGATGAGAGCTGGCTGGATAAGCGCAGGCTCCAGGAGCACAGTGCCTGGTTCACAGAAGCTGGCATGCCAGGCTCTACCTGTGTCTTACACAGGACCCCAGAGAAGTGTCGGCCCCTTCCAGGGCTGGGAGTTGATCCCTGTTGATGTCAAGAAACCGGGATCCTCCATTTTTTATTCTCCTTCTTGCCCCTCTAATAAAAAAAAAAAAAGAATCGCGCTTTTCATACTGCTTTAAAAGTACATGTCTATAGTTAGCAGTGGCATAATGTGTTTTTCAAAATAGCTGGTGGAGGGAGAGGGTTTTGAATGTTCTCATCCCAAATGATAATGTTTGAAGTGATGGATAGGCTAATTATTCAAAGAGGATGATGCCCTGTTTACAACGTGTATGGGAACATCCCACAACGCCTCATAAACGAGGACAGGAACGCTAGCGAGCCCCCCTCCCCCCCCCCCAAGATGCTGCCTTCCTAACACACGGATTTCTCCATCCAGGAGAGTTAGGTATCCTGATGCTCGCAAACATGATGTTGTGAATGCTTTCCCTGGGGTGGAAAGTGGGAGAAGAGCTGTGATGGTCTGGCTGTGTCTTCCAAAATTCATTTGGGAGTCTCAGTCCCTGCTGTGACACAGTGGGGGCCAGAGCCTACTGGGAGTGGCTTAAGTCACAGTACTGTTCCTACAGAACCGATGTTGTTCTAGGGTTCCTTTGCTTGCTTTCCTTTGAGTCTGTCTGTTTGTTTGTGTTGCTCCAGAAAGCCTCCTGCCTCTGCCCCTGCCTCTGCCTCCCAAGGGCTGTGGACTGGTTTTGTTCTCCGTGGAGAGGTGTGTTAGAAATTGCATCTTTCCCTCACATGTTTTTGCTGTTGGTTGGTTGGTTGGTTGGTTGGTTGGTTGGTTGGTTGGTTGGTTTGTTTTCCCCTCTTATGCTTTCCATGCTGCCTTCTACAACATTATCAATCAGCTTGGGGGTCTCACAGAAGCTAGGGAGAGGCTAGCACCATGCTCCTAGACTTCCTAGCCTTCAGAACGGTGAATCGAATTCCTTCTGCTTTTGTGTGGGTAGAAGGGCACTTGTGCGTGCGTGCGTGTGTGTGTGTGTGTGTGTGTGTGTGTGTGTGTGTGTGTGTGTGTAGGATATCAGGTATGCACATGTAAAGGCCACACAAAGACACTGGTTGTCCTGCCCCATCCCTCCCTACCGTCTTTTGAGACATTCCTCTCACTGAACCTGGAGCTCACCACTAGGCTGCTGGGCAGCCATTTCCAGGCATCTCCTGTGTCTGCTCACTGTTTCCTCTCTTGCATCACAGGTGGACACGTAGCCAAGCCCGGCTTTTTGTGAAGGTTTTAGTGTTTCAAAGTCAGGTCCTCGAGCACTCTTATCTTGCTGTCCGAACTTCTATACTTTATAAGTTTGGGCTATTCTGGCATAGAGGTAGACCGAATTAAAGCCACATCTCAGATGATTCGGGGATCAACTGGCACACAAAATGATGAGTACCATAGTAATGGGTATTCAAAGCTAGAAATGACCACATAAGGATACCTCCTCTCATTAAAGAAAGGTAGACCAATTTAAGGGCAAGCATTGGGCTTCCTGAATTCTATATTATGAGAGATTTGAGACAAAACTAAAGGTGCACTTTGGTTAATAACCACTCTGGGAAAGTGGTGAAGGTAGATTTGTAGACAGGAGGCTAGAAACAAGAAGAATGTTTAAATTAAATTTTAATTAATTAATTAATTAATTAATACATTTTTAGTGGCTCTGGTATTCATCGGTGTTCTGTTGCTATGATACAATACCCGAGGTTGGGTAAGTTATAAATAAAAAAGCCTAATGACACATCACCAGCTCTGGTGAGCCCACACAACCCCCACCCCTGCTACCTTCCTTACCTTGTGGCACATGGTGTCACAGCTGCAGGAATGCACATGAGGAAGAGCCAGCCATGAAACCAGAGACAAATAAAATTTAATTAATTAATTAATTAAATGTATTCATTGGGAAGAGCCAGCAACGCGATGCTGAGACAGACAGTGTCACAGTGAGCTTCAGTCGTTTTACTTTTCAACTGCTCTGAAAAGACTCCACGACTAAGGCAGCTTATAGAAGAAAGAGTTTATAGGAGGCTGGTGGTCTGAGAAGGTTGGAATTCATGGCCATCATGGCAGAGCATGGTAGCAATCCTGCATGGTACTGGACCAGTAGCTGATAGCTTACATCTTGATGGACAAAAGGCAAAGAGAGAGAGAGAACTAGCTAGAACTTGGGGGGGGGGGGGGCTTTTGAAACCTCAAAGCCCACCCCAGTGACGCACCTCCTCCAATAAGACCACACCTTCTCATCCTTCCCAAACAGTTCCACCAACTGGGAATCAAGAATTCAGCTATATGGGCCTATCGGGGCCTTTCCCACTCAAACCATCACAGTTATCAACTTAACCCACTTGGGAAGACAGAACCTCAGTTGAGAAATTACCTTCATCAGATTGGCCCATGGGCACAGCCCATTGTGCCCACAATAGAGGCTCAGCCCACTGTGGGTAGTACCATCCCTACGCAGGCAGTTTCTGGCTGTATAAGGAAAGTGACTAAAAAAATGTACACAGGTGTAAGCCAATAAGGTTGCTCCGAATCTCTGCTTCAATTCCTGCCTCTGGATTCCTGCCATGGGGTCCTGCCTTGGAGATAGACTGTAAACTAAAAGTCAAATATCACCCCTGCCTCCAAGCCAGTGTTTTATCACAGAAACAGAAATCAAACTAGGGTACATGCAAGCTCTGTGTAGGGGCAGTGATGGAGATGGGAGGGGGTGCAGCTTAGAGAATTATCAGTGATGATGAAAGAATGAGAAGTCAGTGCAGAACTACAGGAAGGGCCTGCTGGAATGTGGGCCCTGAAAACAGCTGCCAGAATGGTACACCAGGCCCTTCAAAGCTGCCACCAGGTGAACCCAGGATGACTCTAAAGCTAAGACATTCCAGCAGCCTGCCTGCAATTCCTGTTGGTGATGTCCTTACCTCAGACTCCACACACTCACTGAGTACTGACTGGGGAGTCATCTGTGCCTTGTGGCCCACTGGAGTTTGTCCTCCAGGACTTCATGACTTGGGGGTTTGGTTCATAAGCTGAGTGCTGGGACCCTGTGAGAGGTCACTAGGGACAGAACATTCTGGAAGGGATTGAAGTAGTCTTGTGTGAGCAGGTTGATTCACAAGAGCCCCTCTCTGGTTTCATGGCTGGCTTTTCCTCATGTGCATTCCTGCAGCTGTGACACCATGTGCCACAAGGTAAAGAAGGTAGCAGGGGTGGGGGTGGGGTGCGTGTGCTCACCAGAGCTGGTGATGTGTCATTAGGCTTTTTTATTTATAACTTACCCAACCTCGGGTATTGTATCATAGCAACAGAACACCGATGAATACCAGAGCCACTAAAAATGTATTAAAGACAAGAAGCACAGCCTCTGATCTATGGAGAGTCTGGGAGAGAGCAGTCAAAGCCACATCAGCTTTGGGCTCTGGTCACTGAACATTTGTGACTTACAGTGGCTAATGGAAGTCCTTCTTGGGTTTGGTATAAATTACTGTAAGCAAAGCAGGGTTGTGACTGTGACTCAGCACAGAAGGGAAGTTGATTAGCTCCAGAAAGTCTCCCTTGATACAGATTGTGAATGTATACTTATTTATGCGTGTTTGTTTGTTTTGAGACAAGGTCTCATTTGATAAGCCAACTTGCAGTCACTATGTGCGTATGAGTCTGACAATCGTGATCTTCCTGCCTCCAATTCCTAAGCGCTGGGATCAGAGATGTGAGCCACTGTGCCTGGCACGCATGATTTTTGCTTATGTTGTTAATTAGGCTGGTTTTAGTTAATCCAATGTTCCACCTTTTGGGGGGCCAGGCACCATTCTGAGTGCTAGAGAACCAAACAGACCCATATTCTTCCCCATACAGATTTCATACATACACAGCAGGTCAACCGTCCCCTGTGGGTTTTTTTTTTTTTTTTTTTTCATGTCAAACAGGCTTCAAGGAACACATTACAGCTAAATGTGCAGCTCGAACCCACTAACAAGTTACACTTCTTATTTCTCCATGAGGAGTGAATAATCACAAGGAGGCTTGGTCTACACATGTGCCAGGCAGCCAGCAGCATGCAAACACTGGGGCATCTTAAAGGTGAAGTAACAGACAAAAAGCCCAAGTGCCCTACTCTCTGGCTGAGATGGTTCATGCTCTGTCACACCCACTGCACAACTGTGTGCTTGTCACAGGTATTATGGGCATCTCATGGCAAAGACACTACTAAGTATAGGGTCTTAGTAGAGGAAAAAGCACACTGGTTTCCTTGCTCCATTTTCAGCATGCTGGAATAGTTATTTATTTAATGAATAAAGTTACAGGACACCCAACTAAATTTTAATGCAGTATTTGCAACATACTTATAATAAAAACAAAACAAAAAAGCCCAGTTTGTCTGAAACTCAGAACTACCACAGTGTTCTGTGTTTGTTTCATCCAGTAGCCCTAACTCTGGAATTCTCGGAGGTAGGTGACGTGTGTTTCCACAGGGGATCAGTGAGGCTTCACAAATGCCCTTCCCCATCTCGCTGGTCCAGAGTGGGGTATGATTCCGGCATCTCCCCTTCAGAGTGCAGAGCATCTGTACTCCATGGAGGTCAGAAAAGGGAGAAAGCAGCCCATGCAAACGGTGTGCCCGCAAGGCTGTCCAGTGGAGAGCTGGTCCAGGAGGGCTCTGACGCTTTCTTGTGATTAACAGGCCAGCCAATGGGGCTAGAAGTGCAGGAAGCCATCTGGAGCTGCCTGCTGAGTCACAGGGCCTGGAGGAAAACAAGAACATTGTGACTCTGGAGCAGCTGAGAGGCATTTCCCTGGAGATGGCAGTGGGCACCAGAAATAGAAACTGCTCCTCTGCCATAACACTGGGAGGTTGGAGTCTCTAATAATCCTTGATCTAGTGACCACAAGGCTGTAAAGTTCAACCCTTAAAGGCTTGGACTGAATTCGTGAGAAGGTGGAGCCACCTCATTTTATACAAAGGAGAACTATTACTGTTTATATGTTAGCTGTTCAAACCCCAGCTCTTCATTCGTCTCTTCTTGCACTTCTACCCTTGGGTTGTTTCCTACACATCCTGACTCTGTTTTTCTTCAGAGATAAGTATCCTTGTCTCCTCAAGATAACATGATGGAGGACCCGAGAGACAGCTCCGCCCCTAAGAGCAAGCGCTGCTCTTACAGAGAGCCTAAATGGGTTCTCAGCATCTACCACAGGCAGATCACAACCACCTGTAACTCCAGCTCTGGGGCATCTGAAGCCTCTGGCCTCTGCCCAAACCTCCACTCATGAGCATGTCCCCCACAACCTCCTCCACATACATATAATTTAAAATAATAAAACTTAGAAAAGTAAAAATAGCATAAGGGACTAAATAAGTCCTGCAGAAAACCCTCTTGCTCCCACAGATCTGGTGCGCAGAGTATAGCCAATGAGTTGCAGGTCTCAGTAGCCTAGGGATACCAGGACATTTCCCTGGTAGGCTGATGTGGTCATTACATGGAACCATTCATCTTTTTTCTCCAGTGAGCATTAGACAAAGCACCCAGGGAGGTCTGAAGCTGGCCCTGGGAGCAATCTAGTTGCTGAGGCTACACACACACACATACACACACACACACACACACACAGGATATTAACAAAACAGCCATTCTCCTCTCCCACAAACACTTCCTTCAACACTGAACCTGGCCCATTCTCTGCTTGAATGACAGAAGAACAAAGTTAAGACCGATGCTCCAAAGCCATTATTTTATTGCTTTTCTATGTCTTAATTATAATTTTTAATTCTTGAGATTATATCATTTCCCTCTGCCCATCCATCTAACCCCTCCCATGCACCCCTTGTATCTGAATTCATAGCCTCTTTTCTTTAATTGTTGCTACTTTAAATACATGTATACATAATTATAAATATACACATAGATATTAGGAATTGCCAGCTCTGTTGTTACTCGGGGTGGATCCCTGGGGAGTGAATGGGAACTTATGAAGCAGAGTCTTGCTGGAGGAGGCAGGTCACTTTTCCATGACGTAACCCATGATGTAAACTGCTTTGTTGTACTGTGTCTTCCCACAACAATGTGAACCAAAACCATGAATAAAGTAAGTCCTCCTTCCCCTGCCCGAGTGCTTCCTCCTCTCAGTTGTCTGTTTGGGCATTGGGGATGGGGGGGAGGCCACCACCACACCCCTACTCTACCCTCTGCTGTGATAGTGTCAAACTTTTTAGTTTCATATATATGTAATTAAGTATCATGCTGTGACCATAAAATATGGAACAAGATTATGTCAATTTAAGTTAAATTAAACTAAACTCACCAGACAGCAGTGTCTAAGGAAAACAAACAGAATAAGAATAAAAAGCAGTACCATTTCTAAGGGGCTTCAGATCAGTTCCGCTTCTCACTGCACCATCTCCTCCACACTTTACTAGAACCCCATAAGCTCAGCCACAGGACCCGGAGGTGTTCAACTGCATAGCTAAGCAACTGAGTTTGGATAAGGTAGAGGCTTAAATGAAAATAGGGTCTAGACTAGAAGTTCTACAGATCCATCCTGATCAATCGAAACCCTTAAAGCTGTGGGGTGACCTTCCCACTTGCGGGAGGGCAGGACTGGGTCGGTAGCTCCCAGCTGCAGCTGACTGAAGGAAGGAAGTGTGCCTGGCCCAGAAGATGCACAGTACATATCTGCTCAAGTGACAAAGGCATTTGCTTTTGGGGAATGTGACTTGGAAGGTGGTTTGTCTGATCTGACAGTTTAGTAGCTGTGAGTTCTCTGTACGACAGAGTCAGAGTCTGTGCTCTTATCATTACATATCATGTGTTGACTGAGTGTTGGATTTGGGGACAGTATGGAAGCTCTGAGATCCACCCTATCATTTATGGCTGAAGTCTACTGTATTAGCTTCTCTGGAGGAACAGAACTGATAGGTTGAATCTAACATATATGTGTACACACACACACACACACACACACACACACACACACGATTTGTTAGAGTGGCTTCTGGGTTAAGGTCTTACTATTCCAACAATGGCTATTTCCCAAAGGAAAGTCCAAGAACTCAATAGTTGTTGAAACCACAAGTCTGGGTGTCTTAGCTGCTTGTCAGTATACACCAGAATCCCAAAGAAATAGACTCTAATGCCAGTAAAGGAATGGTCTTGCCAGCAAGATCTTTCTTCTTCTATGTTCTTTATATAGGATGGCATCCAAAGGTGTGGTCCCAACTCAAGGTGATCCTCCCACCTCAAAAGATCCAGATTTAGGGCAGGTCTTCCACTTCAAATACTGCAAGTAAGAAAAAACCCTCACAGCCTCTTGGTATTTAGTTTATTCCAGATGTAGTCAAGTTAACAATCAAGAACAGTCTTCACACCTACACACTCCTTTTTTCTAATCTATAAAATGGGAGTGATGATACTTGTCTCCTGAGATGGTTGTTAAGAATAAAGGGATGAAGAAGTGATTTGAAGAAGTCTTATATGTGGTCCTTAAATATCAGGCATTACTTGTGTTGGCTTTTCAGGCTGAAATCTAAAATTCAAAATACTCCAAAATCTAAAGATTTGGGGTACTATCATGATATAACAAATGATAAAATTCCATTCCTGGCCTGGCCTCTCATGATGAAGTGTCCACAACTTAGTTTTGTGCATGAAAGTACCTGTAAATACTTGTGTAAAATTATCCTAAGGCTATGTCTTTTTCTTTTCCTTTTATTTTGGTAAAATATTCTGACAAATATCAACTCACAGTTCAAGGTACACTTCATTGGGGTGGGGAAGGCCAGGCAGAAGGACATATGGCATCCACAATCAAGAAGCAGAGAGCAACAAATGCATGCAGTGGCTCAGCTCCCTTCCTCAACTTACAGAATCATAGGGAATGGTGCCGCCCATAGTGAGCAGGTCTTCTCACTTCAATGGATGCAATCAAGATAACTGCCTAGTTAACTAACTTTCTGGTGCCTGTCTCTCAGATAACTTAGACTCTGTGAAGTTGGTGATTAACACTATTCAGCACAGGCTGTGTGCACAAAGTGTATAGGAACAAATATACACACATTTAATCTTTGGACTCCATCCCATCACCAGGTTATCTCAGCAGAGTATGAAAATAGCAAACCTGAAACAGTGGTGTGGATAGGGGCTGTTGAGAATGTGTAGGCTATTGAAGAGGTTTAGAGAGAAGCCTAGAAGTGTGTGAGGAACTCAGCATAGAGACTCAATGAGCAACAGCTGTCACCATTATCCTTCCACCAGCATCACCAGCATCACCAGCATCACTGCAGCTGCAATAACTGCTCACAGAAAACAGAGACAAATGCAGTGAGGCCACATTTTATTTAGAAAAGAGACATCTGGACCCAGGAGCAGGGTTCTTTGCCAAGTTCAATACTAGATATGTTCTTTACCATGTTAGGTTACTGTCTGCCCAAGGTCATGTGGAGTCCCCTAGCCTTCTCCTGCATCTGTCTCTGACTTACCTAATTCTCCATCTTTTTTTTGGTTCAGCCTTGACATCTGCCCTGGTGAATGTTGCTTAAGCTGTTGTCCCTCAGACTTCCAATCCTGTTTCCAAACTTGTTCAAAGCCATAGGTGAGTTTGCCGTGGCTCTAAACCATATGGTCTAGACCTTGGTTTATTATTTTTCTTTGGCTTGTCTCACATCGAAAACTTAAAATACATTTCTTCAAAAGGGAAAGTTACTCACCACCATGAATAGAAAGCCTGCACCACCTACTGTAGATAGAAGCTGCCCATAAAAAGAAATAGCATGACATTAAAGCAATGCTATTACATTTCAGAGAACTAGGGCTGCCCATCAAAGACTCTGGGCTTAGGGCCTGGACCTGTTTGATTTCCATTTAAGAGAGAAATTTGGAGAGGTGCTGTGTTTTTCAAAAATGTTAAAAATGCGTCAGAACCAAAGGAAAAAAATTTCCTCTTGATAAATGAGAATTGAAAGAAAATATAAACAAGAAAAGTCTGTCTTACCACAAGTTCCGTAGCTTTTTACTTCATTGTCTTCTTTCTTTTTAGAAACTTCTTTTCTCCAATCTAGTTCTTTACTGAGAACAACTAGGGAGAAGATTGCCAACCCCTGCTCGCTCTTTTTATCATCTCAGGAAGACCTGTACCCTGCTTTGAAGTGGGAGGGCTCAGTTAAGAAGCATTCTTCCCCGAGCAGCTCCAGGCCCTCAGTGACTATGGGCTTTCATCTGAAGACATGTTCTTTATAGCCTAGGTCCCTTTGAGTTGCTGTTGCAGAGCCTTGCGTGTGAGTGAGTGCTTGTTTCAACAACAGGAGTTCCTCTCTCAAAGCTCAAGAGCTGAAGAGCGCGGTATGGGCAGGCTTGCTGTCAAAAGGACTCACTTCTGCTGTTCAGACACACCCTTTCTGCCTTTCCTTTTGAGTATTTTTGAGACAAGTTCTCACCATACAGCCTTCACTGGTCTCTAACTCTCCATGTAGTGCAGGCTGGCCTTAAACTCACAGAGATCTGCTTCCTTCCGTCTCCCAAGTATTTGGATTTAAAGTTTATGCCACCAGGCCTATGTCCATAGATGCCTTTCCTTGGCAAGGTCCTCACAAGGGACAAAGCATGCTGAGTCTCTTTCATAAAGGCATCAACCCCATTCCTGAGGCTCCACATCATGAACCAACGGCCTTCTCTTCCCTGATAACATCACCTAGGAGTTAGGCCTTAGTTCAGGGGGGAAGGAGACATTCAGCATAAATGTTCTCCTTTCTGCTTACAAAGTGGTCTTGCTTTTACTTTCCCGATGCTGTGGATGGAACCAGAGCCTTGCAAGCACTGAGCAGACACTACTATGAAGCTATGTCCTTCAGCCCTTGGTTTGTTTGTGTTTGAGATGAGCTAGCCCTGATCTCACCATGGAGTGAGGCTAGCCCTGATCTCACTGTGTAGTGAGGCTAGCCCTGATCTCACTATAGAGTAAGGCTAGCCCTGATCTCACTGTGTAGTAAGGCTAGCTCTGATCTCACTGTGTAGTAAGGCTAGCTCTGATCTCACTATGGAGCACACGTTGGCCTCTAACTTACTCTGTAGTCCAGGCTGACCTTGAACTCACTAACATTTTGCTTCTCCTTCCTGAGTTACAGGGATATGCCACCACACCTTGCTGAGAGCAGGGATAACACACCCAAAGAAAAGCCCCAAGGGATGGGCCGGGTCACTGATCCTCACTAGGCCTGAAGAGGTAGGACTCAACAAATGTGTATATATATATATATATATATATATATATATATATATATATATACATTTATTTCTAGAGTGGCCAAAATGAATGGTGCTTGAGTCTTCCCTATGTGATGCCCGCTAACAAAGTGGCGCTGTCTTGATTGGTCTGTGATTTTTCTCAGCTTCAGCCTCAGCAAAGTGGCATCATCGGGTGGCATACTGGAAGATTCCGTATGTTCATCTTCATAGGTCCTTCACATCATGGAAGAGGATGACATGTAACAAACGACTCCACGAGCAAGCTAGCAGCATGCCCTCTGGATTAGTGGGCTCTGCATCCACTGACTTGACCAACATCTGACCGAAAATGTTCAACAGAAAATACATTTTTACTAAAAATGTAGAGTCTTCCCTTTCTGACATTGCTCCCTAAAACCACAGACAGTGTAGCATCTGTGGTTTATCTCCATCGGATGTGGGGGATGTGCATGGCTTGTCCGGCAGTGCTACATATCTACATAAGGGCATCCTGGAGGAGGGAGGACCTACTCTGAATGAGGGCAGGACCACTCCACAGGCAGGCTACTGAACTCAATAAAAAAAAAGAAGGAAAGGAGGAAGCCAGGTGAGTGCCAGCATCTGTTGTTATGCCAGCATCTCTTCCTATGTTCCAATCTGCCCAGTTGACAGTGAGCTCCCAATGTCACCATGATAGACTTCATCTTCTGAGCCAGGAGCCACAATAAACCTCGCCTCTGAAGTGCTGTTCTGTCAGGCATTTCGTCTCAGCCATAAGAGAGTAATTGATACAGTTATTCTAACTATAGTGAGCCCAGATGAGAAGCCAGCACAGGGAGCAGTGCCTGGATGAAGAGGGACAGAGCTTGTCCATCACAAAGTGATGAGCACAGTGAACTGGAGGCCAACAGATTCTTGTCCCCAACTGGGTGGCACCACTTGAAATTTAACTGGCATCTCAAGCACCAGAAGCTCTCCCTGGTGGGTTTAAAAAAAAAAAAAAAAAAAAAAAAAAGTCCATTGGAAGGACATTAGAAGAAAAAGCTAAAAAACCAGGTCTTGATAGAGAGAAAAATGCTTGTTTCTTAGGAAGTTGGAGATGGTTAAGATCAAGGCCAGGACCAAAGATCTTGCTTCATTCTGTTTTCTTTATAAACGTTGGCTGCTGCCACTCCATGCCCTTGGGTTTCTCTGCCCAAATTTCCGTGTGGGTTTGGTTGAAGATTTTTAAAACAGAGCCCCATAGCCCATGCTAATCTCAGCCCTAAAATGTATCAAGAGGATGGCCCTGAGTGTCTGCCTCTCCCTCTGGGGTGTTGGGATGACGGGTGTATGTGGCCACGCCTGCTCCTACCTAATATGTTTATTACAGGAAGAAAGAGTTTGGTACAAAAACTTGGGTCCTGTGCCAGCCCCTTAGCAAGGCTAGAGGGGTGCCTTTGTCATCAGAAATCCTAAAGCTACTTGTAGATTGGCTCAGCTCTCCCACGTCTTCAGAGAAGTGTTTCTGTTCAGTGGATAGTGGGATGCAGAAACACACAACGGGATAACACGAGGAGACTAAGCCACTGCGGGGCACTCAGCCACAAATAAGGTATCTGTGCCACACCCTTTTCTGAGTGTCTCAGAAAAGGGATGGAAAGATTTTATGAGGCAGAGGTGAGGGAGGAGCACAGAGAACACTCTTCTAGGCAATGACAGAACCAATGGGCTTATGGCGGCCATGGTTTCCCGCAGGAATGCTGAACCGGATCAAGCCACTCAACTCAAGCACAGCATGGAAGGGTTCATGAGCCCCAAGCCTGAGCTATGGACAGCTATGGACAGCTGATGGCTGTTGAGAAGCAACAGTCAGCTCCTGGGAAGCTGGCCGTGCTCCAGTAGATGGCCTCCCACATAGGAGTAGACGGGTGTCACACATTGGAGTTGATGGGTTATTAATTTAAAAAAAAAAAAAGGACACAAAGTTTGGGATAGAGAGGGGAGCAGATCTGAGAGGAGTTAAAAGGAAAAGACCAGCAAATATGACCAAGGTGCACTGTATGGAATGCTCAAAGGATTAAAGAAATGAGGAAGAGGAGGAGGAAGAGGAGGAGGAAGAGGAGGAGGAATGGAGAGAGAGAGGGGGAGAGAGGGAGGGGAAGGGAGCCGAAAGAGGGAAGGACAGGAAAGGAGGAGGGGAGCGGGAGAGGAAGGGGAAGGGGAGGAGGGGGAGGGAGAAGGAGAGATACAGAGAGGGAGAAAGGGGGAGAGAGAGAGAGAGAGAGAGAGAGAGAGAGAGAGAGAGAGAGACCAAGATCAGGCAGCAGGATGACTCATGGGTGCCTGAGCAACAGAGGGAAAGGTGCTGAGATGGACTCTTCCTCTCAAAAGCAACCCAGGACCTTCTCCATGTCTGCCCCAGGGGCCCTGCCTTCAGAGTGCCTCTCCACTAGTCGTGCATCTGGAGGACTCTATTACCACAGATAGCTGCCTTCCTGGGCATGTGTTGGATCCCTCCAGACCCAAGTCCTTCCTGCTCTTGTGCTCTTGAGCTGTCTCGTAGCCACCCGGCTGTCTCCTCCATGTGTGCGGCCTGCTCTCCATGTGAGAAGCTTTCCCTCCAGGAGAAGCCTGAGTGTGTGAGGAGATGGCTATGTGTGGTTGTCACAGTAGAGCAGGGAGTGCAACCATTCTCAGGGGGAACCCTGCTAAACATCAGTCATGCACAGGACAGCCCCTGATCAGACCCTAAATGTCCATAGTACTGAACTGAGAACCCTCGATCTCCGTTTAGACCCCTCATGTTCCCCATGAGGCCTTCCTCAATTATCCACTCAGATATCTCCCTCACATCCCTGACTGCCTTTTCTTGTCACCCCAAATGACAACATTTGTTTGGTAGCTGCTTGGAACCTCTGCCTGGACTAGAAGAGGGGACCTATGACATGGGCCTTACTCATGCTAGGCTTCCCTGGCACACAGTGTGTAACAGAGTGAACAGGTGCTGCTCAGCTAGTGTTGATGAGGGAATGGTTAAGCTCCTCAGAGGCCAGGGGTCATAGAGCCACAGGAAACCCTGCCCTCCTTGGTCTGGCCATGCTCATATGAAGCAGACTCAGCCTCTGTGGATGGTTGGCAAACACCATAGGCTTCCTGAGCCTGAGTTTCTGCACCTCTGCAGAGGGGCTGTTAAGACTAAGACTGGTCCTTTTGTCAGAGGCTGTAGCACAGAGCAAATAATCCATTGGCTTGAGAAAATGCCAGACTCTGAGGAGCCTAGCAAAGGCCATGTGTTGTCATTGCCAGGATCTGCTGGGGCAGGCAATCTGGATGAGTGAAGGGGCTCTGGACTACTACCCGGAGATTAGGGATGAATGCAGTTTGCAAGCCCAAAGCTGTCTGCATTGGGTTTGGCCAGCTCTTGGTCCATCCCTGATATGAATGGAATAAAGACTTTGCCAAGCCCATCAGAGAGCCCGGAGTGATGGTGGCAGATGGCACTGTCCTTGAATTACAAACAGGAGGAAGCTGAAGTGCTCCATTTTTGCAACAGGTATGGGCCATGAGAGGGAAGAGGCAGGGCTTGGCCAGAGAGGAAGGATGTGCCTTTTCAACTGGCTACTCCTGAAGGTAGCTGAAGTTCTACAGTAGTGGTCTTTTACAGCTATAAGTAACTTGGGGGATTCTCCATTTCATATAGACAGAGAGCAAGTGAGCTTGAGTTTGCACAAGCATCTTCTGTGGAACAATCTGAGACCTTGATTCTTTGAATAGTATTATTTCTTCACTGACCCAGGACAAGGCCAGTGACAAACCCTGTCCTGTGACATCCGGGCTACAGGCACCTCTGGTCTTCAGAAGACACCTGTAAACAGATATCATTATCTAGAACGAACTCAGGGTTGGGCACAGAACTCCAGGCACTCCCCTGTACTGGCCTGCATGTGAGCCACTGAGGTACAGTGGGAACTGTCTAACGCGCTGGCCAGAAACCTCGCCATCTCTTACTCTCACCGAGCCTAACTTTCCTTCACTATAAAACTTGAGAAATAACAATGTCTGGCTCCTAACTATGCATACACACAGATATACTGTGTGTATGCGTACAGACATGAGTATAGCTTCTCATCTTCGCCATGACACATAATAAATGGTTAAAGAAGTATTAGTGTTGTGGCCAGAATAGGCTTTAACACCAGCCTACCCTCTGGGCTTTGAAGCCCTAAGGACAGCTCCTGTACATGGATTTGTCCTTTGTTCTTGGCAGGGCACCTGACACCTGCTAGGGCCTCGGTAAATGGTACTGACTAGTGGCTGGAGACTGGAACCCTTAGGGACACCCACTTCTTAGTCAGCACCATGTGACACCACGGAATGCTGCCAATAATGCGTGTGACTCTTTGTCACTAGTTTGGACTTTAATCCTAAATGGATAAAGCAACCCTCCTGTCCAATAGTGAAGTGGCCCCAGTGTGTTTTCCCAGCCTTTCTCTGCAGCAAGAAGCCTTTCCCCAATCACACCATAGGCAATTTGCATTTAAATTGGTTTTTGCTCATTACAGAACTCTTGTAGGTCAGCTGGAGTTCTCATTCTCCAGAGGTGAGGCGGTTTGGATTCTCCATTTCCCACTTGAGGGTCCTTCACACCACCTCCCTCTCTCTCTAATATCTCGATAAAGTCACAGAATCTCATGGTGGAGACGAGATATTTTAAGGCTGTTTCTCCGTTCTCACCTACATCTATGTGAGGAGGAAGAGAGCAGAGGATCCTGGATTTAAGAACTCGGGTCTCATTTCTTTTAGCACTGTCCACAAAGTACACTGCTGAGTGCTGGGCTTGTTGAAATAAATGGGCATTCCTGCTGCCCTCCAGGGGGTCCCTGGCTAGTAAAGGAGATAAAACGAAGGCTTGAAATTAAAAACATCACCTTATATTCAAAGGACTACTTAATAAATGTCAGAATGAATTCCAGCCAGGCAACAGGCTTTCAGAAAGTGTTCATCATGAATGACAATAGCGTTGCACATGTGTATGTGCACGTGTGAATGTATGTGCGCGTGCACACACACACACACACACACACACACACACACACGCACATACACTGACATCTCTTCTAAGGTACTCCTAAGTATCTTCTAAGACAGAGCTCCTTAACGTCTCCACTTACAACCCTTCCATGCCCAAGACACTTTCACACAGTGTGAACACACAGGAAAACAATGGAGATCCACACACCAAATATTTCCTGATAACAAGTCAAATGTATTTAGAGTGATTCTTACATACATATAATTTTTGTGCTTATTAAAAACAAAATTAAACTTGCATGCAGATGAGAAAGGTGAACTTGTTTATCAGTGCATAAAAGATTGGCTCTCGGGTGAATAGATGTGGAAGGGTGGGGAGTTCATTAATATTTTTATTTCATGATTATTGGTGCCGAGAATGGCTCTTTATATAGATATGAAGCACAAAATGGCAAAAAAATGTGTTTAAGGCCACGTCCAAAAATGTTGGAAATTCTGTCCTCATCCCAAGCTAAAATATATTCAACAAGTTTTTTGAGGTCCATTAACTCAAATAGAAATTTAAAAAATAAAATAAAACATGGACACAATCCAGTGCAAAGAGGTACTAACATGTACAAAAATAAGCAAAGTCTTTATTCTCCATAATGAAACCGTTGTGTTTCTATCCGAGCAGACAACTTTGTATGTACAGTACAAAAAAAACCATCGTAATTCGTTACATTTGATAGTCTGAGCCCAGGTGTGTAGGTCAGTGAGCAGCTCTTTGCGGCATGAGACATGCGCAGTGCAGAGAGCATGCGCTCTAATTTCAATACCAGGGCTGCCGAGTTGCCAATTGAGCATGCCAGGCATGCCACGTGGCAAGCACTGCTACAAAAACTTTGGTTTCATTACATATTATGTCAGCACAATAATTCTTCTCCCCAGAAACCCTTTACTATAGCCATATTTTTGTGACATCGCATCTCATTCAAAACATGACTCCACATGGGATCACGACCCCTAGTTTAAGAAACTCAATTCTGAAGTGATGTGGCCAGCAACTTCCTGCTGCCATGCCTTACCGTCCTTGGACTTTATTCACTCGGACAGTACAATAAAGTTAACTCCTCCCTTCAAAAGAAAAGGAAAGGAAAGAAAAAAAAAGAAAAGGGAAAAAAGAGTCCAGTTCTAAGGTACATCTTAAGACAACATCCTAAGATACGTCCCCCACACACATGTATATGCACATTCATGTGACACTAACTATATGCATATGCATCAGCTTGAGTTCAGCTTGAATGATACTTTTCTGAAATGCTGAGGAACAACAGTGTTTCTGATTTTGGTTTACTGGGATGGACAGATAAATAAACAAACATAAATACACACACACACAACCTAGGAGTGGTCCATAGTCTTAACAACAGATTCATTTCTTTTATACTATGTACCTGTAGTCTATAGGTTATTTTACACAATGTATTAAGCAACTTTGTGCATGGAACCAAGTTTCAGGATGTGGGATTCTCCACGGGAGGTTTTCACTTTTGGACACTCCCAAGTTCAGAAATTTGGATCAGCTATACGTACACTGTAGTCATCATTTGCTCTTTATGACAAGCTTTGAGAGTAGTTCAGTCACTGCCACTGTTTTATAGATGAGGAAACCGAGGCATATCTCTACCAGATCTCTACCAGATCACTTGCCCAAGGTCATTGATAAGGGGGAACATAACTCCTGTAGCATTAGTGGTATACTGCTGAACATGGAAGAGAGCCAGACTTCAAGCCACATACCTGACTCCAGAGCCTGTCCCTTTAATTCTGTACGACACCACACCTGGTAAGGAGCAAGACACTCCATGTTTCCTTACCTCTTCCCTGACGTAGCCAAGATCTGAGACAACGTTGGCTGCAGGTCAATTCTGTGAACAGCAAAAGAGAATGGCCACGTCTTTGTGAAGAAGAGTCACGAGGTACTTCGGAAGAGGCCCGTGTAGGGAGTTGAAGGGTGAGGAGGAGTGTGACAGATGAATGGGAAGGGAAGACTGGTTTGTTGAGGAAGAACATCAGTCCTCCAAAGATGACTAAGCATGGAGGGCCTTGTTCTAGGGACCCTCCGGTTGTAGGAGAGAGGCGGCTGAGCAGGCGAGGGAGATGCAGAGACGTTTGAACAGGTGAGGGGCGTGACCTATAGGGTTGCCCTCTAGCTCCATTGGAGGGTTTTCTGAATTCAGGGAAATCGGAGACAAAGAAACAGCATCATCAATAGTTGCAGTCAGCAGCTGTACTGAGCTCCATCTCAGTACAGTACAACAGGAGGGTCAGGCTGTTTTGCCTGGTACCCACCAGTGTGCACCATGGAGCTTTATCCACTCAGAGGGAGTGGCTTTGCAAGGTTCCCCTGTGGCATTGGGTTATCGTAGTGGCATTTGGGTATGAAATATAATGGGACACAGTAATCTGGTCTGGGTAAGCTACTGGTGTCAGGACTGAAAGATGGGGCTCAGGTTTCCGTTAGCCCAGCTAAATTAGATATCGACTCTTTCACCTAACACCAGGGAACAGAAAACTTCTCTTCAAAGGGACAGAAAGAAAATATTTTAGGCCTTTCAAGCCCTATGGTTTCTTTGCTCATGCAGCCATAGACAGCGCCTAAATTGTAGCATGTCTCAATAAAACTTTAACAAAATGGGGTGGTGGGCCAGATTTAGCCCTAGGGTGGGCAGCAGATCCCTGAGCTATGAGGTACCAACTGAGTGTGCCAGGTAAGAATCCCCAAGAAGGCACACCTTGCCAGGCAGAGTTCGGCCATGCGTCTCTTGGTGAAGGATCCCCTCCAGGTCAGCAAAGTTCCATTTGAAATGCAGGCTGGTTCCATGTCCAGCCCCAGGACTGCTTGGCAGACTAGACATCATGTATCGGGAATTTGGTCTTCTGTGTGGTGATGTTTGGAAGTAGTGGGACCTTTAGGAGGTGGGGTTATAGGTCATAGGTCATTAGGCATACCTTAGAAAGAATTAAGGTAGATCTCAAGAGACCAGGAGTTAGTTCTTGAAAGAAGGCATGTTACAAAAAAATCCTTGTTCTGGCTTCCTGCTGCAATGTCCTGTGAACTGTGACTGCCACATAGCTTCCCTGCCATGGTGGTGCCAGGAACTCACTAGAGCTGAGCTGATGTTACACCATGGTGTGTGTGTGTGTGTGTGTGTGTGTGTGTGTGTGTGTGTGTGTGTGCCTGGGATCGCATACACACATGCTCTATAGATATGTCTGCAGCCCAATCTTTTAGAGGCATTTTCTTAATTAGTGATTGATTGGGGAGGGCCCAGCCTATTGTGGGTGGTGCCATCCCTGGCGTAGGGGTCCTGGGTTCTATAACAAAGCAGGCTGAGCAAGCTAGAAGGGGAACAAGCTAGTAAGCAGCAATCCTCTATGACCTCTGCATCAGCTCCTGCCTACTGGTCCAGCCCCATTTGAGTTCCTATCTTGACTTTCTTGGATGAGACAAATTAACCCTTTCCTCCCCAACTTGCCTCTTGGTCATGGTGTCTTGTTACAGTTATAGAAACCTTGACTAAGGCAGGCATCAAAGCACTTTATCCACCTAGCCATTTCCCTCAGCCCAGTCCATACTCTCAAACCATTGTAAGCTCAAGGAACCTCTATACTCTATAAATACCTACTCTTGGGTGTTTCTCTGTAGGCATGAAAATGGACTAGAAATATCTCATCCAGATGCCCAGGCCCCGCTACAGCTGGAGTGGACACCCTTTCCCGTCACTACTGTTGGCTATAAATGCTGCATGAGACCTAACACCAGGTAAGTGTTCTCACCTAACTCCACAAAAACCCAGTGAGGGAAGCAGGCGTCATGGTGTCTCCTCACTGCCCAAAGAGCCTCAGCTCGTCACTGTCTTACCCACAGTCACCTGGCTAGCGGGCCTCAGAAGTTTGGAACTCAGACAGTTCACAATCCAAAACGGCCATAGTCACCAAACCAAGCTCAGGTTAGCCTAAACCCAGGCTGGGGCTGGCAACTTGTGCTTGGTCATGACACTGCAGTAGACAACAAGCAAGTGCCACGAGGGCAAACCCATCCAGTTTCAACCAAACTTAAGAGCCCGAAGGAGTTGCGGCTCTCAGAAATTCTGTTACACAAATAGGTGTCTGAGTCACGTCACACAAAGCAAATAGGCATATCTGTGAAGACATGGTCACAGAGGGCCGGACAAGAAGTGTGAGGAGACAAATGTTCTCCAGTGTTTACTCTGCCCAGGTCAAACAAGGACTTGTGGGAGTCTTGTCCCTCTCCTTCTGCAGAGTGTCACATGGGGTAGAGCCCAGAAATCCAAATGTCCTGTGTGTCAGTTAAGTCTCTCGCTGTTGTGACATAATACAAGTCAAAAGAAAGGTAAGGAAGGGTTTGTGCTGACTTGCAGGTTGTGGGTACAGACTATGAAAGCAAGGAAATGGTGGCAGAAGCAGACAGCTGCCAACAGTTCCTCACATTGTGTCTGTGGCCCAACACCAAAGAGATGGTTTGATAATCAGAGTGTTCTCCTTTTTATTCAGTCCAGGCGCTCAGCCCATGGTACTACCCACCTTTGAGGTCAATCTGCCCTGCTCAGCTAAAGCTTTCTGGAAACATCCTCAGAGAGACACGAAGAGATTTGTTTCCATGGAAATCCTAGATCTCAAGTTGTCATGAAGATCAACTGTCATACCATGAGAGTCATGCTTGGTGAAGGGAGTCTGGGGCACACTGGGAGTACGACGAGGCAGGGATACCTGACTTGGCCAGGCCTCAGGGAGCTAAGATAATCTAGGGGACAGAGTGGTAACCAAAGGTGTTTCATACAGAGGGACCAGTATCTTCAAAGACATGAGGAACTGGAGGAGGAAAGGTCACTTAGAAACATTCAGCTGGTAGTGTTAAGTCAGGTACTGGGTGAATTTGTCACCAGCCAGGCAGCCTGAGCCACTCTGAGATGGAGGTCACCCCATTCTTAGCTCTTCTATGCAAGGAGAACAATCTTTGAGTTCTCAGTGAGACAAAGTACTTGCCAAGAATGTGGTAATGCGAAGAACACTCTGCCAATGCTGCATTTTGAAGTAGGGAAGCCAAAAGATAGCACAATTATTTTATCCTGTTAGCCATTCATCCTGACCTTCTCTGTACCATCCATCCTGTCTGGTCTGCACCATCCATCCTACACGGCATTGCCCAGGACCAACCTTGGCTTGGAGAAGGGTTCTAAGGAAGGGGTGTTTGGGAGCAACAGAAAGAATGATTTGAAGTCAGTTGTGAAGTACAAGCTGACAGCCTTGTGTTCTGCTTGTGAGACAGCTAGGCTCTTACAGACCAAAGCCCAGTGCTTTATTTACATATCAATTCAATCATCCACACCAGGTTTCCTTTTGACTATCCTACCAATCAACATCTTTTTACCTTAGCCCCTTGATTCTTAGAAAAGGATAGCAAGTCTATTTTTTTAAACATGGCAATGAATTTTGAAATCTGCCTGCCTTTGTAAGCACAGACAATAAGCTAGCTGTGTGGGATCCAGCGCTGAGATCACCATTTCTTTCATGCCTAGGCCAAAACTAGCCCTGTCTCAGGCTGACCTTGAACTCAGGAAGCTGCCTGCCTTTGTAAGTGCAAACAATAAACTTAGCTGGGTGAGATCTTGCCCTGTGAACACCACTCCCTAAATTTCTTTATCTCCTTCCTTAATATCTTTCAGACAAGCTGGTTCATAGTGCATCTGCCTTTGTTCTTTTAGGTCCATGAAGGCCCTCATATAGTTCATATTGTATCCTTATATTTTGCATAGTTGAGAAATTATATATTCTTAAATTCATGTTTTCAGAGTTCTTTCTCACAGCCTTAAGGAATGTCCTGAAGGTCACAGTGTTTTGACTAAGAAATATAGACACACCCTTGCCTCCCAGACTCCTGCTGTTTCTAATTATCATAGAGTCATTAGCCTTGGCAGGGAGAATATTTCCTGAAAAAGGAACAAGAAGCAATATATATATATATATATATATATATATATATATATATGCATAAATATATATATTCATGCATACATATATACACACACATATGTGTATTATGTATGTATATGTATGTGTGTGTGTGTGTGTGTGTGTGTGTGTGTGTGTGTAGATAGTATTAAACAAATAGGTCCTATGTCCAGGAACATCACCATTCTTGGAGGCCTAAGTCCTGCTGGCTCTGTTTCAGGGGCAGGAAACCATATCATATCATCTCTTCCAAGGCCATGCAGGACTCTGCATTGCATAATCCATCCTGCACTGCACCATCCATCCTGCACTGCACCATCTATCCTTCACTGCACCATCCATCCTGCATTGCACCATCCATCCTTCACCACAACATCCATTCTGCATTGCACCATTCATCCTGCACTGTACCGTCCATCCTGCACTGCACTATCCATCCTGCTCTACACCATCCATCCTGCTCTGCACCATCCATCCTGCACTGCATCATTCGTCTGGCCCTACTCTGCACTATCCATTTTGCCCACACTGCACTCATCCATCTATCCTGACTTGCTATGCACCGTCTATCTTGCCCACATTGCATCCATTCATCCATCACATCCATCCATTCATTCACCTATCCATCCATCCACCCACCCATCCTTCCATCCATCAATCCACCCACCTACCACCCACCCATTCATCTGTACATACATACATACATACATACATACATACATACATACATCCACCCATCCATCTGTACATACATACATACATACATACATATGTATATACATGCATGTATCCATCCATCCATCCATTGATCTTACCTGCCTGTCTGCTGCACAGGCAGAACTTAAGTGTGCTTGTACTCATAGGAAGTTTTAACAGGAGCAGCATCACCTCTGTTGTATATCATAAACATTCCCAGTTCCCATTCTGGAGCCTCACGCTGGCCAGTGATCCACTTAATGCCTTGAGGATCCTGTGTTGCTTATCCTAGGGGAATCTGGAGCTCAGAAGGTTCAGGCATTGACTCAGGACCATGCCTGGAAGGAAGAAAAGAGCTAAATTTCATCTGTTAAGCATCTCCCCAGGGCCTTTTCCTTTTGCTCCCCCCCCCCAGCCATGACATTATATAACTAAGAGACTTCATAGAGTTCTGAGAACATCTCCATTACTATATTTGCACTTTCTTACAGAGTAAACTCTGACAATTGATGTCTTCACCAATCGTACACAGCTTTTGAAGGAACAGAAGGAGCTTTGAGCCAAGGTCTTATATTGCAAGATCAAAACTCTTTCGCTTTTGTCAGGGGCCCCAAGTCCACAGCAAAGAACACAAACAGCACTAACATTATATATAAGGGCCTTCAAAAATCAACTTATGCTCTTAATCTCTGAATTGGCAGGTATTCATCAAGTAATCAAAACACAGATACCTTGGTAAGCAGAGCATGCCAGGCACAGCCGGTGACATCATAAGGAACGGGTTGTGCCAAGTCAAAATGTAATTTTCTCCAACAAAGTGGCAGGCTGAGAGATAAGGCTAAAGCCACTGACGTCCCTGACACTGAAGGACACGTCAGATCAGCTTCACAGGAACAACTGGGTGTAGGGAGGGGGAACAGGTGACACAACACAGTCCCACAGAGGTAAACACAAGGATATTTGCTGACACACAGGCACAGTAAGACACACACAGAAAATCAAAACAGGTAACATATGCACACAGACCCAAATGATCCCAACACAGGTACAGACTCACAGATACACAGACATATACAGATCTATGGAGACTATATATGCGTGGCTGTACATGCAAATCCTCTGGCACACACACACCGACTATAGACACAGAGACACACAAGTATCCATAGAAATATACACAGACACCAAGCTGCCTCCCCATCACGTGCAGACACACCTGGAGATACATACACACAGGAACACATCCTGAGCAGTAAGCAGGCATATCCACTGCCCCCTACTACCAGAGGGTACTGAATCTTCCCCTGATCTTTCCCATGTACACAGGAAATTGTATCCTAACTGGAGACTCTGGAGGCAGGGACATAATTTCCTCTAGGCACCCAGGGTCTTCTTTTAACCCTGCCCAGCCAGTAGCGGGAACAGCCTTGACAGAGGTGTGTGGTGAGGAAGGATGAAGGCTATGGAGTCAAGCTGACCTGTGCTCCAGATGAATCTATGCTGCATGCCAGCTGTGGGGTCTGCACAGGTCTCTCAACTGTTCTTAGCTTCTGGGTTGAGTTCTTATCTCTACAATGAGCTGGTAATTTTTCGAGGTGAGCCCTATGGCTTAGAAACCTTGAGGGTAAGGGATTGTCTACACTACGTTTCCTTAGTTTTTGAGTGTCCATCTGGGACATTGCCTGAGTGGGAACATGACACTATGTCTAGCAGCGCATAGTAGGTGGCCAACAAATCCGAACGAATGAATCAGAGTATATCATCAGTGTGCAGCATAGGGCTTGTAATAAAGTAATCTCACGTAAACTTTACTGAGAAAAGGAACACATGAGGGTCTAACCACAGCCAAGTTCAGACTCCACGTCACATATCTAGTACTACATTTCATCTTTCCCATATCATGAACAGGACATATGTTTGAAGATGACAGATAGTATTTAAAGGAGTCAAAAATTGCTCAAGCTTACCAGCTTCCTGGAAGTAATCAAACATAGGCCTTTGGTTAATGAATCCACACTCAAGGCCTGACCACCCTGAGCTTCGTGAAAATTCCATGTGCTGGTTGTTTTTTGTTAACTTGACATGAACCTAGACATACCCTAGGTAGAGGAAATCTCAATTGAGGTATTGCTTTCGTCAGACTGTACTGCCAATCAATGTGGGATAGCCAAGCCTACTGTAGGCAGAACCATCGGCAGGTGAGCCTGGGCTATATAAGAAAGGTAGCTGAGTGGGATCTGGGAGCAAGCGGTAAACAGTGCACCTCCATGGTCTCTGCTTCAGTTCCTGCCTCTAGCTCCTGCCTTGCATTCCTGCCCTGGCTTCCTTAAGTGATGGTCAGAGTTGTAGGCTAAAATAAAAACCCTTTCTTTCTCAGGTTGCTTTTGCTCTTGGTGTCTGTCACAGCCATGTAAACTAAGACACTCCACCAAGTAAATACTTTCCTAAATGACATAGTTTACTGAATGACTTCTAAGATGGCTGCCTTGTCCAGATGGGAAAGAATTCCTTCTTCAGAAGGAGTAGCCATGTGGTCTTCAGTGTCAGGTAACATCTTATCTTGGAACTTCATTGGGGCTACATCTCACAGCCCATCCTCAGTTGGCTCCCTCTCAGCTGATAAAACTTATATATATGATAAATAGCACATGTGTTATATGCTATTATGTATAACATGTTATATGTTGAAAGAGATTATACATTTTATATATTGAAATGTCCTCTGTAATCTATCTATCTGCATACCTACCTACCTATCATCTACCTGTCTATCTACCTATGGTAGATATCTATATATACATATACATGCTGACGTATATATGGAAGATAACTGTGCATACATAGGCTTATATACACATATGGCAGATATCTATCTATATGGGTGTACATGCTGACATACATGTGGTAGATATCTACCTATATGCATGTGTGTTCTCACACACATGTATATGCGTGTACATCCTGACTTCTTTCCATCTGAGGTCATGCTGCCCTACCATTTTTTCCTGGTTGTATAAACCATGCAGCCCCACCCATCGTCAGTCAGGTCTATTTTGCTTTGCTGCAGAACAATCTCTGGTTTTAAAACTCAACCAAACTGTGGGCCAATTGAACTGTTTCGCATGCCAGCTGTACCTGACAGGGGGCCGGGCTCAGGGTGCTGAAGCCCTCTGCAGATCCCAGGAGAAGCCTCTGCTGGCATCGTTGCTCCTGCCTGCTTCAGGCCTCACAGGGAGGTATTGAGAGTCTGCCCCTGCCTGAGGCACACAGAGCATGCAGGGCACAATCCTTCCTCACAATGGAAAATGAATGAGTCTAAATATAGTGGCCACCTGGTAAGCCAGTGTGAGGGCAGGCCACTGGGACTCGTGGACACAAGAGGGCTGGGTTCTGTGCTTGCTTGTGGCCTCATCTGGTCTCTGGAGCAGAGGAGAGGCAAGCAGGTTCCATTTCTTACGGTCTGTACTCAGAGGTGAACCTGGTAGCTTTCAGAGACTTTTCTCTTGAACAGTTCTCTTACTTTCCAGTGTGTGAACTGTAAACCGCCCCATGTGCAGGGTAAAGAAAAGGGGAAAAAATAGTCACCTGATGATCCATTTTCCTACCCTTGCCACCTCAAACCCACTCTGCTAGCAGCATGAGCCTGAAATTCTACCGTTAGCAACTGTGCACCTATAGCTGCTGTCCTCGGAGGCTGTTCTTAGGTTACCTGGAGTAAGATGGGATGGGACAGGTGTTCACTGTATAAAGATGAGAGCTTTCGGCTCACAATAGCATTCCAGGGAACACCTGACTACTTTCCATTTCAGGGGATGCTGAAGGGACATCGCAGGGGCAGGAAGTGAAGGAGGTCACACACGGTCACCATGTGTCCTGAGGGATTTGGTCACATCTCCTTCTCAATCCTCCTGAAACACTGCCAGACCACTCTTCTCTCTCAGGTGACAACTAAAGGTCACCTCAGGTGCCAGTGGGGATACACTGGGGGCAACCCTGAAAAGCACAAGGTTCATGTCGATGAAACGTTTGTCTATGTCCTGAAGACTTGTGACTACAAGCAAGACCGGATGTGCTGGCAAGAGGATCAAACAGCTTACAGCTAAGGGTGAGGTTGGCGGGGCAGAAGAAAAGCACTGGGCTCTAAACTAGGCTGCCCGTGCACTGGGAACACTGTCCACTGAATGTTTTAACCATTCACACTTCATAGCAACTATTGGAAAGCTCAGAAACTCTAGGCTGCAACCTCCACCCACACCTCCCCGCTGTGTGTGTGTGTGGGGGGGGGTCAGGATCCCTTACCAAGCCCAGAGCTCACCAACTTGCTGGACTAGTTGGACCCTGAACCCCTAGGATCAGCCCATCCCCAACTCCCCAGTGCTGGGATTACAGGCATGCATTGCTATGCCAGGCTTTTTCTGTGGGTGCTGGGGATCAGAACTCCGGTAATAGGGGCTTTTTCTTCTCTACCACCATCAGGTGAGGTTGAGGATTGCAAAACCAAGAAATGCAAAATTCACACACCCCTGAGTCCAAATTAAACCTGAGAATGAAGTCTGCCTTGTCTACCTTCTCTTGGGACAGCCTCCTGCACCCACATCCTGTTCTTGTGACCCTGCTGGACTCCTAGCTGCCCTCTACCCTGTCACCCCAGGCAGGCTCACTCCTCTGTTTGCCTGAAGGTTACAACTGGCTCTTTCTCCCTGTGACTCTTTCTCCAGCCCATCCTCCACTTTGGCCTAGGAAGAGCCTTCCAGAGCTTGAAGCCTCTGTATCACCTCATACCTGAAAACCCTCCTGTGTGTCTATATTTCCTAAAGATAAGATCCGAATGCCTCAGTGTGACACCAGGACACATGGTCACCTGATTCCTGCTCACTTCTCCAACTTGATCCTCAGCTATGCTGGGGACACAACCTGTGTCTCCTTCAAACAGACACACCGGAGTCGGAGTCGCGCAGACCTTCATAGATCTACAACCACAGGTCGGCTCCCTGACACACTGGACATTACTTGGCTTCAGCCCTACACCAGGTTCTGCACCCCAGCCTCAATGCTCAGCTTACTAATGTGCCTTCTCCAAGCCTCACATCCTCTGGCACCTCTGACCACACTGCTTACACACTGTCTCTACCCCAAGGCTGCAGTTCCTGAAGACTGACAGACGCCAAGTACCTTTTAGGACATGTTTTTATTAGCACATAGTGATTATGCATAATAGTGATTTTGTTATGACAGTTTCTTAAACCTATATATATGAATCATATATCCTCTCACCCTTACCCTCTCTTGCTCTCTCCCATGTTTCCTTATCCCCTTCTTCCCATTCTCATTTTCCTCTCTCATTTCTTCTCTCTCTCTCTCTCTTTCTCTCTCTCTCTCTCTCTCTCTATATATATGTATATATATGCATGTATATGTGTGTGTATATATATATATATATATGCGTGTGTGTGTGTGTAAGACCATATATACACATGTATATTCATACACACACACACACACACACACACACACACACTGAACCAATATAATCCATTAACGTTCCTTATAGGAAAGATAATGGGTAAGTGTTTACAGGAACATAGACACATTGCTAGTGGCTATACCACTGAAGAAAATGTCTCCCCTTCAACCCGAACATAAGGAAGGGATTGGGCTCTCAAGCCCCTCCCACTTTGACAGGGAGACCATCAGTCTGGTAATAAACTTAACAACAGAACAGGGATTGCCTGGAAGCACAGGGAAGTCCTGAGCAACACTTGGACTGAACACGTCTGCACCCTCGGGCTCAGCCTTCTCCTGCCTCAGCATTTCCTGATTTATTCCTCCTTTACATCCAAGAGCCTGTTCCCCATGGTAGAAAACCAAAGGAGTAGAACACTGGCTATGCCAGAAGTAACAGAACCTCCACGTTATTGGGAGTATCTCTCTGCTCAATAATTTCCTAATCTCCCTTGACGGAGAAGGCGCTTAATAAAATGTAAGTGCATGTGTTGGAGGGAGCGGAGCTGGAGAGATGACTCAGCAGTTGAGAACATTGGCTGCCCCTCTAGAGGACCTTGGTTCCCAGCACTCATAAAGTAACTCCAGTCCCAGCGAACCAGAGGCCCTCTTCTGGCCTCTTTGGGCACAGACACACATGCAAGCAAACATACACTCAAAACTAAAACAAATCTTTTTCTTTTTTCTTTCTTTCTTTCTATTTAATGTGAATGGAAGTCATCAGGAGAAACTTGTAGTAAACGCTTTCCCAAGTGCCAGCTCCTCTGAGAGGCAACCCGTCGTGTGGTTCACATTCCTGGGGCTTGGAATGTGGGCATGATGGCTGGAGCTGCCGCAGTTTTTAACCTATGATGACATTCATGTTGGAAGACTTGTCCCAAGGATATCAAGACACCAAGACAGGAGGAGATGGCCAGAGAGCCACTGCTCTCGTCCCTGACTGTCCACATCAGGACTCCTCTCATAGAAAAGATGTGCAGATCTTCATCTGAATCTTTGTGTGGCTTACACCGTTGTCATCTGGAAACTGACAGTGTCCTGAGTATGGAGCGAATCCTTACAGCTGTGTTTGGGATTCAGGAATTTTATCTTTAAATCCCCAGGACTTTAGATTCCCTAAACACGTACCTTGTACCTTCTGAGTTAAAAAAAAAAAAAAAAAAAAGTCTAGCTCAGTGGTGGAGAACCTGCATGCATGCGTGATGCCCTGGGTTCAATGAAGCACAGGGTTAAATTCCCAGTGCTCAAAAAACAAAACAAAATGAAAGAAAAACATTATTATGTCTCTTAGTTTGTTTTTTGAGACTGTACAAACACCAAAACCAACTTGGGAGAGAGGGGTTTATTTCACCTCTTAAAATATTATTTATTTATTTATTTATTTATTTATTTATTTATTTATGTTTTATTATTTATGTCTGGTGTTTGGGCTGCATGTCTGTCTGTGCATCATGAGAAAGCCTGGTTCCCATGGAGGTTAGAAGAGAGCATTGGATCCCCTGGGACTGGATGGTTATACTGTCATGTGAGTGCTGAAAATTTCACCAGGGTCCTCTGCAGGAGCAGTCAGTGCTGAGCCATCTCTCAAGCCTTAAAGCTTACAACCAGAGCCAGAACTCAGCAGTAGCACCTGAAGTCAGGAAATGAAGCAGAGACCACAGAGAAATGCTGGATTATTGGCTTGTTTTCCCTGGTTTGTTTAGCCTGCTCTCCCACATCCAGGACCACTTGCCTAGGCAGGACACCACCCATAGTGGGTGGGGTCTTTCCACACCAATCATTAATCAGGAAAATGACCACATGCCAATCTGATGGAGGCAGCTCCTCAGTTGGCAGCCCCTCTTCCCCTGTGACTCTAGTTTGTGTTGAGTTATCAAACACAAAATAACATACGTTATGTGTCCACAATGGACTGGACAGTCACAATCTGCAGAGCTCTGGCCTGCCGCTCAGGGAGCTGACAAGACAGGCTGGCCAGGTCTACAGGTACAAAATGAGATTGCCTCACTCCACAGGCTTTGGGTCTGGAGCTCTGAGTCCCAGTTCAGGAGGACTTTAGTCAGTTTCTTACTGCAGTGACAGTGAGACCTGCAGGCCAGTTCCGCTCATCTGTCAGACAGTCCACCAGTAGCCATTGGCCAGAGGCAACAAGGCAGGTGGCCCGCAGGCTGCTGTCTCTGCCTGATTCATGTCATCCTGTTCAGTGCCATCTGGCCCTCGGCTTCTTGATTCTCTAACTGTCCCTCCTCAAGGACCCTCTTAAAGGGACAGATTCACTGGCTAGTGTCTTTCAAGGACCTTTACTCAGCCTTTCTGGGGCAAGGCTCACAAAGAAAAGGGCCAGCACAAAGGGAGTGAAGGGGTTCTGAGAGAGCCACACTGTCTCAGGCTGAAGTATCTGAAGAATTACCTCTTTCGAGCTCCCCCACCCCTGAAATGCTGTCTCCTCTCTGGGCCTTGTGGAGCAAGGAAGCTGGCCTTATCTGGTTTGTGATTCTCCTTTACCTCAGGAGAGACTGGAAAAACACTCTTTCTAGGAGCTGATGGGAAATTAACCCACATTAGCACAACACTGGATGGTGCTGAAACGGGGACAGGAAGGTCCATTTCAAAGAGGAAAAATAAATGTTCTTTGTAACCAGGCCAAGGCTAAACATGCCTTCTCTCTATTGGTCCAGATCTGTGCCACTTCCCACTGCATCTGTAGGTGTGCAGAGAGCAGACTGGAGACTTTTATAGAGACTGTCGCCATGGTACTGGGTGCTGTACTCTGCTGTATTAAAATGTCAAAGGAAGAAAGCATTAACACAGGGTTAATCTGCAGGCATTGCTGGGTGCTTCTGTGTGTGTCTGCCTCTGCATTCAATGTCAGCAGTAATACGATCAGCCCTGAAAACTAGCTTCTCCCCAGGTCTCAGGGATTCACAGCCCTGCCAGCCCTGCCCCGTGATCTAATTTCCCTCCCAACAACAGCCCTGCAACACTATAATCCTCATTTTGTCCATTCAGGGATTAGGGGTGTAGCTTGTCCACGTGCATCCAGGGTTTGGGGGATGGAAAGTGTGGGATTCTAAGACAAATTAATGAAAAATCTATTCCTGGAATCTGGGAGTGAGCCGAGGGAGGCAGCAGAGGCGGCAGGGCATCTGGGACTAGCCATAGAGAAACTCCCATGGTGGGCTGTTAGCTTACCAGGAACAGAGTACAGAAAGAAAATGTCAGAGTCCAGCAGGACAGCAGTGTGGAGGGGCCTAGGCCTGGAACGGGCCAGGCTGGGCTGAGTGGTGGCATCTGCTCTGTCAGAGGTTTATGCTGGCAAGAGTTTGTGTTTCTTATGCTTACACCTGCCAAATGGGCTTGTCTGGGCTCCAGGCCGAGGTTAAATGTGGGTGGGTCTCTTTCACATGCTCTCTGTCTTAACTGGACCAATAGACATGTTTCCTCGTGGCACCACTCAGCTTCCCATCTCTGTCACAAATAACACCCCACACACACACACACACACACACACACAAAACCCTGCAAGAAGAAAACTTCATTTTAGCTCATGGTTTCAGAAGCTACAGTCCAGGGTGGCTTGGTCTTATCATCCGGAGCCGTGCAGGACAGACCAGTGCATCATGGTGACAAGGACATGTGGAAGAAGTTGACAGGATGCCTCAGGACAGATGGGAAGAAAACCCAGAGAGAGAAGGGCCAACATACCAATATCCCCCAAAGGGCTTGCCCCCAATGTCTTAAGTTCTCTAGGACTCACCTCTTAAGAGTCCACAACTTCCCAATAGCCAGCAGCTGGATAACAAGTCATCAATCAACACAGGAGGTTTGAGGGGATGTGTAAGATCTGAACCAAGACTGATAGGGTGGCTCACTGGGTAAGATAATTACTACTAACCCTGATGACATGAGTTCCATCCTTGGGACCCACACATTGAAAGGAACAACTGACTCCTGCAAGTCATCCTCTGACCTCCACAGGTGAACCATCTCTTCCCCTACCTCTGTCTCTGTCTCTGTCTCTCTCTGTCTCTGTCTCTGTCTCTCTGTCTCTCTTTCTCACACACACACATACACACACACATACATACACTACTCAGTAAATGTCAGGGGTTTTTTGTTTGTTTGTTTGTCTGTTTAAAAAAAATCATACAGCTGGGCTATAGCTCAGCCTACCTAGTCAATGCAAGGTCCTGGGTTCAATCCACAGCACCATCAAAAGAAAAGGAAATCCAAACCATAGTACCCTTTATAAATGAAAACTACACAGATGACCACAATGAACTCCGTATCAGTGCTACAGGAGATAAATCCGTTGACTGAGAAACAATGGGAGGTCACATTGAATGCTTTGAGCACATTATCCAGGATAAGAGAGTGGAGAACTGGAAAAAAAAACATTCCAACCTGCCATATTTCCCAGGAGAAACAGAGTATTAACACAAAAGAGGAAGAAGTGCAGGTAGAAACCAACCTGTGCCCCACCCCAGAGTTTCGTATAGTGTCCATTTGTACAAGCTGAGGAGGCTTCTGTTTTGGGGATTACTTAGTGCCATGGGGTCAGGACAGGAAGGCTGGGTGGTAGAATGGGCAGAGACAAGCTGTGCTGGAGACTTCAGAATTCCTCTTATAATGTCATGGTCAAGCCTGGCAGTGGTGGCACACACCTTTAATTCCAGCACTCAGGAGGCAGAGGCAGGTGGATCTCCGTGAGTTTGAGGCCAGCCTGGTCTACAGAATGAGTTCCAAGACAGCAGAAGCGATACAGAGAAACCTTGTCTGGAAAAAAAAGAAAAAAATCATGGTCAAATTGAGGGAAATGACAGATTTGGAGGTCACAGCCTAACTTTGGGTTCTGAAACACTCAGAACCCTAAAGTATTGTGACTAGCATGTATGGAGTCACATGATTTTCTTGGCAGCAGTTGTCACAGGCCCTGTCCACAGGGTCCCAAACCTGACCACATGGGTGCAAGGTCAGGGAATTTGTCTTGGTTCTAGATCCTAGAATGTCACCCCTACAAAATGAGGCCAAGTAGCTGGAGGGATGACTCCATGGTTAAGAAGAACATTTGATCCACAAACATGAGGACTTAAGTTCAGATCCCAATACCCAAATGAAAAACAAGAAAGCTGGGCATGGCTGTGGGCATGCCTATGTGCCTATAACAGCGTGGGCCAGAGACAGGAGAATCGAAGACACCCACACAGTCACACACACACACACACACACACACACACACACACACACACACCCCCCGCAGATTCACAGTGAGAGAACACTGAAGAGCTCCAAGTGCTTCGATGCCCACTCTCGGTTGCCTTGGTAGCAGCAGATATGCCCATCATTGGCAGCTCTCAATGACTAATGGCTATGCTTTGAGCATGCCCAATGGAGAAACCAGCAGAGCCAGGGCTCGGATGGAAGATGAAATGTCTTCTAGTCCCTGTTGTAGTCAGAATTGAACCACGTGATGTTCAGCATCTCACTTTGACAAGGGGTAAAATAAGGTAATGCGTCTAGAAAAATCGCTGGAAGGGGCAAGCAGTGCCATGGACTGTCTACTAAGAAGCCTGGTGGAATGAGAGCTCAGGAAGCCAGAGGCAGGCTCTGGAAGGAGTGCTTTCCCTTCTGAGAACACAGGCTGGGGGTTTAGGCGAGTGAAGAGATGAGAACTGACCACCAGCAGAGCAAACTGTCTTGTCTTGGGACTTTCCGCCTGGTTTCTCAGTGGCTTCTTCCTTGTATGGCCCTGGGCCACTCTACTTCTCTGGGTCAGAGTTTTGATCCCATAAAATGCCAAATAAAAGGTGACAGGGCACAAAAGCACTTTGATTCAGTCTTCTGTGAGAGCCAGGGAAAGAACAACAGTCATATGAGTGAGATGCAGTAGCCACACCATGTCAATAACACACATTCACTTACGGCCAGTGGTTCTCAACCTTCCTAATGCTGCAACACTTTCATAAGTTCCTCATGCTGTGGTGACCCCCAACCATAAAAGCATTTCCATGGCTACTTCAGAACTGTAATTTTGCTACAGTTAGGAATCGTAATGTAAATATCTGTGCTTTCCAATGGTCTCAAGCAACCCCTGTGAAAGAAGCATTCAAACCTCAAAGGGGTCTCGACCCGCCAGCTGAGAAACATTGACTTAGAGCTGCCTCAGTTCCCCTACGAGATTGGGAAGGAGGAGAGAAGGAAGTGGGGAGGGAGGGGGAAGAGGGAGGGAGGTGTTCCAAGTACTCTGACTCTTGTCCTTAAGGATGGGAGGGAAGGAGGATGTGGAGGAGAGAAGGGGGCAGGTTTCTAAGTCCCAAGTCCTCTTCCTTTCAAGTACTTATTAAATTGGGGGTTATCATCCCTCACTGTCTGAGTAGAAGCTGCCTCAGTAAATTGCCTCTTGTAATTTATGAAACCTTGGGCAAGTTCCTTCACTTCTCTATGCCTCAGTTTCCTCATCCAAAAAATGAAGGCAATGGTGAGAGGTCTCCGGTATGATACACAGTAGTGAGCATGAAGCATTGTTAGGACACTGTAAAAGGACAACTTCACAAACCAGAGCCTTGGTTTCTTTTCTTGGAAAGTTTTCTTGGGAGGCTGAGGCAGGAGGATTGCCATGGTTTCAAGGCTTTCCTGGGCGACAATGGCAAATGACAGACTAGCCTGGGCTACAGAGAAAGACCAGTCTCAAAACAAAACAAAACAAAACAAAAAAACCAACAACAAAAACTTTCAACATTGTCAATGCCTCGTGTATGAATTCATTTTCAATTAGCTTCCTCTTGCTGAGGTGAGTCTGGGAAGTGTTAATGGGTCTCACAGTTACAGGTTGCTCTGAGGTACACTGGACCATTGGACTGGAGGTAGAAAGGAGGTGCCAGGAAAGAAGAGGAGAGAGAATTCTCAGGAACTGCAGACCATCGGATTCATGGCAAGGACAGCCAGTCAGCTTGTCAGGTCAGCATCCAAGAGCATGTCGGAACTGAACACACAGGAGGGTAGGGGACTTGGGCCCTGGCATTCTCCCCTGAAAGCTTACAAGTGACAGGGTTCTAAGCCTCTAACCCAAATTCTCCCTTATGGCCTGTGGTTCCCTGGCACTGTTCTGAGATGGCGCCATTGACAAGGGCCAAAAGCTACTTAGCTTGTGAGGGTGAAGCCGAGATAGGACAAGTCCCCAGGTCCCCGGCTGCCTTCCAGCTCCTCTCAGGAGCTGCTCAGGTTTCTGGCCCCAGTAAATGACTAACTGGGGCCTCTCCAAGCAGATCCAGTTGCACTCCCAGCTGCTGCCAGTCAGGAGCTCATGAGGAGGTCAGCCTTGGGCTCTCTCCTGTCTGCCGCTCACCCAGCCTCATTTGAGGCCAATTCCAGGGGAACCCTGAATTTGCCAGTGGCTTTTGTCATTTCATTTTGCTTTTATTTCTATTCTGTGACTTGAGCAAATCACTGAGTCTCTTCAAAGCCTCAACCTTCCTATCAGTGTGGGATAAAAAGATACTGGAGGACAGAAGGAGCTGAGTTCAGTGGTTTGCCCAGTTCTTGGCTTGTAGTAAGGGCTTTGTAAACACTGGCTACTTGGAGCAATCATCTCCATCCATGCTGGTTAAGGTGTGTGTCCCTCTGAAACAGAACTCCTTGTTTAATTGGGAAAGGTTGTCTTTGTCAAACCTGAATGAAATAGAGAAATGGCTTACTGTCCATTTAGTTCTTCAAGACTTGAGCTTAAGGTCCAGATTGGTGATTTCTTCTAGGTCACTGGCTGGTGGCAATGCCACCCAGAACCCAGACCTTTGAATCTCCATTTCCCTCTGCCATTGCTGTATCCACTGTCTTCTCATACACCTGACCCTGTTGTTCCGAGGACCACACACACACACAGAGCAGAGAATCAATGCGCACAGCTGCTTTTGTCATTGTCCTACTCCCATAGTGCATTGTGGGAAACTCCTCTTGGCTCCAGGAAGAAGCTAGGCCAATTAACATGTTTCTTGCTTTTTAATGTCAAAAACCACATCATCATGGCTTCCTCTCCAAATATTTGGTTTGCCCTTACACTTCAGCCCTGAATCTAGTGGGTGCTTTTCTCCAGTTCAAAGGTGAACAGAAGAAACATGAAGAAGCCTGTCTCTGTCTCTCTCTCTCTCTGTCTGTCTCTCCCTCTCTCTCTCTCTCTCTCTCTCTCTCTCTCTCTCTCTCTCTCTCTCTCTCTCTGTGTGTGTGTGTGTGTGTGTGTGTGTGTGTGTGTATACCTGTTTGCAGTGAGCACTGTGTGCACACATGCATGTGTACTCGAAAACCAAGACAAGTTTGTCTGGTCTGGGGCCTCTCATCTTTCTCAGTTTTCTAAGGGCTGGTCTTAGGAAAATCATGGCCCAGATGAAGTCTAGTGCAAAATCAGGAAGATCACATGCCTTTCTAAAACAAATTGCTGAACTGAAATTTAGCCAAAACCTGCTTTGTCTAAAAATAAACAACACAGTGGGGTGAGGGAATCTCTGAACCAGAAAGACTGGGGTTCAAGGGCCAGCTCTGCCTTAAGCTGCCTCTGAGACCTTGGACTTCTCTGGGTGTCGTTTTCCCATTTAGGATGCCGATCCCTTGGGCTCTGTCGGGGATGAAATGATTGGCAGTCTCTGTCTGATGAAGTGTCAGTTACCATGAGAAAACTGCCCTCGATGGCATTTAAGGAAGGTCCAATCCCGCCGTGTTTTCAGCTTTCAACAGAGGTTTGCCTGCATGGCAACAGGAATACCTCAGGAAGTGCAATAAATGGACTCTCAGAAGGATCTCAGGGCTGACCAGAGATGTCAGGTCCATAGTAATTAAAAAGCAAGTTCAATGACTGTCTCCCTTCGCTTCTATTGCTGTGATGAAACACCATGACCAAATCAAAAAATTTATTTCGGCTTACAGAACCATCGTCAGGGGAAACCAAGGCTGGAACCTGGAGTCAGGAACAGAAGCAGAGGCCATAGTGGAATGTTGCTTGGTCCCCGTGGCTTGCTCAGCCTGCTTTCTCACACAACCCAGGACCACCTGCTTGGGGACAGCGCTGTCCCCAGTGGGGTGGGCCATCCTCCAGCAATTAACAATCAAGAAAACGGCCCACAGACTTGCCTATGGGTGACCCGATAGAGGCCTTTTCTCAGGTGAGGCTCTTCTTTCCGTTGACTCTAGCTTGTGTCAAACTGACAAAAACTAGCAATAAGGCCAAGCCAAGTTGGGAAGGGCTCCTTACACAGCTCCTGAGGGCTGCCTGGAGGAGGCTGTGTGCTGGTTACCACAGACATCTCCTTTACCCCTGGAAGCTGCAACAAGGCCTTGCAGCCAGCCAAGTGGCAGTTCCCCCACAGACCTGGAGGAGAAGCCATGATGGGCCCTTGGCATGGCAGCTGTAGAGACTCTCGGGGTGCAGAGATCAGCTGGCTCTGCCAGTATCCAGTTAAGTGCTTTGGGGCCCTCTCTTGTCTCTCTCTCCTGCTTTGATAAGAAACTTCTGAAGTGAACCGCTTTATTCAAACTGAGGGTTTGGGCACAAGATGTGTAAACTGAAGATATAACATACCTGCCCCTAGGTGTGGTTCAGGAGCAGGCTTTTTATTGTCTTACTTAATTTGGAATGACATCTGATTTTAAAGCTAAGAAGTGCTTACTTCTGGAATTTTCTTTCCACTAATTTTGGACCATGGTTCACCGTGAGTAAATCAAACCCTATAAAAGGAAAGCAGACAAGAAGGGGAAGCAACTCCGACAAGAATAGTGACCATGAGCATCAAAGGCCCTACAGGGACCTCTTGTGTGTGTTCACTTGAAAGAGGAGATGACCGAGGAAATTTCTAACCTACATCTACCTGACTCTCTGCCTATAACATCCTACACACACACCCACGCATCTACCCTGCTGGCTTCAAGTGACAACTGCAGATCCCCAGGGACCCCACAGTGCTATTCATAGAGGGCGTCTGAGGACTGCTGGATCAATCCCAGAGAGCTTCCTAGAGGAGGCGGACCTGGAGCCTCCCAGGATGAAATGCTAAGATTCTGTATTTGTGGCTGGATCTGCTGCTCTAGCAATAACAGTGTGTCAATGACTCTAGTCCTCACTAGAACCTGGAAAAAAGAGGCAGACCTCAGAGAGAGATTATAAATGGTCATGTACACACCTGAGACAGATCAGGAGTGAGGCTCCAGTTTCTGCCACTTACAAGCTGCCAGATGGGAATAAAGCCAGGTCCCGCAGAGCGAGATGGCAGGAGGGGGAAATAAGCACACACGACACAATGTATGCTCAGAAATATGACGTGCTTTTAACCAAGACGTTCATGGCGCATTGGTACAAACCATTTTGGAGAACAATGTAGCCACTCAGAATTTTTTTTTTTAAAATGTACATACCTCTGGTCCAATGCTTCCGCATTTAAGAGCTTAGCCCTGGGGCTAGGGAGACAGCTCAGTTGATAACGCTTGAGAATCTGAGATCAAATCCCCCACCTTCCTGTTAAAACAAACAAACAAACAAACAAACAAACAAAACCAAGCCAACAAACAACAAAAACAAGCTCAGGGAGGGGACAGAATCGGGAAGATTGTACTCATTCATTGGCTAGCCAATCAGTGAGTTCCAGGTACAGTGGGCAACCATGTCTCAAAAAAAAAAAAAAAAAAATGTGGAGAAGCAATTGAGGAAGACACCTGCCATCCACATGCCAAATCCATGTCAACACATGTGCACGGCCTCTACAACACATGCAAAGGAATTTAGCCCCTACTCAGGCGAGGATGCTGACAGGGAGATCAGGATGGATGGACTGCTAACAGCAAAACCCTAGGAGAGGCTCAACTCAAAGGCGTTGTCAGGGGACTGTGGAGTCCACTGCAGCATTGGTCACAGAAGACAGTGATTGCATGCGGTTCCAGGAGACACTCAGGGCACACATACAGAATAAGGGCCATGATCTACTGTCATGCAAAAAAGCAAGTTGAGCAAGAACCTTCATACATCTAAAGCCATCTATGTTTGTTTGTTTTTAAATAAAGGCTTAGAAAACGCGCTTAGAAATAATCTAAAAAAAGATTCTTGAGCGACTCTTAGCAGTAACGATTCTATGGCATGGCCTGTTAGCAAAACCAGTTCTGCCATGCAGCAACCCCGGAAGATTTGGCCATTTCTGTGGCTATGGCAAAAAAACAAAACCGGTGTCAGAGTCATTGGTAGCTAGGGGCTAGGACACTTCCAAACACAGTAGCCCCAGCAGCAAAGAATCATCTGGCCTCAAGGTCAGGAGGTTCAAAGAGGATGAACAAGGGTTGAGTGTGGGTGTGAGACTATTTTAATCTCCTGTGACCATGGCTCCTGGAAGCAGCACAGAGCCCTGCTCTGAGCAGTAAGATGCACACGTGTGAACTGCAGACATGCAGCAGGAGCTCAAAAGCCGTCCTTGCTCTGAGCTGCCATTTCTGCCTCTGCAGAAAGCGCTGCACAGACACCTCCTCATAGGTGGCTGTCTGGTCCACTGAGGACACAGTGTACCTCTTACCCCATAGGGGTCACTTCACAGGGGCTGCATGGTACGGCAGAGAGTGGATGGGAGCTTCTACCTGAATCCAGCACCAGCAGAAGCAGGAAAGCAGGTTGTACTCTGGGACCCTGGAATCTGCCTCCAGAGGCAAGAGGCTGAGTTCCAACATAGCTTCTTGGTAAATAGGCCGGGTGGTCAACATATCCTGTAACTGTGGGCCTGCTGAACACTGGATGGAGGTGTGCCCACCTGGGGACTACATATATGAGCAGGGGAGTCTCCAACTTGCCTCTTTCTGGAGAACATGCCCATCCGCTGAGGGAAACACAGGTTTCTAAAATGGCTGAAAACAAAATCTGTGTCTAAAGCACTGTGGTTTGAACGTATCTTTCTAAAGTTCATGTGCTATAACCCTCCCCCCCACACACACCCCAAATTCATATGACAGTAGCATTTGGAGATGAGGCCTCTGGCAGACAATAAGCATCAGATGAGGGCATGAGAGTGGAGCCAGTAAGACAGGACTGATGGCTTTGTAAGAAAGGGAAGACCAGACTGTGTTTTCCAGTCTGGTCGAGAGGTGCCATGTACCATTCAGGAGGCAGCACAAAGCCCTCACCAGATGCCAGGTTAACATTCTTAGACCACTCAGCTTCTAGACTGTGAGCTAAATAAACCTCTGTTCTTTTTGAAATACCCGACTCAGGTACTTTGTTAAAGCAACAGAAAACATACTAAAGAAACTGGGATAGTTGCCACTGGCACCTTCCTGCACATGCATTTTATGCAACACCATTCACAGATATTACAAATGCCACTGTGGAAAGAGATCAGGAGGGAAGCATTAAGAGTCTCATAACTCTAGAACTGACCATCTGCCTCAGGGTACCTCTGACAAGCTAGTCCCTGGCTAGCTTGGGAGGCAGCAACCATTACTACCAAAGTATGTGTCTTCTCGCTTCCCATCCCCCACCTGTGCACACACTGGTTATTCTTGTGCTGAAGATCAAGGGTCCCTGGCTGCTTTTCAGAACTGGGACACATCTGAAAGAGATACCCTGAGTTTGGATTGCCACATTCTTGTCTGAGAAAGAGTTCGGCAACTTCACTTCCCCTGAGGGGTCTGGAATTTGACTTTAGAAGATTCTGGCATACAGGGAGAAGGTGGAGCAGCTCAACCTCCCATGCAGTGGGGACATACTTATTCCTAAAAAAATTACCTGTTATTCATCTGGAATTGAACATTTAATATTTTCATTTGTTAAATCCAACAAGCTGGATGCCCAGGCAGGAAGCAGGTACTCAATTTTCGTCCAAGTCATGCTGGTATCGGGAGTAAAAGGTTCTTCTCTTGCTCCATTGAGAGTCTTGTTCACTTACCATGAGACATTGGCTTCTGTGGGAAGGCGTCAGTGGCAACTGCTTCTGAAAGTTCCAGAAAGACTCAGGCTCTTGGGGTCTACCCAAACTGCTTGGGAGGGGCTCTTCTGGAATCCATCTGACATAGGCTTCAGGGCCACGGGAGTTCAGGCTTCAGAACACCTTTTTGCTACAGTCTCATTTGAAGCCCTAGTGAATTTGTAAGACTGGGAATTAATTATTAAAATTGTGCTGCAAGCTGTATGGGACCCAGAACCCTGAAACCTGGGCAGAGGCTTGGCTGAGAGGAAGCACCTCCTCCTTTGTGGAGATTGACAGTTTATGCTGGCTATTGAACGCCTGTCACACACCTAGCCACACTGAGAACACGTCACCCTTACACCAACACCCTGGGCCAGGCCTCACCATGAGTACTCTGCGAGGGAGGCAGTAAGGCTCAGAGAGGTGGGCTCACTCCTTCGAGGCCACCCAGCTGAAAAATAGCAACAAAAGGACCTGAGCTCTAGTTGAGTTTCTCCCTGCTGTCAGGATTGCAGGCAGGGTTGTGGGGCCCTGAGGCTGGTGGGAAAGAGAAAGCCAGCTCTCTTCAGCCTATGCCTTCAGAAAGGGACTGTTCCCTCAGGTAAGGCTGGGACTCCATCCAGAGCCAGAGCAAGAATAAAAATTTTAGAATTCTGTTCCGTGCCTAAAAATAGCATCAAGCACCAATTTCATGCCAGGCACGGTTGCTAAGAGACCTTCCGGGCGTCATCCCATTTACCCTCAGAGCTGCAGGTGACGTCTGTTGTATTATAGTTTTTTTTTTTTTTTTTAATCAAATGAAAGGACCGTGTCAAAGACATCACGTGGAGGACCCAAGGCCACCGAGTGCTCAAACAGGATGAGGCCTTCCGCACAGGCTAAAGGGGAGGAGGGAGGCATACAGGAAGTTGAGACTAGGAGCCTGCTCCGGCAGGGCACAGGGGCTGTCATTTCCTCCTGCTTCTGTCACAGATTAGTACAAGCCTGGTGTCTTAGCAACACAGATTCATTATCTTCCAGGTTGGAAGGTTGAAAATCCACAATTGGTTCCCCTGGGAAAAGGCCAAGGAGCCGGCGGGGCTACACTGCTTCCTCGGTGCAGGACGCAGGGCGTGACTCAGGAACCCACCCTGATCCTCCGTCTGCTCGGGCCCTGAGAAAGCCTTTTTATCAACAGCTGGAGCTGGTGTTAGCCGAGGCAAGGCTCCTTGCAACCTCTACAGCTACAACTGGCTCCCTTCTTCCTCTCCCGCTGGCTTCTCGTCATCCCACCTCCACACGCTGGAGGACTCCGGGTTCAGCCGGGGACCTCGTCACTTCTCCCGTTTTTATTACCCACTACCCCTGCGTGTTTGTTTGGCCAGATGCACAGACTTAAATTCTACTGGTGTCAACGTTTGATTCGCTTGACTGCGTGATGGAATTATTTAGGGAGCTTTAAATTTTCCTGATGTCATCAAACCCAAATAACTCCATCAGACTTTAGGGAACCCAAAATTTAAATGTAGATTTATGTGACCCGAACCACACTGGGGATACAACACAGTTCCAGCCTTCTAAAGTTTCTCGAGCTGGAGATGTGGCCTGGGAGCTTAGTGTGCTCCATGCCCTACTTAGAGAACAAGGCTCAGCTCTGCTTCCCAGGCTGGGCCTGCTCCCATGTTTTCAAAGGAGAAAAAAACGGAAGCCTGGAAAGTCCCTCCTAGACTCTGCAGCTGCCAGTCTGCTGCTCTGCAGAGCACACAGGGATCTTGTTCTCTCTCACTGTTTCCCCAGTAAGAACTGGACAGAGCTGTCTGAAGGAAGCTCTGACTTCAAGGGACCCCCTCTTCTTCACTGCACAGCATGGCGGCTAATTTCATGGCCATAACTAGAGGTTCAGGAGAGGCAGTGATGTAGGCAGAAAAGAGAAGGGCGGGAGGGAGTCTCAAACTCCAGAGTCTTAGCTGAGGATGATACATCCCAGGCAGTGTGGGAGGGAGGCTTGAGGTGGCATAGAATTCCATATATAAGCTTGTCCATGCCCAGGTGAGCCAGTCCTCAGAAGGGACTGAGGTCACATTTTACGGATGATGTTTGTGTACTTAGTTCTTCCTGTGTAACAGCACCTTACTCCATCTCTGTCTTCAACATATCCCAGAGCATAGTTACCCCTGATGGCATAGTTACCCCTGATGGCATAGTTACCCCTGATGGCATAGTTACCCCTGATGGCATAGCTACCCCTTAATGGCTCTTTGCTACTTATGGAAAGAGCGTTCAGTAAGAGTAGGAAAGGACATGCCTGGGACATGCAGAATAAGAGGATATCACGGCTGAGATTTAACTACAGACTCAGGACAGTGAAGCTAGAGACTGTCAGAGGCCATGACAGCATGGAAGCCATGTGTATTCAGAAGAAAGCTGCTTTGTATTTGGAATCTGAATCTTTCCCCAGTTCAGTGGTAAGTGGTACAATTCTCCTTTGAGAAGCTGGGCAGACAGCTGAGAGGGATACAGCTCTCAGTCAGCCTCAGGGCAGCAGGCTGTGTTACTGCGCTGGGGTTGGAAGTCTAAATGGATTTAGTGTTTTTCCAACTTATGTTATTTTCTACTTACAATAGTGTGTCTTGGGGTTTTATTGCTGTGAAGAGACACCATGACCAAAGGAAAACATTTAATTGGGGCTGGCTTACAATTTCCGAGGTTTAGTCAGTTATCATCATGGTGGGAAGCATGGTGCCGGAGGAGCTCTCTGTCTTGATCTGGTGTCAATCAGGAGAGAGACTCTTCCACACTGGGTGGAGGTTAACCACTAAGAGCCCTCAAAGCCCGCCTACCCAGTGACACACTTCTTCTAGTAAGGCCACACCTATTCGAACAAGGCCACATCTTCTAACAGTGCCACTTCCATGGGCCAAGCATATTCAAACCACCACATGGAGTTATGAAGACAGAACTACATGGTAAGTCAAGCAAGTATCTGTATGTTATGACAGTGCTCACTATGAGCTTACACTCTGTGCCCAGCCCGGTGAAGACCTGTGCCCTCAAGAGTCTATCCAGGAGCTACAAGGTGTCATCCAGGGGCCGTTGTTCCATGTAACTTAGAGGAGCCCATTAGGCTATTGGTTGGGCATCAGACTAGGAGTGGCACTCTCATTCAAGCTCGGTGCTGACCCACTCATCTGTGCCTCCATTCGTCTACCTGCCCACTTAGCTTACCTTCACTCAAGCCTATGACCTACTCCGTACCACTCTGTGCCAAGACCTGACCCTGTCACAGCCTCCCTGTGATGAGGGTCTCGATGAGGAAAGAGGCTGACATGGGTGTGCTGGTGTAGCTGTGAGTGTGCCAAGAAGACAGAAAGATCGGTGGACAGTCAGTGGCTGAAGAAGGCAGAGGGACGGGCTGCTGGGAGAAGTGGACTTGGCAGGTGCACAGCTCGCAGAGCCCAGGAGGATGAGAGCACAGTCGGACACAGGCTGCTCTAGGAGACAGGTTTGTGGCCAGTTCTTAATTTGCACACAGCATCTGTAGGGACAGGTTCACCTAGCAGCCAGTGCCTTTGTCCTTGCCCTGGGGCCTCTCCAGGACATGTTCCTGGCTGGAACTGCTTTGGTTACAGTCAAGGACATGTCCCTCTCTAGGAAGGGACATGCATGGGTCACCAGTTCCTGAGATCCTAGGTCAAGGACTCCTTCCTGCAAGTCCCCAGCCATGATGCACCTCTGTTGGGCCTCCAAAGTCTTCACAGTTTCAGGCCTTATTAAGTCTGCTCTGCCAGGGCCAAGAAAGTTAAGAAAAAAACAAACTGAAGTTACTCATCGGGTCTCCTGGGCTCCTGTTCCCGAGGTAGCTTCTCTGTGGGCTCAGGACTTCCTTCTAGTTCTGCGCCTTCAATCCAGCCCAGCCCAAAGAAAGCAATATATTAACAAAGAACAAGGTTTCCCCAAACTCTGCATTTTTCCTTCAATATTTAATCTCTGCACTTATCTGTCCACCTGTTTATTTCCTTGCAGGCAGGCAGGCATTGATTCAGCTGAGAATTACAGAGGACCTACTCCGTGAGTTACCAGGAAGAACAAATAGAGGTGGAGTCTCCCTTGGTGTCACAAGCCAAGCCAAGGGGTGGGGACAAGAAGATGGGGAGTGGGTACCATAGTATGTGCGGTGCAGTTGTATGATCAAACTACTATTGGAATTCAGAACACAAAGTATTTAATTTCCTAATTTCTTGGGGGAACTGGCAGAGGCTTTCCAGCAGAGGTGACATTTAAACTGGTCTGGCAGAATCAATGGGACTTTGCTAAGCAAATCATAGAAGACAATGTCATTCTAAGTAGAGAGGGATACCAGTGTGGCCGACTCAGGAAGTGAGAGGCAGAACCAAGAGAAAGCAAACAGAAAAGCCTTTCACGCAGGTGTCTGCACCCAGCTCCCAGTTAATTTTCATAAGCATCTGGAGTACGGCCTGCTTCCACTACTAGGCAGAAAGAGACTTTAAGCAGGGAGGTCACTTGTCCAAGGCCACACAGACAGCAAGAGACTGAACCAGGATTTCTGCTATACTGGTTGACACCTGCACTCTCCACTCACAGGCCGAGATGGTGGGATGACAGCATCCATGTCAAGGAACCCTAACTGGTGGCTTGGCGGCATTGGAGAGGACAGCGGTGCCAGAACCCTTTCCTTTCCCTCCATACCAAGCCTGAAGTCTTGGCATGGCAAGGACCATTTCTGTAATGCCCCACACTATCTGTCTGTGTCACCCAGGCCTAAGAGGGCTGTGGGAAGAGCCACCATTGCTTAGTTTCTTATAGGAGCTGGGGTCTCACCAGCAAGCAGAGGCCTAGTGCTGATGGGCACGCTCTCCAAGACCAGGCAGCCATGTAATTACCGGCCGGCTGGTAAGAAGTGTGGGTGGGCTGGGACCACATGGAAGAAAGGGGCAGTCATGCCTGTTGAGGCCTGCAGGAGGGCTCTCTGGAGGCTACCAGCTCAGCGTCTTGCTGTCTGGAGACCACACACACACACTGGCTCTGGAGACAGACAGGGGTGATGGGAAAGAGCCATGCTGAGTGCTGGCCACGGGCCAAGGGCCAATCAGGTCTTTATCCCTACTGTCACATGGAAAGCCCCAGCCCTAGCCCCACCCCCGGAGCCTAGAGAGAAAGGTGTTCTCTGTTTGATTCATAGAGAAAATAAGGCTTCCTAAAATGAAGCAGATCTCTCCTGGGTCACAACACCTGAGGTTCAAACTCAGCTTCAGGGAATCTAAACATCTGTGGGGAGAAAGAAGCCATGATGCTGTGGACCTACTAGGGACAAGTCCATGAGGACAGAAAGAGGGGACATCATTTTGAATGTCAAAGTGGAGGATGGCATCAGAAGGTTGAGGGGTTTAAGGACCTTTCTGTCTTTGTCTTTTCTTGTTCTTGATTCCTAGGAAAATCTGCCACCCCAAGGCCTCTGCATCAAGCTGTGCCTCTGATCACCTCCAGACTGTTCTCTCCTGCCACAGGTCCTCTGTTGTACAACTCTTCGATGGCCTTTTTACCAGGGCCTGGAGCCTTATCAGGTTTCCATCAACTTTAGCTGGGATACCCTTAAAGGTGCCAAAGAGTTCTGACAAATCTCCCTGAGGTACCACTGTGGATAAATAAAGTCTGCCAGCATGGGGGCCCTCTCATCTGTTCTGGTAGCATCAGCTGTCTCCACTCACCAAGGACTTGCAAGACTTACAAGTGTCTCGGCTGGCCTAGCATTCCCACAGAAACATCAGCTGGAGCCTGTAAGAGCCTGGGTCTCCTGGCCTGGCAAGCGTCTTATTCTGCACAGGGGCAGCCTTTAGCAGCTCTTCACCTAGCATCTGCTCAGAACCCACCTGGAGACGCAAAGGCTTTGAAGCTGTCCCAGCTGCTCACGTGTATTCCTTCTTGGGGGCTCAACAGTCTCTTTCTTATTCTATAATGGAGAAGAGCCAAGCTGTGATTTCATTGGCTCCCCAAATCTCAGGGATTGGAGACCTAACCTTCAAGGCCATATGTTGACTGAATTTGGAGTTAAGGTTGCAAGGGGGTAATTAAAATTGGACAAGCTCAGGAAGATGGGGGGCTTGTAGTGTCATGGACAGCTGGATGAAAGAGGGGAGGGCAATGAGGGTGAGCTAATGTGGTTTCTCTGCCTCCCTTGTTACGATGCAGGAAGAATGGAAAAACCCTCATCTGATACCTGAGCTCTGAGGTCCTAGTCTCCAAATCTACTTGTTTTCACTAAAGATTACACAGTCTTGGGTATTTTGTTAGCAACAGAAAAAGAACCAAAGTAGCTATTCCTACAGTGGCTTGAAAATAGCTCCTTCCAAAATGGGTAATTTCCTTTGACAGTAGCTAAGGCAACTGGCTCACAGGATGGGGCTATCCGCCAGCATCATCCTGAAGGCTGGTGCCCGGGCTGACTCACTAATGAGTATAAATGCCACACAGTAGGACTTTAGCACCTCTTGCAAGGGCAAACTGCAGGCCCCCACTTCCTCACAGAGGGATGGCACAAACTGAGCCAGAGTGGGCCAGCTGTAGACAGGCACCCCTGGGAAATGGGTGAAGGCTGGTGTTAAAAGCAAGTGAGAGGGCTTTGCTTGGACTGTTCTCAAAGGCTCTCACAGCCTCTCTGTGACCACTCTGCCTTGCTGTGGAGGCAGAAGGAGCTGGCATTGCCATGGTAACCAGGCAGCATCAACTTCCAACTCACCTCTGAATTTTCTATAGCAACAAGAGCCCCTGATAACACATCTGGAAAGCAAGAGCCCTGAGTGGAAAATTATTTCAGGGATCTACAGAGAGCTTCTCCTTTATGCTTAATAAAAAAGCAGAAGCTAACCCACATCCAGGCCCAAGAGAAAGAAGTGCTACCAAGACGGAGGACAGGGATACTGTTTCCATGACATTCAGACACTATCAAGACTACAGATCAGGCTCTGATTAGACACTAGAACCAGGAGCTGAGGAGACGACAATGATGGATCTGGTTATCAGTGGGTGGGTTTGGACAGTGGGATGTAGCCCATAACTGCACTGTCAGGAGATCCCTAAGTAGTGGGCATGGCCCCACCAGGAAGGCTTCTCAGTGGCTGTTGACATGTGGGCCACAGAAGGCCTGCAGGTGGCTGCCTGCTATCCACATATCACAGCTAGCTACAGCACCCTTGGGTCTGTCCACTAGATACCATCAGCATCCCCTGAACTGTGACAACCAGAAATGTGATCCCAGAGGACAAACCTACTCCATCTTGAGAACTACTTTGTGGCTGTGGTAGTGGCAGCAGTGGTGTGTGTGTGTGTGTGTGTGTGTGTGTGTGTGTGTGTGTGTGTGTGTGTGTGTTGTAAGTGTGTGTGTGTTGTGTGTGTGTGAGTGTTGTGTGTATGAGTGAGTGTTGTGAGTGGGTAAATGTGTGTGTGTTGTAAGTGTGTGTGTTGTAAGTGTGTGTGTGAGTGTTGTGAGTGTGTATGAGTGAGTGTTGTGAGTGGGTAAATGTGTGTGGTGAGTGTGTGTGTGTGTATATGAGTGTGTGAGTGTGTGAATGTGTGTGCATGTGTGTATGTGAGTGTTGTGGGTGTGTGTGTTGTGTGAGTGTTGTGAGTGTGTGTGAATCTGTGTGAGTGTGTGTATAAATGTGTTTGAGTGTAAGTGTTGTAAGTGTGTCTGTGTGTGAGTGTTTATGAGTGTGTGAGTATGTGTGTGTGTATGTGTATTTGAGTGTATATGTGTGTGAGTGGATAAGTGTGAATGTGTGTGTGTATGTGTGCACACACACACACATGATTGGCTTGTTGGAAAAAGCAGAGGTAAGTTTAAACCTTAGGAACCAAGGAATGGGTATAAGGACATTAATTAATAACGTTGTTGCTTCTCTGGCCCCCTCAATCCTGTTCTGGACTATGAGGCTGAGAGACTCTGTCTTCTTATCATTAGTATTGATTCCATAACTGCCCAGAGAGGGTGCCAATTAGCTCAGCCTGGTCATTCTTATGGCTCTCATGGTCATTCTTAGTGAGAGGCAGGCAGAATTCTCAGCCCACAGAAGCGGGGGGGGGGGGGGGGAGGCAAAGCGGTTGTCATTCTCCAGGGTAGCCAGATGCCCAGGACTCCAGAAAGAGGGCTGTGTGAGGTCAGCAGTGGGTTCACCTTCACCAGAAGAACAAACGCGACAGGAGGGATGGAGAGAGCCTCGAATTCAAACCTCTGAAGGAGACAGAATAGAGATGGCTTCTGGCTTCAACAGCGAGCTTCTGGATGCCAGGAGTCTTATTTATACTGCAGTCTCCTTAGCATGGGGAAGTGAGCTGTGCAGTTAATAAGGATGACAGTTAAGGTTATCTGTCAGCTAGAGGGGTGGGCTTGGAGAATGAGATTAATGTTTAAATGGACAAACAAACTCCACTTGCCCTTCATAGTGTGGGTAGACCTCATCCAGTGGTTGGAGGTGACAGGCGTGGTTGGTGGCTCGCACCTTTAATTCCAGTGCTTGGGAGGCAGATGTAGGCAGATCCTCTGTGAGTTTCTGGCTGACCTGGTTGACATAGTAAGTTTGAGGACAGATAATACTACATAGACCATGTCCAAACAAACAGATCCCCTAATGGTTGAAAACGGTTGAATGACCATCCTCTTAGCAGGGAGAATTCTCCAGCAGGCAGCTGTAGACTTGTGTGGTCAGCTGTCCTGGGTCTGTAGCTGCTGCTCCATCCTGCAGAACCTGGACTTCTGTTATGGTTTGTACATGCTTGACCCAGGGAGTGGCACTATTGGGAGGTGTGGCCCTGTTGGAGTAGGTGTGTCACTGTGGGTGTGGGTGTTAAGACCCTCGCCCTAGCTGCCTAGAGGCTAGTATTCTACTAGCAGCCTTCAGATGCTGATGTAGAACTCTCAGCTTCACCTGCACCATGCCTGCCTGGATGCTGTCATGCTTCTGCCTTGATGATAATGGACTGAGCCTCTAAACCTGTAAGCCAGGCCCAGTTAAATGTTGTCCTTATGAGTTGCCTTGGTCATGGTGTCTGCTCACCAGTAAAACCCTAACTAAGACAATTCCCCACCCTCCGACAATGTGAGCCTCTCTCTCTCTCTCTCTCTCTCTCTCTCTCTCTCTCTCTCTCTCTCTGCACACAGCTATGTTCTGGGCTCATGAGGATGAGGATTCCACAGACTTTTACTTGCCACTTCCTGACTAAACACTAAGCAGGACATAAAAGAATTCAACTCCTACATTTCTTGTAGGCGGAAAAGAAAAAAAAAAATAAAACAGAAAGCAAAGAAACTGTCGAACACTGATAGCACTGGGTGAGGTCTTGGAGTCAGATACAGGGAATGCTGGAATACTGGAATGCCACCCAGAGGTGATGGGTTTAAATCCTATCTGGGCTGAAGTGAGGCATGGCCCAGGCCGGGTCACTGTTGGGCTGACTGGGTGAGTGAGGTGGAGCGTGAAGGTCTGCCATGCAGAGCAGTGATAAATAGAACCATTGGGAACTGAAGCAGCTGAGGGATTTGGGAGATAGAGACCCAGTCTGTCAGCTAAACAGCTAGGAAGGACCCCAGGGACAGAAAGGACCAGAAGGTTCCAGCGAACAGTGATGCATTCTTAATAGGAACTGCTTGCAGAGTCGCCACCTGCTGTGGCCATGACTCCCTAAGAAAGGGCTTTACCCAGTGACAGACAAAGACAGGCTGCTGCCTGGCTTCCAGAAACCTTCCAGCTTCCTACTGCCTGTGGGGAGCAGGAAGCTCTTCTAAGCCAGACTTATTAGCTTCATCCTGGAGGCATCCCAGATGCTAAGGCCTGTCTCATTCAGTAACCTGCCTGGGGACTGGGGAGGGAAATTAGTTAGGAGTGCAGAGCCCAGGGCCCAGTCCATCTGTCTGGGCATCTGCCTCCTCCCCTTCCCTTTTTTCTCTTTCCCTCCTTCCCTCCCCTTCCCCTCTTTTTCTCTTCTTCTCCAAACTTCCAGTCCTTCCCTTTCTACCACAAAGGAAGAGGTTCTGGGCTTGACCCCTGCACTGGCCACTGAGTCTCAAGGGAAGATGCTGTTCAAGGAGAAGGGAGGTCGAGGCTGTCACAGAAGCATCCGAGATACAGGAAACCAGGAACTAATGAGGGCTATGCCACACCTGCTTGTTTAGATGTAATGGTGTCTTCCTGTGTGTGCTACATGGAAACCAGATCCCCTAAAACAATCGCCTTTAAAGCGGAAAAAGAGGAGTGCTATGTCACTTGCTGACAGGTGGTAAGGCTGAGGAGCAGAGGGACAGACAGACGGACAAACGGACGGACGGACAAATGCCCAGTATACAGATTGTGTTAAGACCTCGTATGTACACATGTTCATATGCCTGTAAGTCCTAATGAATGAACATAGTGTCGCAGAACTTACAAGTCTATGAACATGTGTACATCGCACAGTGGAGTGACTTTGCTAACATTCTGTGCATTCCAGAGTTCCCAGAAGACAGGCTCTGAAGGATGCACGGTGGGGGGGGGGGGGGAGGGGGGCGGGATATGCTAACATAGTCAGAGACTCATGGGATAACTTAGTCCTCAATTAAAAATTTAATCCAGAGCACTGAGGTGCATTCCCACCCATCCTTTTTATCGGAGGTAATGTCTTCGTGTGTGAATTAAACTGTTCAAAGCGGGTAAACGAAACCACACCGGTGGAAATTCACAGGTGTCCATATTTACGTTTATAGAAACGTATTTATCACATATGTAAATTTTAAACCAGGATACCTAACCTGCAATTGCACAAACACTATCATTTTGAATAAGGCTAAGCTGGTTTTTCTTACCCTTGCATTAAGTGGGTTTAAGGGAAAAAGTGTATGAATGGCAGGAGGACTGCAGTGCCTAGCAATCCTGGAATGAAGGACACATTACTTCCAAAGGCCAAAGCACGTGGCAAAGCTGAAGGCCGTCCACCTGGTGAGGGAAGCCACAGCACCAGGTGACCCGAGGAAGGAGGTCACACTGACAGCAGCTGCTGCGCGCACATGTGTGCACATGTGCATGAGTGGGTGAGAGTGGATCTCATATGCACACGTGCACCTTAACCTCCGAGGCCTAAGCAAATAGGCCCTGGGCTTTAGCAAATGTTGAGCTTCACTGACTGGCTGCCAGAGGCCCCAGGCCTTCTGTCCCTGCCAGCTGGCAGTGTGGGGGGCAGGTAGGTTATGGGGATGGAGAAAGGCTAGCCCCTGCACCCACCTAAGAGATGCTAAGACCCTAGGAGGCTGAGGAGAACCAGTGAAAAATGGTGTTTGCAGTTTGCAGTTGCTTCTGCTGGGCAATGGAGAAGTCACAGCCCTTAGCCACCCCCATACATACAGACACACACACAAAGCACTGCCCTGCAAGAGACCTCAGTCAGCAGTGAGCAGTTAGCCAGGGGCAGTTCTGCACTGGGAGGCACCCGATTTCTCGGCAGCCCGGGGAGGGAGGTGCCAAAGAGCAAAGAAAATAATAGCAAAGAGCAAGACACGTGACTTAAGGCAACAACCAAGCCACGCCCACTGAAATACAAAGTACACGGACCTTCTGATGAAGGAACCCTTTGCAGGGGGGGATCAAAGTCTATGTAATGCACTAAGTGGCAGCACTGTTCCTTGTGGCAAAGACCTGAAAAACAGCCTTCACACGGCTGTCAACACCAGGGAAACGGTGAAATAAATCGTGACTCACCCACACAGTGGGATAGTATGCAGCTAATCAAAAGTTCACCGTGTGGCCATTGATCTTAATGTCTTAGGAGGTTTTTGTTTTTTTTTTAATTGAGACCAACAAGGATATAAAGTAACACCAATAAAAGAATCCTACCTTTTAGAAAAAATAAAATAAAAACCTAAAACCCTTTTGAGTGTGTCTGACTTTGGGAATTAATTGTATAATGACATGGGTAGGAGGTTATTCTTCATGTACACACGACCCCCAGGGGTCCAACATAACTCTTTGACATCAGAATGCTGTAAAAACAGCACACATTTCTCAGGCCTCATACTTTGAATTTTGAGTTGGAATTTTCCTGGGCTTGCCATGTGAATGCCCTCATTGATGCTGACAGCAGAAGTTTCCAACCAGCCACACAGTCATGAGGGGAAATTTGTCCACACAGTGCCTGCTCTGCGGGCCTGAGCCTTGTTCTCCTTGGGTCAGGAGGATTAGCACATGAGGACTTGTCAGGTCCCACCAGGTCATAAGGGCATGAGGTGAGCATGTGTACTCTCTCAGACTTAATCATTGTCTCCCCTTAGTTATGCAAATAAGCAACCTTGGTTGTTTTTACAAGGGGATTTAATAAGGAATTAGGCTAAAAGAGAGAAAACAGAGTCCTGAGGGGCTCTCCAAAGCTGAGCTTTTCTGATCCCAGCGGCCACTCACTCACTCACTCACTCACTGGTGGGTTTGTTCACTTCTCCACAGCAAGTACCTACTACTACAAGGTCAACATACTTCTGGGTGCCGGTGGCACAGCAGGAAAGTGAGTCCCCAGGCTGAAGCACAGAACAGCAGGTTATAAAAGCAAAGCAGAGAGTAAGAAGGTTTCAGCTCCAGCCCAGGCCTAAATGCCCTGGGGAATCAGCCCAGGGAAGACCCCTCAGCATCCCTCAAGGAACTCCCAGGGGCAGATGAGTCACCATGGCGCACCCACAGAGCAGCACAGGATGGCACAGGGCTGGAGGAGCTGGCCCAGACAAATGGGAGCTTTTTTCTACCTAAGCATGTTCAAGACTACAATGAGCCCAGGAGTCCCCTAGTCATGGGAGGTCCCAGTGAACTTCTGGTAGGAACGGGAACCCAAAGTCATGCAGAAATGCCCCGGAAGTACAAGTAGGCACACCCTGCTCTTTTGTAGGGAATCCTGGTGGAGTGGTCCCCTGGCATTTTTTAAGTCCTCAAACATGCATGTACCCCAACTCATCTCCTCCAGGATCTCCTGTAATCTGGTGCCAAGAGACGTGTGTGTATACAACACAGTATTCCCATGAACTTAAGCATGAACAGGCCAGATAGCCACACGGTATAACGAACGGATAAGAAAGCGGGGCTGTGTTCCTGCAATAGAGCACAACATGAGAGGGGAAATGGTAAAGCTGGCATGCGCAGACTTGGACGCTGGTGGGAGGGAGGTAACATTGTTAGCATCCTACATTCATTCTTCCCGCCTCCGTTTGCTGTGGGATTTTAGACTCAAAGCAAAAAGAATGTTCCATAACATCTTATATTCTTCGAAGCAAAGAGCCCCATTGGAGGTAGAATGAGGGCCCAGAGGCCTGCCTTATCCTGACTCTCACCACCAACGCCTCTGGGAGAGCGGACTATAGCATAGGCAGCCATAGCGGCACAATGTGGGCTTTAGTTAGCGGAGCAGAGGGAGACACTGGCCCGATGGTTCTCTTTGTTTGTAGGTGGGCAGAACAATGGCTTGAAAGAAAATCTCAGCTAGTCATTACCACATACAATCAGGTTTCCTGTCTGAGTTCAAACAGCCACCCTGACTTGCCGTCCCTACACAGAACCTGGAGCTAGCTGTAGCTCTGTGCTCTGTCCTTGTCTCTGGGTGCTCTGCTTGGCCACAGTCCATACCTTTCTTTATTGTGTGCCTGGCACTGCAGCTTGTCCTCCCCGTGTTTTTCCACCACGCTGGAGCCTCTCCCTTGTCTGTGTGACCTGCCCTATCCTGAAGGAATGCAGTTCTGATTCTGCCTTTAGAGAGATCCCCTTTCCAAAAACAAAAAATGTTTTAGAGAGAGCAGGCCATACCCACACGCATGCACAGGAGCGCAGGCCATACCCATACGCATGCGCAGGGGAGCAGGCCATACCCATACGCATGCGCAGGTCCTTCCCTCCATGTTAACTAGAGTAACTATGCTTCATTACTCAAGAGTTATGTCGGCAGATATTTTCCCTCTAAAAATTTCCTTCATCTGTTTAGAAATAGAAACCTGTGCCTACAGTTGTAGCTGGGCCATTTCTGTAGCTCTTAGCTTTTCCCCCTTTCCCATCGGTTCTGACATCCCTTCTCCAGCCCCAGTCCCTGACCTGGCCAACCCCTCCTCTGATGCTCTGGCAGGCTTGAGTGGGTGCCCTTTCTTTCTGCACCTGGGAGACAACAGCACTAACTAAGCTGTTGGCAGGAGGGGAGGGCAGAGTTCTCCACCTGCTGTTAACCCAAGATCTGCTCCATCAGAGGAATCACAGCTCTGGGAGCTGCCAAACCATACAGGACGCCTTGCTTCCTTTACACTTTGTTTTTCTGCCAGGAAAAAAAAAAAGGACAACCCCCTCCACTCCCCACCTGCCAAGTTAGGTGTGGGGTCCACTCCCATTTCCTCTTCCACACTCTGGGAGACCAGTAAGCAGAGGTGCTCCCTGTGGGTAGAGGTGCTTCCTGTGGGCAGAGGTGCTTCCTGTGGGCAGAGATGCTCCCTGTGAGAAGAGGTGTTCCCTGCTTTATAGGGGTGGGAGGGGGCGCACATAACCATTCCTTGTAGAGGCAAGTGCTAGGCTTCCATTCATCACAGCTAGCTACAGTCTCCTTCCTCCTCTCATGGAACTAGGCCTCCCAGCACTGGGGACACTGGGAACAGCACCCTGTCCCACAAACCCTCTTGAGTTACTGTTGATTGTCTCTACATCTAGACAAATCTTGTGTTTCAAATGGACAGTTTGCTCCTTAAGGGTAAATCTGAACTATCCATCCATCCATCCATGGCCCACCTTCTATCTGCCCTCTGCCCATCTATCCATTTCTCCACCCATCCATCTGTCTATCAATCTATCCACTCATCCTTCTATTTATTCACTTGCCATCCATCCATCCATCTATCACATCACATCCATCACATCCATCCATCCATCACATCCATCCATCCATCACATCCATCCATCCATCACATCCATCCATCACATCCATCTATCACATCACATCCATCACATCCATCACATCCATCCATCACATCCATCCATCCATCCATCACATCCATCACATCCATCCATCACATCCATCCATCACATCCATCCATCCATCACATCCATCACATCCATCACATCCATCACATCCATCACATCCATCCATCCATCCATCCATCCATCACATCCATCCATCCATCCATCACATCCATCCATCCATCCATCCATCCATCCATCACATCCATCCATCCATCACATCCATCCATCACATCCATCACATCCATCCATCCATCCATCACATCCATCCATCACATCCATCTATCACATCCATCCATCCATCCATCCATCCATCCATCACATCCATCCATCACATCCATCACATCCATCCATCACATCCATCCATCACATCCATCCATCACATCCATCCATCACATCCATCACATCCATCCATCACATCCATCCATCACATCCATCACATCCATCCATCACATCCATCACATCCATCCATCACATCCATCCATCCATCCATCACATCCATCCATCACATCCATCACATCCATCCATCACATCCATCCATCACATCCATCACATCCATCCATCACATCCATCCATCACATCCATCCATCCATCCATCACATCCATCCATCCATCCATCCATCCATCCATCACATCCATCCATCCATCACATCCATCCATCACATCCATCACATCCATCCATCCATCCATCACATCCATCCATCACATCCATCTATCACATCCATCCATCCATCCATCCATCCATCCATCACATCCATCCATCACATCCATCACATCCATCCATCACATCCATCCATCACATCCATCACATCCATCCATCCATCCATCACATCCATCCATCACATCCATCTATCACATCCATCCATCACATCCATCACATCCATCACATCCATCCATCCATCACATCCATCCATCCATCCATCACATCCATCCATCCATCCATCCATCCATCCATCACATCCATCCATCCATCACATCCATCCATCACATCCATCACATCCATCCATCCATCCATCACATCCATCCATCACATCCATCTATCACATCCATCCATCCATCCATCCATCCATCCATCACATCCATCCATCACATCCATCACATCCATCCATCACATCCATCACATCCATCCATCACATCCATCCATCCATCACATCCATCCATCCATCACATCCATCCATCCATCCATCCATCACATCCATCCATCCATCCATCACATACATCCATCACATCCATCCATCCATCCATCACATCCATCCATCACATCCATCCATCACATCCATTGCATCCATCCATCCATCACATCCATCCATCACATCCATCACATCCATCACATCCATCCATCCATCACATCCATCACATCCATCCATCACATCCATCCATCACATCCATCACATCCATCCATCACATCCATCCATCCATCACATCCATCACATCCATCCATCACATCCATCACATCCATCACATCCATCACATCCATCCATCACATCCATCCATCACATCCATCCATCCATCACATCCATCACATCCATCCATCACATCCATCACATCCATCACATCCATCACATCCATCCATCACATCCATCACATCCATCACATCCATCCATCCATCACATCCATCACATCCATCCATCACATCCATCCATCACATCCATCACATCCATCCATCACATCCATCCATCCATCACATCCATCACATCCATCCATCACATCCATCACATCCATCACATCCATCACATCCATCCATCACATCCATCCATCCATCCATCACATCCATCCATCACATCCATCCATCACATCCATTGCATCCATCCATCCATCACATCCATCCATCACATCCATCACATCCATCACATCCATCCATCCATCACATCCATCACATCCATCCATCACATCCATCATATCCATCCATCCATCACATCCATCCATCACATCCATCACATCCATCACATCCATCACATCCATCACATCCATCACATCCATCACATCCATCCATCACATCCATCCATCACATCCATCCATCACATCCATCCATCACATCCATCACATCCATCACATCCATCCATCACATCCATCCATCACATCCATCCATCACATCCATCACATCCATCACATCCATCACATCCATCACATCCATCACATCCATCCATCACATCCATCCATCACATCCATCACATCCATCATCACATCCATCCATCCATCCATCCATCGCATCCATCACATCCATCCATCACATCCATCACATCCATCCATCACATCCATCCATCACATCCATCACATCCATCATCACATCCATCACATCCATCCATCACATCCATCCATCACATCCATCTATCACATCCATCCATCACATCCATCCATCACATCCATCACATCCATCCATCCATCACATCCATCCATCCATCACATCCATCACATCCATCACATCCATCCATCACATCCATCACATCCATCACATCCATCACATCCATCACATCCATCACATCCATCACATCCATCACATCCATCCATCACATCCATCACATCCATCCATCACATCCATCCATCACATCCATCCATCACATCCATCCATCACATCCATCACATCCATCCATCCATCACATCCATCCATCCATCACATCCATCACATCCATCACATCCATCCATCACATCCATCACATCCATCCATCCATCCATCCATCACATCCATCACATCCATCCATCCATCCATCCATCACATCCATCACATCCATCCATCCATCCATCACATCCATCCATCACATCCATCACATCCATCCATCCATCCATCCATCCATCACATCCATCCATCACATCCATCACATCCATCCATCACATCCATCCATCACATCCATCCATCACATCCATCCATCACATCCATCACATCCATCCATCACATCCATCCATCACATCCATCCATCACATCCATCACATCCATCACATCCATCCATCCATCCATCCATCCATCCATCCATCCATCACATCCATCACATCCATCACATCCATCCATCACATCCATCCATCCATCACATACATCACATCCATACATACATACATCCACCTACCACCTTCCATTTATCTCTACTCAGCTCTGCGTTTGCCCATCTTCTCTCCATCTGCTATCCACACATCCACTCCTCAGTTAGACATCTGACCGAATATCTTCACTGCCACTGCCCAGTGGGCGCTGGAGAGAAGACAGACAGCAAAACCACATGGACCTCTGCCCTCTGTGTAGCTGACCCCCTGTCTGGTAGAGGACACTCATAAATTGATTACTGTAAATGAACAGAACATGTCTGTCAACTGTGACAAGGGCAGTGTGAAATAAATCAGCTGCAGTAGGAAAGCTTAGGATGGGGGTTGATCTGCTTTGAAAGGCAAGATCTGCCCAGCAGACAAGAGCAGCCAACACTGAAGGAAGGAGGGTGAGGCTCCAGTGAATGGCTGTAGAACATAGACGCAGCACCCTGGAGACTTTGGCCAAGATGAACAGCATTGGACCCCTGACCTGGATCCCAAATGTTTCTTTTTTATTGTGTACACAAATATGCTCAGTGATATGTATGTCTTATGAGAGCCTTCTCTCATTCCTGATGCCCTAGATTTCCAGTTATGTAGGACACAGGGTTAGCCCTGCCATGCACAAACACCCACATGCAAGGAGTCACGGAGACCTGGGCCTTGGGGTTGCTCTCCCAGCGTACTGCACACCCTGTATTTCTTTGTTATAATTTTCTTCTGTACTGGAAATTGAACCTGGAGCCTCACATATGCTGCACAAGCACCACACTAGCCATGCCCCGTGCCAGACTCTTTTCTCTTATTTCCCATATTAAGTAGCTCATGACTGGTGAGTGGCATTGCTTTCTCAGCAAAGCGACATACTCCCAACATGTCTGAAGGTGGCTTGGCTTTTCCCATTCGCAGAGGCGCTTAAAGAGATGGAGCCAGCCACCCAGTCATGATGCCACAGTGTGAAAGCACCATAGGAGTCTGCCTCTTCTTCATGCTGGCCTGCCTCACATCCTAGGGCTCAAAAGGACCTGAGAGGCCACAGACAGCTGGCTGATTCAGCTGCCCATAGCTTCCAAAGGGGCTACCTCTATTTGAAGAAAGAGTCATTCAGGCAAAGGGACCATGACCTTGGCAGCATTGTCCAGCTGGGCCCTGAAGACTCGGTAGAGCTGTCTGGCCATCAACAGCCCTTTCACAATGCCTCTGATGACCCAGCAGTCAGAGAGGTGACCCCCAGAGGTCACCAGCTTCTGGCCAAAGAGAAGGAGCACAGATCTGTTAACCCTTTCCCATGGACCACCCAGGAGGGTGAGGGAGCTTTGAGCTCAGATTAGACAACCTCAAGACCCACTGGGAATTTATCCCAGGCCTTTGGGGTCAGGCTTAGATTCATGTGTAAGCAGCTGAGGCCATGTGGCTGGCATTTGACTGTCCTGTGCATCTTTTCTTAGCCTTCAGAGTAACCCTCTGAAAGTAACACCATTAATATCCCCAGTTAGAGGGGAAGGAAGGTTCAGGAAGGTGAAATGTCTTACCCAAACTCACACAATGTCTAAATTGTAGATCACCCCTCTGTAGAGTCAATCAACTGTGTATCCTTTTAATTGGTAGCCACAGGTTGTCACATGCCACGTGTCAGCCATGTGCCATGTGCTTGGACTACACAGATGAGCAAAGCAGACAGAAGCCTGCACTTATTGAGCAGATATCTGAATGTCACAGAGCTAGAACCTGTGCAATCACTGCTGAGCATGCAAGGGAACCTGAGACCCAGTATCTGCCTTCGGGAAGCCATAATCTAGTGGAAGTGTGACATGTGGGGACAATTTCCCTGACCTGTGCCTATTAAGTTGATTGATCTGGATTAGCAGAGAGGCTGTGGGAACAAAGGTGGCCATCGAGGAAGGCTTCCTGGAAGAGGTGTCACCAAAATAAACCCTGAAGTATCTATCAGCCAGAGTCAGGAAAGTTCACCCAGGATAAGGAGCCCAAGCCTGGTCTTTGTTGTGGATCTCTAAGACCAGATGGTTGAAGGGACCCACTTTTTCCAGAGGCACTGTCTGTGTGGGGCAGTGAAGAGGAAGGGGCAGGTCTCAGTTCGGGAACCTCTCTTGCAAGGCAGGGCAGGGAACTGTGATGCTTAAGAGTGCTCGGCCTGGGGTTTCAGAAAGCAGGAAGTGATTAGCAGATAAATGGCCTAATGCCTGTGGAGGCTGAGATAGACACAGGAGATCCTACCGCAGGAGATCCTACCGCATGAGCCCAGGCTAGTACAAGGTGCTGAGGGTTTATCCCAGCCCTAGGCTTTGGACTCTAAGTCCAGTGCTCTTAAGTTAAAAAAAAAAAAAAAAAAAAAAAAAAAAAAAATTCTAGAAGCAAAATTGTCCTTGCTTAACAGAAAGAAAATCAACAGCAGATCAGTCTTGTCTGGTAACAAGGATAAGCCTGTTATGGAAGCATTTGTCCTGGGAGATTTCACATATAGGGCGCACACGGTTTGTGTTCTGACAGGGAGCTAATGGTCATCTCTCCTCACCCAGGGGAAAGGCAGAAGCCACAAAACAAGGAGGCCAAGCAGGTCCCCTCAGTGCCACCAGTCTTCACTTTAGCCTACCTTCCAAGCTCTGACCTGAAGCCAAGCCCCCGCCTCAAAGCGGTTAAGAGAGAGTTTATTCCAGAGCTGAATATGAGTGACAGGGGACCCAGGGATGTGGTTTCCGACTTTGCCAAATCCCATGTTCCAGTGAGGCAGCAGTGTCATGAAGCTTCTTTGAAACATAACAAAGAAAGTTGTAGATCAATACTCTTCAGAGATATTCACAGAAACATCAGGTGGGGGGGTTACAGTAGTGGGGGGGCAGTCTTAGCTGTGGGGCTCAGAGGCTGCCTGAGGACGACTGGCCTTTAGGTAGGTGGAAGCTAGGGTTCTCATGGAGTCGATTCATTCCAAAAGGTTTTATCTGGTTGCTATGAGGATGTTAGGTCAGACCTGGAGGTGGGCAAGGAATGGCTAGCAAGGTGGCTGAAGACAGCTCCAAACAAATACTAGTGGGCTGTAGACTGGCAACATTCCAACCTCTCCATGGTCATTGACATTCCAGTCAGGCTCCTAAAAGGTGGAGTGCGCGAGTGGCTTCTCCACAGGAGCTTTTCTTATTACGTCACACCGCAGACTTCAGTTTCATAGCGGTGACTTCCTGTGATTTGCTGTGTCCACCAATGTGATTGTGACCCTAAGTATGACAGGGCTTGTGTTGCTTATTTGTTAACTTTTCCAGAACACATTTCTGTTTTCTCTCCATGGGTTAGGTCCCTTTCTTACCAATGCCATGCATGTGGCTTTAACTCCTTCACACTCACCAGTACACAGTGGGTCCCCTCGGATGAACAAACGCCAGCCGATGCATCCACTCTCCTGCCCCTAGCCCTACACTTCTAACCCAAGCAAGCCCATCTGACCCCACTGGACCTTTAGTGCTACCATTGAGCACTCAGGGAGAGATAACCTGGCACAAAGGCCCATGCCCACTCTGCCCACACCGTCTTGGGCTCTGTAGCCCCATTGCCACAGCTTGTGAGCCCAGCCATTAATGAAGAGAAGTCTATTAAACTATATGTGAGAACGTTGCTTTAACACTCCCTCGTCTTCACCACTTGGGATAAGGGAGGCTGCGTCACAGCCACTGGACCCGAGGGAGACACTCGTAATGACAACCGGATGTATATGATTGGCTGCTCGAAGCTTTGCTGCTAGCCTGCGCTTTCATAAGTGGCACTTGAGCATATGTACAATTATGGACCCATTTTACAGAAAAGAAGCAGAGCTATCTATCCCATCTCAAGATGGATCTTTCATTTGCAAGGAAAAGCAGAGGACCCTGAATGTGTGGAGTCGGCATGGAGACGTGCTGCCTGGGAAGAGAAATATTGAAAGGATGAGTACTCGGCAGATGTTGGGGTCCTCTGGATTCAGGCAGGCAAAACCACCCCACCAAAGCCTCTTTACTGTCACCTCACTGTCTCACCCTTAAGGGGACCAAGGACCGTGATTGAGAACACACCTCATCTAACAGGTTAAGAATCTAAAGCACAACCAACGAGCCCCCAACTCGGTCCTGGGGGGCAAGGGCCTGACTAGCTCATTTCTGAAGCTTGAAGACTGGTCCATGGCCACAATGTCTTAGGGAAAGGCAGGAGTGATCAAAATATCCGGATAAGCCACCCAGTTTTCAAAGTCAGTCAGGCCCTGTGTCCCCTCTGGGAATTCACAATGACATGGGTGACTCTTCCTTCTCCTGCAAGGTTTATGTTTTCTCAGTGTTCACAGAAATGGAATTTTTGCCTGAAATTTTTAACCCAGAAATCTGCTTTATTGTAGCCTCTAGAGCTGGGAACCAGCAAAGAATTCTGGGTATGAGGCCTGCCTTCCTTCCTCAAAAAAGCTGCAGCATCTGTTTACTATGTTGTTTACTATGGTGGTGCTGGGGAGAGAGACCCCCAGGGAACCACATGATCTCACCCTGCAGGCTCCAGGACCAGGGACAGGGTCCAAAAGGAGGTCATAGGACAAGATTTGACATCGGAAAATACGACATAGCTTGGCCTCATCTTCAGCTGCATGTCCTTGCCTAGTCCTTACCTGGCCCTGAAACAAACGACCCTAGGGGCCCAAGCAAAGGCCTGGGTGTTCTCGGTGAATCCAGGTCATACGGCGAGCAGGCAGCAAATTTGGAAAGTCGAGCAGATGAAAATATGGACAAGAGAACATAGCTAGCCAAGGAAATCCAACCTGATTCAGCTGCAGGGCACCTGTGCTGACAAGGCCAGGTAGGGAAAAAAAAAAAAGATATTTTCACTGGCTTGCCCCGCCTTCTGGGCAAATGGGGCCACCAGCATCCTGTCCCTTTCTAAGAGACCCAAAGGGATCCTGAGGGGTCTCTCCCTCAGGTCTTAGAGGAGATGAGACATAGCAAACTTCAGGACAAGTAAGGTCACTGATTGGCTTCAAGGTCACAAGGCTCTGGTAATAAAAGAAAATAAAAGCCAGTGAGGTTCAATCTAGAATCTGGTTCACTGACAGAGTAAAGTCAGGAGCAACTGGGGCAGCTAGAAGGGAAGCTGGTTTCTTTAAGGAGCCTGTGTTTATTTAACAGCTTAATCATTTACTGGGCCAAAAGATTTGGAAGTGACTCCAAAAAACAATAGACTCAGATAGCCACACATCATGTCCTGACAGGGCATCTCAGGGCTGGGCATCCAGGACATAATTCTTGGCTGCAGCCCTCATCACCCCCAGAGGGAAAGAGCAAACACTTAACTGCCAGAAGAGGCCCTACTGTGGATTCTCAGCTGCTTCGCCTAAAGACAACTGTGCTTTGACAATCTCTCGTCTTAAAGGGAGGCTCCTGGCATTGACCACAGTGACTCATGAGAGGGATTCCTCTTTGCTCCCAAACACCACCTGCTCCAACCAGTTCCAGGAGACCTCCTTTATCTTCTTCCTCTCTGCGGCTCATCCACAAGGGCACCTGCAGGTTCCTTCTCCATCAACAGAATTGACAGGTAGCTGACATGTGGGCTGGACCGTAAGAGATCCAGGAGTTGTAGCAATGAATGTGGGCCACAAGGTTTTTTACCGTCCGGGAGAGGAAGTAGGTCTTAACTGAGTGATGTTCCTGCTCTGTCTTTACAGACTGCCATTAAGTACAGAAGGCTAGGTGTCAGAGGGGTGGGAGACAGGCACACAGGGCTGCAGGGCCTGCACCTTTCTGGTTAAAACTGGACTAGAACTGGGAACAACACACTTGTCAGAACTCAGCAGTGAACACCAAGAGAGAACCCAACCTAAGCTATGTACTTTAGTGAATGATAACGTATCCACTTGGGTTTCCCTGTCCAGTAAGTGTCTCACCAGCGTGGGAGGCTAGAGAAGACATGAAACCATGGTGACACACACAGCCTTCTTTATGCTGCCCTGACTTTATGATGGTGTGAAGTGCTCCATACCCCCATAGAAACCGTACTTTGATTACAGAATGTGGCTCTTTCCCCAGGCGAGTGCTATCTGGTCTAATGTTCCATCATCCCTAAGGGAAGCAGCAGACACTCCATGGTCAGCGAGTAACACCCATCGCCAGCTCACTGAAGATGGTTAACCTGAAGGAATAGAGAACCGCCTAGGAGACAAACTTCTGGATGGATCTGTGGAGGAAATTCTAGATCAGGTTAGTTGATGTGGGCTATCCTGTTCTACATGTGAGTGACACCATTCTGTCTACATGCTGGAGTCCTAAGCTGAATACAAGGAAATACATCTCAGTCACAGCAACCTTCACCTTTGAAATGTGAACCAAAATAAGTCCTCCCTCCCTTGCTTCTGCGTCAGTTGTCACGAGTGCACTGAGAGAGCCCCATCCTAAGGGAAGCTGAATCTCACGTGGCGCATTCTCTGCGTTTTTCTCTGCAGCTTTTCTCTAAACCTAAAATTGATGTAAGATTTAAAATCTATCAAACAGAAAATATGAAGCTGGAAGGGGCCCACTGTGAGAGGCTGTTTTGGGGCCTCAGCAGACCCCATGAGGGGCACCCACAGAGCTGTTACTTGAAGCTATCACTTGGCCATGGGCATAGAACCTACAGGTGGGGCTCATCTCTGCAGGGAAGGGAGGGTCCCACTGTCTGGTGAGTGTTTGTTCTGCCCAGCACTGCCTTTCCCAGCATCATGACTATGGGTCACTCTTCAGAAGGGCGCGGCTCACAGGAAAGGCAACGAGGCAGGAGTGGGTATCGTTAGGAACAGTTGAGCTGGCATATGAGTAAGAATTATATTTTTGTCTGACAAAAATATCTCCCTCGTTTTATAAAGCAAATTGTGGCGAAGCCAGATGCAGTCAGTGCACTTGGCTGCCGACGAGGTCGACAGCTCGTTATCTGGGTGTGGAAACCTGGAGCCTTCAGCAGAATGCAGACGTTTTCGTGTTTAGCTAAACGGTTCCCAGGTTAGAGAATTCTGGGAAACGCTGGGGCTCAGCTTCTCACAGTGAACCAAACAGAGTGATCCTCAACTGAGGTACACCGGGATGGAGGTGCGGGCCGAGCCATGGGCAACACAGCGGTAGGAGCAACATCCGTGCTCCCCCGAGCTTTGTACAGAGAGGTCTGAGGGAATGCCAGCAGCATTTCTCTTTCCTTGAGAGAACAGAACCTGCTCGTGAGCGAGTCAGCTGGGCAGTCATTGTTAGTCAGCATTCCATGCGATAAAAATGCCTGGGCCAGTTATTTTTGTCACCTCCACACAAACTGGAGTCCCCTGGGAAGAAGGAACCAACCTCAACTGAGGAAGTGCCTCCATCAGATTGGCTTGTGGGCATCTCTGTGAGGCATTTTCATGGTTATTAATTGATAAGAACTCAGCCCACTGTGGGCGGTGCCGTCCCTAGGAAGATGGGCATGGACACTATAAGAAAAGTAGTGGAGCAAGGCAAAGAGAGAAAGCCAATGAGCAGCCTTCTTCTGGTGTCTGCTTGAGTTCCTCCCTTGGCTTCCCTCAGTGATGGACTATGATGTCTAAGTATACACAAAATAAATCCTTTCTTCCCCCAACTTGCTTTTGGGAGAGACAAAGTAACAGAAAGCAAACTAATACAATTTGTGAGATAATTTAGACAGAAAGATTTCTTTGGGCTCAGGGTTTCAGTCCATGGTTTCAGGCAGGGCGTGTTGCTCTAGGCTTGTGGAGAGGCAAGACAAGACAGAGAGACAAGAAAGGAGTCCTATCTCTCAAAGGTACCACCACCTTCCAGAAGGATCACAGACTGTGGACTAAGCCATTATCATGTAGGCCTTTGAGGTTATTTCAGATCCAAAAGTAACAGTCACTCAAGCTCTGCCTTTATGGAGTGAGTTGGGTGTCAGTAGTGGGACCCCTGGGGTGTGTTGCAGGAATAGAAGCCTGTGATCGGATTCCCTTCAGAAGCCAGAGACACCAGCAGAGGAATCAGAGATAAAGCCCAGTCATGTGACATGGTCACTAATGCAGCACAGGCACCTTGCAAGGCCTGAGTGGGCCTCATCCAGCTGCCGCTGTGGGCTAAAGAGGTATACAGAGGGAGGGGAGATAGTTCAGTGGGTAAAGGTGCCTGGCACGAAGCCTGGGAACCTGAGTTCAATCTCAGGGGCACCATGTGATGGAAGGAGAGACCAGATTCCTGAAAGACAGATTCCTCTGTCTGACCTCTGTATCCCTCTCTTTTTCTCTCTCTTTCTTGATTTCGTGAACACACACCAACATACACACAGACACACACACACACACACACAAATAATTTGTATTTTCTTAAAAGTTTTTGAGAGCAAGTGCAGGGCCAGCCAGGAAGGAGAATGCATGGCTGTCCCAGCTAGCCATATGCACTTCAAGAGTGTGTTTAATAAGTAGGCACTGAGCAGATAAATCACGTGACAGGAGACAGCCACCGCACACCCCGTCTTTCTCCTAAAAGCAAACCTAAGAGGACTTCTAGCGGCCTGGGCTTTGTGAGTGGCATGCAGATATGGAAGTGTCCATATGGCACAGTGTGCCCCGTGCTCCCAGCTTGACTCCCCGTGCTCCCAGATGGACTCCCCATGATGGTGGTTGCGTCCCTGTCTGGAATGCTCAGGATGACAGCCCCTCAGCATACGTGGCCATCGGGCACTTGCACCAGCTGCTCTGCTGAAGGAATCGTGGTTGGGCTTGAATTAATGTAGTTGCTGTGAGCAAGGCTGCTGTGGAGAAGCAGGGTGTGGCCTGTGGTGCTGTGACTGCTTTGCCTCCTAAGCCTACATTCTCACTGTCTTCAATGAAGCCACAACAGAACCTGTTTTCATGCCATCCTGGGGACTAGTGTGTCCTCTGAATCAGTACCTAGAAGAAGAGGAGAGAAGCCTGCAGCCCAGAGAGGATAGACTCTCCCGGGTCTTGCAGCTCTGAGTGAGGCTTGGCTGAGGCCTCTTGTTTCTACCTATGGCCTTCTGGTCTAAACTTCCAGGAAAAACAGACATGCATTCCCTTGGGTCTGTAAGAAGGCTAGTTGACAATGGTCCTACTTTCTGTAGCTACAATAAATAAACATTTGCCACGAACAAACAAATATATGTGGAGAAGAAGATGGAGAAAGAGGGAAAGAAGAAAGGAGAAAGTGGAAAGGAGAGGAGAGGAGAAAAAGAGAGAGAGAGAGAGAGAGAGAGAGAGAGAGAAACAGAGAGAGAGAAACAGAGAGAGAGAGAGACAGAGACAGAGAGACAGAGACAGAATACCAAGCTGGACTTTTTCTGGCCTTGGAGAATCCTAGGCACTAAACCATTTGAGCTGTGAGGGAGGAGAAGCTTTGTACAGGACAGGAAAAGTGACAGGTTCTAAAGACCTGATATCTGTTTCTCGGATTCTCTATGCTTAACCATGAAAAGATGATAATAAGGAAGAAAAGTAGGGATGTAAGGGAGGAGGCAGGGAGGAGGAGGCAGGGAGGAGGAGGCACAGAGGAGGTAGGGAGGAGGAGGCACAGAGGAGGCAGGGAGGAGGAGGCAGGGAGGAGGCAGGGAGGAGGAAGCAGGGAGGAGGCAGGGAGGAGGAAGCAGGGAGGAGGCAGGGAGGAGGCAGGGAGGAGGCAGGGAGGAGGCAGGGAGGAGGCAGGGAGGAGGCAGGGAGGAGGTGTAACTTTCCAGAAGCAATGAAGATATTCTGAATGGACATTTGTGCTGTCACACTATTGAGGCAATGGTCCCCAAGCAATCAGACTCTGCTCAGAAGCCATCTTCTGCTAAGAGAAGCAAAAGATGGGGCCATATAGCTAGGGCCACATAGGCCATATAGGGCCACATAGCTAGCCAAGCAGGAGTTTGTCTACCAGAAGTGGTTTTCACACAGTTGCAGAGTTGAAGCCAAAATGATGAGGTGGCAGGAGTGGCAGGACGACCCATTAACCAAACTGCTTAGTTTTCAAGTCACTGACCTTCTGCTTAACCCTAGGCCTCTGGTCAGAACCCCAGGATATATTGGGGGGGGGGGGCTCACTGGGGCTCTTTATGTGTTCTTCTTCCCACCGTGGCTGCACTGAATAAATCTGTTCTCTGCTTTTCATGACTTGTCTCATGGGGATGGGTAGCTGTCCTGTTGAGCAGCCAGCCCCCAGGCTCTTACCCTAACAACAGCAGGAAAGAAGGGAAGAGGAAAGGGAGGGAGAGAGAGAGGGAGGGAGGGAGGGAGGGAGGGAGGGAGGGAGGGAAGAAAGGAGGCGGAGAAGAGAGAGGGAGAAAAGAGAGGGAGGGAAGGAGGAAGGGAGAGAGGGAAGGGGAGAAGAGAGAGGGGGAGGGAGGGAAGAAAGAGGGAGGGAGAAAAGGAAGGAGAGAAGGAGGACGAAAGGAAGAAAGGAGTGAAGGGAAGGGAAGGAGGGAGAGCAGAAAGGAGGGAGGAGAGAGAAGGCAGTAAAAGAAAGAGAATGAAGAAAATGATTGCATCTGGGGGGAGGCTTTCCCGTCACTGGGACCCTGCACTAGCTCCCTGAGCCTAAAGGATGATTGCTGTCTAGGCAGAGGATCACAGAAGTGAAGCTGTTGAAAGTGAGCAGAGCACAGGGTTTTACCGGCCTCTCCTTCACATGCTTGCCCTGCCCATGTCTTAGCAGGGTGGCTTTAGCAGGGCCTTTTGGAAGTCTGACATTGGGAGAACCGTGTATCCTAGGCCTAATCTGAGCAAACAACCTGGAAAATTACCTCTTCTGGTCACCTGGTGGACATGTAGAGAGAGGGTAGTTAAACAGGGAGGACTGTCTGGCCCGCCTGGGAAGACCTTAGCTGCTAGGTAAGGAAGAGAAGTATCTCTGACCAACTGTTACCATCTTCCCCACAGAGCACTGTATTACCCTGAGCAGAGAAGCCCAGCCTAGTGGTACACTCTGCCCAAACCCTCAGAGCTTAGGGCTTGGTTGATGGCCCTGCAAGGAGGCATGGAGCACCTGCAAAGTGAGACCCAAACCAGGCCTCAGAGAGTAAGCTGGCCTATAACACACAGCCTCTTGGGTCAGATTTCTTGGCTTTGTGACCTTTCTGCTGGGATACAGGCCCTTCCTTTTACAGCTAGAAAGTTGGGAATTTTTAGAAAAATACATTGACCTGTCTGAGCCTCATCTGTAGAATGGGGTAGCAATTACCCATTGCCCATCATGGGGCTCCAAGAGGCAGACAGTGAGGACCACCTGGGTTGGTGCTCCCCAAAGGTGCTCCTCAGGACCAACCACTTGGCTTGGGAAGTGATTGGGAATGCCAATCTTAGGTCCTACTATGGACCCACTGGCTCAGGTACTCTGGGGAAGGGCCCAACAACCTGTTTTAAAGGAGACCTCCAAAGGCCAACATTGACTGAATTTGCTGCTGTGTGTGGGAGATTGCTGAGGGTGCTAATACCCTCCCTAACTCCTTTCCAGCTATGGTGCTGGATCCACAGAGGTCCCAGACCTGGAATCTTCCTTCATATCTTAGGAATATCCCTAAGCACCCTGGTTGCCCGCTGGAGCCTCAGCTCCTTCAGCTTTTAAACAAGGAGCTGCAGGTGACTGGAAGGCTTACAAAGAACATCTTACAGAAAGGCCTTGCCTTCAAGGCCAGTGCCCTGGTGTTGCCTAGTAACAGAACTTAGGCTGTGGCCAGGATCCTCATTTTCTTAAGCCAAGTGACAGAGGTTTTCCTTTCTAAGAAGTATCAAGACTCTAGCATGAATCTCCATTCCACTGTTATCCTCTCTGAGATAAGGCCCCAGTGACAGACAGGTCAGCTGCCAGAGGGCCTCTGATGCCCATCAGCTGCAGTTTGCAGAGGGTGAGGATCTCAGTGGCCCTGATCACAAAGGGGGACTGCGATGCACATATGGCTGGGCCTGACGGCCTCATCCTCCCTGCTTGTGTGCGATATTAACATAATGTCCCTTGCAAAAGTGATTACAGAGTCACAGGCACAGAGTCACAGAATGTCATTTGGTAGCTCCTTCCTTCTTCCACCAGCAACGGTGACTAAACAAGCTAATTAAATCAACACAGATTTGCACACAAGCTAGGCAGCTGGGCCCAGAGCACTGTGGCTGCTGCATAATCCTGCAGTGTGGGGGTTGGGGGGAACCTGACTAATGGGCTGTGGGGGGCAGCTCACCCCAGGGCCAGGGCTCTGCCTGGCAAGTCTGTATAGGAAAGGCTGCTTGCATTCTTGGGAAACCAGGGCCTATGCCTGCATGTCAGCCTTGCCAGTCTTACTGTGGAGTTGAAGAAGGGGTCACCGCGTGTGTCCCCCATGGTTTCTGGAGAAGCATGGAGGCCACCTTTATCCAAGTATCAATTCTGTCACATGCTGTAGCTTCTTAACACTTGAGATCTCTTAGTCAACGTCCCCATTGATAAGACGGGGTTGGTGTCTGGTTTTATGCTTGACGCTATGGGGAAATTTTACTGATGGTAACATAAAGTTAACATCATATAACACGTGACACGGCTGGTGTTCTGTAAACTGGGTTGTCATTATTTCTCTTCTTGTTCATGGAATGCCACCATGGACCTTCTCTGGACTGGGACCAGGCTCTGGGGATGCAAAGCCCAGAATGTGCCTATCCTTGCCTTCAAGGGGCACATAATAAAACGGAGTGACAGATGAGTCACCTGTCCAATGGTGGGGTCTGTGGGAGATGAAGAGAGTGAGGATGTGCAGCCCTGGGGACTTGGGATCCAGTCCTAAAGGGGTTGATGCTGCAGGATTGCACTCCCACGACAGCCCGCTCCAGAAGCTGGAGTCCCCTGAGGGACAAACGGACACCTGCTGCCCAGGAGGATATAAGCTGGCAGGTCTTGGCTCCAAGGCACAGAAGCAGTAGAGACTGTGGAGAAGTTCTGCAGGGCATAGGGAAGAAAGTGGGGGGGGGGGGCACGAGGCAGTCTCCAGCATAGGGTGGTGGCTGCCCCTCCAGAGGGACTTCCTAAGCTCTCCTACAGCTGTGCAGGAGAGGACCCACTGGACCAGCAGCTTCCTTTTGTTGTCATATGTAATGCTGTCACAGCTACAGCACCCTGAAGTGTTGATGACCGCATGCTTGTCATTTAAATCCCTCACTGGAAAACAAAACAAAACAAAATTGTAAAATGTCCATCCTTGAAAGCTAGTGACCATGGACAGGAATGTGTAGACAAAATGAAAACTAAACCATGTCACGTGCTGCCAGCCGAGCGCTGTTACTTCGTGCAGACTCACAGGAGTGGTGAGGGTCTGGGGAGCTAGAAGATCAGTGGGTGTTGGAGAAGTTCACCCTGTCGCTGGGGAGGTTTTCTTCTGGACAAGCAGAGGGAAGCTGAGGAGGGATGGTGTCCTCCCTGGTCACTTCGGCAGTCACTGATAATGGGGTGCCCAGTGCCTCCTCCATGTTTTTGTATTGCATGGCTAAATCCCTGTGTAGTGGGGTGTGCACTGGCCTCTGTTCTTGTACTCCACACATAATCACCACCCCCTAGCCCCATGCTTTGGGAATTGCTGACCACAGTGACCTTGGCGGCCATACTCTTTCCAGTCTTGTGAGTTTATCACCTCTCTACATGGGAGGATTGACCAGATGTGACTGTCTGGCCACTGCACAGATCCTCCTAGTAATGTAGCCTATGTGAGAGTTCTGAGAGGCGCCATGCACAGACATGGCGCCCCCAGAGTGCCAGCAGAGCAGTGGCAACTGGTTGGCACTTCATCACTGCTCAACACCACTACCGTGTCTCCCAGCCATGTGACAATCTGTAGGACATCAGATGGGCTGTGAGCGCTGTGTCTCCTCATCAGCGCTCTCAGAGGCTGGGGAGATCAAACAGAAGCTGAGGCCCTCTTCTTGTCCTTCTTGCTATTTCCGTAGAACTCAGCCCGCAGAGGGTCAGATCTTTATGTTTGCCCAGTTAAATTTTACCTTATTACAAACAACCTTCATCTCGAATGTAAAGCTCTAAAATTAATTTTGGAGTAGCATGGAAGTGATACTGAAGGAGTTCGAGGAGCTCTGTTTCCCAGTGTTCCCCACCTCTACCTCAGTGGAGGCTAAAAAACTCCATGAGCCAAGAAGGGCCCAGGGGTTATATGAGCGAGAAGCCAGGGCCTAGAATGTCTTCTTGGGCTAGTTCCCATTGCTGTAACAAAATGCCCAAGGCCAGATGCTTGATAAGGAAAAAATGTTTGTTTAGCTCATAGGTCTAGAGGCTGAAAATTCAAACAGCATGACACCAGCTCTGACCTGTCACCTCGTGGCTGATGGCACCGGAGTTCACACAGCAAGACAGGAGCCTGAGAGCTGGAAGGCGCTTGTCTTCCTTTTATAACAACTTTCTATGGAGAACTAAGGTCCCACGGGAGCTAGACCCCACCCCCACCAGGCCCCCCACCTCTTACCATACTGAGTACAGTCTCCAGCACACAAGCCTTGGAGGACACATCCAAACCTCCAGAATGGATGGTGGCCCATCTGCCTCCTGCCCTTCTCAGCCCAGTTAAACTCACTAGGCCCTTGAGGTGTGGCAGAAATTCCAACTCCTGCCCTGTCACACACACACCCTTGACTGAGGTCCACGTCACAACCTTAACAGACAGGAGAGACAAAACACTAGGAAACAAAATACCAAAAGCGAACCTGGGAGTCACGGCTGCCCATTCCCGGGCTGCTGGGAACGAGCAGCCTCTCCGTGCCTCAGCTTCCTCTTCTGTAAAATAAGGACAGTGTAGTGAGCCGTGGAGGGAACCGACTCACACAGTCTGCCCAGGGCGAGCCCACAGAGGGAGGTGTGGGGTATTTAAGGGCTCATGGCTCTCCTTCCAAGCTTGCATAGAAACTTGGGCTTTACTGGAGGTGACACGGGCTCTGGAATCAGCTCCTCTGTTCTGATAAGGAAGCAGCACAACCTTTGGCTCTCACAGAAGACTGGCTCCTGCATCTCCACAAATCCCCCAGTCGAAAGTGTCTGAGCCCTTTATGCATGATGGCACAGTAAGTTCATGGGCCTTACACACCCTCCCGTGCACTCTAACCTCTTCTTGTGGGTTTATAATCCCTAAGGCAGGGTGACTGCTGTATAGATGGCACACTGTTCTGCTGGGCTGTTTTTTGGGAACAGTGACAGAAAACAAGCTGCAGGGTTGCTACCAGAGAACATTTTCCACAAGTGCTTTCTTTTTGCAGTCGGTTAAGTCCGGGGCTGCAGACCCCACAGGGATACAGGGTGACTGAGCAGCATGTGACCTGGATTAGCAGCTCTTAACCTCTTCACATTCCACTCAGTCGGGAGGAAAAATCCCACAGGAAAGCACGCCCCAGGCCAGCTGCTTCAGACACCCTGGAGGTGACAGCCAGGTGAAAACCAGAGTCTCAACACAAAAGAACAGATTCAAGGTCTGTACAGTTATCAGCACAGCCCTGGGCAAGTCACCCACCGATGCCTTGGTCCCCACAGCCCAAAGGCAGCAATAATTCCACACCCTCCATTGAAAAGGCAAATTCAGATAGAACTGGAAGAAGCAGAGCCTCCAGACAAGTTGGTATTTACAAGATAACACCGAGGCAAATCCTCTCAGCCTCAAGATCCTAGCATTTTCTTACCCGTTCATTGCTCCACATTTGCTGGGTGTTCGTTAAGCCCCACCTTGCCATAGGAAAATTGTAAGCATGCCAGGCACAGCTGCTTCACAAATATGATGAAGTTATTCAAAGCAGGCCTCACCTGCAAACCCAGATGCTTTCCCGGCCCATTCTTCACTGTTATTTTTGGAAGGAGGAGGGAGTCTTTTGGTGAGGCTGGGCACCAACCCAGATGGGAAGGGAGACAATCTTTGAGAGCTATCCCTTTCCAGAAGCAGCTGCTCGCCTGTCTGGGGGGAGCTGCTTTGAGACCCTATAAGCCTGCCCTGGCTGCAAGAATCTTAGTTGATAATTCTTCAGTGCCGGTGCGGGAGGAAGTGGATGTTTCAGGATGGACTCGGGAAAACTGGACTCCAAGCTCACTTGTGGTGAGGCTGGAAGCATCCGCTTCCACTTCTCCAGGCCTTGGTGGCCTTCTGTACAGTGGGAGTGGCACAGCTACCCTCTTACCTCATTCACTCCTCCTGTTGTGGCTCCAGGGAGGCACTTGGGGGAGGTTCTGTGTCCCTTTCCTGTGGCCCTCACAACATCACCACAGACTGGGTGTTTATTAACCGTGTGGTTCTGGAGGCTGCACGTGTAAGCAAGCACACTCCTGGGCAGCTCCAGTGTGAATCTTTCTCTTCTCCTGCAGCCACCATGGCTGCTGGCATTGCCTAGCTTGTGAATGCATGGCTTCAAGCTCTGCCTCCTGCCAATGCCTCCTCCTCTCCTGCTGTCTCCCCGGGGATGTGGGGATCAGCCAGAAAATCCAGGTTGATTTCATCTTCAGACCTGTCTTAGTCTATTTTCTGTTGCTATAACAGAATACCACAAACTGAGGACTGAGGGTTTTTGTTTTTGTTTGTTTGTTTGTTTGTTTGTTTTTAAAGGAAGAGGAAGTGCTTTTATTTAGCTCACTGTTCTGGAGTCTGGAAAGTCCAGAAACATGATACCAGCATTGAGGAAGGGCCATTATCACCACCACCACCATCCATATTTTATGTTCAAGCATTTTGGGAGATACCCACTCAGGTTGAGTGTCCCCAGGCCAACCTGGCAAATTTTGATACTGGATTTCTGAGTTTGGAAATATTAGCATATATGTTGAGCTATTTCAGGAAAGAGTCCAAAGTTTAAACATGAATTTAACCTTTTTTTTTCAAAATAGATCTAATACACAGCCTGAAGATGATTTTATCCAATTGCTTTGCCACACCTGTTTTGACTGAGACAATCTGGGAGGCCAGGCATGGGGTCTCCACCTGTGAAGTAACATCGATCTTCCTTTCAAGTTTGGGAGGAATTGGGGATCTGGGGATTTTGGATTTGGGGATTTCAGATTTGGGATCACCCCTGTTTACAGTCTTACAAAAGACTCCCGAATGTGTGTGGGGGGGGGAGAGGGGAGAGGTCGGCAGGAAGGGCAGGAGAGAAGAAAGTTTGAAGGGAGTGGCTGAGCCAAAGAAAGAGGTTGTGGTGTCCAGAGGCTCTGGTGTTAGGCTTGGCCCTGGCTGAAGCACCGCTGGGAAGATGGGGAGCAGAAAGAAGAGGGGCTGCAGGCCAGCTGTGCACACAGGGAGGTCTTAATGTGCACCGTCCTCCCCCAGGACCAACCACTGCCATCCACATTTCCTGACATGACGATGCCAGTCTCCCAGGCTCCCCACCTCCTGCCCTCCACAGTGGTCACAGCTAACTCTGCTCCTAACCATCAACTCCTGCCCAGCCCTCAGACCTAGGCCCCACCTCCTGTCTGATCCCCCAGGGAAACCGGCCACATTTGGCTCCTGCCCATGACTAGTCCTCTTGCCAGTTCTCCACATTGACTTTTCCCAGCTCCTCCCTAGTTAAAGCTATCCATCCCTTCTCAACTAACACAAGTTAGAGAGGAAATGAATTTCAGCCACATCTGCCCCATGTGTTAATTAGTTTTATGTCACTGTGACTGCCAAATAGCATGGTGGATGGAGGAGGACATGGAGGATGGAGGAGGACATGGAGGATGGAGGAGGACATGGAGGATGGAGGAAGACATGGAGGATGGAGAAGGACATGGAGGATGGAGAAGGACATGAAGGATGGAGGAGGACATGGAGGATGGAGGAGGACATGGAGGATGGAGGAGGACATGGAGGATGGAGGAGGACATGGAGGATGGAGGAAGACATGGAGGATGGAGAAGGACATGGAGGATGGAGAAGGACATGAAGGATGGAGGAGGACATGGAGGGTGGAGGAGGACATGGAGGATGTAGGAGGACATGGAGGATGGAGGAAGACATGGAGGATGGAGGAGGACATGGAGGATGGAGGAGGACATGGAGGATGGAGGAAGACATGGAGGATGGAGAAGGACATGGAGGATGGAGGAAGACATGGAGGATGGAGGAGGACATGGAGGATGGAGGAGGACATGGAGGATGGAGGAGGACATGGAGGATGGAGGAGGACATGGAGGATGGAGGAGGACATGGAGGATGGAGGAAGACATGGAGGATGGAGAAGGACATGGAGGATGGAGGAAGACATGGAGGATGGAGGAGGACATGGAGGATGGAGGAAGACATGGAGGATGGAGAAGGACATGGAGGATGGAGGAAGACATGGAGGATGGAGGAGGACATGGAGGATGGAGGAGGACATGGAGGATGGAGGAGGACATGGAGGATGGAGGAGGACATGGAGGATGGAGAAGGACATGGAGGATGGAGGAGAACATGAAGGATGGAGGAGGACATGGAGGATGGAGGAAGACATGGAGGATGGAGGAGGACATGGAGGATGGAGGAGGACATGGAGGATGGAGGAAGACATGGAGGATGGAGGAGGACATGGAGGATGGAGGAGGACATGGAGGATGGAGGAAGACATGGAGGATGGAGGAGGACATGGAGGATGGAGGAGGACATGGAGGATGGAGGAAGACATGGAGGATGGAGAAGGACATGGAGGATGGAGAAGGACATGGAGGATGGAGGAGGACATGGAGGATGGAGGAGGACATGGAGGATGGAGGAGGACATGGAGGATGGAGGAGGACATGGAGGATGGAGGAGGACATGGAGGATGGAGGAGGACATGGAGGATGGAGGAGGACATGGAGGATGGAGGAGGACATGGAGGATGGAGGAGGACATGGAGGATGGAGGAGGACATGGAGGATGGAGGAGGACATGGAGGATGGAGAAGGACATGGAGGATGGAGGAGGACATGGAGGATGGAGGAAGACATGGAGGATGGAGGAGGACATGGAGGATGGAGGAGGACATGGAGGATGGAGGAGGACATGGAGGATGGAGGAGGACATGGAGGATGGAGGAGGACATGGAGGATGGAGGAGGACATGGAGGATGGAGGAGGACATGGAGGATGGAGGAGGACATGGAGGATGGAGGAGGACATGGAGGATGGAGGAAGACATGGAGGATGGAGGAAGACATGGAGGATGGAGGAGGACATGGAGGATGGAGGAAGACATGGAGGATGGAGGAAGACATGGAGGATGGAGGAGGACATGGAGGATGGAGGAAGACATGGAGGATGGAGGAAGACATGGAGGATGGAGGAGGACATGGATGGGGAGGACATGGTGGATGGGGGAGGACATGGAGGATGGAGGAGGACATGGATGGGGAGGACATGGTGGATGGGGGAGGACATGGTGGATGGAGGAGGACATGGAGGATGGAGGAGGACATGGAGGATGGAGGAGGACATGGAGGATGAAGGAGGACATGGAAGATTGAGAAGGTCAGGGCACACCAGATTAATCTCATGGGCATGCACTTGGTCTCTGTGATCTGCCTGCTACAAGCAGGCATCAGTAGATTTATTGCTCAGTTGAACTAAACCTACTTTTCTTAGTAAAGAGCAAAGCAAGATTGATTTTGAGAGCACAGTGCCCCTGAGATTTTAAAAAGTACAAATCGTCCTAAGTCAGCACAGGTGTCCTTGTAATGAGGACAGAGGGATAGCAGCATTTCTCTGTAGCTCTGTGTGCAGGGTAGGGCCTCAAACTCTGCATTTCTAAGGAGCTTGGATAACATTACAAGTCCCTGGAGTAGCAGGGTACCGTGACATTCCTAACACATGAGAGAGCCCAACCACCCAGGTTACCCACGTACAGAGGTGATGCCTCTCCCATCCTGCCAAATGGAATCTTCTAGGTCACAGGTGTTCTCAGGGGACTACCTTGCCTAGTGTTGCCAGTAGAAAGTCTTTTGTTTGGCGGATATCTCTCCTCCGGTTGATTCAAGGAAAAGGAAACATGATCAACAAGGGAACCTTGGGGAGGAGTGGGGTGAGATAGGGGGAGGGTGGGGCAGTAGTTGGGTGGGGGCCAGGCTTAAATGTTTTACCCTTTGTAGAAGCTTACTCTCTGACCTGGAATGAATTGTCTCACGAGGTTTTTGAAGGGGGAAGCGCACAAGAGATGACAAGGTTTTGGCTTAAGACAACCTGAGTCACAAACCCTAAGCTGGAAACGGGCTGCTTCCAGCCTCCTTTGTGGTCACGCTCGTGTTTCCAGCCTGCATATTATTTTGCAGCCCTGAAGGAACAGCCTTTGCCTTTGCAGGTCAGGGATCACAGAGGAAGCAGAAGCAACTGGAGTTGGCAAGCAGACCTTGGGTGATGCTCACCTGGGCTCCTAAGCAGGAAGTACAGGTGTGGGTAGAGGACCCCCTGGGGTTTGCAGATTTCTTCTGTGTCCCTCAGCTCCTCATCCTCATCTGCCGGTGAGAAAGATTCTTAGAGGCTCCCACCCATTCAAACACACCAGACTTGGTGACACAACACTCCCTGTGTTGGGCAGGGGCAGCCAGTACAATAGGCTGCAAAAAGAGGCCCTCTCATCCTTCCAACACAGCCCCTCTCCTGCTACCTTTCCAAAGCACTATTTATCAGAGTCAGGAAGAACAGAGAGGTCCCCTCTCCAGTGCAGCTCTGAGCAGCCCAGGACCAAGGAAGAAAGGAGGAGGTGGTGTGCCCAGTCCCAGTGGCCTGGCTGCTAAAGTTTTCAAAGTGCCAGCTCCAGAGAGTATAGTTCAAGACAGGTATACTTAAATAGTGAAAGGTTTGGGATGTACAGTTCAGGAGGGATCCTAAGAAAGATTACTGGAGAGTTATGAAGCATTTTTAACTCCGTGGACAGGGAAAGAAGCAGCATGGCAGGGCCTCTGAAGAGAAGGTCAGAATCCCGTGTGGATAGCGGCTTCCTCGTTAGACAGGATTGGTAAGAACCGAAGCTATTTATTGTTAGTGTCTGTTTCTTGCTTTAATACATGCAAATTTGAGCCTGCAAGAGTTGGGCCAGGACAATCACACACTAAAATCTTTCAATATGTATTTTTATTTTGCCCACAGACAGGGTAATGTCCTGACAGCACAAGATGTATGCACTGTGTGGCATCTGCCCCAATCAGCCAGTGTAGGATGCAGGCTGAAGTGTAAATGCGATGGTGCAATGGATAACGGCCAACCAGGCATCGAGGATGACTGTGGCTGGCCACTCGGTCCAGCACTTTCTGTACAGGAGGACCAGGCAGAATGGAGACTAGAGTCACGGCTTCCAAAGTCTCAGTGTCTACCTCTGCTCTGCCATTCTCAAGTGGCAAGCCTTCCCAGCCAGCAAAATGTCACCCAGTCATCTGAGGGTTCAGAGCGGTCACATGCAGAAAGTGCTGAGCATTGGTTTAGATGCGCAAGACTCCTAAATGCCAGCAAATATACATAGGTGTTATGTCTAGCTCTGTGCCACCTGGAAGGGTCCCCTGGACGTCAGAATCCATCCCAAGCAGGACGATGATAACGGCCCTGATCCCACGCCCACCCAGTTTTTCCTGTTTTCTGCTTGTTTTTCTCTCTTTTGTTGTTAAGGTTCCAGGGGTGGAACCCAGGGCCCCGTGCATGCTACCTGTTAGTTCCTGCCAGCCCAGGCATTTCTCTTAGTAGATGACTAACCTCCACCAGCCGCTCAAGGACAAAACTCTAAAGTTTGAGACACAACGCACCCCAAACCTTATGAGTGCCACGGTCAGAATCCATGGGGATCTGACCAGTTCTCACCAACCCATGACTATCAGTCACCCCACCTGAAGCCCTGGCCTCCACCCTCACCCAAAGATACACAGGTACAAGCAGGTGTTTATGCACAAGCACGAGCACGCATGTAACATGTAGAGGCAGTGGTTTATAGGTGTTTGGGTTTTGAGAGACTGGATGGAGAGCTGACTTGTCTAGGCTGGCAGGTAAATGAGCTCCTGGAGTGCCCTGTCTCTGTCCCACCAGCTCTGTGTTACAGGGGCATCCTGCTGCTAAACCTGGCTTTTTCTTAGGTGGGGGCTGGGGATCTGAACTCACGCTCTTTCTTAAACAGCAGACACTTTATGAACAGCACCGTCTCCACAGTGCCCAAGTCACTCCACTGCTCAGTGTGCTCTCTGGTCTCCTACATCACTCTGAAAACAGCACCCACACCTTCACCTAACCACACTGTTCCATGGGACCTGAGGTTATGGACTGAATTATGTCTCTGGACAAATTCATATGTGGAAGCTCTAACCCCTCAGTGAGATCGTATTTGGGGAAATGTCCTTAAAAGGGGGCAGTTCTGGTTAGATGAAGTTGTGAGGATGGGACTCTAATCTAATGGGAGTCAAGTCTTTATCAGAAAAGACATCATCATGTTCTGACCCAGCTCCTTGAGGAAACCAAAGACCAAATGGCTGTTCCTTGCTGAATCTCTCAGCAGCCAAAGTGACATTGACTGGCACATGTCTACCTTCCACTTCACTGCACAGTAGACAATACAATGTGTGTGTTGAGTGGCTGAGCAATCAGTAGGCATTGTTGATGCTTTTTGACAAAGAAGGATGTCTATGCACATGTGCATACATGTGACATGAATGTATATCTGCATCAAGATGTAGTTTGGATGTTGAGTGTCCCACAGAGACAGGTGTTACAGCCCTGGTTCCTAAAAGCTGTGCTCTTGAAAGGAATGGAACCCTTGACAGCTGGGATGACTTGTGTCACTGGGCCATGACCTTAAATGCTGTTGTGGGGTCTCCATCCCCCCCTTTTTTTTCTTTGTTGCCCAGCAACAAGGGTGAGTGATTTGCTTCAACTACACACTTCTGTCATGGTACCTGAACCCCAAACAGTGGAACCCACTGGATCATGGACCCCAGTCTGACTCCAAAGGCAAACTAAAATAAACCTTTTCTCTCTATAAATTGGTTGTCTAAAGCATTTTATTACAGTACTGGAACACTTACTGATATAAACATGCAAAGACATTCACCTCTGTATACCTACGTCAGCGTCTTCACCTGTTTATAAAGCATAATGCAAAATGCACATCTTATGAAGAAATCCAAGCCAAGATTTTTTTTTCTGGCTCTGTTTGCCTAAGGAACCCTACAAGGAAAGCAGCATCATATTTGAAGAGACACAAACCCAGGGTCATACAACTACCAACTCCGTTGGAGTCCAAATTCCTGACTGGGCTAGGTTGCTGTGAATGTTGGTTTTAGCTAGTTAGTTTAACACATTCTAGACTCCCAGCTCTTTGGCCGTGTCTACGGAGACATTTCTTGACTACATCACTTGAGATAGAAAGACATGCCCACCGTGGGCGGCACCTTTCCCAAGGAAGGGGGACTCTATTTTTTTTTTATTTACTTTATATAAAAAGTGAACATTATGATTATTTATCAGAGAAAAAAAACAGGAAGATGCCCAGACAGTTAGAATTTTAGATATTAACTATAGAGAGGAGTCCAAAAATCTTAGAGAGAGTTGGATCTTCAAGATTTTCTTGCCCAGAATCCACCAGAAGTTGTGCCACTGCTCCTTCAGCCCCTTGGGCAGACATCATTAATAGATCACAGAACTGTCTTCCCACTGGATTTCTGTGTTCTTGGTTTTGCACAAAGTCTCGGCTACACAACTGAAGTGGCTTATCACCCCAGATAAGTCTCGCTCCCATCAACTTTGCAGTGGTCATCTAAATCTGAGAGGAGTGTTTGTTTTGTTTGTCTCTAATTACAGAGCATGCCAACAGGACTGGACACCCACAGGGCTTGTGTTCAGATATGGTCAGACATTAAACTGGCAGGATCTCAGCCATCATTTTCAATATGAAATCAGATCAGAAGTTATTAGTCTATGACCTTTCAATACTGCTGACTATTTTGAAAGATTGTGATCTTTTAAGCCAAAATCAATAAGATGAGGGACAGGTGTTAGGTGAATACCAGCTGCCAGCAGGGTGCCAAATGGAATCAACTGGAATCAAGAGAGCAAGAAGCAGTCCTTGCCTTTGGGACCAAGCGACAATTATGAAAACTTGAAATGGAGGAGCAGTTCCCGTGGCAGGAGGTAAGGAGGGAGACATGCAAAGCTGGAAAGTGCAGAAGGCTCTGGTGCTCCCTGCAGAAGGCCCTGGTGCTCCCTGCAAGAGCCCCACATCTGTAGCCACAAACAGAACCCAACAACCTCAGGTAAGGCAACCCCAGCCCCAGCCTCAAGACCAAATCCTGATTGTCTAAGCCAAATGTGTAGTAATCTCGTCTCTTCACGTGGAAAGAGAAAAGGCAAGGAGATCTGACAGTCCTCCTGTGGAACTCTGGGTAGTTCACTCACTTGCAAAAAGGAAAGACACAGGAAAAGTCATTGTGCTTCCATGTGACCAGAAGCATTCAGACTGCCATGGGAAGTGCCTTTTCTCCTCCCTTCCACAGATGGAAGGTAGTTAGAGAAAACTCTCTAACTCATAGGTACCACCCTGACTCTTTGTATTGTGTGGGAACAGAACTGGACCCTCACACAGAGGCCTCTACCTCCAAACAAAATATATTCCTGGTATCTGGACCCCAACTCTGGCAAAGCATTGTTTTCTTTACTGTGAATGTGTCCCCTAAGTTGGAAATCCCCCCCACACCCCCCAAAAAAAACCTCCTTAACTCTTCTTCCAAGAATGTGGCAATGTGTTATTACGGGAGAACAGCTGTTAAGAACAGATATCTAATACAGAAGTTTAACTCAGGGGGAAAACTGGGGAAGGAGGGGGAAGAAGTAAGTGGGAGGGAGTGCTGAGAGCAGCCTCATTATCACACCAGGCTGTGACCAGGGTGAGGGGCAGGGAAGGGTGTGGGATGGAAACACCCAGGGCCTCCATGCTGCCTCCGTGGGGTTGATGGGAGCATCCATCCTTCAGCTAAAGTCATCAACCGTAAAGTCAGGATGTGTCCTGGGATGGCCGAACAGTGGAGGTGTCACCTGCACTCGGGTTAGGAGCAGCACAAGGGAGGTGAGGCCTCTCTGCAGGGACAGTGGGAGTAGTCACTTCCTTGAGCTGTAACAAAATTCTCTGCTTTGGAACCCCCAGAGGCAACTGGGAAATCATGTTCCCTGACTGGCAGGAAGGCCTGGCAGGGGAAACAAGGGCTATTACTACCCTGCCCTGCTCCACTGGGCAGGCTTAGCAATAAAACCCTTTACTTTTCTCTTCTTTTTTTTTCCTAAAGATTTATTTATTAATTATGTATGAGTACACTGTCTTCAGACACACACCAGAAGAAGGCACTAGATCCCATTACAGATGGTTGTGAGCCACCATGTGGTTGCTGGGAATTGAACTCGGGACCTCTGGAAGAGCAGTCAGTGCTCTTAACCCTTTTTGAGCAACCCTTTTTGGCAAAGCCAACTCAGCCCACTCATACTTCAGGCAAAGATGCTTTTGCTGACAACTGGGACTTGAAGAAAGAGCCAGTTCCTGTGACGTCGTTTATATGGTACTGACCATGCTGGCATAAGAAAATCTGAGCTCCCAAGGCATAGGGCTCCAAGAGCCACCTATGCCTGGATATGGGAGTATTCTACAAGCCACCAGCTGTATATTTGGAGCAATATGAGGCCCTTTTACCTGGTTCCCACAAACCAGGGGTGAAACAGTTGGCCTGTGTCACTCTGCAAAATCCTATAGCTCAGACCAGAGGGCAATTGACTGACTTATCCCTGCCTGCCAGCTCCAGACTGCGTCAGGAGCCAGGCTCCTGCTCTCTTCTTTCTCTGCCTTATCAGCATGTGGAGGCATAATGTGGTCGGCAGAATGCCAGGGAGACAGAGCACACCAGAGACAGTCCTTCATCTGTTATAGATCCCCTTCACCGTCACAACCTCCCTATCGGCTGGACACATCTCAGTTTTACAGAAATCAAAGAGGTTTAACCAGCTTCATGCCCTGCACTCCGGATGACCGCTCCGTAAACAAGGACCAGGGTGGGAAGAATGTGAGCCTTCTTCCTATGAGAATGAAGAGACCTCATTGGTCACATGGCCACTGGGTTACAAGGAGGGCTGAGAAATGGAAGCTCTATGGGCATGTATGGTGCAGCTGGCTAAGTCACCACCTGCCTGGGGTGAGGCTTGCCCAGTCTGCTGTGATGGTTTGTATTGCTATTCAAGGATGCACTGTGTCTGACTTATGCTAGTACAGCTGTCACTCAAGACTCAGTTCACCTTGACTGAGATGTTCTTGTTTCTCCATGTGGCTAGGCCCAACAGTACCTCTCAATACATGGATCCTGAGACTTCCTCTATTTCAGCTTTTACCTTGTATTATTATAGGATGCTTCCCTAGGCCCAATACATACTTTCGAGCATAGTTTGTTTGGCCCATACAGTATTAAAAGAAGAAAAAGGAGACACAAACTTCCAACCATGGGCTGAAGAGATAACCCAGTCTACAACATATCTGCCTTGCAAGTGTGAATGTTGAAATCCCTGGAATCCATGTTCAAAAGGCCAAGCATGAGGATGTTCCAGAACTGGGAAGACAGAAACAAATCGTTGGGATTTTCTAGCCAGTCTAGTTGAAAGAGCAAGCTCCAGACTAGCCAGACTAGTGAGAAAGCATGTCTCAAAAAAAAAAAAAAAAAAAAAAAAAAAAAAAAATGCAGATGGGAGTCAACAAGGTGGCCCTAGCTAAATGTCCTTGCTGTTCAAGCCTGACATTCTGGGTTTAATCCCAGAGTTTATGTAAATGTGGACAGAGAGAAGCAACTCCACAAAACTACCCTCATGTCTCCACATGCATGCCACGGCGTGAATACCCAACATGCATCCATATACTAATAATAAATTTAAAATTCTTAGCCAGGTAGTAGTGGCACACATGTTGAATCCCAGCACTTGAGAGGCAGAAGCAGTCGGATCTCTGAGTTTGAGACCAGCCTGGTCTACAGAGGGAGTTCCAGGACAACCACAGAGAAACCCTGTCTTAAAAAACAAAACAAAACTTGTAAAGGTGGATGGTATTTGAGAAATGACACCCAAAGCTGACCTCTGCCGTCCATGTACACTCACATACTTGTGCAAATGTACTCCTTTCGTGCACCTTCACACACAGGCGTGTGCACACTCATACACACCTGATACAGATATACGGCTCTACTTAAAAACCTAACTTAAATAAACCCCAGAGTCATTCTGGCATAGTCACAGTCAACTGAGGCTAAGTAGCTCATCAACCCCTGGACAGCATGAACACTCTGTTCCCGTGGTGTCTGCCACCTCTAGCATCTCCCGCTCCATCCAGTTCCTGTTTCTGGTGTCTTCCTGGTCCCTAGCCTCTCCTCTTGACCAGGCTTCCTTGAGAGCCGGGTGGATCTCCCTGGGTGCTCTGGACACACGGTGGGCGAGCAGAAGCATTGAGTGTGGGAGCTGTAGCTGTCGTGGCAGAAACCAAGGATTCTAAAGAGATGCTTGGATATCAGGCTACTGTATCAATGGTTCCCATGAGTTGATCCCCCAGGAGTTTCAGTCTGGATGAAGGAAGAGGGAAGAAGCTGAAGATCAGTGCTGGCCAGAGGGGGAACTTGTCTCCAGGTAGAGATTTCACTCAGTTCTGATACGTGATACAGCATTTTTACACAACCACACAACCATAGATGAGACAGTGATGACCATGATGGGTGGGACCCCACTTCCGAGGACTTCATACCTCTCACCCTTTGTTCAATCCTCAGCTTCTTGTCAGGACCCCAAAGGTGGACTTGGTAGGGGCCAATCACTCACTGTCCCTCTTCTAATGTGGCTGCATTGAATAAATTTTTTTTCTGCTTTTTTACCATTGCCTGTCTATTTGACCTTGGGCCTATTGAGGACCAGTGACTGAGCCAGCATGTTCGGGCTGCCAGGGCCCAGGCTGACTCTGACAACTCTGGTAACAACCAGGCTTCTGGGCTAGAAAGAATTATCTGGACAAATGCTGGGCAGAAGAACCCCCCAAAAAGTAATAGAAGCTATTTCTCTGCTCACAAAAGGGCCCCACTTGGAAGGCAGCCGAAGTTTAGGGAACTCCTACAGGTGATAGATTGGGACCCCTCCCTGTTAGGAGAACTTAGAGGTGAAACTTGCCTGCTCAAGGTTCACCTCCATTGTGGAAAGCCATTGAGGGAAAGTAACAGGACCTAAGGGCCTGGTTCATCTGGGGCCATGGGGTTGAGGCTCCTATTTCAAGGGCTGATTTCCTGAGCCACGGCATGGACAGGCTACCCGGGGCCTTATCTCGTGCTGTGGAAAACAAGGCAGTGACTGTTTCCTGTGGTTTTCTGCATAGGATCCAGTCCCATCCATCCTCCCAGGTGTTGTCTCTGGGTAGCGTTCTGCCTTTCCTGTCTCTGGCTGGAGGACAATGATGCCTGATTGCTTTCTGACACCGGGACAGGCCTTCTTTTCTGTTGCAGATAGGGAGAGGGTAGAAGAAATACCTTCTAAAATGCCTGAACACCCTCTGCTTCAAGTAGGGTGGGCAAGGGGGTGAAAAATGAAGGGAGTGAGATAGAAGGCCTGGCAGCCTCGGGAACCAGGCCAAAAAGAGCAAAGGGCTGGAGCCTGGCATTTGTCTATTGTCCTCTTATGGTATTGCTGAGTCATGGGGCCTTTTGTAATACAGGATGGGGAGGGATCCATTCTCAGAAAGCCTCCATCCCTCTCTGTCCAAGCCCTGGGCATTTGCTTTCCCCTGACATCTAACTGATGTCATCATTTTGATTTAGTAAACAGACTGTTTCCAGGCCAAGGTGATGGCGACCTCTGACAGCACAAGCTGCCACAACGAACTCTGTCATGGGGTGGGGGTTCTCATTTCCCATTGCCACCCCTCTGATTAGCACTGACAGTAAGAGATGAGGCAGGGTAGACAAGCTGAACAGAGAGTGGGAAGTAAAGAAATAAGGAGGAAACGAGATAGAGGGAGGACTCAGAGGTGCTCGGAATAACAGAGCTGCCCAGGGAGCTACCCAGAGCCAGCCCCAGCCCCGGCTATTAATAGACCTGTGCACAGGCGACGCGCTGCCAGCATTTCTGATACCCACTAAGGATCTCCAGAGAGAAGCAACTAGGAGGCTCTGACTTTTGAATGCCGTGCACTTTACGTTTTTGCAGGGTAGGGGCAGTGCCAGGGCTCAAGTCTGTGCCACAGTGCAAACCAGTCCTGGGTGGTTCTGTTACCAGATTTGTTAGGGTCAGAGCCCAGATCTTTACATGCTAGTCTCAGCCACCCGACCTCAAGAGGCCAATTAAACAGGTCATCTTGGAAGGCAGAGAAAAAAGATTTATCCAGTGTTGGAGGAAAAACAACGAGACCTACAGATCCCTCCATCCCCAAGCCTGTCACTGGGGTCCTGATGTGAGGTTGTGGTTGTACTGGGAGCAAGAGGGGTTCATACTTCAGTAGTCCTGGTCCAGTGAGAGTCTGCCAATCATGGTCCGTCATTCCCTCTTCTCTGGTCTTTCAAAATGGTCTGACAAATATTCAGAACCATGTGAACTGAAAAATCCTGAAAGCTGAATTCCCTCTCTGGCATGCACCATGCTTCCTTCTTCCAGTCTGAGGCTTCTGGGGAAATTCTAATTTCCCAGGAACCAATGTTACAGTGGTCTGGTATGCAAAGGGGGAATTACTTCAGAATAATCACTAACATTCATTCCTGCCAGGCCGGAGGCACTGCCCTGCTCATCTCGAAAACAAGGCTGCCCTGAGACCTGGCACGGGTGTTTCAGGGTAAAAGAACAAGATTGAAAATCCTCATCTCTTACAGCTTACCTGGATGCAGCTTAAAGAATCACCAAACCCCAATGGCAGCTTGCTCCTGGAGAGCAATTTTAAAGTTGTAGGCTCATGTTCCTGTAACCGAGTGGGAAATGGAGAAAAAAATATTAAAAATCCACCCAGCTCTTCCCAAGCCTCAGAGCAGAGTTTAACTGCCTCTTGTCCTCACGGTGTAACCAGCTATTAGGGGGAAAGTCGGGGTTCTGACAACCCCCAATGAGAGAGTCAGCCACCACCCATATGCCAAGGGGCGCTGAGAAAAAAAAAAAAAAAAAAAGAAGCGTATTCAATGTGGCCATATGGGAAAGAAGAGAGAAAAAGGAGACTACTAGCCGTGGAAGGTCCCCAGATAGACACTGGCAAGCTGGTAGGTCGCTAGGCATAGCCCCCTCACTTCTACCAGTAGCCTTTAAAAACAGAAACTGAAACTTCAAGACGCTTGCTGGCTGGGCCCTGAGATTCGAACGTCTGCAGAAACAGATCAGGAGACAGAGGTAGAAAATTCTTCTATTCAAGGTGATGTAAGAGAACAGGGCCCAGCAGAGAGGTCCCAACAGAATCAAGATTAATATGTAAGAAAATCTAATGGCAGAGAGCTTGTCCCAAACTGTAACAAAACTAAACCTAGAGCCTCCTCTAAAAGCAAGAGAAGAGTGTTCGTGCACACGTGGCTCAGCTCACAAAGGGCTTTCCTAGATCCTGACCTTCCTGCACTTCCTGCTCTTGGAGCGCCTTTGGTTGTGTTAATAGGTTATTATTCATGTGTCCCCAGTTCGGTCTTTGTTCTGGGACACAAGAACCAGGAGATATCACTAAGCAAGTGCATATGTTGTATTTTGTGGCTTAAGTTACATTGATTACTGAATGTGATGTTTACAGTGTTTAAAGGGTAAAGAATGTCCTTTTGCAAGCAGAGATGTAAGGGGGGTTTGTGAGGGTGATTCTTTGGATTTAGGAAGGAAAGTTACAAACTCTAGGTTACAGGCTAGTAAGTGCAGTTCAGTGATCACCTGTAACATTGCCAAGGTGTCCTTAGGGAAGCACATGCTGCCTCTGCAGGTAGACTGGCTCTGCCAGCCATGAAAATAAACCACTTTCTAAGGCCTTGGGCTTGGCCTTACCATGTCCCCAGACTCTGCCTTTCTGCCCTGCCTTGGTCTCTGCACACCAATCCCCTCTGTTCATTAACTCACCTCTAGATGCCGACAATACAGAAGCCATGGTAAACTATATGTAAATAGCTGGTAGACTTGCACAGCTTAGTGAATTGGCTTTTCCTAAGTATGTCCACTCGGCACTTGGCTGACACCATGGACACCGAACTCAAGTAATTGATGGTCACTCTGGAATTCTGTGAAATATGCTGGACATAAGCAACTGACTTGCTTTGGTTTTTTGTTTTGTTTCGTGCAAGGGTCTTTCCCTCATGTATGTCTGTGCACCATGTGCACGCAGTGCTCATGGGGGGTTTAAGAAGCCAGTGGATGCTCTGGAATTGGAGTCATACATGGTAGTGAGCCTCCCATGTGGGTGCCGGAACCGAACCCAAGACCTCTGGAAGACAGTAGCCAGTTCTCTTAACCACAGAGCCATCTCTCCAGCCCCCTGATGTGTTTTTATATTCATCTGTGATAATTTATATAGACAATTGGGAGTCAATCCCATAGCCTGAGGTCCAGGGCATCCCTGAAACCAGGCACAGGTGCCATGTTTCCTGCCACACCCTGTTGTAAGCACCCATGTGACCTTCCACTCCCTAAGTGGACATTGCAGTGGGGTTTGCTCTGTACACCGTGCTCTGATGTCACCAGCCTGTCACTGCAGGGCAGTCAGTGCTCAAGGAATGAGACCTCTGACACAGAACGAGGTGCCTTCTGAGACCTGCTCAGCAAGCTCTGCTTGGATATGTTTGTCAGTCCCTCACAGCTGACTGTGTTCAGAATGAGCAAAGGCTCAAGAGCCATTTTTCCTCCGTTTTAGCTCAGCTCAAAGTATTTTACACTTTCCTTAACATGCTATTGGTATACTGGAGTGGCTGGCGCTAACGGAGAAATGCTTTCTTCGTTTTCATGACACATTAGTGAATTCTGTCTTATAAGAGGAATCCAGCCTACGCCAGTTAACACAGACTACCGCAGGCTCTGTTGTGAGTGGCCACCAGGTAGGTGCTCTGCTATTGCTACCTTGCAAAATATGCAAGCATTCCGAAGCAGGAGAGCATTCTCCATGTTGCAACAGAGATCCTCAGGACAGGACTGCCACCTCCATCCTTGTAAGTGGCCGCTCCAGGTGGTCTCATGTCCGGAGTGTCCCTGGTATAGCAACAAAGGCTTAGAGAAGGAAGCCCAGGTTCTGTCATGGACCATACCTTCTGTCTTTCAAAGCTATAGGGGGAACCTGCAGTAGCTTTCTGCAAACAGTCCTGCCTCCTCCAATCATCTCCCTACCAAGAAACCAGAGACCTTCAAACAAGCTAGCTCAGGCCCTCTCCTACCTCTAATTCTATCACAGAATGTTCAGACGAACACTCTCCCTCCCACTTCACCCTCACTACTGCCCCTCACTAACCCCTTCCAGGGGACCACTGGTCCGTGGTCCCAGGAGGGCTCGCCTAGATGGTCATTTCCTCAGAAAAACATTCCAGCCTTTTCCTTTCATGTTATCCGGTCTCACTTTTGATCCGAGCACCCACGAGTTTTCAGAACCTTCTCATCCACAAAGATCCCTTTCCCTTGCAGGAAGGCTCAGTCCACTGGCCTGCCTCATGTGTGTACAGTCTACCAAGCCTGGATTCCTCGCTAGTGGCCCCCAGTCTAGAATTACAGCCAGGGCACCAGCCTGCTTCTGGAACAAGTGTTAGCATTTTGCTCACAGTAGCTCTGGAAATTAGATGCTAGCTCCAAACCCCGTGATTCAGTCAGCAGCATGAGAAGGCTAGGTCAGGAACACAGGGCTCTCCTTTCTTCTGAGAGATAGCAGTGTTCAAAAGACTGGGGCCACTGAGGAGAGCTGAGTGGCAGTCCTGAGAACTGACCTGCATGCTGGAAGCCGACCCTCCCTGGCACCATGCCAACTGTGACATTTAACAACCCAGGCGATCACCCAGCTTTGGAAAGGAGGTGCCACCTAGCTCTGAGATTGTCGTGTAGCTAGCGCTGGGATGGAACTAGATTTCCCTTTTCAAAACAAAGACAAACACACTCCTCTGGGAAGCCCATCCTGGGAGAGGCTGCATGTATCAGAGGTCCCACTTCCGTGCCAAGTATTCAAAGCCCGTGGCCTGACCTGCTTGCTTCAGCAGTTCCTGGCAGAGTACACGGGCATTCTCCAGCTTTGAAATTTAATTGCCTACCATAGCCATGAAGCCCATTTCCAAGGCAGAAAAGGAAAATTGAAAGGGAAAAAAAAAGAATAAGAAAAAAGAAAAGCCACATGAGTTGTAGGAGACGTTCTCACGGAAGCAGCTAAGATGAGCTGGCTGCAGTGGTTGACGGTCGGCCTTTGGGGGAGGCCAGTTTTTTATAAGCTGGTCCCAGAAGCTGGCGTTCAGAAGAGGAAGAGCCACAAAGACAGCTCTGTCAGCAACAAGAAAATGGAAGTCACGGGCAAAACCAGAAAATGCTGTCCCCTGGAATCACCGTGATCTGCAGGATAATGTCACCAAGCTCTCACCTCCAGGAGTGGACACTTGATGGCCGTGCCAGAGTCAGGTGGACTCATGGACTTAGTATTGTTCTCATTTCTAAGCAACAAACTTGTCTTAACCTTTTTTCCTGTGCCCCAGTTTTAAAAGAAAAAAAAAAAAAAAGAAAAAGAAAGAAAAGCTTTCTCTTTGTCTCCCTCAGACAAACACAGCTTTTCAGTGAGCTACCCTCTCCTGCAGACAGACCTCTCAGCTTAGACCAGACCAGTCCACTCTGGGTGAGCTTGTGTTTCTGTTGCTTGAAGAGGGCACTTTCTTAGAGAAAGGAGGGTGGGTGGGTGGAGGGAGCAAAGCTGCTTGCTGCCCCTTGTTTCTCATATTGGTGCCTCAATTTCAGCCTCAGCTTCAACAAATATGGTAAGGCTTAGCCCAGAGGACAAGGATTCCAGGTCTCACTCCACAGTAGCTGTTTAGGGCTGGAAGTGGGGGTGGGGGGTGTGCAGACAAGTTGTCAGGCATCCATCTACAAGAACTTCTTAGCTCTTTGACAATTTTGGGAGTTTGTCTGGCAGAAGGACACGGTCTGCTAACATCTCAAGCTCACTGGCAAAAAAACAAGTTAGGAGACTCGGCTACTATGGCAGAATAGAAATCAGCAGGCTTCATTTGGGGCTTGGAATGAGGGATGAGATCTTAAAATTAGATAAGTAAAAAATGAGCCTTGAGTCGTGGAAAGTGATGGCAGCCAGCTGCAGACACAGAAAGACATACTGTAAACCCATCACAGCAGGAATAAGGAGGCACAAAAGACACACAAGCCCCGACATCTGGCTCTTAGAATACTGAGACAGTGGAGCCCAAGAAATTAAAATTGTCCTAGGAACCTCAGGCTGGGAAAAGGAAAGGGCTGAGGGGTCCCCAGAAGGACATCCCACTCGGTGTTGACAAGCTGTCAGACTGGCTGGTAGTGGGCAAGATAGAGCAGAGAGAAGGATGGCTCAGGGATGGTGGGACCAGACCTTCTCCAGGACTACTCAGTTATTCAAGTCTCTACTCTTTCTTTAAACTAAAACTTCATCTGAAGACCCCAAACATGGACTTGGGGGGGAGCGGGGGAAGGCACTTGACTTCTCTTTCTTTCTAATGTAGCTACACTGGAAAGAAACAAACACTTAGTTTTCACTGTTGCTTTGTTTTCTGAGGGCGGGTCACAAGGGCTAGATGTGAGGGCTGCTGGGTCCCAGACTGTCCCTGTTTCAGGAACAGTGCTGGCTGTTTGGTAGGCATTAAGCATGCCATGGAGTCTGATAGAATTCAGGCCTGTCTTACTAATTCTACTTCTTGTCCAGGTTCTGGCTACCACCTTCCTTTTACCAGTGGGCTCAGCCACCACCTAACTAACACAAGGACCAGCCCTCCTAGTAGGGGCTAATGTAGCTACACTGGAAACAAACAAACACTTAGTTTTCACTGTTGCTTTGTTTTCTGAGGGCGGGTCACAAGGGCTAGATGTGAGGGCTGCTGGGTCAAAGGAAAACAAGGAAGAAAGAGGGGGTGGTAGAGGAGAGAAGAAGAAGAAACTACTTTTTTTCCCCAGTAAGTCATTCATTTTTAATGGTTGCTGTATCCCACTTGTGCCAACCCATGCTAGGTACCAGAAAGATACCTATGGGCGAAGTGTCCCTCCACTGCCAGTCTTTCAGAACTTCTGGATGATGTTGACCACTAAAACATACCATTCAATGCAAGGAGAGCATGAGACCCAGGTTCCAGCAGGGCTGCTGGGAATGGGGGAGCTTGGGTGCAAGTATTAACGACTCTGGCACTTCTATGTGCTCGGTTCTAGAAAGAATTTTATGGGTCACCTAACTCCTCATGCAAACCCAATAGAGCAGGAGCTGCTGTAACCTCATCTAGGCTCAGGGTGACAGGCCTTCCCAGGAGCCCAGAGCCAATGGTCCTGCTGTATACAGCAGTGTTGCCCCATGGGAGATAGTGCCTATCTCAGTTGTATTTCTATTGTGGAGATAAAACACAAAGACTAAGGCAACTTACAAGGAAGGGTTTGCTCTGGACTTCTGTTCCAGAGGGTTAGTGTCCATGATGGCAAAGAAAAGTCATGACTACAGGAATAGCTAAGAGCTCACAGCCCAAACTGCAAGCAGGAGGCAGAAAGCATACTGGGAATGGCATGGGTGTTTTCAAACCTCAAAGCCCACTCCCATTGACATACTTCTTCCAGCAAGGTCACACCCCTAATCCTTCCCAAACAGTTCCATCCAAGCATGGGAACATATGGGCCTATGGGGGCCATTCTCATTCCATCCACCACTGTGGGCATAGACCAGGCTAGCCTAACTACTCTGCTCTTGTCCCCTCTTAGTCAGATTCATGCCTTCACACATGGATGCAGAATGCATGGATCTGCTGTCTGGTTCATGCCTTCTCTCAAGTACACACATATGCACAGATGCAACAGGAAGATATACGGTCTCATATGTTTCCACTCTCACAGTGCATAAGCAAAGACCTCCTTCAACTATGTTCTCTCCTATTCACACTCTCTCATGCTGTCTCAGACCTTTATACACACTCTCACACACTCTTGCACACTCTCACATACCCTCACACACTCCCACACACTCCCACATACTCCCACACATTCCCATACACTCCCACAAATTCCCACACACACACACTCTCTTTCACACATACACACACATTCCCACACACTCACACATACTCCCTTATATTCCCACACACATTCACATACTCACATGTACTCACACACACTTATGCACTCACATTCACACACACTCACACACACACTCCCTCACATTCCCCCACACACATTCACATATACTCCCACTCACACACACTCTAACATTCTCACACACCCCCATTCTCACATATTCTTACACTCACACATCCCCACACATACACATTTCTACCATACACATTCCCTCCTCTCTCTCTGTCTCTCTCTCTGTCTCTCTCTGTCTCTCTCTCTGTCTCTCTCTCTCTCTCTCTCTCTCTCTCTCTCTCTCTCTCTCTCACACACACACACACACACACACACGGAGAGAGAGAGACAGAGAGAGACAGAGAGACAGAGAGGCACACTCATACCCCACCCCTTACCATTTTGTTCCCAGATGCTTGGGTGACTCTCACGCTCAAGCCCTCCTAGCTTTGCCCATCTCTTTCTCTCCCACTCTAAATGCTCCATCAGGATGCCAGCCGTGCCCCCTCCTTTCACGTGCCCAAGTGGCGTTTGACTTGGTCCTTGAGTTCATGAGTTTGGTCAAAAGCAAAGGCATTGAACCTGTAGCACGAAAGATGCCTACTGACAGAAAGGCTTTAGGAAATAGAATCCTTTCTCCTTCCCCTCTGTGATGCCTGCTTTCAGTACCTCTCATCCAAGAATTCCTGTAACAGGGGTACCACCTGCTCCAGGTACATAAGCCAGATACTAATGGGCCCCAGATCTGCCCACATATTCTCTGAAATTGTACCAGCTTCTTTTAATATAGCTAGGGCCACCCATATCTCAGCCCATCTTTGTTGCCAGCATATACCTTCTCTTCTTGGCATGCTGTCATAGCCTCCCACTGTCCCCAAATAAGCCAGCGTGCACCTACCTACATATTCTCTAATAGAGAAGCCAGTGAGAGCCTTTGTTACAAAAATGACCTAACAGATATGACCACTTAGTCTATAGGCAAGTGAAAGTTTTTATTCCAGCTGATTGAGACTATACTCAGGTATTAGGACCCAAATGTAAAGCTGAGTATTTAGGGTAAGGGGTTTTTTAAAGGCAAAACCACATTCTGGTATATCTCTTGGCAGCTACAGGGGGAGATTTTGTGCAAGCAAGCAGTTTAACAGAAGATAAGCAGCTAGCTGGAGAGGGAGGTTTGCACAAGCCTGCAGTTTCATAGAACCTAAGGTAAGTTAGCTGGGACATCTTGACCTTGGGATCCTAGAACAGAGTTGGGTAATTTTCCATGGGACTCTATATCAGGGAGATCAAATTCTAGTCAAACCTGAAATGGCCTTAGCAAGGATATAAGATGGAGGAACCCCTGCACTGTCTTACCTTGTCACACTTGGACTCTGCAAACCAGATCATGGGGCTCTCTGTTAAATATCCTCCCTAAGAATCCACTCAGACATGCCTGGCAACCCACTGACAACCAGACTTAGTCAGATGGCGTGTTTTCCCCTTCTTAGCACATGACTCTCTCCCTCCCTAATGCTCAGTAAAGTTTGTACAAGTTCTTGGTTCTAGGATTACTTGACTTGACTGTAGCCGCCTGCGGCCACAAGTCAACTGGGTTCACCTGAAAGTGGGGCTGGGAATTGAAGGGGGAAGGAGGGCGAGAAGAGATGAGGACAAGACAAAGTTCTCTGATCAAGGCCCCAAGCTTTAATGTTCAGCTCTCAATTTAAAGGGGAAGACCCAACCCACAACCCCTCCTGGTTTCAGATGGGTGGGATAATCCATAGTCCATTCCAGGTCACTGCCAGAGATGTCTCAAGGCAAGCCCAGGGGCAGTTCTGCTTCTGTGTTCCGGGCAGCCATGGTGGGTAACTCCACCTAGATCCTGTCACTTGACCTTGTTGTGGTAAACAAGGTCTCTCAGGCCTGCCCATGGTGGGGGGAAGACAAACTTGACCCTTGGAACTTTGGCAGGGCAGGTACTGCCTCCACTCCCACCCCTCAACTTTCCCTTTGTGGCAGACCTGCTGTACATGTCTGCTCAGTGCCTGCGTAGATGTGACACCACTAAGAGGTGTAGCAATGATGGGGCCATGGAACTGGGAAGGATAGAGAGTTGGGTTTTCGTGGTGTTGGATGAAAGGATCAGGAGTGGAGAGGGCGATGCTGGCTGACACCCTGGGATGAATTTTACTCTGGGCTCAGCTTGCTGCAAGGTTCCCTGTCACCAGTAAGTTTAAGCTGCTATTGAAATGAGCTGGTCCAAGGAAGGCCAGATATTTGGGAGACACTGACGTCTCCCTCCAGAAGCCTGGCGCTCTCAGAAGCAGCTTGGTACTTCCCATGTGCTGGCTGCCCAAAAGATTCTCAAAAGCCCATGAGGCCAGAAAGTTAGCACTATGGCCGGCACTCTCCTGGACCCTAGAAGAACTGGAGAAGCAGCTAAGAAAGATGCCAGATGGGGGACCCATCTAAGAGTGGGTCAGGACAGTGCTGATGTTATGTCAGCAGCTGCCAGAGAGACAAAGGGCTTATTCTTTCTGGCTTTAAAAAAACAAAAACAAACAAACAAAACAACAACAACAAAGAAAATTCCATTCCTCTAAGATATCAATTGCCCATAGGAGGCATTGTTCCTTTTCCTTTTAAAAATTGATTCCAAGTAAAAATTAACATATAAAATAAAAAATAATAAAAAATTAACATGTAGTGATTACACATATTTGTGGGGTACAGAGTAGTGTTTCAATACACACACACACACATAAGTGTGACAGTCTGATGGATACCTGGTATGCTCATCACCTGAAAACACTTGAGATTGCCAGCTTACAAAGAGAAAATTGTTGGCTTGGTTCACAGTTTTGAGATCTCGGCCCATGATCGGCTGGCCTCATTGCTTTGGGCCTCTGGAAAGACAAAATATGTGGGTAGTGTTTGCTGGGGAAAAACTGTTCATCTCATGACCAGAAGTAAGAAAGAGAGAACAGGGAAAAACCAGGGTCCACAATCCCTCTCAGGTACACTCAGTGACCTGAAGACCTCCACTAGTTCTGTCCTTTTGGAGGTCCCCCTACCTGCTGGAGACCAAGTTTTACCACATAGACCTTTAAGGCTGTGTTCTGCGACTACCATCATGCAGGACCTGAGCCTGCAGTGTCTACCACTGTGGTGGTAATATTGACTTATATGCATGTATCTTCTTCCCTGACCCCTGGATACGCATCTGAGAGAGGCAGGGAGTTATCAGATGATCCTTCTGGTGGGGACCAATTCCATGCTGGCAGATGTGGAAGAATGCTCAGAGAACTCTGGGAACCACAGGGAGGTCCTGCTCCTCCTGTCTGATGGAGCTGAGTTCCTCTCAGAGCCGGCCTTAAGGAAGCAGCAGCAGCTCTCTCCATCTCTAGCCCAAGTCTCCTCAGTGACCCAGGGGCTGGCCTTTTTCTAGGTGGAAACCCCTGGGGACTCCAACTTCCCATCTTATGAAGGCTGCAAACCCTGACACGCCTTTCCTCAGTGCTCCAGAAGGAGCCCTTCAGGCCAATGCTGGCCTGGCCAACTATGCCATGCCTGAAGTGCTCTCCATGTCTCCGTTCAACTAGACCACATGGGGTGTGTGTAGAACAAGTTCTTGAAGAAAGAGACTAGGATGCCAGCCACATATCCACAGATACTGTCTGCCACTCTCTGGGAGCACACGTCCATAGTTGCTGTCCTTGCTGGGCCAGTACTGGGCCAAACCCACTTTACCTTTGCAACCTCCTGGCCTTGGTACTGTACTTTATACTGAAGCCTCCTCAAACACATCACATCTCAGTAGCAAAAGTCCTCCTCCTATAATGACCCAAAGCTTTAGATGCTCAGGTCTCTTACATCAAATGTCACCGTATTTATACATAACCTATGTAGATCTTACTCTGAGCTTTAAACCATAATGTCATTCTATGGAAATACCTGTGTGGTATGATTTAAGGAACAGTTAAGAAAAAGTCCACGCATGCCCAGTGCAGGTGTGATCATTTTTCATTACTTTCCGCCTGCATATGGCAGAGTCTATAGACGAGGAACCAGCAGACACGGGGGCCTGACCATATACTAACCACCATTGCTTCTGCTGGTGACTACCTAGGTGAGTGTGTCTTCTCAAAGGGCTGTCTCTTCATTTTTATCTCTAAGATAACCAGAATATCCCTTGAAGACAAAGCTGGGTTCTCTCCATTTGGTGTCATCTGCAGTCTGTCACAGCACTGCACACCCAACTGTTCTTTATCTTCTGATCCTCTGGAGACTCTCCTGTAAAGAACTTGGTGGGCCCCAGGGACTCTCCATCCCTTAGGAACTGTGCCTGGGGTCAAGGTGGCACCCAGGCTTCAACTGAGTAGGGAACAAGAAGGGTGTTTAATAAAGACTTTGTTATTGAAATTTGGCCTTACCAGTGTGAAAGAAAAAGGGCCTGTGGCAGGAAATAAAGGAGCCATGGTGACAGCCAGCTAATCCTGGTGACTGAGAGGTTTTCCAAAGGGGGAGCTTGTGAAGGAACATCAGGGATCTTCAGCCTCAAGAGCTGCTGCGACCATCTTGGAGAGAGGAACTGGACATGAGGCAGACAGCAGCAAAGGCTCTGGACGCTCTGCCTTGTCTGTGTCTTGCTGTCACTACAAGGCTGGTCTCAAGGGGTGATGGCTGCTGTCCTTTCTCCCTCTGGGTTCTGCTGTTTACACCTGACCATCTTAGACCTGTGGCCATTTGTGGAAATAGATTCTGAGCAACATGGATCTAACTCACTTCAGTAAAAACCACTCTAGTCAAGTGGTGGACCTCAGCCGGGCAGTGGCGGCGCACGCCTTTAATTTCAGCACTTGGGAGGTAGAAGCAGGCGGACTTCTGAGTTCGAGGCCAGCCTGGTCTACAGAATGAGTTCCAGGACAGCCAGGGCTACACAGAGAAACCCTATCTTGAAAAACAAAACAAACCAAGCAAACAAACAAAAAAAAAGAGGTGGACCTCTCTGAGCCCTTGTTTTCTCTTCTACAAAATGGAGACATGCATGTTTGGTCCACAACCTGATCTAGAATGGGCATCCAACCACTATTCACCAGCCCTTAAGACAATCTTCATTACCTGAAGAACCTGCAGGTTGATATGGCAGTGTCTTTAAGAAGTTCCATCTTCAGTCCCCATGGCTGCGGCTTCTGAGGGCAACCGTGACTAAATTTAAGTCTGGGGTTTAAAACAACATGAAGTAATGCCCCATGGGGATGGCTTCATGTCTGCAGAGCTTTGGAGTTTTACTGAACCAAATTCCTCAGTGGGCAGGTCCATTTGGAGAGCCTTCCCTTGTCCCACCAGGCCTGTTTCTATGGTTACATTGGGATGAGGATGGGGCAGGTGGCATGGATATTTGACCTTTCAGGCATAGACTTAGTTACCACCAGTAGTCCAGGGAGCACTTTGCTTCCCCGGGGAGACTAGACATCTCGACAGTGACACTTGGCTTTCCCAGTAGAGAAATTAGATGAATGTCTGCCAGGAAGTGATACTCATCCCGTAGCTTCAGAGTCATCTCTCTCTGAGGGCTGTGGAGCAATCTATCCCTTTAAGATCAGTGAGCCTCCTGGGAAATGGCAGGAGGGAGCAGCAAACAGGAAGGGACTCTCTGCTGCCTAGGGGACCGAGAGGAGGTGGTGCTGACATCACAGCAAAGCAGAGCACTCCAAAATAGCTTTGTCTAATTTGAAGGGAAACCGGGCAGCTTCCTCTGACTCTGAAGGCTGGGTTGGTTGAGGCCTGGTTGGAAGAGACTCCTCTCTCCTGGAGTGCCTGAGGCTAGGAAACAGCCAGGTGTTAACCAGATGTCAGCAGCAGCAGTAGCCCACGCCTCATAGATTCATCACAATTGAGTGCCCTAGGCTCTGTTATACAGGCGAGGGATAAAACTCAGAATGAGTGTAAGGTCAGTTGATGCTGGGAGAATTTAAAATTTGCCATGTTTTGAATGTGGACGGACCCCTGCAGCCTTATGTTTGAATGTGTGGTCCTCAACTGGTTGAATTGTTTAGGGAGGTTGTAGAACCTTTAGGAGGTGGGCATTTCCTGAAAAAAGTGGGTCATGGGGGGGAAGGGGTGGGCCCAGATGTCTATAGTCTAGTCTTGCTCCAATCCAGTCTTTACTTCAAGTCCCATTGGGATGTGAGCGAGCAGTTGTCATCTGCTCCTGCCACGGCAGAGAATCTGAGAGACAAGAAAGTCCTACAAGAATGGGACCAAGGACTCAGACCCATGGAAATTAGCAAGGCCTTCCTTTGATCCATGCATGGATATTGACAGAGTGTACAGAAAGCACTGAGGGGCAGCTTCTGGATGGTCACAGCCTGAGACTGCTTCCCTACAAAGATGTCTCACTGAGACTACTTACTCCCTCCTCCTGTGCTGTGCATAATAAACATATTCCGGGTTGTTGTGTAGTTGGTGTTGCTCCATCAGAGCAAACCCAGCCCTCCATACCTCAGCTTTACAGTCTGTGTATCTGCGTTTAAATTTTCTGCATGCCTCTGTCCCCCTATCAAGTTCCTAGTGCTAAGCCATGCTGTATGTGGCACAGAGCTACCTGCCACCATCTCTTTCCTCCCATGTTAGACTGGATTCTTTTAATCCATGAGCCCAAATAAACCCTTTCTCCCTGAAGTTGATTCTTGTCACGTATTTGGTCACAGAGATTCGAAAAGTAACTAACACAGAGAACAGGTACTGAGCGCTTGGGCTGTTGCATGAGCGTCTTGGGTCATGTGTGGACTTTGGGTTGCAGCAGCTGCAGAGTGCTGTAAGCTGAGCTCAGTGGGCCCTTCTGGTGGGAGTTTAGAAAACCAACATCAGAGAGAAATGCAGATAGCTGAGGGAGGCCCAGCTCATGAGGTTTCAAAGGTCTCTCCTAGGAGCTGGGCCAGGGGCCATTCATCTTATATTGTGGCAAAGAGTCTACTGCTTTTTGCCTGTGCTCTGAGAAGTTGTGTGAGGTGTTTGAATCCCGTGAGCCTTGAAATTCATGTTCCATTGAACAAGTCATGTACACACAGCCCTCTGCAGACATGTCTTCCCCACTGCGATAGACTGTATCCCTGAAAACTGTGAGCCCAAACAACCCCCCCCCCCTCCTTTAAGTTCATGTCTGTCAGGTTTTTGTCACAGTGAGAGGGAAGGTAAAATTCGAATACAGTTAGACCTCCACACTCATAGGTTCTTTATTCCAGACTCAACCAACTGAGGATCAAAAATATCAGAATACAAACATGTCAAGCTGGATGAGGGAAAGCCAACAAGGTTTCAAGTCTATACAAAGAACTATAGGTGACTGAGGGAAGCTGCGAATACCACAAGTGGTCTTCCCCAAGGTTGAGCACACAAGTTAGTTGCCTGCTGCCAAAACATCAGCCCTGAAAACATACATACAAGTAATATTACATGGGCTGAGCAGGCTAAATTTAGGAATGAATATGCATATATAAACACATATGTACATGCAATAACTATTAGTAAGTAAAAAAGCTAGATGCGGCTGTTACAAACCGGCGTAAGATGGGAAAAACAGAGCCCCGAGCTTGAGGCCAGTCACATACAGGACAGGTACAGGCTTCTCCATGGATCTGGCAGGCCTCTTCCACCTCCTTTTGGGACACTTGGTCCCAGATCAGGAAAGTCATTCAAGTGGGTGTCCTTTATATCTAGTCACTGCTTGGAATGGGGCTCTGGGGCCCTCAGACCCCGTCAGACTCTTTCAGACTCATCACCTACCTGAAGACAACCAACAAAGTGTGGTTAGAACATGGCATGGCTGCCCATGGCCAGTCAGCTTGAGAGAGAGAGAGAGAGAGAGAGAGAGAGAGAGAGAGAGAGAGAGAGTCCTGGCTGGTCATGCTACTGGATGACAAGAGTTTGGAGTTGGAGGGTGGACAAGAATCCCCAGCAGGTCATTTTAACTGTGGTGGAAGACGTGGAACATTTTGCATTTCTATCAGAATAAAGATAGATTAATTTCTCCTTTTGGAGCTCCTTAAGTAGGTGGTTCTCTTGAAAGAAAACCCCAAACTGGCATCCAGGGGACTATGCCTCCGATGCAAATATCATTTCCACCCCCACTTGCTTCAACTCAAACCAGGGGCTTTGAATAATTAATGCTTTTGAGATCAAAGACTCAGGCGACCTTGGGGAAACCAACATCGCCCCTGGCATTACAACCTTCATGGTAGTGAGTCTTCCTGGGATACAGGTTCTCTCCACTGTGATTCATACAATAACCAAGCACAGCTTAGGGAAGAAAGGGTTTATTTGTCTTGCACTTCCACATTGTAATCTGTCATTGGAAGAAGTCAGGATGGGCCCTCAAACAGAGCAGGAACCTGGAGGCAGAAGCTGATGCAGAGGCCATGGAGGGGTGCTGTTTACTGGCTTGTTCATCTGCTTTCTTATAGAACCCAGGCCCACCAGCCCAGGGGTAGCATCACCCACAATGGCCTGGGCCCTCTCACATTAATCACTAAGAGAATGCCCTACAGACTTGCCTGTAGCCTGATCTTAAGTAGGGATTTTCTCTATTGAGCTCCCTCCTCTCTGATGACCTTAGCTTGGGTCTAGTTGGCATAAAACTAGCCAACGTAACTGCCTTGGGAGAAGAATATATGGAGATTGGCAGCCAAGGGGCCAGCAGTGTTAGCCTGGGAGATCTGCTAGCTCTGGGTATGGGAAACTGTTCTGGGTCTGCAGCAGAACATGGGAACACCGGGGCTGCTGGAGGTAGGTGGCTTCCAATTATATGGATCTGCCACGCCCGTGATTTTGTCACTGTCTCTCTCCCTACCAGGCTACCAAACAGCCAGCTGACCCCTGAAGGCTGATGAAGTTAACACAGAGAGGACAGATGCAGAACATGGAGGTGAGACTCCTACCACAGATCTGAGGCTTCTGTCCAGCCATGTCTGAGCTGTTTGGACTCTGGTTCTGTGTCCCACAGGACTTCTCTTTTGTGCTGAAGCAGTATGGGCTAAGGTCCTCCTCTGTTCTGATAATTGTTCTCAAGGGGCTCAATGAGTCTCTTACTTCCTTTGCTTAGTCTAGGACCAAATACTTGACCAGAAGCAATTTAAAGGAAGGGGGTGTTGGGAGTGGGGGTTGTTTGGCTCCTAAGCTGTGAGTATAGTCCACCATGGTGCAGAATAGTTACAGCGGGAGTATAAACACAGCTGTTCACACATTGGGGACTCAGTCAGGAAACCCTGAGATCCATTAACTCTCTTGGTTGTGTTTGGTCCCCAAACCCAGCCCACATACTGTGCCGCCCCCACACACAGCAGGGTGGATCTTCACACCGCAGCTGACCCAGTCTTGGAACTCCCACACAAACATGCGCAGAGGTTTGTCTCCAAGGTGATTCTTGAATCTGCTACATTGATGGTCATTATTAACAGCCACAAGGTGTAATGACCCCTACACAAGCAGATATTTATACTGCTATAAGAGATTATTAGAAAGCAGGTGTGCAAGGAATATTAGGGAGGGAGGGAGGGAGGGAGGGAGGGAGGGAGGGAGGGAGGGAGGGAGTTAAAGGTCTCTGAGGCAATCACTTAAATTCTGCAATCACTTGGCTGGTCATACTAACAGATGCTGTGTTTGTGTCAGTAGAAGAAAGGGCCGTGACTCTCAACTGAGCTAGTCAGTTTTAAACCTTACTTACTTCCTAATGACTTATGTTCAAGAGTTTCAGAGTTAACTGTCCTGGCACCCAGAATTTCCTTAGCCACTCTTTGAATAGACTCCCAGAGGTTGATGGGCCTGACATATCTTTGACATTTATTGGATTTTACAAGGTAGTGGATCTGACTTTGGAAGCTGATTTGGATATTCAGATCAGTGGCCGCTCTGGGGGAGCTGTCTTGGAATAGAGACTTGATAAGGTCACCTTGAATGCCTGAGTCCAGAGAGACTCAAGAGAAGATGTCAGAATGTTAGAAATTGCAAAGCGATCAAGGTCTCTGCCAAGGACCCTCAGGGTGCCCTCTAGCCTGACCTGCTCTGCCCACAGATTCTATGATTCACATTGTCTCTGCCTCACCCTGTCTGAATAATAACAGGCATTGGTCTCTTTTGTTTAAAACAAAAAACCTTCACTTATTCAACAAACATTTGTGGGAAAAGCTTGGACATAATGACACTAAATAAGCAAATATTTCCCAGCACAGAAAGCCCAGAGATTGTGATGTATCGTTTCTTCTCTAGGTTTAGAGGCTTGAGCGGGATTGCCCAGCACCCAAATGAGATCTGTGTCCCATGACAAGTCTGACAGAGAGGGCTGTAGGAGTTTAAAAGAAGGGAGGATGCAGGCCAGCTGATTCTGGGGGAATTAAGAAACCCTCTGAAAGCAGGGAATATTTTAACCGGGTCTCAAAAACCACATAGAAGCTTAACAGATGAAGGAGAAAAGGGATGTGTGGATTGGACATGCAGGGTAATATACAGAGACACACATAGATGTTGCTGTTGGGGTGGGGAGAGATAAACAGAGCAAGAAGAAAAACTTAAGGCCCAGAAAGAACATAGGATGGATACTTGTTGACCAAGAGATGAAAATTCCAAAGGAGCTTTTGGGAAGGCAGTTTGGTGACATCTGTTCAAGTGTGAGGTGGACATGATGTATGCCTCAGAGGTTCCCGCTTTGTGACTCAAGTCTGTAGACATTAAAAACAAAAACACCACTGTCACAGGCTACACTCACATTACACCGGACATTTAGAAGAATATAAATGGCCGAGTAGCTACTTATGAAGAAGCCGGTTAAATAAGATGTGAGGTCCCAAGGGACAAGAAGGAAATCTGAGGGAAAGTCCCAGCCACTGCCTGAGAGATGATGTGTTTCGCCTGGAAGTCCTACACCTTGGTCTTTCCCAGTTCCTGGCATGTGGCCCCTGACAGCAGTGAGATCTTCACTTACAAATGGATTTTAGATGTGAGTGAGATGGATGGTGGATGGTGCCTGGCAGCCCTTGGGTGGCTTCAGGATTGGAGGATTGGGACTGCCACCCCCACCCCTCAACCTCCAGGGAGGCAAATGGATTTGAAGGCTAAGTTGATCCTACCACCCAATAATTTAATCAACCACTCCTGAAAACGTCCAGAAAGGACAGAATTCAGAGATCTGTCAGGTGGCAAACATGGAGGATTCCAGGCAAAGGCGTGGGAGCTTCCCAGTCCTCCGTACTTATTGACCTGGATATCTTTCCACCCAGTTATCAGCGGCATTGTCTGTTTGTCCTTCTTTTTTAAAATAAGACAGGAAACATAGGTGGGCATTTCCCTCCTGTTCTATCATCAGTCACTGCAGAAATAAATCCACCTTAGGGGGAGAATGGTAACTTGTCACACCTATAGCCTGCCCAGTGGAAGAACCCATAAGATAGCCTGGAGGTTGTCGATGGTATCAGAATGGGGGGGGGAGAGATGGGCTGACCGCCTGAGGGCACGAGAGTCTGTCCAGGAAGACATTCTCAAACTGAGTTGGATTAGAAGCTGGGAGGGCAGCTCTGCCAGCTCTTGAGCAGGGTCACAGGAGGGGAATGTGAGGACTTGGAGCAGTGGAGCCCGTGCATGGCACTAGGAAGGAAGAGCATTCATCACTTCTATCACTACAGGCCCTGGGGGTCCGTCTCAACTACAGACTGACATCAAATTGGTGGGACAAAGGCTTTTTCTGGAGGGGCGGGCAGAGTGGCTCTAGTGTGTCAGGAGCTCCTAAATACCATTGATGCTGGTGAATTCTAGACATTCTGAGTGGCTACATAGTCTGTGCCCTCCCCCCCCATCTATCCCCAACCCCACCCCCACTCACTCCAGAGAGCACCCATGTCTCTGGTGGAATTTCAGTTAGTTGTCTGTGGGTTGTTTTGAGATCTTTCATGGAGAAGTGGAGTCCTGACTGAAAGAAGTCACAGGTACACATCACACACGCCAAGAAGCACAGAGTGCACTGATGAAAGCCAGCCCCCAATGCACACACACACTTTCAGCTCTGTGTTTACAGCCACCATCAGCCTAAGGACTTTACATTTCTCTTACAAGGTGCAGTTGGAGCACAGCTAGGGGAATGATGTTGTTTTCTTGTTTTATGGTGAAGGCATTTGGAAATGGATGGATTGTTCTGCCGTTTACACAACTTGAATAGAGTTGAAGCTATTTGCAGGTACACATTTAAAGGGGACTGGGTGGTACGTGGATGATATTTCAGTCAAGCTGTGACCCTGTCATCTACAAAGTACCCCAAACGTTGGAGTTGGGCTTGGAACTTGGGCCTTCCGTGAGCCAGATGTGGAACTTGGAAGAACCCTAATTGAGCCTCAGCTCCTCGGTGTGATCAGATGACGGTTACATCATGGAACTCAGATGCAGGGAAAGTGAGAACATGCTTATGGAGGTTACTGACCTGCAGGGTACAATTATGGAATGTGTGCACTGCATGGAATCTCTGTGGCTCCTAGACACCTGGGATGCAGCAATGCCTCAAACTTCACTCCTGACTGTGTGGAGAAAGCACATTGGAGCGAGCAATAGTCTCGAACGTTATAGTGCCTGCCTTAGTCACGTTCCAGTGCTGTGAACAGGCATCAAGACCAAGGCAATTTTTATAAAGGAAAGCATTTAACTGGGGCTGGCCTACAGTTTCAGAGGTAAGTCTATTATTATGATGACAGGAGCATGGCAGTGTGCAGGCAGACATGGTGCTGGAGAGAGCTGAGAGCTTTACTTCTTGATCTTAATCAGCAAGGAAAGAGAGAAAGAGAGACAAAGAGGAAGAAGAGGGAGAAGGGGGAGGGGGAGGGGGAGGGGGGAGGGGGAGGGGGAGGGGGAGAGGGGGGAGGGGGAGGGGGAGGGGGAGGGGGAGAGGGAGAGGGAGAGGGAGAGGGAGAGGGAGAGGGAGAGGGAGAGGGAGAGGGAGAGGGAGAGGGAGAGGGAGAGGGAGAGGGAGAGGGAGAGGGAGAGGGAGAGGGAGAGGGAGAGGGAGAGGGAGAGGGAGAGGGAGAGGGAGAGGGAGAGGGAGAGGGAGGAGAGGGAGAGGGAGCAGTGGAAATGTGAGAGTTTTTTTAAACCTCACCCCCAGTGACAAATGTCTTCCACTAAGGCCGCACCCTATTCCAACAAGGACACGCCTCCAAACAGTATATCAATTAGGGATGAAGCACACAAATACATGAAATGAGAAGGTGAGGAGGAGGACAGTGGATACAGAGAAATGGTCGCCACTCTCTAGACACAGCTCTCCGACCACCCAGTGCCTAAAGCCACATAATCTTGCCGCTTCGTTGCCTCTTCTGTCTTTCCTTGGCTCGGGATGCCCTCATGCATTCATTCAGGCGTCTCTGTAATGCTGGTGTCCTAGATGGGGAGTTCTATGTGGCCAGAGACCTTGTTTGTCTGTGTTCCTGGTGGCAAGTGTCCTGTGCTTGAAAGAAAGATATGTTGGGGTAGAAGAGATAAATTCGGGAAATAGCAACAATCAAGTAAAGAAGGCACCAGGGCATCCAGCCAGCTATTTGACACTCGAGACAGTGTGGTACTAAAAGGGGGTGGGGTGAAGAAGTGGCAGGCCAGGAAGATGGAGGAACACGTGGGGGTAGCTCCAAAATGAGACTTGGCCCTTGCTTCAAACTCTAACTCCAGGGTTCCCACTTCTCTATTGGCTCTCGCTTATGACAAACCTCACAATTCCCTGTAGGCTGGTTGAGTGCAGCTTGTGAGTTTCTATAGTAACTGTCACCATAGCACCAGAGGCCTGGCTCCAACTTCCAGCTCTGCTGAGACCCTGAGCTGCTGTCAGCTGCTCCCTTCCTAGCATCCTTCATTCCACAAGATAAAAAGAAGACCAAGGCTGGGGATCTACACATGGGGGTACAGCTAGGGCCTGCAAAGAGGTCTGGGACAGGGATTCGTGGCTCAAGAGGGTAGCATTAAGCATGGCATCTGCAACAACAGAACTGCCCCAAACCAGTCATCCCTGAGGATCTCAATTTGCATTGTTTTGCTCAGACAGGGAGGGGAGGAGCATCAGATCTGAATAGGCAGCAAACGTGGAGCAGGAAGGCCTCCATTGGGCCTGGCAAGGAGTGCTAAAAAATGAAAATAAATAAATAAATAGATAAATAAATAAATAAATAAATGTGTGTGTGTGTGTGTGTGTGTGTGTGTGTGTCTGAGTTCCTGTGGCTCCCAAACCTATGGCCTTTCTGGGCCTCCTGTGGATCTGTGGCCTCTCTGGGCCTCACTTTCTCATTCTGTAAAATGGGAAGAGTACATAATGATACTACCGTCTACTTCTATTGCCAAATAAGCCCTGTGCCTTGTATTACTGGGTGCTTGGCCCTTGGTGGTAGAGAGATGACAGGCATGCACAAGTCTCTGGGTTCATCGCCAGCACCAGAAACACTCAATTTAGATAATGTATTAATAGGTACATTAATGCTTTAAATGTTTGTGTGTGTGTGTGCCTGATTACACGTATGGACCGAGTTGCTGTCGTTTACGCCCCTCCTTCCATGCACGCAGTACCCATGGCAGCCAGAAGAGGGCATCAGATCCCCTGGAACATGAGTTAAAGGTGGTTCTGAACTGCCATGAGGGTGCTGAGAACCAAAGCCAGGTCCTCAGGAAGAGCAGCCAATGCTCTTAACCATTGAACCACCTCTCAGCCTCCAGATGATATTGGAAAAGTGATGTTGCCTCAGTGACCTCGGCTGTACACCCTGATCCCCATCTGTGCTCCATTGGCTGTTCTTCTCCTACCTGGGTCCAGCATTCTTGGAAGCCTAGGAGACAGAAGAACATGGCTTCCTGAGTCATGAACTTGACTTTCTTTCCAACTGTTGTGATTTGCTGGCCTTCTAACCCTGGGCCTGATGAGTTCTCTCTGAGCCCAAGTTACCTAAACACCAGTCTTTAGAGATTCCCTTGGTTACAAGACTTAAACGCCACCAGGCTAGTCTAACCCTAGTGAAGGGGTAGCCAAAAGTGCCCAATTTAGCAAATAAAAACACAAGATGTCAAGAAAATTTGAATTTCAAATTAAGGTTTTTAAAAATTATTATTCTAGGTATGCCCCTAGGATTATATATGGCATACTTATATAATAATAATAATAATAATAATAATAATAATAATAATAATAATAATAGTCAGAAATCAATATTTAACTGGATAACTTCCATGTTCTTTGGCAGCCCCAGGTGGGCAGATAATAAAAAATAAGCCGGCTCTCCTACTAGGTAGTGTCATGAGCGCCCACTGCCATCCCTGTAATTTGCTTTCTGTAGCCATCACAGGCAAAAATAGCTCGCAGCTGCTCTCTCCACACCCCATCTCATATCATGTTGAATGGCCCCGCCTCAAGGACCTGGCCTACCAGCCTGCAATGGGCTGCTTGTTTCTCTGCAGCCTCTTCTGATAGTTGATCACATCAGGGCCCAGCAGGCTGTCCTACTGGGGTTCTCAGTCCCGAGGCTCTGGTCTCAGCATATACATGGCAGCTGTTCATGCTGAATAAAAGAAAGAAAGAAAGAAAGAAAGAAAGAAAGAAAGAAAGAAAGAAAGAAAGAAAGAAAGAAAAGGAAAAGAAAGAAAAGGGAAAGGACAGGACATGACTACTCCTATGTATGGTGGAGGAGAAAGCTTACTATAGTTACAAGAGAGGCATAGCCAGAGGCAGAGACATCTGGGAGAATCCGGAGTGGTCATGACCTTGAACCATGTGGGGAGAAGGAGAGGAGAATGGAGAGAGGGGAACCGAGTATAGCACCCAGGAGGCCAAAGGTGTAAAAGAAAGAGCAAAAGAAGACTAGTAACCAAAAGGTCCGCGGGTTACATAGGGGAAAGCCTCTGGGTGAAGGGGAAACCAATCCTTGGCCTGGAGAGTTCAGGGTAGATGACAGGGTGTACCAGCCATATCCTGTAACAGGAAGGGACTGAGGGATGCTGGGAGAACCTGGAGGTCAGGTCCACTTTGATATTAAACAGGAACCTCAGCCACTTGTCCTGGGTTTCAAGCTTAACACATACCTGGCTCTGCAAACCTGTGGCCCCGTGCCTCTAGCCTTCAGTCTCTAATGTGTGGGATGCGGGAAATCGCAAATTAAATGACATTAGAATTTGAGCCAGGACTGCAGAGACAGCAGCCACAGCTGCTGCTGAAGACACTTTCACAATAGGTGCAAGCACATGGAAACTTGCTCACACTTACAGATGAGTTACAAGTGTGTTGGGCGTTGTTCTCAGCATTTACCTTGAACAATTATGTACGCCTTCGAGAGGTACCTGTGGAATGCCTTGGTTAGCATTTCCACTTCACACACGAGAAGATACTGAGGCCCAGAATGGTTAAATGCCTACCTAAGCAAGTTACACCAGATTTCCACATGTAAACTTGCTCATTCATTCATTCATTCATTCACTCATCAACACACTTGCTCAGCATACAGACATTTAGTACTTCCTGTGGGCTTTTTTTTTTTTTTTTCATTTAAAACACAACTTCTTTTTAGAATGAGACTTAAAATTTTCTTCTAGTTCCAGCTTTCTGCACGCTTGGACTAGATCATTCTGTTCTCTGGATCCCTAGATGGTTGCTCTTTGTGGTCTGGGAATGGCACATAATCTAGACTTCTTTGTGGATTCCAGCACCGACTTCCCTGATGTGCAGGAGTTCACTGTTGGAGACTCCTGCCAAGAACCTTACTGCCTCAGGCTCTGGCCCTTCCTGGAGTGGAGGTTAGCAGGGAGGGTAGTAATGGAGGGGGGAGGGTAGTGATGGAGAAGGGATTGTTGTCGGGGAGAAAAACTGAGGCTCTTTCATGCAAGACAAGTACACAAAGTCACCCTGGCTTCCCTAGAATTGGCCAAGGCCCCAATCACAGCTGCATCTCAATGCTCCTCCCCCCTCCGTCCAGCTGTGGCTTCTAGTGATCTCTTCCAGAGGCCCAGCAAGGGAGGCCTCCCCCACCATGGTGCTAGAAGCCCCAGGGTGTCCTCAAGTTCCACAAGCCCTGAGAGCCTTGAAGGTCATTGGATTTCTTCTTTCTGGTGTTTTACTACGGTAGCTAATGGGCTTCTTTCTCTTCCAGGCCCATTACTGTTTCTTCAAGTGCTGAGTGGCCTCAGCTCTAATGAAAGGCAGCCACTCAGCACAGACAGGGAAGGGGTTTTCTTTCAGGCCGAGAGGGGAGATTGGATTACTTTACAGGGTGGCAGGAAAAGGTCACTGCTCCCCACTTAGGTCTGCCCATCAGTAAGGAGAGCACAATCCGCCATCCTCCTGAAACAGGATGCGTCACGGACAGCCACGCGGGGGAAGGCAGGAGTGGGAAGCGTCCACCTTTGCTCTCCTTTGAAATGGCCCATCTTCAAAAATAGCCCACAAGCTGCCCCAGACTTGACCCATAACATCTCTGAAATTTAATTTCAAATGATGGTCTCAGCGATTCCATATGCCACCCAATCTGGCTTAAACCCAGTCTAAAGGCCGGAAACAAATGGATTGAGAGCCTGCAGTCTGAGGAAGCAATTTGGGATGTGGCTGAGAGGGCCCCTGGGTAATCCTACTTAGCATAAATCAGTCTGCCAAACTCTGCTTGAAGGAGCTGCAAGGTCTCTGGACCAGTTCCTGTTACAGTCACCAGAGGAGCTGACCAGAGAGTCCCAAGACTGACCCATGAGGAGCAGACACAGAGTTCTGTGGTCTGTGAGCTGTCTTTCCATCCAAAGCTCCTGTGCTGGAGGCTTGGGGTGGTGCAACACAGTGAGACGCTCAAGACAGGGAGCCCAGTGTTTTTAGGAATTTGTCTTCAGAGGGGACTGTGGGACTCCAGCCTCCCTGTTCTGAAGATGTGAGCTCTTCAGCCCTGTGTTCTCTTGCCATGAACATCAGCTCTGGCTCCCAGCAGCCCCTTTCAGTCACCAGGCGAAGGAAGCCTCCCTTATGTGGCCCTCATCAGAGGCTGCTTTGTAAACTTCTGGTCTCTAGCACTGTGATCAGAATACACTTTTCTCTGTATAAATTTAACCTACATTAGGTATCTGTTTCAAATATCACCAACACCTGCACCAACACCCAGAGTGAATGCAGGCTGAGGTAGCCTGACTAGTCAGTCGCCAGTCCAAAATTCTGTGACACCATACATCTTCAGTGAGCAACTGATATGTGCTATGCCAGCAACTCTCCGGGTCTCTGTTCTCAGGAATCTGTACACTCTTAAAAATAACCGAGGAATCCAAGCCAGGCACAGTGGCACAGGCTATAACACCACCACTCAGGAAGCTGAAGCAGGAAGGTCACAGTTCAAGGCCAGCCCGGGCTACATAGCGAGTTCTGCTCCAACCTGAGCTATACAGTGAGACCTTGTCCCACAGAAACTAAAACAGCAAACATTACTGGGAACCTCAAGAACCTATTTATAAGAAGTAAAACTGACCGCATCTATTCATCCATTCTTTGTTTAATGTAAGGAATCCAATCCAATACATATTTGTGGGCAACAGATTTTCATGAAAATAAAGTAGCTTTTACAAGAGCCGAGCTGCTGAGTGAGAAGCTCTGTGGCATTGTGGCACATGTTTTCGAACCCTTTAAATGTTGGGTTTAATCAAAGCTACCTGGGTTCCCACGTCTGCTCCTGCATTCACTTTAGGGCCATAAATCGGGCTAGCCTGGTGTCCCATGAGCAGACTCTTGGAAACCCTGGGAAGAATTTTACCAGCCTTATGGGAATGCTTCCGTATTCCACTAAGCCCTTGACAAAAGCTAAAGGTTGTTGTGACGACAGATCCAAAGCTGCCTTTTCTGCTCTGTCACAGTAAGACCCATCGTGCAGAGTCCATCTGGCACCATGCTCTTCACCAGCTCACACAGACCTTTTACACAGCAATGTGTCTTGTTACCCCATGAAAACATCCTGTCTGTCATTGTCTCTCCCATCAGACCAAGGGTGTGGAGGAACCATTGAGCTCACAGTGGCTTAACAGATAAAGTTATACTCAAAGTTATACTATCCTTACCCATAAACACCGTCAGCTGCTTTTGTGACAAAGACAGACGCGCTTCGATAACTTCTGAGGAAATGCGGACCAGTTACCTGCGTCTAATGGACCGTGCCCACGTCTTCCAGGTAGAAATGGCATTCTGTGAAGAACAGCTTCCTTGGCTCAGAGGCAAATGGCACAGAGCTTTGGTACAGAGCAAAGCTCTTTCTTTATCCCTGCTTACTTTGCCACACACTGGTTGCTAAAAAGACACATGCTCAGGGTAAGTTCTACAAATGAAGCATTTCCCTGCTTTGATGAAGACTTTGGGGGATTTGCTGGTGATCGAACCTAGGGCCTGGCACATGCCACATCTCAGCCCTCACTAAGGACGTTCTTAACTGACCCTGGCCTGTGTGTGCCAGCGGAGACCTCAATGGCAGCACGGTGCTCTGGCGTCACTTCCTGTTACTACTAAAATGCCAGCAGTTTAATTCACTAACAAAGCAAATAGCAACAAGACGAAAACGGTAAATCATATCCCAGAGGCAGAAACATAGTTACGACGACGACTTCTGGGATGCCTGAAGTGGTCTGGAGTTCACCAGGATATGCCCACCACATGGAGAATCATTGCACAGAGAGGACAGCCAGTTTCTGTGCCTCCCGAAGCTCGGCTGAGTGGACAGACTGGAGGCAAATGTTATCACTCATGGTGTGATGAGGGCATGCTTTGGATTGCAAACACCGGCAAGGCCTTCACAGTGTAAGACATTTTTGAAATGGATCGTGATTGCTGAGTAGAAACTCAGCAAGAGAGAGAAGATGAACCTTTATATTGTGAGTTGCACAAGGGTGTGGATGGGTCCTAACAAACAAAGGTTTTTGGAGAGTCTCCAAAAAAAAAAAATGGTGATAAGCATGGGTGTTCATATCAGGATAATATCAGCAGTGTCATTGAGTATTCATGTTGTATAAAACTGAAGCTCAGAGTTCACGTATAGTAACATATCTCATTGTCTCCAAAAACCTGTGAAATACCGGTAATTTGCTCAGAGAACCTGAGAAACTTCCTCAAGACACAAAGCAGCAAATCCATAGGGAAAGTCAATATTCAAACTAGGCTTGCCTGATTCCTAGGACCACACTGGTTCTCTCTTACTTCCCTCCCTAAGCCAGGAGAAAGAGCAATAGCCTGGCACCTTTGCTCAGACCTCAGTTTTTGTCTGGGCTACAGCTAGAGGAAGCTTCATTCCCTTCTGGCGGTCTTCCAGAGCGCCACCTCCGTTCTGAGACACTCCCACCGACCACCGGCGGGCGGCGCAGCGACTCTTGGATTCCTCCCTCTTGGCCAGACCTGCTCCTGTGGTTGTGCCTGAGCGGTGACCTCTGTCGGGAGTCTAGTCAGCTTTGATCCACAATGAAACCGGCTAATCCTGCTGAGATCAGGTGGGCCTCCTTCCCAACCCTCTCTTTGTCCTCTGTGGTCTGCCTGTGTTAGTCCGCTCAGACAAACCTCCGCGGCTGGCTGACCCCTTCCCAAGGCTGTGGGCCCTTATGTCTAGAGCAAGCGTGGAGCTTGGTTCCTGCTTTTGGTCTTGGAGCTTCTCTTCTGGTCCCTGTAAAATGGGAACATGAGCACCCCACCTCAAAGGGTCATCATGCCACATTAAGGTGATGCTTAGAAAAGGCCGGGCCCCAGGAGGAGCTGAGTCAGTGTGCACAGCTCCCGCCAATTTCATTTTAAGCCCACGGGGTAGCTTGAAACGGTATCCAGACATGCACCTCTTTGGTTTTCCTGTCGGCAGGTCTATTCCTGGATGCTCACTCCCACTGGGCCTTCCATGTATGCCCTGTACCTGTGAATGCCCTGTACCTGTGAAAGCTCTTTGGATCCAATAAATGGAAAAGCCTAGAAACCTGTCTCCACCGCCCAGCCTGAACACTCAGCAGGCCATCCTGCCGTCCCTGTTTGATTTTACACAGCATCCCTGGGAAGGCTTCCTGATAAGGTAGACCATTCCCTCCCACTAGACACCTGAAAAGCATGAACACTGACCGTGTCTATAATCTCCACACTCGGGAGACTGAGGCAGAAGCATTGCCATGAGCTCCAGGTCAGCCTGTGCTAAAGAGTAAGAGTATCTCAAAAAACAGAAAGACAAAAACCAAAGCTGGGCATGGTAGCCTATTTTTGTCACCCCTGCATCCCATGTCCATGCAAAGGCAGAAGAATCAGGAGTTCAAGGTCATCCTCTTGGCCATGCAAGGAGTTCGAGACCAGCCTAGACTACATGAGAGTTTTAAAATAAATAAATAAAATTGGAGAACAAAACAAACAAAAAACTCACTTCTGCTCTGGTCACTCTAGGAAGTGGCCAAGGAGAACATCCTGAGCCCTGGCTCTGACCCCCAGATGATGGGCTGTTTGCTGTCAGGGTGAAGGGTTAGTTTCTGAGCCTAGAGAACAAAGTGCCTTGGCATTTAGATTGGAGACTCTGTTCTTATAAGCTCTTGGCATCAGGTGAACCCCTGAGGACAGGGTATCTAAAGGTCAACTTGAGAAAGTGGATAACACTGAGTGGGAACCCAAGTTGCTAATTCCCAGCATTCTTCCTGCCTACAGACCCCCCTAGTTAGTGAGGTAGACTCCCTATGAGGATGTCCAGGGGTGGCTTCTCATCTCTTAGTGTTTCGAATTTTTTTTTTCAGATTGTACAAGGGTCTTGCCAGGGTGGCCCCAAGAAGTGTTACTATGATAACTACAGTAGCACAAGATTCAATGCTAGGCTTGCATTGCCCAGTGTCATATTTAGCACAGGTTGCTGGGGGTGAGGTGAGAGTGGGTGGGGGTAGGGACTGGGGATGGATATCTGCTTTAGAGGACAGGCTATAGCACAGGCATGATCCTTTCCAGAGAAACCCCGTCCTAGAAGCAGGAAGTGGGGACCAAGCCCAGCATGATCAGCTTCTCCTCTTGGGTGTTTATCCAGAAAACCCCCCAGGGTAGACTAGGACTTGTATTTTCCCAGTGGCATTCTCCATCAGACATTTCTGTCCTGTAACTCACTCTGTAGACTGGGCTGGCCCGGAACTCAGGGATCCACCTACCTCTGCCTCCCAGAGTGCTGAGATTAAAGGAGTGTGCCACCACAGCCCGGCAAGACACTTCTTTATTTATGCTTCACCTTATGAAATCCCATGAGACATTGTGGCCATTGTGATTTTTTATTTCAATTTTTCATTGTTTTTATCCATTGTACTATAGAGTGAAAAATTATAAAGACCACTTTATGAAATATGTGTAGACTTTTTTTGCCTTAGACCTGAGCAGGAAAAGTGCAGGTTCCAGAACTCGGAACTGAAAATAAGATTTCAGGCCTTCACTATCCCTATTCTGTGTGGAAGACATTATCCCTGAATCAGAGGACACTTGCTGGATTACATTCCTCAAGCCTCAGGCAGTAGGCCCACCTGTGGGTGGGAAAAGCCCAAAGCAGGAAGACACATTCCTGCCCATAAAAAAATACAAGTCATCTAGGTGGGGCTGTGACTGGAGGAAGTGAGAAATATTTAACCTGAAATAGTTGGTAATGATCATTTAGGGTAGGTTCCTCTGAAATGTTCCACTGTTCTGGGTTATCCCCTCCCCTTGGTCTTTCCAGTGTTACAACCTGTTGGTGTTCAAACTTTGTAAAGCAACCAATCCTGTGTAACTGCGCGAAAATTCCTCCCTTTCCCTATAAAAGAAACCCTTCAGCTTGCTGGCCTTTTGTCAAAATTCTGTTCCTGTGTGGATAGGCAATTTTGACCTTGGCTAGCCAACTCCCCAATAAACCTCTGCTGATTGCATCCAGGTATGGTTTCTTGTGATTCTTGGGTGGTCGTGATTTCCTGAGACTTGAGGAAGGGTCTCCCGAGTTTGGGGGTCTTCAGTATGTGGTACTGTGTTACATAAGGGCACGTCACACAAAATTGTATAACACAAGGCCCGTTTGGAAGACATTTGTGATTCTGTTTTCACATCATATACAGAATTGTAGGTACCCATATGATCCAGGAGCTGTAAGTGAGAAAGAACACGAGATTTATTCCTAGTTCACAGAACATTGGGACCCTTGTCTACCCAGCTGATTTGCCTACACCCACCCCCTTAGACAGAAGCAGACTCCCAATACAAGCCAGGTGACTGCAGAGCCCTCCCCCACCCCACTTGTAGCTGGCCAGTGTCCCGGAACTCTTCATTCTCAGAGAAATGCTTTCATCCTTGAACACAGTGGAGGGGTGCATGAGGGGCAGAGAGCATCAACATCCTCTGGAAAGTGACCAGGAAACAAGAATGACCCTGCCTGTGTGGGAACAGAGTGCCCATCCTCCTTCAGCATCAGAAATGCTTAGGCACCCCCATTTCCAGATCTTGCAGGTGTGGGTGCTGTACTGTCGCCACCTTCGAGACCTAACTGTGGCAATGGGGAGTGAAGAAAAGACAGATACAGAAAAGCTGGGATCATGTGGGTTGTGAGCTCTGATGGAGACACACCAGCAACAACCCACTTAGCACACACAGCAAGAACAAGGAAGAGGCAGGTTAGCCAACCTATGTGGGAAGTCTGTGGGGGAGCAGCCTCGGTTGGGACTCACTCAAATGGGAGAAGGAAGCTGCGGTTGAGAGTTTCTGCATGCAGTGATATTAGTTAAAGGCCAACCATCTGGCAATGTTTTACTTGGACCAGAAGAAGAATTTGCCATTCCTCTGAGCCTGGCTAGGGGGAGGCCTTGTCATTCCTGTGGGTCTGAGGCGTTGGGGTCCTTGACATGAACCGTGCTCATCTCAGTAAAACACATTCATTCAGGACATCATGCTCCCCACACCACACTCAATCTCTGTTAAAGAGGCTTCCTCTATCCCGAGCAGAGCCCAGTCTCAGTCAGGACTCAGGCCATGCCCTTGGCTGCATCCAGGTACTCCTGGGTACTCCTTGATGCCTGTCTCCAGATCCCACGAAGAGGAAGCTCTCATTAGGAAGGGAGCTGCCGGGAGAGATGGCAGTCTATTCCTTTCTCTTTCAATCATCTGGGAACCCGGAAGACCAAGGGGACTAAATGTATGGCCAGGTAAGCATGTGTGACATTGGATTGCCCCCGTTTTTTTTAGAGAAAACAGTCAGTGTGGACAGCACACCCTTAGATCATATCCACACCCTCTGTCGACCCAAAGCCCCTGAATTAAATTTCCCCCGTTACTATTACATTCCAGATCAAAAGCCAACTACTGTGGGGTGACTCATAAAGGAGAAAAAGCAAGAGGTGGAGAAAGAGGAGGGAGAGGAAGAGGAGGGAAGAGGAAGGAAAAACAGGGAAGAGAGAAGAGGAAAGGAAAGGGGTGGAGAGAGGAAGAGGAAAATGGAGAAGATGAGAAGGGGAGGGAGAGGAGAATGAGGAAGAAAAAATGGACCAGGAAGTGAGAAGCAGGAGAAGGCACAGGAAGCAGAGGTGTGGAGTGAGAGGAGGGGGCGGGGAGAAGGAGAGGGAAGGTGGCTTAAAATCAAGTGGGTGTGACATCAGATGGGACACAGAAATAGGATGCCTTTTGCAAACACAAGTTCTGTTTTCTAATCTAAAAAGATATCACTCTGCCACACACACACCTCCTCTCTATGCCTGCCTCACCCAAGACGTAGGCACACTTGGCTTCATCAGATGTAAAAGACAAGCGGCACCTATTCCTAACTCTGCCAGGCCAATCTCCACAGAAACCTGGCGACAGGCAAACCCTGAATAGAAACAAGTTAGACAAGGCAGGAATACTCAACATAGTGTATGTACACTGCCACTGTGAGGGGGGTCACCAGCTCCACAACAGGCAGCTTCCCTTTCGGGTGCCAGTACTCAGGATGCCTATCCCAAGGACCCGGAGTGCTCACCTGACAACTTGCCTGACATAGGAGATGGCACACAGATAGCAACGTCATCTTGGTGTTTACAAACACAAACCGATCTTCAACACCATCAGGACTCTTCAGCTAACCTTAGAACTAGCCAGATTTCTGACTCGCTTGGACCAGCTTCCGTATGCAATAATGTGACAAGGATTGTTAATAATGGAAACCCTCGTGTTTCACAAGCATTCTGGGTGGTTATTATTACCAGGCCTGCCTTAGCAGACTGCATCTGACCACATCCACACCTGTAGTGTACGTTCTGGTCTTTTTTCATGATTCAACATTATGTGTCTATTCGGTGCTCCTTAACACATCCTCTAAAAACGCAGATATCCCCAAGGACCAGAGAGATTTTCGTTTTGATCACCATAGTTCCTTGTATTTAACAAGTTAGCACAAATGAATGAACAAGACAGCATTCAATGCCTAAATTCTTAGCTCCCTTTCCTTGGGTAGAGTCTCATACTTCATACTTCTAGTAAAATGGCCCTGGCTGCCAGAGTCTTGCCAATATGGCCATGGAATGCAAGTTGGACCCCTAGGACAGCTGCAGGACTCTGATGGTCATAGATTGCCCAGGGAAGGCTTGGCCATGTGTGTGAGCTTTCCCTAGGAAACTGGAGAATTGGCCTATTACGGAAGTCATCAGGCCACTGCTCAGCCAGACTCAGCCTGGGAAGGGCAGCAGTACCATGTACTCCCAGAAGGCAGCAGGAGAGATTAGCCTCAATGCATGCATGGATGGCTCTATGTTGGGGAGCCACCTACTGCGACGGTTTGAATGTGAGCCCAGAATTCATATGTTGGAAACATTCTCCAAGTTCCTCTGTTCACGATTTTAGAAGTGAGGCTGTGTTGGTTTGGTTTCTCTCATTGGTGTGATAAAAACAAGAACCAAAAACAATTTGGAGAGGAGTGCATTTGTTTTTTTCTTACAGGTTAAGGTCCATCATGAAGGGAGGCCAGGGTGAAAACTCAAGGCAGGAGCTTGAAGCAGAAATCAATATGGAAACGCTGCTTACTGGCTTGCTACCCCCGGCTTGCTGTCTTAGGGTTTCTATTGCTCACAGAAACCGACCATGACCCTAAACAACGTGGGGGAGGAAAGGATTTATTTCAGCTTACAGCTCTCGGGTCATCCTCCATTGCTGGAGGAAGTCAGGGCAGCAACTCAAACAGGGCTGGAACCTGGAGGCAGGAGCTGATGCAGAGGCCATGGCCAAGGCTGCTTCTGGGCTTGCTCTTTGTGGCTTACTCAGCCTGCTTTCTTACAGCACTCAGGGCCACCATCTCAGGGGTGGTGCCACCCACTCAAGGGGAGTTGAGTCCTCTTGTATCAATCAAGAAAATGTACCACAGGCTTGCCCACAAGCCAGTTGGGTAGGAGGCATTTTCTCATGAAATTTCCCAATTTTCTTCTAAAATGGCCCTAGCTTGTGGCAAGTTGACATAAAATTAGCCAGCATACTGGCTCCGCTACGGTTTTCATACATTTCATGTCAACCTGACAAGAGGTGGCACTGCCCACAGTGGGCTGGGACCTCCTACATCAGTTAGAAATCAAGAAAATTGTCCCATAGGCAGGCCCACAGCCCCATCTGATTCAGGCAATTCCTCAGTTGAAAGTCCCTCTTCCCAAGGTTGTCTAGCTTTGTGTCAAGTTGATAGGGGCCTTAATTGAAGTGATCAAGTCATAAAGGTGGGTCCTCCAGGATGGAAGGGACCCTTCCCTCAGGGCTGAGTGTGGCCAGTATCTTGTTATTTAGGGCCCAGCTCCCATGGCACCTCCCAGGAAAGGCCTTTCCTGACACATCTGCTTCTCTGCCCCTGGCATGATGTTGGAATGGACTTGGCTTGTTAGCAGGTGTGCTTGCTGCTGGCTGGTAAGCTCCAAGGAGGAAGATGATTGTGATGGTTTGCATATGCTCACCCCAGGGAGTGGCACCATTGGGAGGTGTAGCCTTGTTGGAGTAGGCGTGTCACTGTGGGAATGTGCTTTAAGACCCTGATCCGAGCTAGCTGCCTGAAAGTAAGTATTTTGCTAGCAGCCTTCAGATGAAGATGTAGAACTCTTAGCTCCTCCTGCACCATGCCTGCCTGGATGCTGCCATGTTCTTTCCTTGATGATAATGGACTGAACCTCTGAACCTGTAAGCCAGCCCCAATTAAATGTTGTCCTTTATAAGACTTGCCTTGGTCATGGTGTCTCTTCACAGCAGTAAAACCCTAACTGAGATAACTATACCACGCTCCCTTTCAGGGCAAGCTCTGTGCACAGGACAGTGCATGGCAGGCACTGAATAAGTATGTATGTATGAGTGAGTTTGTGGGTGGTTACACACTCAGTTGAGTGTGGAGCTCACAGTTTCCCAGGAACCAATCACTACCAATCCAAGTTTTGTGGGAAACTAAGCTCTGACTGTATGACTTTATATGCAAGATCTTGCTGTACCTACCAGCTAAACCATGAGAAGTCATGTGACAGTTCCATTTTATACATAAGGAGGCCACTCAGGGAAGCTAAGCAATGTGGTCAAGGCCCTAGGGGAGACAGGGTGACCAGGTGCTCTCTTCTCCCCTGAGCATGTGGTTTAGCCTGTTCCCTTCCAGGTCAAAAATAAATAAATAAATCCTCTCAGTCCTTTAGTGAGTTTGGGTTCTAAGGTCAAAGGCCGGGACACTAAGAGCCACAGGCTAAGGGCTGGAGAGGTAGCTCGGTGGTTAAGAGCACTGGATGTTCTTCCAAAGGTCCTGAGTTCAATTCCCAGCACCTGCATGACATCTCACAGCCATCCATAATGGGATCTGATGCCCTCTTCTGGCCTGTAGGGATTCATGCAGACAGAGCCCTCACGAACATTAAATAAATCAATAATAGCCATGGGCTAAGCCTAGCCCTTCTACAGCTTAGGGGGATCCATAACCACCAGGTTCATGGCAGTAAGTTCAGGGTCACAAAGAAAGAGACCACCATTTCAATTAAGTGAAAGACAAGGTAAGCTTTACTGTTTAGTTCAGTTTTGTTTGAAACAGGGTCTCACTATGTAGCTCTGGCTGTCCTAGAACTCACTATGTAGGCCACGCTGGCCTCAAACTCACAGGGATCCATGTGTCTCTGCCTCCTGAGTGCTGGGATTAAAGGTGTTGCCTGGGATCTGATGACACAGTCTTAGTTTGCTAGTCTGAAAAGGATAGGCATCTAGGAAATGGAGGAGGAAGGGGGAAGGGGTCACCGCTCCAAAAAGAAAAAGTCACTGCTCCAGGCCATCAAAGTCCATGAACAGAGCAATGGGCCTTTTCCTGGGTGTGGGAGCATACGAATATTTGTAAGGTTTACAAGGTAGGTGGGGGACAAAGAGATCTTAATTCCTTGTCCCAAACACAAGTTTTATAGTGTTTGATAGGAAAGATTATATTTGATATTTTTTTCAACACCACAACACTTTTCCAGAAAGTTTCTTCTTAAGGGTAATTACAATTCTTCAATTTAGCCATTTCTTAAAGCTCCTGGGTTACACATTTGGGGTAGACATAAGGCCAGATGGTGAGGTGGCCTCGTAGGGTCTGCCCCAGCTTGGAGTCACATCTTCTCCCCAGTTCCAGCTCTCTGACCCTGCAGGTCAGTGCACCAGACCCAACTGAGGGGTTCAGGGCATTACTGTGGGGTCATGTGCCCGCTCAGCAGTTTAAATTGAGTAGACTGGAAATTTCGATCTTAGTCTGGAACCCGCGCTCTCTGATCCCATTGTCAGGCCGATGGCATTCCAGCCCTCAGGAAGGAGCCCCTCTTCCCGATTTCTCTGTCACAAGATTCATTAAGTAGCCTTTAAATCTCTTTGCCAAGGGTTGTCAGGACAATGCAGAGAAAATTGCCAACGATTCTGAAAACAGCCTATGAATCTGGGGCAGAGCTAGTGAGAACGAGGGAGCGCCTCCGAGGGGGTGGGGCATTGGCAGCCACTTAGATGAGAAAGTTCTGGGCTTCCAAACTTCTTTGGTTGGGATCCGTGTTACTTTAAAAGATCAATTCAGCAGTTTTCCCCTGTTCCTCAGTCAAGGATTTTAGAAGGTCAAGAAAGAAGAGGAGAAGGGGGCCTTGTGAGGGTGTGGGGGTGTGCCTTTCTCAGGAGGGAATGAGGATCCTGTGTGTGTGTGTGTGTGTGTGTGTGTGTGTGTGTGTGTAAAAGAGAGAGAGAGAGATCATGTGTGTTGGGTGTCAGGGCACCATTGATCCATTTTCAGTTCAGTTTTGCAAACTTGGATTACAGTACGCCACCATCACCCGGGCGCAGTCTGGCTGCAGCATAAAGATCAATGCCAGACTTCAGCGAGACTGCAGGTGAACAGCCGCCCAGCCCTCCAGCACTTTGTGAGCCAAATAAAAGCAGTTTCTTTCCCCCTCTTGAGACTTCAGCTTCTACCATGCTCCTCTGAGCCTTCATGACCTTGAGCTGGACCCTCTGGTCTTAAGCAGAGACACTGATGGATTCTAATTATGGGGACTTCCCTCTGGCCCTTGAGGTAAATGACAGGAACACATTAGGTTTTGTTCATCTTGAGTTGTCATGCCAACTGTGATCTTCTAGTTACAAGTTAACACACTATCTTACCCCTCTAGATGCAATTTCAGTGGACACCAACCAGTTACAATCCCAAAAAACTTAAATACAAAATTGCAGAAATAAATGAGTCATGCTCTGAGCAGAGCAATGAAACCCTGCAACGGCCATTCTGTCTCAGTCATCAGTCCCGTGTGTCCAGGTGGTATGCACTGCCTACCCGCTTAGCAGCTATCACAGCTGTCAGATCCACTGTGTGATATCAGTTGCAGGAACCTTTACTTAACCAAGGCTTATGGGTAAGGAGCTGGCAATTCAGATGTGCCAAAGAGAAGCTGTAAAGCACATAACAAGGAGAGAGGCTGCCTTGTAAGGAGATCTATAAGAACGAAATACTACGTAATACGTCTGCAGTATTTCGAAGGGCTCAGGACTAGCCATAATTTCCAGTGTTCTCTATGGGTCTTGGATAACGGAGACTGGGGTAATAATAACGTGGTAGATTTGTGCTGCAGCTTTGTTTTAGGGTTCCTATTATCGCCAATTTTACAAATTATTTAAAAAAGGGGGGGGTGGGAAGTCCATGTGTGCAGAGTCTGAGCAGACCTCCAGTTTTGCTCGGAGCTAAATATGCCATGCTGCTCCTGGAGCAGTCCCTGAGGGGGAGGGAACCATCACAGATTGACAGTTCCTTCCTCCACTCCCGCTGCACCACAGCTTCTGGTCAGCCTCCGCTTGGTTAATACAGCTATCGAAGGCTCTTGGCCACATCAATGTAAATTGGCAACAGGTGACTCAAGGTGAAAGGGAATTTACTGACAGCACCCAGTGGCTCCCAGAACTGATGGCAAGGATGGCTGACTAGGAAGAGCGATGAACTAGAACCACAGCAGGAGGCTCGTCACAGACCCACACCAGCAATGCTATCCATGTAGCTGTGGCACTGGCCTCTGCCATACACCAGGAGGCTGGGAAAGTGGGTATCTGGCATTTCCACCATCTGTAGGAAGGCTCTCCTTCTAAGAGCAGAGAATTCCTTCCAAATTGAAAGGATGTTTAAAATCCAGGCAACTAAGTTGAAGACAAATGGCAACCAGGTTGGGTTGGGTAATCCAATTGTAATAAAACCAACCAACCAACCACACCAACAGACAGAAGCTCAGTTGGCTTGACACCATACAGAAGTTCTATCCTGTTCCTGCAGTGTGTCAGGGAAAGCTGAGAGCTCGTTTCAAGGTTGTCCTTAATGAAGAGTCTCAGGCTGATTAACCACTGTACACCATCACTTGTGACTAAGAGCACTGTATAGACAAACTTAATTAGAAGGTGCTGGGAGGCTGCAGAGAGGCGGGAGGGGAGATCTGCCAATCTGTGCACAATCCTGCAGGCAATCAAAGGTTCTTACCTAGAGGTAACACATATCACCTGGCCAGAAGCAGCTGTGCAGGCCTGCCTTGGGGTGAGCAAGTGCATGCTGCCTCGGGTCGACCAGCAAGCCAGGACTAGCAGCTAGGCAGGGTTGAAGTGGTATGTGTACCACATAAAATCTGCTGTCTTAGGCTACCTGGCAAAGGGTAGCTAGCAGGAAAAGCCACTGGAATGAAGACAAGAGCTGTGTTTTATATTCCTGTTGAGGCTCTGGGACCCATAACTCTGTATCTGCAAGCCAAAAAAACACCTGCACCTAGCCAGCCTCAGCGCAGTAAGCTCGAAGTCCATATGGCAGAAACAGCAATGTAGATCCAGCAAGAACTTCTCATGGGGCCAAGAGCAAGCTGAGCCAGAACTGAGTCCAGCCACAGAACCCTCCTGGTCCCATGTCTTTCCCTCAGATTTTAACGTTGACACTTTTAAAATGACTGAGTGTCACAAATGACACATCTCATCCCATGACCAAAGGACTAAAAGCCAAAGTTTTGAAACATCAACACCCAGTCCAGAAAGGTCCCTAGTAATTTTGAAGATAAATGAAGTCCACAGGAGAGACTCATTTCCTCCCAATATGTATTTGCTAATTTGTCCTAAATAATGTGATTTCAATTTTTAACAGTCTTCTCGAACGAAAAGTTTAAAGACTACATTTCCCAGCTTGCCTTGCAGCCTCTCTGGGCCAGGACACTCAGGCAGCCATCTTAGATGACAGAGAACAGGAGAAGGCTGCTGGTCAGCTCAGGATTACTTGCCTCCAGACTCTCTGAGCCAAAGCTAAACCTATCCTGTGGAAGCCACGGTTGGCTCATGTGTTGTGGTTACCAGCGGCACACATGCCATGATCTGCTTTTGTGGAGACAGATGGTTGTTACTCTCCTGTGCTTACAGGAGCATGGCTTGCCTTCACTGGTAAAGGATGACTTCAGTGTTCCTGTAATGAGCCTGCCAGAAATAAAAATATCCTAGAGACACTTGTGTCCCTCAATCTGGCTACCAGACTATTGAAACAATGAACCCCTAAGAAATGGGCTAGCTTCAGGAATCTCATGCTGGGAGAAGAAAAAGTCATACCAAAATAACCCAATTCTCACCTCTGAGCTTTCTCCCAGTCCAGCCTCTTAGACCAGTTCAGTGATAGGCAGTTCCTGCTTAGTGGACTTTGAGGTTAGTGGGGAAGGTGGAGGTCAATCCAAGAACCCCTAGCCCAAGCATAAGTCCAGGATGGCAACATGTTATTACATATGTGCTAAGGATCTGAAACATTGCTAAAAGGATTGCCAGGGTTGCTGAGCCTCTTGGCTATCCTGGAGATTGACCCTGCCGGTTTCTCAAAGACCTATCACCTCAAGATGATGTTAGCACCCAGTCTAGAGCTCTCTGATGTGAAAAACCCATGGATTCTCTATTCTTTCACACAATCCTGGGAAAACCACCAATTTTCCAGTTTCTGCAAGGTGTAGACTCAGGCTTGTGCAGGTTCCACCTCCTCACAGGCTTTGATGTAAATACCCTAAGTTCTAGTATGTGTAAGTTCACTGAGTTTGGGGCAACTAGTCAGAAAAGGAATTTTGCCTGTTTCTGTGCTGGAGATTGGACTCAGGACCCTGCACATACTAGGTCTGCATCATGACTAAATCCCTAGCCCTGAAAATTTTAATACTAAGACTCACCAGAAACTAGATTATTACCTAGACCAAAGTTAAAAACATTACTGCTTGGTTTAAAATGCTCTAGGCTATAAATGTAGCAACAGCGGCCCCTGATGGTCATTATTGTACACTACATGTCTTGTGGTGGCATTTTTGGATCCCCTTAGCAAGGCTTAGATTCATAATAGTAATTAATAACCTCCCACAATTTTGATCACTTTAGTCCTTAGTCTCAACCCTCAATATGTCCAGTTTACGAAGGCTAGTGTACATGGCATTGTGAGCTGCACCCTGTCATGGGTCAGAGTTCCAAAAGCCAACACACAGGGCCCAATGCTGTGAGATACTGCACTGTAAACATGTGCCCAGCACCACTTTCTTTTTAGGCCATGGCAGATCACCTCAGCATTTACTGCTATACAGGATTTCCTGAAGATGGTGACTACAGTGGTTTGAAAGAAAATGGTCCCATAGGTTCATAGGGAGTAGCACTATTAAGTGGTGTGGCCTTGTTGGAGTAGGTGCGGCCTTGTTGGAGTAGGTGTGGCCTTGTTGGAGTAGGTGTGGCCTTGTTGGAGTAGGTGTGGCTTTGTTGGAGTAGGTGTGGCCTTGTTGGAGTAGGTGCGGCCTTGTTGGAGTAGGTGCGGCCTTGTTGGAGTAGGTGTGGCCTTGCTGGAGTAGGTGTGGCCTTGTTGGAGTAGGTGTGGCCTTGTTGGAGGAAGTGTGTCACTGGAGGTGGGCTTTGAGGTCTCACATGCTCAAGCCAGGCCTATTCTTTCAATGTTCCCTCTTGTTGGCTGCTGATCCGACAGAACTCTCGGTTCCTTCTCAAGCACCATGTCTGCCTGCATGACACCATGCTTCCTGCCATGATGATAACCGATTAAACTTCTGAACTTCGAGCCAGCCCCAGTTAAATGTTTTCCTGTAGAAGAGTTGCTGTGGTCATGGTGCCTCTTCACAACAATAAAAGCCTAACTAAGACAGGGACTAAAATGTGTTCTTACCCACATATACTCTGATCAGATAGTTGGTGGAGTCATTAGAGCCTGGGCCCTGGCAATCCTAACAAGCTAGGGTCACCCACTCACCCAACTGCAAACAGCCAAACAATGAGAGATGTTGGAAAAGCAGAGAAAGGGATCTAGTCAATATGATTATGTTAAAGGAGGCCTAATGACGGCACCAAGTCTGCCTTCCAGAGACCTCAGATGAGGTAGTGGTTAAGAGGGGTGCATTACTAAGCTGACCAAGTTGCACATATGGTCTCCTGGAAGGCGGCCATCAAAGTTGTCAGAATGGAGTGGAATCTCTTCCCCAGCAACAAGCTCTCCCTCTGCTAGCATGAGCTTCTTCAGGGAGAGCCCACTAGATTTACTAAGGACTACTGGTTCAATATTTTGACAGTCCAAAGGGCAGGGCTCAAGGCTCTTTAGAATATCTTCATTCCTGTTAGGAAGAAAGGAACAGGGACTTTTGGCCAAGTGTTGTGCTGAGCACCAGAGACAAAACAAACAGTTGTGGTTTCTACTTCGAAATTTACACTCTGGGTGTGGTTGGGGACACAGAGGTGCAGATGGCCAATCAGACTATCAATTATTCATCTCCAGTTACAACAATTGCTATACGGATCTGGCTCAGCAATAGACCAAATTAGGCCTGGAGACAGAAAAGTTTTTGTGAGGAAAGAATAAGATGTTGGTGCCCCTAAAAAATGTGACCTATAAGAAGGGACACCCTCCCAGCCATTCCCCCCTCCCGGGGGTGGGTGGGCAGGGTTGAACTCTCTAATGGGACTCCCTTAGAGCAAAATATGAGAGGTCAGCAGTAGAAACAGACTGGAGATATCCCAAAGGGTTGTAACCTATCATGAAAGATTGTGATCAGCTTAACCTTTGAGATTGGCTGGGTTGATGTTAAAGGAACAGAGTGTCTTCTTGTTTTGTGCTCTAATTTCTGTTCTCTTGGGTAGCACATGTTGTGTAAGAGCATCTTGGACCACTGCCTAGTGTGCATCTTCCCAGGAGACAAGGGGACTGTAAATGTTATTCACGTCTTTTCCAGTGGTCATGTGCGACGAAGAGTAACCACAACAGATGTAGTTCTGAGAGTTGGGGAAGTTGAGTCGACCATCAGCCAAGAAATACAGAAGACAGAAGCATGTAAGAAATATCAAAATTGGCCAGGCATGGTGGCACTGGCACTTGGGAGGCAGAAGGCGGATCTCCTTGAATTCAAGGCCAGCCTGGTCTACAAAGCAAGTTCTAGGACTGCCAGGGAGGTTAAACAAAGAAACCTTGTCTTGAAACAAAACAAAACAACAAAAGAGAAATATCAAATATGGTCTTTCCTATAAAATATATAAAACTTGTGTTTAGAAGTAGGAATTAAAATCTTTCTTTTCTTCCACACTTGGTAAGACTTGCAGATGTTAGAATCCCATGGAAATACTTTATTTACACGAAGAAATTTGATGGCTTTTCTCCTTGGTACAGTGACCTCTTTCCCCTTCCTTCTCTACTTCTTATGCACAAATTCTTTTCAGACCAGGCAACTGAGTAAGATTGTTATGTTGGACCCTAGCCAACTGAGAAAAGATAGGACTCCTACCCTCCTTAGAATAAAAACCAAATGCACACCCTGTCTACGTGTGTTCCCTCCCATGCCTTTTCCTGCCCCAGAGAACCTCTTAATCAAGAGTAAAGTTTGCCTCGTCCAGACACTTAGCTAGAGTGATGGTCTCTCTTTGTAATCCAAACTTATTTGTAACAGCGGTAACAGTGGGGAATCCAGTGCAGACTTGTGGCTGTAAAAGCTAGGGTGCTTTATTTGTTGTAAAATGACAGCTAGCTATCAGGACTGTGGATATGTTAGGTTAAACACTGGAACACAACTCCTACTATGCTTTGTCTAGGTCTATGACCAGGGTAGTTATTTCTGCATCTGCAGAAAGAAATATCTTTGCCGGCTTTCAGATTGTTGTGAACCTGTTTAAAGACTGCAGCATTGTTACATCTAATTCATTCTACCTACTGGATCTACTGTTGGTGATGCTGACAATATTTAATATTGAGGAGAAAATCCATGCATGCAAAAGACTTAGTGGCAGTTTTTATTTTCTTCTTGTTACTCAATTGTTATTGTTTTGTAAAATGAATCTGCATTGCTATTAACGAAGCAGAAGGGTACAAACTTTTGAATAGAAGTTTGATTTGTAGGCAGGTTAGATAGCTGAGAGGGTATAGGCGCTTGCCACTGAGCTTGAGAAAACAGTGGTTCGATACATCACAGGAGAGACCAGTGTGCCACAAGTTGTTCTCTGACCTCCACACAAGCGCTGTAGCTCACCCCACCGCCCCTCCCTGCCACTCAAAAAGTAAAAATAATTTTGTCAAAACAACAACAAAGCCAGCCTGGTCTACAGAGTGAGTTCCAGGACAGCCAGGGCTACACAGAGAAACCTTGTCTCGAAAAACCAAACCAACCAACCAAACAAACAAACAAAAAGATTAATCCGTTGTTAACCAAATTTCCCAGGTCATATTATTCAAGGAGGTCATGGGAATGCCAAAACACTGGCTGCCAGGCATAGAAACAGAGCTGCTGGAATCACAGTCGTTATAGGATAAACTCTAATCTTTCAATCAGCTCTGCCGATGACCCACAGGCACTGTGGGGAGGTCTGATTTGGGAGGGCTGCAAGGGATTGAGTAGGTTCTGAGCCTACAATTCCCATGCTGTCCCGCAAACTAGCGCGAGCGAGCCAATAGCCTACCGGGAGTTGTAGTTTCCAACGGCCAGACTCAGGCTATAAGAACATGGGCGATGGCTCCAGGAAACCAACCGTCCCACAATGCAAAGGCGGTCGGTGACGCCATTAGACGAGCGCCAGCAGCGCGGCGAGCGGGGAGCGCCGTGGTCCCCGCCGCCTCTCAACCCGCCGCTTCCCACCCTGCCGCCTCCGCCTCCGCCGCCTCCGCCTCCGCCTCCGTGGGGCCCTCCGTGTCTGCCCAGCTCGGCCCGCGGCTCCCGGAGGAGCAGCGGAGCGCGGGGCCCGGCGCGGGCGCGGGGTGCGGCCATGGCAGACGGTGCGGGAGCAGGCGCGGCGGGCCAGGCCTCGGGACCGGCGGGGGGCTCCACTGGGGCGGGCGGCCCGGTCAATCCTGCTTCGCTGCCTCCGGGAGACCCGCAGCTCATCGCTCTCATAGTGGAGCAGCTCAAGAGCCGCGGTCTGTTTGACAGCTTCCGCCGGGACTGCCTGGCCGACGTGGACACTAAGGTACCCGGGCCGCGGGGGTTCGAGGGAGGCGGTCCACCTCGCAGCTTTGACGAGCCTGTGCTCGGAGTGAAACAAAAGGCACCTCGGGAGCCTGGCGGGGACTTCTGAGTGGTGCACACCTGACACCTGAGCACTTACCAGCTGTGATTTATAATTTGCTTTAATTTTTATTTTAGTCCAGTCGCTTTTCTGAACTTGGCGATTCTTTTATGGCTTCACAAGTATACCCACTCCATACCCAAGAAACTTGTGTATTACAAGGCAGCTACTTTAGAAGCTACACCCATTCCCTTGTTCACCACCGGGGAGGTGATTTTAAGCAGCGCTGGATTGGACGACACCTTAATAGTTATTACCTTTCCTCAGCTGAATCATTCACAGGCTTGTGTGAGGTCAAGTTGGGATAAGCTGTAGAATTAACATCTTATTTTGTTCCATTTAACTAGTTGAAATGGAATGAATGGCTATGTTAGATCCAGTGCCAAAGGCCAGTCTCTACGGTTTTAAAAAAAAAATGCTAATTCGCCTCTTTTGGAAACTTTGCAATGTGTGTCACGGGGCAGGTATATAGTAGTGACCAGAACATTTCTTTTCCCTTTACAAAACTTGCTTGCCAAGATTAAGGTGCTAGAGTTAGGAGCTTGTTTGCTGACTGAGAGGGCTCACCGGGTTAGTGGTTGCTCCTCATGCTGTTAGGACTGTGAGTCACCCAAGCAAGCAGGGCGAGTAGGCCTCAGCTGAGGCTCAGCTGTCAGCTGCAGGATGCCTGGGCCTTGATGTGGGGTAAGGTCTGCCCTGCAGATACACATCTTAGGCCACAATCTGCACCGGTGGCCATCCTTCCTACTTCCATGTTCTCATGGAGGGACCAGAGCCATGCAGACACTGACATGCCATTCAGCAAGGGTGAAGTGGAGAGGTATTATCTGCCTCCGGTTGGAGAGAATGAGGCTCAGAACATTCCTTGTAGCACTAGGTAATTTCCTGAGCTTGTTCTTAAGTTCAAAGCAGGAGGATTTAAAGTGCCTCAGGCTCCTTTGAGTGTCACAGCCTTGCCTGGAAACTTCACAGAGCTCCCTGGGCTGGAGCTGGAGTGACTCTTGCTGCGATTTTGGTGGCTGTTTCATTTGGAGGGGCCTTTCCTTGGTGTACTGATAAGAACATCCACTGTGAGTCAAGCGGACAGCAGTGTTTGCATTTTAAGGATGGAAATTACTGAATGTTAGGTGACTCGTAAAAAGTCAGCCTAGAACTCTGTTCCTTCCAGAAACAGCTTGCCTCCATCCTCGGCCACATGGTGCCAGAGGGCACCTTTGTTTACTCTTCTAAGCCTGAAAGTCTAATGTCTAAATGAGGGCAGCATAACTAATAGGCTCTCCCCTCATGGATTATCTTTAAAAGTAGATTGACTTGGGGACTGGAGAGATGGCTCAGAGGTTAGGATTGCTCTTCCAGAAGTCCTGAGTTCAATTCCCAGCAACCACTTGGTGGCTCACAACCATCTGTAATGAGATCTGGTGCCCTCTTCTGGCCTTCAGGCAGACACACACTTTATACTTAATACACATAATAAGTCTTTTTTTTTAAAGTAGAGTGACTTATATAGGCACTGCCCTGCACTGCCCAGCCACTGCAAGACAGGCACCCTGCTGGCTGTTGACTCATGGCTGCTGTACTGCAGGTGAACTCTGAGGTCAGGTGGGAGTGTGTTTAAAGAAGATGTGTTTCTATGAAAAGCAGTTTCCTGAATGGCTTGGGGCCATAACATTGGCACACACACTAACATGGTCTCTTCTGAATGAATGTCTTAGCCAGCTTACCAGAACCTGAGGCAGAAGGTGGATAATTTTGTGTCAACACAGCTGGACAAACAGGAATGGAATCCTGCAATGAACAAGAACCAGTTGCGAAATGGGCTGAGGCAGAGCGTGGTTCAGTAAGTAAAGAAACAGTGGCGGCCCCAGCATGAATGCCACACAGGCTGGCCACAGTTCATGGGGGTCCTGGGCTGTGATGCTTTGTAGCCTTCTGCTGTCTTGTACGTCAGGGAGATCATGAGCAGAGCCCTAGAGTGCCTGCTGCTCACTCTGGGCCACTCCTAGGTGTGTGCATTCAGTGGTGACTCTGGAAGGTCTTCTGGATTGCCAGGCTTGCTCTTTATTCTGGGAAGCTTTCAGTGTAATCTGAATATGAGAGTGAGTTTTGTACCAGGATACCAGTGTAGGGTGTGGGAAGTGAGTTCTGTATGTTCTGTGACCACGACTGCTAAAGTGTGGTGACAGTTCGCAGGGAGACGTCCTGTAAGGTGTTGTCCTTTACGGAAACAAACTAAGCCTTTGTTAGAAGGTCCTGTAGAGCACTCACATGAGAGACCTCTTGTTACTGGCACGGTGGGGTGGGTCATGGATTCCAAGGCAAATTTTTTTTCTGCTCTGTCAGAAACCATTTTGGCTTTTAGCACCAGGGCTTATGTTTGGCACTTCTTAATCCACTAAAAGCTTATGAAACAGGACTCTGAAAATAGAAACATCAGGGAATTGTGGTGAGAAAAGCAAATCTTGGCAGACTGCGGTATGACTGCATTTGCTAATAGTGCAGAGGTGCGTGCAGTTGTGGCTGCCAAAGACATGTAGGGAGTTGGACTGGGAGAGCCAGAGCACAGGCTCTGAGTTGTTCTGGTGCAGACCCTAAGAAACTCACTCAGTAACGTTGTGCTGTATCCCCCAGAGGCCTTTATGATAGAGGTTGGTCTCCAGTGTTGAGGTGGGAACTGGCAGATGTTGACATCATGAGGCCTTCACCCCTGTGGCACTGAATTAGTTCTTTGAGAATCAGTTGTTGAGTTTAGCCTAGTGTGATGCCATACTGCTGCCATCCCAGCACTCAGAGGCTGGGCCAGGAAGGTGAGGAGATCCAGACAGGTTTGGTTATGTAGTGAGTTCCAGACCAGAGACCAACCTCGGTGAGACCTTCCTAGAGAAGGAAAGAAAATAAAAGATCAGTGAGTTCAGCTGCTTTTCTTACTAGGCAGTGCATCTTAGCACGTATGTGGTCACCATCACGTTGTATTACAGATAGGGATTGGGCTGACTCTAGGTGGCACTGTGCTGCTTGCACTTTCTAGTCATGTGCATCATGAGCCGAGTACACCCCTTTACATTCCCCAGCCTCAGTTATTTTGTTACAGCGACACAAAGCTGGGATAATTCAGGTCATCTTCTACAGACTGGATACTGGTACCATCTTCCTAGTTTTGATACTATAGTGTGTCATGCAAGCCACTAACACCAGAGGTGTAAGGATAGGATGTATGACCCTCTTTATATATTTCCTTGAAACTTTTGACTATACAGTGATTTTGAAATTTAGAAGATTTTTAAAATAGAAAAGAAGCTTTGCTGACAATGTAGTACTCATGTGGTTCATGGCCACTGAAGCTGGAATCTTGTAAAGAAAATTACCACCCATGTAAAGTCTCTGTGTGTCAAGAGTGTGGCGTCTAAAGCTGCCCATGCTATCTTCCTGGCCTGGGTAATATTGCTCCCTTTCTCTGAGGGAGCTCTGGTGGCTTAGAGGTCTCAAAAAGTAGGGGTCAGAAGCCACTCTTTCTGGAGCATTGCGTGTCCAATCTTTGTGCATCTTAGCAGTTGTCACAAATCTGTTGTCTGGGCCGTCTTAAAGTCTGCATTGCTGCTGGAAGCCACTTCTGCTCTGGCTGCTGAGTATAAATGCTGACGAAAATGGAGGCACAACAAGGCTTTGCTGCCTTTGACATTATCACTGCGGTTTTCACTCCACACTGTGGCCAGGTCGCTCTTGCCGTGTGTCACACAGGTTGGCCTTTGGGGCAGTCTGCTCTGATTTGTCTGGTTCCTTTGTACAAAGTTGGGGGCTGCGTTAGGGATTAGGTAGCAGTCAGCTCTGAATCCCTTCAAGTCAGTGGCCTGAACCTTAGGGAAAATGGATGTTTGCTGGGCTCTCAAATGGCACTTGGGGCATATTGTTACAGCAAAGGAGAACTCTCGAGAACTAAGTAACAGAGGCTTGTTTTATCTCCACAGGTCAGGCATGTTGGAAGCAGGCGTGGACAGGATCATTTCTCAAGTGGTAGACCCTAAACTAAACCACATCTTCAGGCCACAGATAGAGCGAGCAATCCATGAGTTCCTGGCTGCCCAGAAAAAAGAAGCTGTGCCAGCTCCCCCTCCAGAACCTGAAAGCCAGGATCCTCCAGTGCCATCCCAAGATGCTTCCTAAGATTTGGTACAGCATCTGTTCTCTCTGCCTGTTGATGTGTGAAATGGTTAGAAAAGGGGTAAGCCGTGATTAGAAGTCATGTGTCACACCCATTCAGAAGAGTAAGCCATCCCACAGATGTCACCACTCACGTGCTCCCAAGTGTACTCTGTACCAGCAGAGCCAAGCATCTAAGTCAACAGAAGAAACCTCATCAGGACCCATTGTAGCAGCTGGTTTACACAGGGGACTCCTGTGGAGGTCATCCTCTCTGAAATTGCTTACACGTGGCTCTGACACTGGTTGACATTTGCAGTTTTCCTATGAAGTTAAGCAGTGTTTTCAAGTGCCGTCTCAAGTGAGACACTCGAATGAGCTCTGCACATCTACGCTGCCTCTCAGTTACCGTGCAGCTCTGTTCCCTTTGTCTCAGGCCTGGGATTTAATCTAACATCAAGATTAGCTGGAGATAGAGAGATGAATGCGGTCCTCATTCTTGTCAAGTCGTGTGTTGTATGTGGAGATAGCAGGCAGGTAGAGGAAAGCCACTGTGTGAGCAGCATACCCCCTCCCTTGTCTGTCATCACCCCAGCCCCGGGGAGTGTCCTGGCCCCTTGTTCTGCTGCTAGTGTTCTGTGCGTCTCCAAGGCACTGTTACTAGTAAAGTAGGGACGGAGGCAGTTGAGCAGGGCCTTTGAACATAGCTGTTTGGAGGCAGTACCACTGGGGCTGTCTCCTTGTGCCTCTTGGGCGAGGTCCTTGATCCATTATGGAGTGTAAAGCATTCATTTTAAATCTTTCTCATTTCATTGATAATTTTTTAGGAACATATAGTTATTAAATATAGACCCTTGTCAAAAGCATTTTGACATGATTTGTCTTTTTTTTCCCCCCAGAATATGCCCGATACCTTTGGAAAGCTCTATTTAATGAAGAAATGGATTCCTGTTTCATCCAAATATAACTTTAGTCGACTATGTCATTACTGATGTCAGGATTTTGGACTTGACTGTGGTGGTGTCCACATTGGATGGAGAGCAAGATTGCTGATGTGGGACAGTTACCCGTACTTGCTCGTGGATTGTGTCACCTTTGAGCAGCCTGTCGAAGGGTATGACCCCAGTAGACACTACAGAGGTTTAAGCACTACAGTGACATGGGCTGTCCTGAACGAACCTTTATACTTGAACAGAGACACTGCATGGGGATGTTAGCGCTTGCGCTCTGTGGTATGCAGAAGCCAGGCTGGAGGCTAGCTGGTCAGGACAGCAAGAGTCAGTGGGACCAGCTGTTGGACAGTGGGTTTTGATACTGTTGCTAGGTTACAGACTGGAACGTGTGGCAGTTAGCATCATAGCCTTAAGGTTGTGGTGACCTTCCTAGTGGTTTTCTTTCCTTGTCAGAGGTAGTGTTGCAGCCCTGGAGTAAGTAAGGAAGCTGAGACTTGGGGTATACAGAAAGCCCCACAGCTTCTGTCCTGGCGTCTCCCTGTCACAGGGGTGAGTCACTCTGGGTGAGGTGCTCAGTTCTCATGTTTGTGTTTTTAGAAAAAAACCTGCTAATAACTAGTGGATGTTTTACAATAAAGTCGTTTGATGATCTTTCCCTAAAGCCTCAACTTAATCTCAGAGCCTTGTCAGTGGAGGGGACCCCCTTCCCTCTACCTGCCCGCCATCTCCCTATACCACACAGGACTTGATGAGAATGAAGGACTGGTGGCTGCAACTTAGAAGCACCCTGACTCAGGCTGAATGGGGCAGGGGCAGGGGCAGGGGCAGGGGCAGGGGCAGGGGCAGGGGCAGGGGCAGGGGCAGCCAGCAGCTTGACTGTTCTAACGCAGCAGCTCAAGCTTGGATGAGTACCAGTGTCCCCTGCATGTCTAAGGGTGAGCAGGGGGTTGGGGGTGGGTGGGTGTTCATTCCAAGGTCTGGGGAGCCCGAGGTTTGTATTTCTTTTTCTTTTCTCTTTCTAACACATTAGTTATTGACCTAGGGTGGGGTGGGGTGAGAAGGTGACAGGTTGCCTGTGCAGAAGTCAGAAGACAGCCTGCAGATATTGCAATCGTGGGTTCCAGTGATTGAACTCAGGTCATCCAACCTGGTGGCAAGCACCTTACTCACTGGCCCAAAAGTTTTTGTCTCCCAGGCTCCTGGGAGATGCTGGCCTTGCATGTGGGAGAGGTTGCCTACCTGAGAGTCTTACTTATAGTTGAGTACCCCTGACGGCTTGTCGGGCTTGTTGGATTTGGGGTTTGAAGGTTTTGTGTTTCTGGGGGTGACCCAGTGTGTCACACCTGCTAAGCACGTACTCTTCAGGTGAGCTGCACGCCCAGCCCAGCTCTAACAAGATTGAATCCAGATTGCTTCTGCCCTGAAGGAATGTTCCCCTCCCACCTCTACCACAGATGCCCTCACTGAGGACTTGCTGCCTGTTAAGAACTCAGCAATGTTTGCAGCTCCCGATGCCCTCAGCGTAGATGGAAGTGACCTCAGAGGTGTGGTCTGTTTTTCCCCTCCAGGGTACAGTATCATGTCAGTCCTCTGGAGTTAACTGCCAATCCAAACCTGGGCCCCATCACATTGATCTGAATTCCAAAGCCCAAAAGGAAACAAAAAAGTGTAAACTGGCCACATGCTTCCATAAGAGGTGACAGGGCATGGGTGGAAACTAGAAGCTTGTCTTCCCTCTTGTCAGAATTCTCTTACTTTTGAAGGCGGAGTAGTATTCCATTTTGTGTGTATATTGCATTTTGAAAAGCCTGGTGAATTTTTAGCCAAAAATAAAGTCACCTAAGACACATCTCAGAACGTGTATCATAAAACATCTGGAAACCTTTGGTGTGCTCTCTAAGGTCTGAGCAGGTGCTGGCCCACAAGTGTTAACAATGGGGAAGACAGCTAAAGCCAAGAGTTAGCACATGGCCGTCACCTGGACAATAGCCCAACAGCCACAGCAAGCTTGGGACCGTGCCAGCCTGCTGGGTCTTCCATGTGCTGTCCATACTGTTAGCCCCTACCCCACCCCTGTGTGCTCACCATAGACTGTTGAAGCTTGGTACTGTCTCTGGGAAAACCTGCCCATGTCTGATCTTGCCCTGGGCTCCTCCCCACAGCCGCTGAAGCCATTGCAGACTTGCCCAGCTTGGACTTGGTGGAAGTCCATGAAGCTGCTCTCATGGTCTGTGGAGCTAACAGACATGTATTTATAGCCTGTGAGTTATTAATAGGATTTTACTGGTTTCCATTCTAAGCATAGATCTCTCCATAAATGCTTGGGGGTGGGTGGGAAAAGCATGAGGAACGTTATTGGGTGAAACCCCATGAAGGGAGCGTTGTGCAGTGCCGCCCTGACTCACCTTGTTAAGTCTATGCTGAGAACACGTGGTCTGTTGTAAAATGAGTTCTTTGACACACAGGACTCAGAACCACTTCTCTGGCCTTTGCCCCTGCCTCCCCACATGTCCCCAGGAAGATGTGTGTGTACAGTTGACATTGGTAACAGCCCTTTATCCACAGAGCCTGACACGTCTAGGAGACAGGCTGGACCACACAGGGTGCTGTTTGCCCAGGCCAGTTCTGGGATGGTGGCCTTCAACCATAGCCAGCTTTAGAAGCCAGCTGTCTACTTCCTTTGTGCCCAAGCCTTAGAACTATTACTTCACTGAGGTGCAAGGCCACCCCATCCCTCAGGGTAGAAGAGGCAGCACATGGTCATCCCAGCCTGTAGCCACCCCCAAGCATTTATGGAGAGATCTATGCTTAGAATGGAAACCAGTAAAATTTTGTGACATGTCAGGCTGGGCACCACAGAGTGGAGGAGAGGTATGTGATGAGAGGCCCACGGGCAGCAGAAAAACCCCTGTTCTCTGTTCTCTGTTCTGAGTAGCGGAGAGGAAAGCAGGGAGGTTCTCCCCTGACAACAGAGCCAGCTCTAGGCCCACTCAAATCATGAGGAGTCAGAGAGGGCCTCAGGCCTGGGAATGGGGATTGCCAGCTTTGAGGGCTATCTAGAGCCCAGGGCTGACCTAGTCCACCTGAATTCTACAGGAAAGTCAGGATACTATTGACAGGACCAAATAGGAGGGGGAGAGTCGGCTAGGCAGGACCTCATCTGTGCCAGTTTCTGAGGGGAGCTGTCAGCCTGAATAGAACAGGGAGGCATGTGGTACCTGCTGGCTGTCTCAAAGGTGGTTTGGGTTGTGCAGTCTGACAGTGAGCACCACAGCCATGGTGTAGAGTCAGTGCTCAGCCTGCACCCATGGGCTGAGGCATGGTGCTGTTCTAGTGGAGGGAGGGGACGGGCAGAGTGGGCGGGGCCAGCTGGGGTTGGGTGGGTGGGCTAGGCTAGAACAGGGCTGAGTTGATGGGGCTAGAATAGGCACAGGCAGTGGGTAGGGCAGGGTGGGGCAGGGGTGGATGGAATTGGTTGAGATGATGGGCTACAGCAGAGCAGGTGTAGATGGAACACAGACCACAGGAATGCCAGAACCACTGGCAGGTTCCCATTCCTGATGGAGAAGGTTCAGGGTCGCACTGTCACAGTCAGCTCTTCACTAAGGTTCTTAAGCTCTACCTTTGCTCACAGCTGCTTGAGGAACAGTGGGTGTTAATCAGTGACTCATTTGACCATCTCAAAACCCCAAAGATCAGGACAGCCACTGTCCCTGTTTTACAAAGTTGCTCATCCAGTCTTAGAACAGCAGGAGGCCCCTGGAGCCTAGCTCAAGGAACACTTGCTTCCCTCTGGGAGCCAATGTGGGGTCCTAAAGGGAATGGGAGATGGGAAGGCGAGCGAACAGAGCTGGATATAGAGGCATCTCCCTAGGCTTGCCTGAGAGGTGAGGTGGAGGGGCCTCTCTTCACTGGCAGTGCCACAAGAGGTAACGGCTGCCTGTGTGAATGATGGAGAAGACCCCCTGGCTTATGTCCCAGGTGGAATTTGCAGCTGGCAGGTGACCTTTTACCTCTCTGAGCCTCTGTTCCCGACTTGTGGAATGGACCGTGGACACTCAACTTACAGGCAGTGAGAGGCTGTGCCAGCCGAGTAATGGTTAAGCATCTAGTCACCAAACAGCTGAGGGACTGGTGAGTCCCCAGCCTGGACAGTGCCAGGCTTCACCAGGCAGCAGTGCCCTCTGAGACAGCGTCATGGCCTCATGGCCAGGCCCCTCCCTCACAGGTTGAACGAGTGTGTGCTGTACCCCAGCTGCATCAGTTCCTACCTTGGAAGAGTCCTCTCTGAACCTTAGACTCCTCTACAATGCGGGTGCATTTGAGGTTTACAGACTGTAAACAGAAGCTATTGGTATTAGTTTTGCTAAGGGAAGCAAAGTGGCCAAAGTAAGGAACACAGCATTTGGTCTCAGAGAGATCAGTGCTCAAAGGCATAGCTCCCTAGAAGAGTAACTGAACAGCCTTGGGTGAGGGTCTGCACCTCTCCGTTTCCTCCTGCTTATGAAGCAGGTAATGGAGAGATCCTGTGTAGCTTCCACAGCCTGGGCGTGGAGTGGGGTGATGGGGTGATTATCCCTGTGACTGCCTGTGGATTTCACATGGCGGGGCCAGGCCCTGGTCTGACCTCATTTGCCATCCCTTTGCGTTGTGTCCCCAAGCTGAGTGGCCTGAAAGGTGTCTTTGTGGGGCTGCCACCCAGACCCAGTGAAGAGTCAGAGTCATCCATGTCTCTCTATAAACAGGTCCAAGGTAGTGAGAATCACCCACTCCCTGGTGGCCCTGGAGGGACAGCCATGCCAGAGGTCAGTTGAGGGTACCAACCTGGTTTGAAGGAAACAACAGAACTCAGGGACAGAGCGTCCACAGAGGACCCTCAGCCAGGCAGGGAGCCCTGTGGATACTGAAGTCAGAGGGTGTGCAGGTCTCCCTGGATCCTGCCAGACATTACCTGATCTGGGTCGAAGCTGTTCCCTCCCAGCCCTCACCTCTACAGGGTGAGCACTTCACCCCCGGGCAGGGCTAACCCTGTGATACCCAGGTACCTCTCATGCCCACTCAGATTCAAGGGGCATCCCAGAGAGGTAGGAGACACAGGTGGAATTGGAAGCCATGCCTGGTCTCCCTAGCTTTCATTCCTGCAGCCTGCTGGGAAGTCACCCCAACTGCCTGGGACAACCAGCCCCAGAGCCTCCTCTCTCCTCAGCCTACCCTCACTTAAAAATATACATAAATTAAGTGCTGCACGATGGGTTCATTTTGTTTTAGATTTACTTATTTTTGTTATACATATGGATGTTTTGACTGTCTGTGCACTACATGTCTGTCTGATGATCAGTGAGGCTATAATGGGGTGATGAATACCCTGGGTCTGAAGTAACAAATGCTTGTGAGCTGCCATGTGATGCTGGGAATCGAACCTGGGTCCTCTGGAAGAGCAGCCAGTGCTCCTGAACCCTGACGTCTCTCCACCCGTCCGACATTCACTTTTATTGTTTGGTTGTGTTTTGTTTTGTTTGGCTTTCATTTTGGTTTTGAGGCAGTCTTTCCTAGGAACTTAGAATCCTGGGATTCCAGACCTGAGCCACCTTGTCTGGCCTACCTCACCCTTTTGTTGGCATCCAGCCCTCACCCCATCTCCCATCCCCCAAGCCCCTGTGAGACACAGCCATCTTTCAATAGCACAGGTGCAGCGAGGACCCCCTTGAATACTAAACCCGAGACAATCTCTTTGTAAAGCAGTGCAGCCTTTGCAGAGAACCCAGGCATATCCTCCCATGTATTAATCCCTGTCTATACAACTAGTGATAATTGATGTCAAGCAAAGGCTGCCGAGCAGTAACCGAGCCATGATCAGGACAGTGCAGGGGAGATGAGGGGAAGCCCAGCCTGAAGGATCGGATCGGTGAGTATCTGTTTCCTTTTCTACCCACAGGTGGTGGGCTCCAAAGATTCAGGACCCACCTGTAAATAGCCAAACAAAGCCTGTTTGCTGTTCTTATTGGAGTGTTTTTTCTCTGGAAATGAGGGCTGGAGGTGGGAAATTCCTCCAAAGAGGGTGCTGGAGCAGATGGTAGCACCAAGCACTTTGCAAGCACCCATTCCCGTGACCCTCAGAGCCAGTGCTCTGACAGCAAGGGTGCTGGAGTTAAATAACATATCCTGGTGTCTCAGTCTTCAGAGGCAGTGCTGCAGGTGTGTGTGCGTGCTTGTGCACACATAGACATGGAGGCTAGAGGAAAGCCCTGGGTGTCATTCTTCAGGCACCGTCCACCTTGGTTTTTAGAGACAGTGTCTCTCACAGGCCTGGAGCTTGACAGGTAGGCACAGAACACTCTTATCTCTCCTCTCTCCCCAGCTCTAAGATTAGGAGCGTGTGCCTAACATTTTTAAAACAAATATTCATTCTGGAGGCTAATCTAATTCATTAGTCCCCATTGGCACAAATTTGCATTTTGTTTTATAATTAAAATTGGCACCGGAGCTCTGTCATGAGCACAGCAGGAGCTGTTCCCAGGAGGAACTGGCAGGGTATAGAGCTTTGGTTCCCTACTGTTTGGGGGCGGGGGGGGGGGGGGTGCACCTAAAGCCAGAGCTTCGAACTTTGTGTGATGCTGGAGAAAAGCACACAGCAACTTCTGTGATGCCCTAAAGCCAGAGCTTCGAACTTTGTGTGATGCTGGAGAAAAGCACACAGCAACTTCTGTGATGCCCTGGGATGAAGATGAAAACAGAGCCGCTCCCAGGAGGAGGCTCTGGGCATTAGTGGGTATAGAGCAGCCTCCCATGAGGACAGAGGACAGGCCGTTGGCCTGGCCAGGGGACCCAGCAGAGACCAAAGGCAGCACCGGACTCCCTCAATTATTCCCCTCAACTCATGCTTTCTGTGTTCTGCAGCTAAGGTCCTGATGGCTGACACTCAAAACTGACAGTGTAACAGAACCACTTCCACCATGAAAGGGAGATGTCCCCATTGGGGTCTTCTGAAGCAAACAGCTTGTTTCTTATTAGGGTGATTGAGATGGAAGAGGAAACTCCAGAAATGTGCACACTTGAAAGTGACTGGATGGTCACAGAGACAAGAACAGGCAAGAAGACAAGAAGGTATTCCTCTGCAACTGCTAGCCCAAATAAACCCTTTCTTCCTTAAGTAGCTCTTGTCAGAGTCTGTCTCAGTAAGTATACCGACTAGTGACAGGAAGACCGTCAGAAGTCCAAGTTTAGGGCATCAAGATGGTCAGATTCTAGGGAGAAAGATCTTAGCTGGTAGACAGCCACTTGGCAATGAGCACACGTGGAGATGACAGGTGTGTCTTCTGAACAGACAACAACTCCTATAGATCAAAGCCCTACCCTGTGGCCTCCTCCATTTTTAATTTCTTCCATAAAAGCAGTTTCCAGATACAGTCACAAACATAGAAATTTCAAAGGGACACAAACCTTCATTTGTAACACTTGCCAAGCCAAATAGAAATTTAGATCTGAAGGATTCATGTTCAACTGCTACACTGGTGGAATGACCGTGGAGTCATAGGTGAGGCCAGAAACTGCCTGGCTAGGGTCCCCAAACATGAATCAAAGGAACAAACTTTTGAGGTTAAATGTGAGGCCCCAAGCATCTGTGAATAAGCTCAGAGCATCAAGAGCCCGCCAAAGCAGCTTGCTACCATGTCTTCGGAGCTGTGCACTGCCTGGTGTCCAAGGCTGCTACCTCATGGTGCAGAAGAAGCAACAGTAACAAAAAAGATGGCTTGATTGGGCTGGAGAGATGGCTCAGCGGTTAGAAACACTGACTGTTCTTCCAGAGTTCAATTCCCAGCAACCACCTGGTGGCTCACAACCATCTGTAAAGTGATCAGATGCCCTCTTCTGGTGTGTCTGAAGACAGCTACAATGTACTTATATACATAAAATAAATAATTCTTTAAAAGAAGATGGCTTGATTACATCTGGTATTTATTAAACAGGACTAAGGCGCTCCTGAGTTTTGGGAACAATTTAAAGCAGAATAATAGTGTTTGGGTGGAAGAGGTGACTCACCCTGAGGTGACTTAGGAGAAGAGGATGTAGCCAGGTTCCTGGGCCAAGATATTGGTGTGATTTTCATGGGAAATGAACAAGGCTGTAGCATCTTCTCACAAAATCAATTGCTTCAGACATATTCATTTTTTGGTTTTTGTTTGTTCATTTGAGGCAGGGTCCAGGTTGGTGTAGAATTTATATTCCTCCAGCGTCTGTCTCCTGAGCCCTCAGACCACAGGTGCACAGCACTATACTGTGAAATCCAAGGGAAACTCATTGCCCAAAGACAGCTGGCGGTAAATCACAATGGTTGGATTCATGGGAAATGAACTACCACCTGAAAACCATGGTGTGGTTTCAGGAGTTTCTGACGTTTTAAAGAGCAGTAGGGATGTGAACAATTTAGTGTTTTAAGACTCATAGTCCACCGGGCGGTGGTGGCACACGCCTTTAATCCCAGCACTTGGGAGGCAGAGGCAGGCGGATTTCTGAGTTCGAGGCCAGCCTGGTCTACAGAGTGAGTTCCAGGACAGCCAGGGCTACACAGAGAAACCGTGACTCAAAAAAAAAAAAAAAAAAAAAAAAAAAAAAAAAAAAACCCAAACCAAAACAACAACAAAAAGACTCATAGTCCTTGTTGTCAGAAGAGGAAGTGAATTTGTCTAGACTCAATACTTTTCACAATCCGCCATTTTGGGGCATCCTGTGAACACCATGTCACCTTAGCTTGCAGTTAGAGGAACCTGGAGGGCACAGTCTACAGTGAGCTGTCCAAGTTCATATACAAGTCAGTGATAGATCTAGAATTGCAGCCAGGGGCTGTCTGACCACAAAGCCCAAAGTTGCATTCACACTTGAGTCTGTCTGTAGAGAGCCTAGTGAAGGGCCTCCAGTAAGGCTAAGGGGGAAGGGGGCACATGGTTGGCTAACAGCAGCCACTTAGGAGACAGGAGCTCTCAGAGGCACCTCTCTAGAGATCTGTGCCCAGCATGGATTTAGAAATGCAGGAATCTCACTCGGCCACCAGAGGGTATTTTCTCACCAGTTTGAATGCATGAAACGGGACATGTGACCTCAGCAAGCAACTTTCCCTTGGGCCTGTCCACCTTGAAACAGCTTAGGAACACAAGATCCCAGAATGTAATATCCCTGTGGCCTTGTGTGCAGGTGTGTGGGGAGGAACTCCTGGTCGGGTGTTGTGGTGTGACTCCAGGAAGCCAAGAGTTCAATCATCCTCTGGAAACAAACAGCCCTGTCAGGACATGGACTCCATTGGCAGGAACTGCAAGGCCTGCAGGTCTCTCACTAAACCTGAACCATCCCAGCAAGTGATCTCTTTTACCAAAGGGACAGGGGGCCACTTTAGTGCCTGCCAGGCTTCTCGAGGGTCCAGACAGACTTTGACTTTGGCAAGCGGCATTTTACTGAATGGTGAGTATTCTCCATAAAAATAACTTTTGCGCTCTGGAGCCAGATCTTGGTTTTTTCCAAATTGCGTCTGCCTCTCATTGAAGAGCCCCACCTAGGAGTTTTCCTCTCATCATTTAGTGGAAAAATTCCTGGTGGCTTTGCCCCAGAGCTGCGACCCATTCATACATCCCAAGGGCCTTATTTCTCCTGACCAGGTGGTGCTGGGGCCTCAGCACATGGCTCACCACTGGCTAGTCTTTCAAAGGACACAATAAAGGAACACTCCCAGGAAAGACTATTTTCTTGTGGTTTTGTAACTGACATTTTTTTTTAACAGTCTGTTTGGAGAAAAAGTGACATCTTTTCCATTGTTCTTTGGGAGACTTACCAGTACACCATTCAAGATTCCAGACCATTTCAGTCAGGATTCCTGACTCAGTTGAGACAGCCTGGGGCACAGAAATTGGCGACTGCCTCCCTAGATTCAGAGAACCACTTCAGGATTTGTAAAACTTTCCCCTTTGTTCTTTGTTCTATCATTATTTTAAATGTTTTGTTGTTGTTTGCTTGTTTGTTTGTTTTGTGTCCTATGTAGACCAGGCTGGCCTTGATCTTACTATATAGCCGAGGCTAGCCTTGAACTCTAGGTCTTCCGGCCTCCACTTCTCAAGTATTGGCATTGCAGGCATACAGGGTCATGTCTGGCTACTTTGGACTTATTGTTTCAATTTCCTGGTATTGTCCTTTGATAAAAAAAAAAAATTGTTTTTTTTGTTGTTGTTGTTTGGTTTTTGTTTTTGCTTGTTTTACTGAGGTGTCTTTATTTTGCTGCTTGTACTTTTGCTGCAGCCTAAGTCAGAGTCACAAACACACATTTACACCTACGTTTGCTAGGATTTTTATAGCTTTGACTCTCCATCCATCCCCCACCCCCCAGGTTTCTCTACCTTTGTTCCATTTTGAATTATTCTTTATATATGGCTTGAGGTAAGGACCCAGTTCTGTCCTTTCACATGTGGATAGCCAGCTGTCCTAACACTATTTGTTGTAAAGATTATTCTGCATTTAACTGGCCTGCCATCCTTGCTTGAGTGCCAGTGGCTGCAAATGTAAGAGCCTGTTTTTGGAGTCTCGTGTCTGACCCCACTGATCTGTCTTTATGAATGTCACACTGTCGTGACTGCGATAATTTTTTTTTTTTTTTTTTTTTTTTTTTTTTTTTTTTTTTTTTTTTTGGTTTTTTGAGACAGGGTTTCTCTGTATAGCTCTGGCTGTCCTGGAACTCACTCTGTAGACCAGGCTGGCCTCGAACTCAGAAATCCGCCTGCCTCTGCCTCCCAAGTGCTAGGATTAAAGGCGTGTGCCACCACTGCCCGGCTCTTTTTCTTTTTCAACCAGGAAGAACAAGTGTTTCGACATTGTTCTTTCTTAAGATTACTTTTGACTGAGTCAGGTCTCCGGAGTTTCCATAGAAACTGTAGATCAGCTTGTCACATTCTGCCAAAGACCCCTGGGCACTTTGCTGAGTGTGTCCTACCTGCGGGGAGGTTTCAGGAGCATTTGCTTCTGGAGGACTTCACAAGAGAGCACTTGCTACCAAGTAGCGTACCACTTTATCATCCCCAGTTCTGGAGACCAGAATTCCCAGGTTGCTGTGTCCTCAGGGCTAGAGGCTTTTTCATCTTTTTCATTCTGGTGGTTTTTCTGGCAGTACTTAAAGTTCTCAGTCAGCAGAGCCAGGGTCCTGGTCTCTGCCCTCTTTACAGAGGGCTCTTCCTGCAGCTCTGCCTGCCTGTGTCTGATTCCCCTTTCCCCAGTCACCAGTGAGAGCTGCACTTAACCATCTGTGAAGGCCTCACCCTGATGACCATGAGGTACTTTCCATAAAGATCTCTTTGTTGGGATGACCTGCACCGGCACTTGGTGGGAAAGTGTGTCCCTCTATTTTCGATTGTTGGTTGCTGTGCAGGCAGAGCTAAGTGCTGGCAGAATGCTTGGTACTGTCCTCTCAGTGGCCCATGACAAGCCTTCCACATGTAAGTGCTTGTCCTTCCTCACCTGCCCAAAGATGACCATGTATTATCTGGCTGCTGATTGGCTCAGACTGGAACGTGTCTTTCTACATAACAAATAGCTGGCAACACAGGCAGAAGGGAGCCATGGACAGAGCTGAACGCATGCAGTAAGAACCCGGTAGAGACACAGGTTGGTAGAAAAGTCGGGTTAAGTTAGGTAGCTGAGAGACTGCCCCAGCGAAAGGCCAACAACTTTAAACTACATAGATGCCTCTGTGTCTTGATTAGACCTCAAGCGGGATTCTCAAAAGCCACACAATATCTCTTATTTCACCCAAAACGCCCTGTAGTTCTCAGAGCACAAGCCCAACAGTTCTGTTGTCACTTCCCTCTGTGTTTTCTCTTTTGGTGGCAGAGTGGGACTGTTCACCTCTCCCCGTGGTTTACTCTGCTTGTGTAGAAGGCATTTGGTTTTGTAAGCCACTGTTGGATCCCACAGTCCTCTGAGCTGGCTAGTTCTCCAAGTGTTGTCGCTAATTCTGCAGTTTCCCTATTTCCAGGGAGAGCTTTGCTTGTGCCTCATCTTTTCCCATTGGTCTTCTTTAGACCTCGGTTCTGTGGACTTTTCTTCTTCACGTGCTACACACTGGTGCAAATCATCCTAAAAGACTTCTAGAGCCAAGCCAAGTGAGCACGTTTCAAAACAAATCCCATGCTGTCAGTGCAATCTCCTTTCTTTCTGTGTTAAACAATATCCACTCGCCACTCCCCACCCCCGCCAGTGCAAGAGGCCATGTTGGTAATGGGCTCTCCAATAGATAGGAAGTTTAGAAAATATTACCTGTCTTAGTTAGGGCTTCCATTGTTGTTAAGAGACACCAGGACCAAGGCAACTCTCTCTCTCTCTCTCTTTTTTTTTTTGTTTGTTTTTTTGGTTTTTCGAGACAGGGTTTCTCTGTGTAGCCCCTGGTTGTCCTGGAACTCACTCTGTAGACCAGGCTGGCCTCGAACTCAGAAATCTGCCTGTCTCTGCCTCCCAAGTGCTGGGATTAAAGGCGTGCGCCACCACTGCCCAGCTCAAGGCAACTCTTATAAAGGACAACATTTAATTGGGGCTGGCTTTTAGGTTCAGAGGTTCAATCTATTATCATCAAGGTGGGGGCATGGCAGCATCCAGGCAGACATGGGGCTGAAGAAGGAGCTGAGAGTTCTCCATTTTGATCCAAAGGCAGACAGGAGAAGATTGGCTCCCACATTGCTAGGAGGAGGGTCTCAAGGCCCACCCCACAGTGGCACACTTCCTCCAACAAGGCCACACCTCCTAATAGTGCCACTCCTGAGCCAAGCATATACAGAGCACTATATTCTACTCCCTGGGCCTCATAGGCTTGTTTAAACACTTGCTATGGGGGCCATACCTAAACATAGCAGAACGCAAAATACCTTTACTTCAACTTCAAAAGTTCCTATAGACTATCGTAGTCTCAACAAGACCAAAGTTCAAAGTCTTTTCTGAGATTCACTTAACTGTAATCCCCTATAAAGTCAAAATTAAAAAGCAGATCACATACCTTAAACATCACAGGATATACACTACCATTCCAAAACATCATAGTGAAGAAATACTGGACCAAACAAGACCAAAAACCAGCTGGGCAAACTTCAAACTCGGCATCTCTATGTCTGATGTCAATGCACTCTTCAGATCTACAAGTCCCTTCATCTTTACTCTCTTGGGGCAGTTCTACTCCCTGTTAGCAGCTTCCCTTGGCAAGAATCCCATGGCTCTGGCATCTCTAAGATCTTGGGGTCTACAAGACAAGCAACTTCACAGATTTTTGCTCTGATGTTTGGGATCTACACGTGATCGTCTGAGCTCCTCCAAAGGGCTTGCTTTACTTCTCCAGTTCTCCCCGTTGTAGCACTCTAGGCTCCGGATGGCTCCATTCTGTTGCTGCTGCTGTTCTTGGTGATCATCCCATGGTACTGACATCTTCAGTACACTGAGGTCTTCTGCTGCAACTAGGCTTCATTAACAGCCTCTCATAGGCTCCCTTCATGGTGTCAAACCGCAACTTTTTTGCAAGACCTCTTCAGACCAGGACTACCAATTGAAACTGAAGCTACACCTTCACCAATGGCTTTCCCTGTTCTCTCACAGTGCCAAGCCTCAGCTACTCTCCACGACCCCTTCATATTTGCAAAACAAGTACCACCTGGGTAATTCTTACATATTACTAAGTCTAGCTGCAATACAAGGGACAACCTTGGCTATCTCTGGAACATAGTTTCTTGGTGCTCTTAGAAAACATTTCCCAGAAGATTTTACCTCAGTGATGCTGGTTTCTTCTTAATCACTGCAAATTTCTTAGCTCCAGCTAACCCACAGCAATTGTCCCAGCAGTCCCTTCTGTTCTTGACTCTAAAGCCAGCACCACATGGCCAAAGCTGCCAAGTTCTTGCTGGAACTAAATCATGGCCCCCCTTTTTTTTTTTACATTATTACTAGCTTTCTGTTTTCCAACCCCTTCCCTGCCTAAGCTTGGTTGTCATAGAACTTACTTTGTAGACTGACCTTATACTCGGAGGTCTGTATGCCTCTATCTCCTGTGTTCTGGGATTAAAGGCATATACCAATACCCCTGAGCCTAAGCTTTTCTCTACTTGGAGCTTGCTCTGTCCCAGGTTGGCCTTGAACTCAGAAATTTGCCTGCCTCTTCCTTCTGGGATTAACGACATGTACTACCTTATGTGGGCCTACGCTTTCCATGGCCACTATGACTCAAGATCTAGTCAAAAGCCTGTGTCCTCCATTTTTGGATTGTAGTTCCTTCCAGATTAAAAGTCCAAATGAAAATAATAATCATGTAATAATGCCTAACATGATATATAACATGATATATAACATGATATATAACATGATATATAACAATTCCTTGTTCAACTGCAGACAATAAACAATAAGCTCAGCTGGGTGGGGTCCTGCTCCAAGGTCACCATTCAATCTGCTTATCTCCTTGAACACAGGATTCAGCTCCAGTCTACTTCCTGGTGTCCCTTTAATACTCAAACCATATATTTTACATTTGTCCTTTCTAAGCTTGCTATGCTTGTTCAAAATGCTCTTCATGAGACTTAATCAGAGAGCAAAGTCTCTGCTGGGCTTTTTTGAGACTTCCTTTGTCAATGCAATTAATGTTAATCTCTTTACCTTAGCCTCAGGAAGACTCTTCTGACAATGGCAAAAAGCAGCCACATTTTTCACCAAAATACTACAAAAACATTCTCTAGGCCACATACTGAAATTCTTCTCCACTGACACCTCTTGCGCCAGGTCTGCACAGTTCAAATCATCCTCAGAACCAATGTCTTCCATATTCCTACTAGGATGGCCCATTAAGCCCCACTTAAAGCATTCCACTGCTTTCTAATGCCCTAAATCCACATTCCTCCAAACAAAAGCATAATCAGGCCTATCACAGCAATACCCCAGTCCCTGGTACCAACTTCTATCTTAGTTAGGGTTTTCATTGCTGTGAAGAGACACCATGACCAAGGCAACTCTTATAAAGGACAACATTTAATTGGGACTGGCTTACAGGTTCAGAGTATTAGTCTACGGTTATCATGGCAGGAAGCATGGCAGCGTGCAGGCAGACGTGGTGCTGGGAAGGAGCTGAGTGTTCTACATCTTGATCTGTAGACAGCCAGGAGTGGACTACTACGTCGAACTGGGCAGAACATGAGCAAAGTCCAGCCTCCACAGTGATATACTTCCTCCAACAAGGCCATACCTCCTTCAATAAGGCCATACCTTCCAATGCCACTTCCTGGGCTAAGCATATTTAAACCACCACAATACCTAATTTAACTTAACCACTATAAAATATTGAACAACTCAGAATCCCATTTTGGAAGAACGTTAATAAATACATCAATAGTTCATGCTGGAAGAGGCCACCGACATCTAAAGTGTGTATGTTGGAATAGCACAGGTTATTGTAGCCATGAAGGAGCCCTCAGGAGTCCCAAGTCCACTAGTGTCCTGTGACACATGATGAGTGAGCTTCTGCCTTACTTCAGCTCTCTCCCTGGCTACACCTGACATACAATGGAAACTAAGTAAATGTTTGCAGGTTTCAAGTTCATTAAGATAATTATGTTTTTTTTTAACCTTAAGATGGGCTTTGACTTGGATGCTGGGAACCAAACTTTTGACATTTGATTATGGGATGTAGCCTTTAACAGCTGAGCTATCTTTCCAGCCCATGAGTTGTATTTTAATATACATCTAATTCTAATGTATTTAACTCTGATTGGCAGAATATGTACACTCTAGGGTCCCCCTTTCCTTGCCTAGGACATGGACAAGAGACTCTGTTCAAAGGCAGAAGCAGGGACTTTTGTTCCCCATACATTCTGATGTCCCAGAATCTTGGGATTGAGCCTTTCCTATTTCTAGTCAGTTCTCTGTTTGAAAGAGGAAAACAGCCTGAAGCCTGGAAACCCAGGACTTTGGCAAGACTTGGCTGATACATTACTTCTCTGGATGTGTGGCAGCTGGCCTGCTTTAGAGGACACATGTCCAATGACTTTTGGTGGTAGGGGCTGGCTGGAAGATTGTGTTCAGTCAGGTGGTCTTTCCAATATGATGGCATTGGGGGACACCTTCTTATCCACAGGTCCTCTTTCCACATTGACTCTACTGAAGTCCAAGATGGAACAATTGGTCATTGTGAATGATGCACCATCCTGGGTAACATGCCGAGGTCTTGAACTCTTACTCTCTTAAAGGAAGGCAGGGCTCATTCTTGGTTCAGTGTCTCTACTGCAGAATTGCTTGCACAGTCACCAGGAGCCATCTTGGTTATCAGTTGGTGCTGTTGCAATGCTTACTTTATTCAGAAATGGCCTGAAGTGGTAGATATTCATCTGCTCTAAACTCCCAGGCAAGTATGCTCAGGATTCACGAATGAAAGACACACACACACACACACACACACACACAGAGCTTTATTTTTAATATGCCCTAAGCAGCTCAACAGCTGGGCCATTCCCAAACTTCTGTGTTGCTAATACCTCTCTCTCATATTCCTGAATTATTTCTTACTAAAATCTATATTTCATCTCTGCTACCCCAGACCCAGTCAGGGGAGTGGCCCCTGGGACTGCACTTCCCCAATTCTCACGTAGCTGGTTCGCTGTCTTCTGCAGCTTTCATGCTTGCATCCTGTTCATTTTCTGGCATGGTGATACTCAAAACCTCCTTCTTCCCATGGTGCCTTGCCCAGGAAATCTAAAGTCCTGCCTCTGTCTCCTTGCTCAGCCATTGGCTGCAGGCAACTGTATTTATTAATTAAAGTCAGCTGGGGCCAGGAACCTTCAGTGGTCTCACACACTGTCATGCAAATTCTCATGCAAATTCAGGAACCCGATTAACATACTATAAGTGATAAGTCAAATCCACAGCAATGGCCTCAAAGTTTAGGGACAGTGATGCTGGGGACTCACGCAAGCCCCAGAGAAGCTGTAAAAGGTTTCCTTTAAGTGAAAAGTGAAAGTGCTTTACTTAGGAGGGGGAAATCCAAGTGCTAAGGCTGTTAAGATTTTTGCTAAGAATGAGTCTTTTGCTGTGATAAAGGCAAACTGACATACAATGATTTTTCTGTTTCAGACTACCAATGACATACTCTTATTGCATGATAAACGTCTACTAGTATTGGAAAGCATCTTGTCCAAATGTGTGGTGGGTGGGAGATATAGCACAAAATACATAGGGCTTGACACTATCCAGTGTGTGTGTGTGTGTGTGTGTGTGTATGTGTGTGTGTGTGTGTGTGTGCTTAGAACACACCCCTTGTGTGCTGGATAGTTTATATTGTCAACTTTACACAACCTAGAGTCAAGTGAGAAGAGGGAACTTGTTGGCCCATTGCCATGACTGACTGTGAGTGATGTGGGAGGGCCCAGTCCACTGTGGGTGGCATCACCCTTAGGCAAAGAAAGCAGGCTGTGGATGACCCAGAGAGCAAGCCAGCACACAGCCCTTTTCTATGGTGTCTGCTTGAGTCCCTGCCTTGACGTCCCCTAGCCATGGATTGTCACATGGGAGAATAAGATGAAACAAACTCTTTGTTCCTTTAGTTGTTTTTGTTTTTTTATTAAAGCAACCAAAAAGAAACCAATCCTGTAGTGAGGACCGGCATCCCCCAGAAGCTCGGGATTCCAAGGGGCGTGTTCCAGAGCAGATAAGAGGGGACTGCCAACGTCCAAAGGCCCAGACCTGAGAACGCAGTGTTAACTTCTGCCAAGTGCTCTTGGTCACTGCAGTCACAACGCCAAATGGTCTCACCTCTAGATGGAAAGACTGAAAAAATATTGGAGCCGGCTTCTATCCACCACGTTCTGCATTCCTCGCTCACAGCGCCCCTCTTCACTGGCACCCTGCCCACACACTTGATAGGCTTCCTCAGATGGGAAGGTGACACAGGGCTCATCCTGTGCCCCTTCAGGGCATGCAGCTGCTGAGTCTGCTCATGAACTCCAGGAGTGACCGCAGAGGCACGTGATAGACAAGCCTGAGTAAGCGGCTCACGTGCCTCTCTGGGCAGAAGACCTGGGCCATCACTGAGGAGGAACATTGCTGGATCATTAGCAGAGGACTCCATAGCTGACTCAGACCTGTGTTCTCAGTCTCCCTTCAGCATGGCGGACCTTGCCCATATGTCCTCGCAGAAAACTGGGGCTCGTCTCCCCCTACACTGTGGCCAGTGACCAGCACTTGTTGATTCCGGTGGGCAAAGCGAGTCTCATGTTGAGCTTACGTGGCAAGCTCTCCTGTTTAGAGGGAGAAGAAAAATGGAGGAAGTGAAGGAGGGAGAGACGGAGAGAAGCAGGCTGGGAAGACTTCAAGACTAGAAGGGGGACATCCCCTGAGCCTCGATCTCCAAAGTTTGAAACAAGCATTAATTAAATACTGACCAGGATGATGAACTCTGGCCAGGTCCATTCCTGGTTTCCCCTCAAAATGGTGACAGGTCACATTTTGCAGAAGCTTATAAAGGCAAACCCATAAGACTATGTATTCCTACCAGGTCCAGTCAGGGGCAAGCATACATCCTGATGTACTTTCTGCCTCCATACTCCCCCCCCCCCCCCCCGCCGCCACATTCCTCCCCCACCTATATGTGATCAAGCACATCTGGTACAGTTGGGCCACACAGGCTTGTTTAGGGACATGGGAACATCATTTTGAACAGTAGCCTCTAGCATGCTTCTTAGGAAGTATCTGTCCTTGGGCAAGGTGCTTGCAGGTAAGAGGAATTTTGTTTTGTGGCTCTCTTAGGCACAGGAATTAAAACTTAAGAAATAACTTTGGCTCTAACTGTGGGTAACTGTAGACCCCCAGGAAATACCGCTCCACTTGACAGCTGTTGCTACTGGTCACTGAAAGGTGATCATTAAGTTGACATGGACAAAAAGAAAACAATAGTCATGGGGGGTGGGGGCAGAAATGAGGGAGCACGCATGTGAACAGGTCAGAGCAGGGTGAGCTGTCCAACACAAGCCCTGGGGGAAACCCTGGGCAGGGCCGTAGGAAGGAGGGGCCAGGCCTGGTGAACTTGGAAATATGCCAGTGAAAGACACCTGGGACACACACAAGTACATGTCATACCCATCTCCCAGAGCCTTGCAGAATGGAATCGTCTATATTAGCGGATTTCCACACTTGAGTTGTTGGGCTTTTTAAAAATGCAAAACCAAACCTCCAGGGTGGGGTAAGAGGAGGATGATCCCAGAGCAGGGGCTGACTGCCATTGGTCTGGAAGTATGTGCCTTGTATGGTCTGTGGGCAAGACCCACCAGCACCACTTCTTCTTCATACTACACTTGCCAGACCCTGTTCGCTCAGTCTTGTTCATAGCCCCACTCCTAGTCTGGTCCCTGTCCCACCCCCAGTACCTGTCCCCATAGGAAACAATTGGAACTAGAATTTAAAAGAAACCATGCATCTTTTAATTTTTAAGCACATACGTATTCTAGGCACTGTTAGCATCTCCTGTGCAGCAGCACATTCGTAAAAACAATAACCCCCCCCCAAACCATTGATTGTAACTTCTTGCTTTCATTTTCAATTACACAATGAAATAGTCAAACCGTTCTGAATTAAGCAGGCAATCCCCATCGAGGCCTCCCACACAGCGTGTTCCTCTTGCCTTTTCTGTAGAAACAATATGTGTTATGTATGGATCACCTCAGAACCTTTGTGCCTGTGGTGGGAAAGTATGGGGTGGGAGGCTTTGCCCAAATGCCTGCTCCATAGATATCTTAGCTAAGTTTCCATTGCTGTGAACAGACACCATGACCAAGGCAACTCTTATAAAGGGCAGCACTGAATTGGGGCTGAGTTATTGGTTCAGAGATTCAGTCCATTATCATCATGGCAGAAATCATGGCGGCATGCGGGCAGGCATGGTGCTGGAGGAGCTGAGCGCTCTACACCTTGATCCAAAGGCAGCCAGGAGACTGTCTTCTGCAGGCAGACAGTGGGAGGGGCTGTTCCACACTGGGTGGAGTCTGAGCATAGGAGACTTCCAGAGCCAACCCCCACAGCGACACACTTCTTCCAACAAGGCCACACCTCCTAATAGTGTCATTTCCCATGGGTCAAGCATATTCAAACCACCACAATATGTATAGATGTTTCTGGAGATTGCATTTTAAATTTCAACAATTTGTCAAATTGTCCTCCAGCATCATTGTCTGACCCATCTAGATTTCATCTTCTCTACACAGTATGAGCTATTGTCATCTGTTGGTTATGGAGATAAAGAAAGCACAGCACAGAGATGTTAAGTGACTTCCTCAAGATCACAGAGCAAGTACATGGCAGTGACACTTGGCTGTGATTCCTGCGTCATGGTACTAACAACAGCCACTGTGGCTTTATAACCCAGTTCCTCTTGGAGCTGATGTGGGCTGTGTCCAGATGCCCACTAGTACAGACAATGCTGCCATGGGGACCTCTGTGAAGGACAAGAAAGGACGTACTTAAGGTGGTCTGGGTAGAGGTTAGGTTCCAACCAGTACTGCAGCAGAATTTGCTGTCAGGAAGCTGAGATGTTTTCATCCTGAGCAGTGTGTTACTGTGACTGTTGTCCTGCAGAATGTGCAGCGAGGAGAGGAGAGCAGTGTGCCTGCTCATCTGGGAATGGCAGCGGCCCCCTGAGACGGCAGCTGGGCTCCGTCCTGCAGAGACTTAGAGCACAGATGGCCCTTTGTGTGTGACGAGCCATTGGCACTTCTGTGAACTCTCTGTTTATTTTTTAACTCTTTTTCCCAGGAGGGTGTTTATCGTCTTAATTGTATGTGCCCTAATATTATGGGATAGCAGGCCTCTGTCAGTTACATTGCTTTGATGATAGTAACCAGGGTAGTCAAAGGGGACAGTGCCCTTACCTTACATAATGCATGTGGGCGGGGCATGCACGGATGCATATGGGTGAGTGGGTGGAGAGGACGCTCGCTCCTGTTCTGCTCATGATCTGCAAGTCTGAGAGCCATGAATGCCCCAGAGTCAATCACGTCTCACTCACTTAACGGAATACTACTTAGCCACTAAAAAGGAATGTGGTGGGCCAGTAAGATGGCTCAATGGGCAGAGGCACCTGCTACCAATCCCAGCAACATGAGTGTGATTCCCAGAGCCCACACAGTGGAAGGTAGTGTGTTATTATACAGCTTTTAACATTATCCTTTCACGTAACAGAAGTTATAACGCACACATTTATTGTACTCTTGTATAGTTTTAAATCTTGCATTTATTTATTTAAAGTGTATTTGTGTGTTCATGCAGGTACCGAGTCTCTCTCTCTCTCTCTCTCTCTCTCTCTCTCTCTCTCTCTCTCTTTCTGTCTCTCTCTCTTTCGCTCTCTCTCTCTCTCTCTGTCTTTCCGTCTCTGTGTGTGTGTATGTGTGTGAGTATGTGTGTGTGTATGAGTGTGTGTGTGAATGTGTGTGTGTGTACACCGAGGCACCACTTGTATGGGCGTCAGATAACTTGTAGCAATACAGCTTTTAACATTATATCTGTTTTTCTATTTGACTGCTGGAAGTAGCCATGGCCTTAGGTCCCCTGGGCACACATGCTCTGTGCACTCTCCTTTCCCCCTGAGATGGAGCTGGCTGTGTGAGCTGGGCCATGCTGCTGCCCTAATGTGAGGGGCATCCAGGCTAAATCACAGGGCATCCTGACTCCGCACAGTCCTTTCTCTATCCTCCGTGAGGAAGTTCAAACAGCCCCCCTACACAGAGACCCCTTCATCACAGCAAGTATCAACTTACCTCCTGCCCATTCACTCTTCCTAAGAGGAGGCCTGGCTTCTCTCCTGACTGTGCTTCAAGAAAGACCTGGATCCATAGTCTCCCAGTTCCCATATTCCTGCCTTGGGAATTACAAAAGATAAATGTGGCCATTTCAGTGGCTAAACAGACACTAGCATGGCTGATTAATGCCTACACGTTACATGTCACATCTATTACATTGGGACTCAATAATAAGGCCTGCAGGCCGGGCGGTGGTGGCGCACGCCTTTAATCCCAGCACTTGGGAGGCAGAGGCAGGCAGATCTCTGAGTTCGAGGCCAGCCTGGTCTACAGAGTGAGTTCCAGGACAGCCAGGGCTACACAGAGAAACCCTGTCTCGAAAAAACCAAAAAAAAAAAAAAAAAAAAAAAAAAAAAAAAAAAAAAAAAGAATAAGGCCTGCTATGACCAAAGGGACTTTGCAAGTACGGTAAAGGGGCTGCAGGTGGGAAAAGAGCCTGAATTACAGAGGTGGGCCTGAAGAAGGAGGGAGAGGGCTGGATGGCTGTGAAGGACAGAGCCGTGTGATGGGGCAGTTAGACGATGGTGGAGAAAGAGGATGATGTGGTTTGACACGGTGATGGACCGTGTATCACAGAAGACCTTTGAAGGCCCACAGCAGTCAGGAAGTGGAATTTTTGCCAGAGCAGCTGTGAGTAGCTGCAGCTCATCTAGGAAAATGTGGGAATTATGAGGGGGAATCTGTGATGCCTTAAGTCAAAAAAAAGCTGTTGGGACTTTGCCACCATGGCCATTAGAAGTAACCAAAAGCTCTCACTGATCCTGGCCAGTAGGTGGCTCCTATCTGAGTCCCGCCTACACAGACCAGAGTCCCTGACAACATTGAACACTTGACAATATGGGACCTCCCGAACCAGACCCCAGGGCAGGAAGTATGCACTCACAAGTCTGTTACCCTAGAATCTGCAGCAACAGGGTTCCAACACTTGTCACTGCAACACTTCAACTGGGAATGCCATGACACAGGGATGTCACAGTGCCAGGTCTTTGGGGCAGCTGATTGTGCCTCCTGGTGGTCAGCAGACTCCTAAGTCTCCTATGGCTGCAGCTGTCAGCTTTCTTTAGTCCCCTGGGACCAGTCAAGTCTAAGATGCTTGTTCTCAGGGGGGACAGAATTCCTCAGAATCTGTCCTCCCAGAGAACCATCCAAAGCTGCTGTTCTCAGGCAGTAAAGAACAGTATCCCACACAGTGTGATACACAGGGCAAGGAACTGGGATGTGAAGGTCACTTCTCCGCATCTTTCATCCTCTCCCTACTGTGGTCCACCCTCTGACACTCAGGACCAGGCGCAGCTTCTGGGGCTATGCTGTGCTGTACCTGAGGATGCAGGTGTGTAGCTGGCTTCAGTCTGTGCTCATTTAGTGGACCAGTGGACAGACACCCAGGGCTGCTGCAGGGACTTGTGTACCTACCCATGAGGTGCTCTGTGTCAGCTTCCCTCGTCGTATGGATTCCTCCTGGCAGCTTCACCATCCGTGGGTGAAAAATATTCTGTATTCAGAATAAAATATGCCCGGACCTGGATATGCACAATGTCTCTTCTCCCTATCACTTCCTCCCACCATGCATCCTCAGGACTGCTTCCTCAGTGTTCTGGTGGCACTGTAAGCCACCCAGAGGTGACCTACAGTTTCTACACAAATAAAACAGCCTCTTCTGTTAGGGACTGATGCATTTGCATATTTGAAGATTAACAGGGCAGTGGCCTGGAACCAACCCCTTTAGGTACCAAAGGACTGTTCTTTTCTAAACATTCATTCCCAGGCTCCTGGCAACCATGCTGTAGTTCTGTAGCTCACTCAAGTCCAAGGACCCAGTCATCACTCTACTGTGACAGTCTTGGGGACTTCTGAATTCCCTGCTAATGCTGACCGTTCCAGCTGCCACAACCACAGGCTACCTGGGAGACTTGGTGGCTTGGGCCGTATGGTGGTTTGAATATGTTTGACCCATGGGAAGTGGCACTATTAGGAGGTGTGACCTTGTTGGACGAAGTGTGTCATTGTGGGGGTGGGCTTTGAGGTTTCCTATGCTCAAGCTCTGCCCAGTGTGGGAGAAAGCCTCCTCCTGGCTGCCTTCAGATTAATATGTAGAACTCTTGGATCCTCCAGCACCATGCCATGCTTCCTCCATGATGATAATGGACTGAACCTCTGAAACTGTAAACCAGTTGCAATGAAACGTTTGCCTTCATAAGAGTTGCCTTGGTCATGGCGTCTCTTCACAGCAATAAAACCTTAAGACAGGCAGTATCACTCCACTTAGCTCTGTGTGCTTTGTCCTGCTCCTGACCAGTGCCCTAGATGGAGGAGTCTCTGAGGGCAGCATCAGCAACTTCCTCTTTGTGTCTTCAGGACTGAGAAGCAGACCCAGATCTTACTGGTTATCACTAAGGACAGTAGAGGCTTGTTGTGGTTTCCTGCTGGAGAGCTTGAGCCAATGGAGTGGGGAGACAGGTCACATCTCCCCATGGAGGTTTTTTCCTTTAGAGTTGTCCCTGGCAGGGCTGGTGGAGAACTTGCGCTGAGAAGCATTGAAGGCCTATGGCCAGGTAGGAAATGTGGGGGAAGCTGAGAGGTGACTTTCTCAGGGACACACCATCTAAGACATGTTTCTGAGCAAAGAAGAAAGACCCTGGCATTCCAGCACCCTGCGGGACAGATCAGCGACCAGCCAATGAGCAAACCCAAAAGCTTAAGAGCTGCTGTGGTTGGACCTTGGCCCAGTCTAGGAGTTAGAAATGTCGTCTACAATTTCACAGTGCTGGGAGGTATTAGGTCCTCAAGCTGTGCCTTCATCTTAGCAGTGGAGTAGAAAAATCATCCATAGTGCAACACTGTTGGGGTTGGGGCTTATGAGGAGATAAGGTCCCAAGGCTGTGCCATTAGAATGGGTTTGATCTTTACTTCAGAAGTGGGTTCATTATTTTAAGAGAGTTGGGTTATTATAAAAGCAGATTTGTGGGGCTAGGATTTAGCTTTGTGGTAAAGCAAGACCCTGGGGTTGGTGTCCAGCAATGTCTTACTTACTTGCTTTTCTATTGTTGTGATGAGACACTGTGATGAAGGCAACTTATTTTTAAAAACCCATTTAATTGGTACTTGCTTACAGTTTCACTGGGTGAGTCCATGACCATCATGGTGGGAGCATGGTGGCAGGCAGGCAGGCAGGCAGGCAGGCAGGCAGGCAGGCAGGGCGTTGGAGTAGTAGCTGAGAGCTTACGTGTTGAGACAACAACATGTAAGGGCATTAAACAGGGGTCCAGGGAGGTCACCTGAAAGAGAAAGTGGGGGAAACAGGCTGACCCAAAGAATGATGACTTGTCTATAGTCTGATCAAATTGTTATTTTTACTTTTTTCACACAGGGGTTATATACACAAAAAGGAAGGATGTGGGGAAAGGGATGATGCAGAAGCATAGGTGTTTAGGGGGAGTAGAGATATCTTCCAGAACAGAGTGTCAGCTGGGTGAAGGTTCAGGGGACAGATCACTATGACTCCACCTATGATTCACTTGTCCTTATCTAAGTTGGTACTATCCACCAAGGTTACCTATCTACAAGGTCTGTGACTATTCAGCCTGGCAATTTTCTACCAAAGCTGCTTGTTTACAGTAGCTTCTAGCCATCTGTTTCAGTGTTTTTCCACAGAGACCCAAGACTGTGTGTTAGCAGGCATGTATGTCAGGCCTATTGCTGATTTTAGGCCTTCAGTGTATAAGCAGGGCTGCCCCTGACACAACCACAAGGCAGAGAGAGAGGAAAAGAGGGAGAAAGAGAGAGAGAAAGAGAGAGAGAGAGAGAGAGACAGAGACAGAGAGACAGAGAGAGAGACACAGAGAGAGACAGAGAGAGAGAGAGACAGAGAGAGAGACAGAGAGGAGAAGGAAAGGGGAGATAGGGAGAGAGGGGGAAAAGGAGAGAGGGGGAGGGAGGGAAAGAAGGAAGGAGGGAGAGAGAGAGAAAGAGAGAGAGAGAGAGAGAGAGAGAGAGAGAGAGAGAGAGAGAGATATCAATCTAGAAATAGCATAGGCTTTTGAAACCTCCAAGCCAATCCCCCAGTGACATGCCATTTCCAACAAGGCCACATCTCCCAATCCTTCCCAAACTGTTCCACCAACTAGAGACCAAACATTCAAATTTGAGCCCATGGGGATCCTTCTCATGAAAACTACCAGAAGCACATTAATTAATTAATAATGAATAATAAAATATAAATTTGGCCTGCTCATTTGTGTTCAGTCTCACGTTCTTTCTCTTCTCTTCGTCCTCCTCCTCTCTTCCTCCATGGATGACACTTCTTGACCTTGCTCCCAGCTCCCAGCTCCTGGAATTGTAACACATATGTCTCTGCTCTTTACCCAGCACCAAGTATCTCCCCCTGTTTTGTCCCAGCAAGAACGCTGTCTGGAGACAACTGGTGAAATCTGCCTAAGTCTGGAGATAGATAATCCTGGTCCATTTCTGTCAATATCCCTGACTTTGTATAATCTACTCTTAAGAAATGCTCTTGGAGCTAGGTATGGGCAAAGGCCCCAGGTCTCACGCAGCTGGACTTTAACAGCAGCAGCTGCAGCCAGAGAAAAGGGGCATGGGAATGATAAAGCAAGTGCAAAGAGTATTAGCAGTTTTTTTGTTTATTTGGTTGGTAGGGTTTTTCAAGACAGGGTTTCTCTGTATAGCCTTGGCTGTCCTGGAACTCACTCTGTAGACCAGACTGGCCTCGAATTCAGCAATCTGTCTACCTCTGCCTGCCACACGCTGGGATTAAAGGCGTGCGCCACCACCGCCCCGCTGTATCTTTGAAGTGGCTGTATGAGAGACCTTGCTCTCCTCTAACTCCCACTGAACTTGAAGTAATGTCAGAATAAAGAATTTTGAGAACCCCTCTTCTTTGCTGGTTGAATCACATTGGGTAGAATACAGACATGTGTTTACTTGAGTGTTCCATGGTTTTTGACCATTGAATAGGCTCAGTAAATCAACTTTAAGTCATAGGATGTTTAATGATCTATATATGATTATTGTATCTATAGTTATTGATATTGTTGCTATTCTGAGTAGTCCTTTATCTTCAGGGTTGGGCGCACCCGTTTAATTCTCAGTCTCCCTACCCTGGTTGCCATCCTGGGCTGCTTGGGCCCTGCAGGGAGCTCCGGAGTACCAGAGACAGAGGCTTTCCACAGTGCGCCTTTCTGTCCACGAGAGGGCGCGCGCAGTCCCTGCAGTTCACAGCGCCCAGGCTACAACCACTGAGTACACCACGGAAAACATGCTAACCCAGGTGACCACAGTCTGGGTCTTTGGAGCAAATTCAGTTGTCTGCGACCCCCCACCGCACCCCCTTTCTCCTGTGTAGCTGTCTCGAGGCTGGGACTGGTATGTACAAACTCCAGTAATTCTGCAGATTGTGAAAGTCCTTTGTATCCTGGCACACACGGAAGCGGGTGGGGGTGGGGCGGCGGCTAGAAGTGGCTCTGAGCAGTCACTAGCCAGGTTTCTTCACAGTGTCTTCTGTGCAGTCTTCCAGGGTCTCAAAAGCAACGCGAACAGTTTAAAATAGAGATTTCTTTAAAATGGGAGAATTCATACACAGTTCAGACTTTTGTATGTTTTGGGGAAATGAGCTTTAAAAAAAGACTCCTCCTGCCTCCCAAACTCAGAAAAGAACATACACCTTCCAGCTCCTCAAAATTCATAGCCCTGTCACACCCCCTGGGGGGTGGGGAGGCTGGCTTGTCTCACTTGCCTGACCTTGTAGGCATCCAGCTTTCCCTTTCAGATCTACAGTGCGGGTGAATTCTCCCAACACACCAAACAGTCAGTTCCGCTAATCACAGTTTCTGGTCAACTGCTGTTTTAAAGAAAATACATGAACATTCCAGCTTTTCTGTTGGGTTTTGTTTTACTGTAGATGAGCTATGGCTGGCCACGTCATCAACACTGACACTGGGGAGGAAAGATCCTCGCGTTCAAGCAGGGCTGTATGGCCCTGACTCAGGATTTCTGTGCTTTAGTCTCCATGTTTGTAAAGCAGGGGTGTCAATGTGAGGGTGCCCTCGAATGCATACAAAAGTCACCTGAAGTTCATATTGGCACAGACCAAGGTTGTCACCCAGTCTCATTCCAGGGGCCTAGGCTACATCTTGAGAATGCATTGTGTGTGTGTTTGTTTCGCTTTTTGTTTTGTTTTGTTTTTTCTTTGAAACCAGGTCTTGGTCTTGCTATGCTGCATTCAAATTCTCCATCCTCCTGCTTCAGCCTGTCGAGCACGGGGGTTATGGGAGCATAGCACCACATGAGGTCTGAGAATGTGTGTTTTCAGTAAGTGCACAGGTATTGGCTGACCTGGCCAGGGGCAGGGTGTGAGTGTGTGTGTGTGTGTGTGTGTGTGTGTGATATGAGGCTTTGAAAATGGCTGTTCTGCATTTACAGACACTTACCATTCCAGAGCCTGCCCTACTTGCTTCTTTCTGAAGGCACTGTATGTCAAGAATCGCCCTATGAGGCATTTGGAACAATGCCCAGTAAATAAGGCTTCTTGTGAGTTCAGTTAATAGTAAAATCAAGAAAACCTAAGCATCAGAAGTAAAGTGCTTGGGGAAAAAGGTCTCTTAGGTCTCTGGCTCAGGAGCCATCTGGAGCCAGCTCACTTTGAACTCCCTCTAAAAGCCCACAGAGGCCGTGTGAGCAAGTAGTTCTGTTTTCCTTGTTTTCAAGTCACCCAGGCTGGTCTTGAACTAACTATGTAGCTGAGATGACCTGATCCTCTAAAGTGCTGGATTTACAAGGATGTGCTGCCTCACTCCACCTAAAAAAATGGTCCTTGGAATTCAGGTTGTCCAGGCATGAGGTAGGAACCAATCCCCAGCCCCAGGTCTGTCTCCCTCTGGGGGGGCTGGGTTTTCCCACTCCATGTCTGCAAGAGCTAGTACTTGTCCAATCTTTGACCTAGAAGCAGTCCTGTCCTGTTTTCTAAGGAAGGCCTAAGCCCAGAGTGATCCAACGGCAGAAGGCAGGACATGTGACAGATGCCACAGAAGGAGGCAGACAAGTCCTAAGGAGGGGAGGGAACAAGGACACAGGACCATAGAAGAGTCACAAGATAGGAGGCCTAAGGTGTTGGGGCATCTGGGGGAGTGGGGGTGTTTCCTGAGGGGCAAGGGAGGTATGCTGCTCCTGGTGTGGGGCAGGTGACCCAGGACCAGATCCATAGTGGAGTCTAGCCCTGAATCATCAGGATTAGCAGAGGAAAATGATCTAAGAACAATTAGCTCACAGCATCCCCAAATATAAATGCATCAAGATTTTTATGGGCCTGATCCTAGATCCCCAGAGGCTCAAGGTCATTCCCAGGCACTGTTGCACGGTGAGGTATACCCAAATGGCTAGGGGCAGCTGCTCTTCACAGGATGTGAGGACAAAACTGGGGTGTCACAGATTACACAGAGGTCCTTCACAGCGTGAGGCAAATCTTGGATCCGGAAGAGACAAAGGCTGCTATTGGCTGAATTTCATTGGCACGGGGGGGGGGGGGGGGGGCAAGTTCCCGCCACAGCATAAGGTGGTTGAGGACTGAATTAGAACCTGGCCTTCCTGATACTTAGGAGGAAGCTTTGTCAAAGCAAGCCCTTAAGGCTTAGGGCTTAGTGCTTGTTGGCTTGCTTTGAATCTATAAGAAGACTGAGTTTCCCTGCTGAAAGACTACACTTCCCAGCTTCCCTTGCAGATTACGGAGGTTGTTTCCCTGTCATCTCATTTGGCCATCTGCATGCTAGCATTGGTAACAAAGGTGTGAGAATAAACATGGTCCACCCTGAGGTCAGACCAAGCCTCTCTTTCTTTCCGTCTTCCATCTCTCTATGGCTGACTTTTAATAATCTAACAGAGACCCATGGGCCGCAGCTCTTTCTTTTCGGATGCCCTAGTCCCGCATTTACAGGACCCGAGGTGACAGCTGGCAGGGGAAACTGCTGGTGTGTTTAGGACACACTCAGAGACAGCAGTTGAAACTGCACTTTGGGTGCTGGGCTAAATCTGCTGGGTGGGGAAGGGCTGCAGCTGTCAGCTGTCAAGTCAGGGTTGATTTGCAGGGGCTGGAAAGAATAATTTGAAGTTGATCCTGGTGCTGGATACACGGGTCCGTTAATTCGCCGGAGGCTGATGAATCAAACATTTCAAATGAGTGAGCTACATGGCATGAAATTGCGGGCATAATGGCGCTCTTAAAATAACTGCGTAGCTGTGACCCAGGGTGCACCGCTGCTGCCACTTAACACCGAGGGCTGGAATGAGTTTGCGCATCACGAGGAATTACTATCCTTGTAGCCGCTCATTTTTCCAAAAAGCACCTGGAGGCACACTGCGGTGGCTGACTTCCCCAGACTCATCTGGCTGGGACTGGATTCTGGTGTAAGGCCCGCAACATTGTGCCATCTCGTGTGGACACCTGGGCAAGAATATCCCCTTATCCAGCCATAGAAGCCAGATGTGTCTGTCTGCTTTCTTCATTACAACAAAATCCATGGAATACCCAGTTCATAAAGAAACAGGAAGGCTGGCAAGCTGTAGCAGCAGGCAAAAGCGCTTGCTGTGCAAATCTGAAGAAGCCCATAAAATAAGCCGGAGGTAGCCACTCTCATCGGTAACTGTAGTGAGAGAGTCATAGACCGGAGAGTCCACGGAAAGCGCATGCGCAGTGAAGAAACCAGTGAGGGACTGCTTCAGAAACAATGTGGAGCCTGAGAACTAACTCCTGAAGAGCTGACCTCTGACCTCCCACGTGAGCTCTGTAGCAGGGGTGTTGCCCAGTTCACAAAGGCCCGCACACACACATACACATGCACGTACACTTATGCACACGCACGCACACGAAATAAATTTTAAAGAGGTTTGGCTCATGGCCGTGCAGGCAACAGACCATGATCAGCTGGCCTGATTAGGCAGCACACCGGCTGTGGGGAGCATGTGGTACCCAAAACCGCTCACATATCACGCCACGAAGGGAGGAACATCCCTAGTGACCTAAGGCCCTTCCTCTAGGCTCTCACTTCCCAGCAGCACCACTCTCGAGACCAGGACTTCTATTCAAGGGCCTCTGCACTCAAGACCTGAACTTCATCCTCAGATAGTGGCCTTCCCTAAGGCAGACAGATTAGTCAGCAAGGAGTGGAGAGCACCAGGGCAGGTTCCTCCAAGGATGCTCTATGCTCTGTTTCACCGGCTCTTCCTTCTCTTCCAGAATCTAATCTACTTTGCCCTCCGCCCTCCGCCCTCCGCCCTCCGCCCTCCGCCCTCCGCCCTCCGCCCTCCGCCCTCCACCTTTTACCATTTACCTCTGTCTTCAGTCCTCCGCCCTCTGCCAAGGCTACTATGAGACCAGAGTTCCTCTTGCTGATTGGAGAAGCTTCTGGTCAGCTGCAGTTCCTTCCGCTGTTGTTTTAAGTCACGAGATACTCCATAGTGACTTCTGAGGAGTTTGGTTGGCGTTTATTTGTTTGTTTTTCCCTGTAATACCCTCTGTGAGCTGTGCCCTCCAGAGCTGAATGCCTAGTGGACATTTCTCTGTACTCACAAGACTCATTGGTCTCTCACTGTCTTAGGGTTTTGTTGCTGTGATGAGATACCATGACCAAGGCAACTCTTGTAAAAGACAACATTTAATTGGGGTGGCTTACAGTTTCAGAAGTTCAGTCCATTATCATCATGGTGGGAAGCATGGCAGCATCCAGGCAGGCTTGGTGCTGGAGGAGCCAAGAGTTCTACATCTTAATCCTCAGGCAGCAAGACACAGTGTTTCATACTGGGTAAAGCGTGAGTCTTTAAGACCTCAAAGCCCCGCCTCCACAGTGACACACTTCCTCTAAGGCCACACCTCCTTCAATAAGGCCACACCTCCTAATTGTGCTACCAATCGTGGGCCAAGCATTCAAACAGAAGTGTCTATGGGGGCCATATGTATTCTAACCACCATGCCCACCCTCTCTGTGAACTTCTAGAAATCATTGTTCCTCACTGGGCAAGGTCAAGAGGCTTCCTTCACAGAATTAGTAGACGAGTTCTCTTTCAGCCTTTTCCTTCCCCCTAAGTAACCCACGGGCTCCCCAGAGCATTTTGTTCCACAGGGCAAGCAAGAAAACAGAAGCAAAGGCTAGATCTGTCAAAGCAGAACATTAGCGCTGGGGTTTGGGCCTCAAAGTGACATGCTGAGGCACGGGGACCCTTGACAGGTCAGTGTAGTGATTGACGTCAGGCCACGGGGCTCCATTTCCATGTGTGCTTGTCTGAGCAGGCTCAGCCTTCAGTACCGAATCAACTATCACAAGATGGAGCTGTTATATGCAGCATGGTTGCCCACAGCTTGGGTCCTTCTGCACACACTGGGTTCCAGTTTCACCTCTCCACTCTGGCATGACACTAGAATGCCAGTGCATGCCTGATACCTACCAGGTACCAGAATCACCATATGGTAGGTCTCATTACTTCATACAAAACTTAGCCTTGGGAATTCGTTACAGTCGCACATAGTAGCCTGAGATGATCGCTATGAGTATTGAAACCCATTGTCACCCTAAGCCCCACTAGTATACCCCTTCCTTGAGCCTGGCTGCTGCTCATGCCCCGAACCCCCCAGACTCAAATAGTCAGGCAACAGAAAACTTCACATTGGTAAAAAGATTAAGTCCTGCTCTGACTCTCCTGACTAGGGACTGTTCTGATTGGCCAGTGCTCATGATACCCAGGGGTCACACACTTGAACATCACTTGCATCCAGGCACTGGGTGGCATGGATATTTATATTTGTATATCTTTGATATTACTATCTGGACCAATGAATCCTTTCTGTGCTTTGAGCTTACAAATGATCATCTCCCATCACTGTCCTACCTCCTTGGGAGGTTGTCATTACTGAGTGAGAACCTGGGAGACTCTCATCCCCTCATCCCAGGCCTCACAGACACCTTAGCCTTAGTTCTGACTTATCTGGAACAGGGCCACTAGCATGTCTCAGATACAGCCTCCTCTGCTGTCTCACACACCATGTTGCTTCAGAGCCTTCTCCGAGGTCCAAGTCTCCTTGTTCCCAGACCCTCATGTGGACTTGTCCCATATCCTCCTGGGTCCTTGCCAACAAATGTCCTAATTTCTGTCACTTCACCCTATGGTGCCATCTCCCTATTTTTTTTTCATGAATACTTCCTGGGGCCACAGTCTTCACATTGAGGACATTTTGGAAATCAATGGAACATTTTAAATAGTTTCTGTGATTTGCAAGAAAGCACAGCCACACAGGGAATAGTCATGAGGGTTTCTTCAGTACTTATTAAATGCACATTGAGTGGTATAGAAGTATATATGTGCATATGCATATGTATAAAAATGTGCATATATGTTTTGTATCCTAAATGAGTTTTCACAAAGCAAACACAGCCATGTCACTAGCATCAGAAGCTCTGGGTACCACTGGGATCCCTTGCAGCTATGCACACTACTGATGAAGCTCTGGGAACCACTGGGATCCCTTGCAGCTATACACACTACTGATGATACTTTCTTTCTAGCAACTTCCCTGGCTCCTCACCAGAAACTAGCCCAGTCTGCTTGGGAGGCCCCTGTGGTGGAGCTGCTTCATGTCAGTCTCCTGTCTTCTCACTGTTGTGGGTGAGAGTCCTTACTTGCTGCTTACAGTGCTCCACAGAACCCCACATGGTGTCTGCTCTGTGGAGCTGTTGTGCTCAGTGCTGTCTTGAATACATTTCTTGACTCACTGAGGAAGACATAGCTGTGCTGTGGGACCAGCCATTCTAGAGAACATATTGTGGCCTCCCCTTAGAGTTCTGGCCACTCAGGTGTGTCCATCTGCTCGTCTCCCAGAGCCTTCTGCTGAGTTATTTGCTTTTCCTGTTAGTGAGCTGTTGGTCCTTGGTGATCCTGGATGTGACTTCTTTGACGGCTGCCTGGATTGCAGGTGTCCTCTCTCATTCAATGACATGTGGCTTTTCTTACTCTCATAAAAGCTTCTGTTTGCTCAGCTTTTGATGATGAATTTTGTTTGATGAATTTTAAGATAATAAAATTCATCTGCTTCGCCTTTCAGATTCATAAACTTGTCTAGATCATTTCCACCCATTTCCTCTGTGCCCCGAAAAGTACTATGATTTTATCTTCTGTGAGTGATTCAGAGTCCATCTCCCAGTCTTCCAAACGACCTGCCCAACACACATGCAGACGAGAGACCAGTTTGCAGTGAGGCCGCTTTGAGGCCAACCCAGAGTTTTGACTGCAAAGCGAGCTGCACCATGTACGTGTCTTCTCAGACTGAAACCCCTGGGTAGACGTAGAGATGACATATTTTCCTTTCATTTGGTATTTACTAAGATTTCAATCTCTGTTTCAGAAAAGACCACATCACCAGCCACAGAGCTGATCACGGTTCATAGAGAAGCCTTTGGTCATGCTGGTCTAATATCTCAGCTGACGCTGTTTCACGTAGAGACACTCATACTTCATTGATCTTGGCTTGAGCCATTACCTCTATGGTTCTGATGATATTTAATTGATTTGCATCTTTTTTTTCTCCTAAATTTCAGTCATTTTGGTGACCGCTCAGAGCACATGCACACATGTGCTTATGCCCAGTGTCCAGGTATTGACAATAGAGATTATTTGATGGTAAAGCATTCTTAGGTCTGTTTGTTGTTTGTTTCATACTGATTGGTGGGGGAATGTGTGTATACACATATCAATTAGTTGCCTACATACTGGGTGGCTTGATGCATTTGTTCCGAGACAGCACTGTTGACCCTGGCAGTTTGAGCTCCACGAGAGCCCTCAAACTTCAGAATGTCGGGGTGGCTCTCCCCTAAAGTAGAATTCTTATATCAGTCATTTTTTCCCCTCACAGCATTCATTTCTATGGGGGACCAGTCAGTGGTACTCCAGCTCAGAGTCCCCCAGCCTCCTACAACACCTGCCTGCCTGACCTCACACAGACGCCTGCATCAGGAGTACCTGGGTTAGTGTCACAGATAAAAAGGTCTACATTCAAGACCAGCTCTGCTTCAACCCCACAGCATGGCTCCGGGCAGAATTCATCCTCAGTGAGCCCAGAACACACCTTTATGAACTGACTCCAGGAAATCATACTCCAACTTAAAGTGAGCTCCTGGAGGCACCAATAACCCCAGAGGTTTGTTACACGCAGACTGAGCCAGTCTCGTGTGGACAGTCTTTTCTGGTCCTTGCAGCCCTGCCATAACGATGGAGATACCATGGACACCCCATTTTACAGAGGAGGAAAGAAGAGGCAGGCAGGTTCTAAATGGCAAGTCTAAGTGTCCAACGCAGGAAGACTGCCTTTTGTTAAATAATACTTGTAGGAAACAACAAATGGGCAGAAGAAGAAACACACACACACACACACACACACACACACACACACACACACACACACGAGCTTTTGGCTCTGCTCAAGGGTGGGTTGCTTGCTCAGGTTTTCACTTCCTTTGAGTTTTTAAGAACTACTTTACCCCCTTGGTTTATGGCCATCTAAAATATACTACCATGGCCCAGCTTAAACAAGATCATGCTAACCTCCCGCCACCTGGATGTGGCAGAACTTGTCAAAGAACACTCGCAACCCTGATGTCCATTTTTCCTTTACCTGTATATGCTTTAGGGGAGGATGTTTGTCCTAAAATTCAAGCTGACATTTTGCCTAAAAACCATCCAGTCCTATAACAACAAAGCTCACTGAGTCAAAAGTATTTCCAAGCCCTAGACTGCTTATGCTTGGAAACACTCAGGCCCGGAGCCCTGAGTGCTGGTTTCATAGCATCTGATCTCCAGATCCTTCGGAACACAGACCAAGGTCAATACAGACACCTCCTGTGCCAGACAGACTCCACTCCAGCAGGTGTGGCTGTTGTGAGCTCCAGTTTTGAAAGTTGGCTGTGGACTGGGAGGGATGCAGGGAGCTTTGTGTCAGGGTGTCACTCTATCGTGGTCACCCGGCAGCTGACCTCGGCAAGTCATGGTTTAGAAAACAGTGAGATTCTGGGGTTCAGAGCTGCTGGAGCTTCCTGGGCCTGGGCTTCCGGATGCCATAGTACGTGAGAGTGTTACATTTCTCCTGAGTCTCAGTCACCACTGCACCATATTGTGATGGAGGCCAAGCTTGCTTCTGTTCCAGCTGTGTGACTTAGATCCTCTCCTCAGAAGCCCTCAAGAAGTCACTATCTTGCTCACACACATTTAATTACTTCTTTCCTCTACCTGCATCTACAGTCTGACCACCATTCCCCGTTCCCCAGCCCTGCCTACCCTTTCTTCTGGTCACACTGAGATTCTAGATACTCAATAATCCCCATTCCCCCAAGCAAGCACGAACTCCTCGACCAACACGGAGGGAGCCGCCTGCTAAATAGACACGTGTGCTTACACGGCTTCCCAGGAACACTGCATGGAGAACTCAAATTCTGCTTCAGGGCCTAGAATAGAACAGAATTGGTGGTTTTAATACAATATTTGATGGAAATTTCCACTGCTTGATGGTGCTCAGAGAGGAAGCAGTTGGAGGGATTCCTCTTGTCCAGGGCCTTCCCTGTCCACGGGTTCATACTTACAGGTTGAACCAACTGTCATATCCAGAAGGAAAAAAAAAAGCATGTTGTTTCTCATCACTATTCTTGAACAGTATAGTCTAACAAATATTCCCACAGTGTGCTGTCTGCATCACACTGGATATTACAAGCCATCTACAGATACTAAACACACATGGAGAGTGTGCATAGTAGGTTCAATACAAATGTCACATCACTTGAGGGGCTTGAGTACCCTGGGATTTTGGTTGCTCTCAGAGCTGTGTACATGTGACCCAATGTCCTGGGTCAGGGACACCCATGGGTGGCTTACTTCCTTCTCGTGATTTGTTTGGTTCCGGGATATCTTTCTTCCTAGCAAAACAGCCACTCTCTTGCATCCCCTCACTCCTTTTGACAGTGAGCAGAGTCTCAGAGCCAGGACCTTTGTTTACTTTCTCCGTCAACCACCCCAAATTCTTTTTGGAAGTAGGTGGAGCATAAATGAAAAATTCGTAAACAAAATTCTTTCTTTGGTCTTATATGGACGGCCTCGGTCTCTTCGGGCCACTCCACGGCTCCCAAACTGTAATTATTGGTTGCTTTTTTCAGTGTCCCTCTGAACTGAGAGTCTTTAGTCATTCTAAATTCATTTTGGGCCCTTCAGGACCCAGGAATTAAAGGTGACTCTTCATTCCTGTAAGTCTCAGGCTGCTTGACTGAGGAAACATTCTAGAGCTGTTTTCCCGTGTGTGGCAAGGTGGGGCAGTTCTACATCTGTGCCAGCACCCTGTACATGGCCATCCAAGGTGACCTGGCAGCAAGAAGCTTCTTTATGAACCCTCATTCAGACTGATGACCCTTCTCTCCTGTACCTCTGACCTCTGAAGGGTTGCAGTAGCAGACATCCAGATAAGAGACCTCAGGACTAGAGTATAACAGGTGGCATCACCGGCCATGTCGTAACCCTAACACTACAGGATCTGCACAGGGCCTTCATGCTGCTCTCCCAGAATCCTTCATGGAACCCATGGTGTGCACAGCAGATGCACCAAGATAGACATGACAAAGTGCTTGAGAAATGTGTCTGATACAAATGTGGTCTTTCTGGATATACAGGAAGACACTATTATGGAAAACATACAACATGGTGCTGCAGACAGTATGCAATTGTTCCAAAATGCTATTTTGTGTGAAGTGATGCTGAAAGAACCTTTTGGAATGGACCTGAGATGCACCTCCCTCTGCTCTAGAGCAGCATCCATGGCAGTGGTCATGATGGGGCGTCCTAAAGATCTAACCCAAGAGGCGAAAACAGCAGCAAGACAATGAGGTAACGGAGCAGGTGCCTGGGCAGTGACTGACCCAGGCCAACAGCTCCGGAATTCAGGAACCGAGAGGAGGCTCAAAGACTCAATAACCTGTAGCCACTGGGTACTAGACAACTCGGGCAGGGAACAACACTTGGGAGGTACAGGCAGGAAGATCAAGGTTAATCTGGTCAACATAGTGTGTTCCAGATCAGCTAGTGTTATATAGTGATACCCTGTCTCAAAAAACAAAACAAAATAAAATAAAATAAGATATAAAATGATTCCCTCCCACCACCAAAAGCAACCATGGAGACTGGTTGAATCTGTTTAAAAAAGTACTTGATTGAACTATGATTGCACAGTGACCAGAGAGGATAGGAAGCAATGTGTCTGGGGAATGTGACAAACCGGACAAACTCAAGACGAGAGCTAGTAAATTAGAAATAGGTGATTCTCTGATTACAGAAAGTGCTAGATTGGAGAAAGGGGAAGGGGGGGGGTGCCTCTATTCAGCTCAGGCTAGCTTTGAACCAGTCTCCCTGTGTCAGCCTCCTGAACGCAGGGACTATAGGACATGTCACTCTGCCTGACTTTAAACATTGGTATTGTTTAAAATTCTAAAGGAAAGTGATTCCCAACCTAAAATTCAAAGGCTAGACCAGTCATTGTTAACGCTAAGAATCGAGTAAAAATAATCCAGACATGCAAATACTAAAAAACAGACAGACACACAAACAAAAGCATTTAAACGTCTCTGGTTTTCCCAGGAAGTCATTGAAGGTACACACTAGCTTCCTGGGGCTGGCGTAAAGGACATTTGTTCCTTCTTACCCCCAGGGAAAATGTCCCAGGACCCAGTGGATGGATGAAAACACATCTGGTACCAAAGCCTCTCTCGTTAGACATTCTGCCCTTTGTTCTTGTCGTACATAGCGGCAACCTCTCCATAGGAGAGTTTTTGTTTTTTCTTCCCTGTTAAGCCAAGAACTTAGAGGAAGCATTGAGTAGATTCTCTTGGCTATCTGAACCACGCTGCTGTAGAGTCATTATTAAGTAAAGTAGGGTTACCAAACACAAGCACAATGTTACAATGTTGCACCAAAGAATCATAATCAAGATGAAATGACTGTAAGGTGGGTAGCATATACAGTGTAGACCCGGTGGGTACAGGGAGGCCTGATGTACATCTCAGGCAAAACAGAGAAGGATAGCACGTGACCTCATCACACTGCTTAGAACTTAAAATGTACAACTTAACTTATTTCTATAATTTTTCATCTAATATTTTTCAGACTGTGATTGACTACAGATGCCTAAAACTGAAATGATACTGAGGGCCTGGGGAATTACCATCCCTCAAAATATCAGAAACTTATTCTTTTAGATAATCCTTGAGTTAAGAAACTGGAAACTGGGAAGCCCCAGGGAGTTTATGGGGGTGACTCTAGCTGAGACTCCTAGAAGGGGAAGGGCCTGAAGTGGCCACCTTCTGTAGCCAGGCAGTACTCCCAGTGGAGGGATAAGGAGAGCAACCCACTCAAAAAAACTTTGACCCAAAATGTGTCTGACTACAAGATGTGCAGGGACAAAGATGGAGCAGAGACTGAGGAAATGGCCAATCAATGACTGGCCCAACTTGAGACCTGTCCCATGGCCAAGAACCAATCCCTAACACTATTAATGATACAGGAGCCTAGTGCAAGTGTCCTCTGAGAGGCTCCACTCAGCAGCCAAAGGAAACAGATGCATAGACTCACACCCAAACATTAGATGGAGCTGGGGGAGTCTTGTAGAAGAGTTGGAGGAGGGACTGAGGGTCCCAAAGAGGACAGGGACCCCACATGAAGACCAATGGAGTCAACTAACCTGGACCCTTATGGGCTCCCAGAGACTGAGCCATCAACCAAAGAGCAAGCATGGGCTGGACCTAGTCCCCCCACCCCCACCCCTCAACACATATGTAGCAAATGTGCAGCTTGGTTCTCATGTGGGTCCCCCCAACAACTGGAGCAGGGGCTGTCCCTGAACCTGTTGACTGCCTGTGAATCCCATTCCCCTAACTGGACCACCTGGTTTAACCTCAGTGTGAGAGGATGCACCTAGTCCTGCAGTGACTTGATGTGCAAGGGTGGGGCTCCCCCTTCTCAGAGGAGAAGGCAGAGAGGGGATGGGGGAGGACTGTGTGAGAAAAAACTGGGAGGAAGGGGACTGCAGTTGGGATGCAAAGTGAAGAAAGAAAGAAAGAAAGAAAGAAAGAAAGAAAGAAAGAAAGAAAGGAAGGAAGGAAGGAAGGAAGGAAGGAAGAAAGAAAGAAAGAAAGAAAGAAAGAAAAGAAAACTGGAAATCATGGCAACAGTGGAGCATGCTCCCTCCGAGGCCTCAGGGAAGGATCCTTCATGTTCCTTTCAGCCCCCACTGGGTCTGGATGTTTGTGGTAGCAGAGCTCCAGTCTCTGCCTCCATTCTCACACAGCCATCTCCTTCTATGTCTTTACATTGTTTTCTCTTTGCACGTGTCTATCTGGATGTCTCTTTCTTCCGATAAGGACCCTAGTCATGTGGGGATCAAGGACTCACTCTACAACAATGTCACTGCATCTTAATGATACAACTGCAAGGATCCAGTTTCAAAATGAGCTCACATCCTGAGGTTCTGAGAACCACACACATTCTCAAAAGATAATATTAACCCAACATGACATAATGAGAGGTGAAGGTCTCAGAGCAATGATGAAGGGTTAGCCTGGGCTCACATCTGTGCATAAGGGTGTGCGGGGGGTGGGTGTCATCCAGGATGAACAGGTTAGATGCTCTTAGGTTCCTTTGAGAAGATGAAATTGGGGCTGGAGAGATGGAGAAGTGGTCAAAAGTACCTGTTCCTGCAGAAGACCAGGATCGGATCCCAGACACCCACGTGGAGGCTCACAGCTGCATGGAACCCCAGTTTCAGGGGACCTCACACCCCTTTCTGACCTCTGCAGACACCAGGAACTAACATGGTGCACATACTTATATGAACTACTCTGCAATGCTTATACACATAAAGTGAATCTTTTAAAGAAGAAACCTGTCTCAAGAGTTCAGAAATATTAATTATTTTTGTTTTAAAAAGATGAAACTGAGAGAATTTCTGAGACCAGAACTGAAAAGAAATTTAGGGTTGAATTATGAAACATTGAAACATCTATATAAAAATGCAACAGTTTCTTTTTTTAAAGGCGATTGTTAACTGCAGAAGAAAGAATGGTTTGCAGAACAGAAAAGAACTGGTTCTCAAGGAAATACAAATACATGTGAGCAGCGCACTTGCCGGATGTGGGTGGGAGGTGCTAGGATGGAAACGGAAGTGGGGACATCGAGTCCTTTTCTTCCAGAGGCCAATGTGTGGAAAAGCCTAGAAACTAAAAGTCAGACGCAGCAATTAAGCATGTGTAGCGACAGGGAATAAATAGTTTCAAAGGTTAAGTGCTTTTCCTGAAGAAAGGGCAAACGAGAGGAGAGGGAAATGGGGGCTGCGGTTTGTCTTAACGCATATCGTAAAGCGAGTTGGGCTCTGCTGTGCAGACCCTCGATGAGAGAAAAGAAGAGATAAGGGTGATGGCACAAATGGGGCCAAATCATGAACACCCTGGCTAGACTTGTGAGCCTGTGTCAGCCCATCCACTGCACACGGCACCATGAGAATGGTTTACAAGTTAAAGCATTTTCTGACAAAAGACCAGGGCCAGAAATTCTTGACTCAGCATCTAAGCCCAGAGTAGTAACCTTGCTGTCCCTTGCTACCTCCCTACTCCAGGGGACATCTGACAATGTTCGGAGTAATTTTTCAGCGTCATACATCAGGGCAAGGGTGCCACCGGTGGCTTGTGGGTACAGAACAGGGATGCTCTGATGCTGCTTGCGAGGGAATCGACCTTAACAGGTCACAGTAAAGAAAGGAAAGGAAGCAGCCAGATCTAGAAGCTGTGTGGTTTTGAAATTACCACAGATCTTTCAAGGCTCTTGCCTTTGAGAATACACTTTTTTTTTTTTTTCTCCCCATAAATGTGACTTGTCTTAACAGACTCCCTTCTGAGAAACAGAACAGAGCTGAAGTGACGGCATGCAGCTTTGGAGACAGTTCCTTCACAGGCCCGGTGGTGGTGACTTTGGTCACTCTCTTCAGTCCCTGGCTGTTGAGGAATCAGGCCACCATGTTGTGATGACACTCAGCCATGGAGAGGCCTGTGTGGAAGAACAGACCTCTGCAAACAGCCTTGAAAGACGTCAACCCGGAAATCTGGGTCAGATGAGGGTGGAACCAGAAGACACACTGAATTAGCATCAGCCAACCAAGATGGCCCATCCAGGTCAGAGCTATGAGGTTGTTTCCCATCTGAAGCCAGCTAACCCTTTCCATTCATGAGCTCTACATTGTCAGATCTGAAACGGTAAAGAAAGACACCGCGTCTGTGCACGGAAGGCATCTGTGCCACCGTTCCCTAAACAATACAGTCTAAGAACTGTTTGCTGGACTTCTTGCTGTGTCATTGTAAGTCTAAAAATGAGTCAACCTATACAGGAAGAGAAAGAAGTCCAAGCACTATAATTACTAGGAGGGACTTCAGCGAATGCAAACTCTCAGATGGGGCGGGACAGCCACAATTTGTTAAGCGGTGAAGGATGGCTAACAGGAATGAACCGGTGGGGACAGAAAGACAAGAGCAGACAGATGTGTGTCACAGCAAGTCAGCGGTTGGGAGGACAGGGAATGAAGGTACAAATCAAAGATCAGAGGCACAGAAACAGAGCTCAGAAGACCTCGGGCCCACGGCAAAAGCATGGCCTCTGCACTGAGTATGTGAGGACAAGCTCACAAAAGGATGTGGGGGTAGAGGGAGAGGGCAAGAATAAAAAATAAAAGAGTATATGATGGGGTGTGAGCAACACCACCTCCCAGCCCTGCTCTCCTTGCTGTGTCGGGCGGAGCCCAGGCTTCACCCTGCTCTCCTGGCAGCTGGCACTCCACATGCCCATCACATTTGGTTCTTAGCCTGCACACGATCAGGTACCATTGCCCCATCTTTGAAGGCCTCTGAGTTAGTGTGGCTTCCCTTCAGGCGCACAAAGACAGGACGTGAACCCACATAAACCTCCTTGAAGAACACAAATTTACATTCCAAGGGATTGTTTGAATTCTCTGCCCTCTGCCCCTCTCCTGTCCTCTTTAAAGAAAAAAAAAAAAAGATATCCTCTAATCATGGCTCATTCCTGAGATTAAGTGCCTATGTGTTTTACTCAGCAGACTCAGCCTGGGCCAGGGAGTTGGGTGGGGGTTGGAGGGTAGGGTCAATGTGGCCACTGTGTGCTCTAAGTGTCTTGCAGAGTCTTCCTCCTCTCATTTCTGGGCTTGGATGCAACTATTATCATCTCCCTTCTGCGCCTCTCACCCCCTGGAGCTGGCTGCAATGCCACCCTTTCTCTCAGCCCATTCTCCCTGGAAAATCCAGAGGCTATGCATGAGGGACTGCTGCCCAGCCCAGAGCAGAGTAGTTCACAGTCAACTTGCTTGCATTCGGGAGCTGTCTTTGTGCTCCAGTTTCACAGCCCTGCCCTAAGGTTAGGGGTGGCGGTTGCAGCAGCCTGTCTTCTACTCCTCTCCCTGCCACTAACCCCTCAAGGACTCCCTGGAGGTCTGAGGTACATCCTTCCTGCTATCTAGTATGGGAAGATCTCTCTCTCTCTCTCTCTCTCTCTCTCTCTCTCTCGCTCTTCTCTCTCTCTCTCTCTCTCTCTCTCTCTCTCTCTCTCTCGTGTGTGTGTGTGTGTGTGTGTGTGTGTGTGTGTGTGTGTGTGTGTGTGTGTTTGTATGCACAAAAGCCACCAGGGTGGTTTCTATCATTGAAACCAGCATCTGACGATAGATGATAGATAGATAGATAGATAGATAGATAGATAGATAGATAGAATCATTCTTGTTACACTATTCAGATTTTCAGATTTTACTTGGAGTAAGGGACATAAATTCAATTCCAGCTGCATTGGGTAAAAAGGGGGAGGAAACTGGGGTATCCCTGAATACACTGAAGAAAGGACAGACATGTTACCAGGTCTCCTGTCCTGCTGTACCAGAAGGGATCACACACACACACACACACACACACACACACACACACACAGTGACCATATTCAAGACTAACCAGAAGCAAGGTCACAAAAGCCACCAGGGTGGTTTCTCTCTACCATTGAAACCAGAATCTCTCTGAGTCCTGACTACATTCCACTCAGCAGCAACTGGCCCGTTCTGTTCATGTGTCAGAACTGTCTGTGAGTGATTCTTTCCTTCAAACATCAGGACAACTTACTGGTCCCAGCTTCAAAACTTTTGGGGAAGGATTCTGACTGGCTCATTGGAGCATGGTGTGGGGGTGGGGGAAATCTCCTTCCACTAATCGAGAAGCTAGGTGGCTGGAGGGAGGGACACTAGATTAGTTTAGCCTGTGCCATTCCCACACCACCACACTGTCTTGAAATAGCAGGTGGCAGGCGCCTAGCCTCTGGAAAATTCAATCTTCCAAGGTTGGTGATTTGTTTCTATTGCTATGACCTCCAGAACCTTCCAGGGGCTTCGTGACTAAGAACAGGATCCTGTGGAGGCACAGTTGTTCCAGCTGAAGAAGGTGGCTGTGAACTAAGGCATTCCTCTTCCAGAACCTTCTCCTCTGCCTCTCACCCTCAGCACAAGCTCGGAGATTGGAATACCCTTGCTGCTTGTCAGCCACAATAGGACAATGTCCATTCCTTCCTTTTCTCTCCCAACTTCTTATTCTACTGCTGACCGGTCCACCTTATCGTGAACACCAATCTCTGGGTGTGGTCAAATCAAGGGGGCTACCTGGGGCACATGGGCTGCAGAGATCTGTGTGGAATGAGGGGAAACACATACAGCTTTCACAGGCCCTAAATATCCTTGGGCCATTTAATTCACATGTAACAAGGGGGTGCATACCAATTAATGACCAAAATAAACAGTAATCAATTATGATGACGGTGATTATGTTTTTGAAATTAGCCTGGGAAAGGATGACCAAGGCAATTTTTTATTCCAGCTCAGGAAAAGTGGGACGCCAGCTGGGGCTAATAAGACCTTTCATTACAGCCTTGAGCCCCATCCAGCTGCTTGCAAAGAAAGCACTCTCTGTCTGTGGCCCTGCAGGCTCGGCCATGGCTTCTGCTTTTTAACAAGAACTGAAAGGTGGCGAGACAGACAGTTCTTGCCTTGGCACCATGGCAAAGCCAGCCTCTGAGAAGGTGGTGATTGTACCCATGGCATCTTGTAGAGGTAGAGATGTTTCCTTTGTTCTGGTATCATGCATCTCAGGTCTAGCCTGGGCTATGGGATCCTGGACCCATTGGAGCCATTTGTGAGCATTGGATGAACTGGGCAGAGCACCTGGGCAGGAGAGGATGCTCCAAGACAGTGGGTAGTGACCAGCAGAGAAAGGAGAAGGAGGAGGTGGTATGCGGTTTCTGTGCAAGGATCTATATGCCCTTTCTGCAGGCCTGTCCCCCACAGTTGCTATGGAGGTGCCACTGATAATTGCCTGCTGGCCCTTTGGTTCCAGAAATTTATTTCCCCAAGCACAGGATGGACTCACAGTTACTTCCCTCTGCTTCAGCCTGACCTCTTCTGAACAGTTCATTAAATCCATCACGTCTAGCTAGCTCCTGCCTCAGTTTCCCTCTTACACACCTCTTTCTGTGTTTTTGTCTCTGCCTGCTTCTTTCTTGTGGTGGAAAAGCTGATGCAGGCCTCTTGCTTACCCACCTGATAATACAGTCAGAAGAGTTAAGGGCTGATGAGGATGAAACTCCTCTCTCTCTCTCTCTCTCTCTCTCTCTCTCTCTCTCTCTCTCTCCATGAGTTCTGGTAGACAGATAACAGGAGGCTGGGGGGCCTAAAACACACCCAAGTAACAGCAGAATCCAGTGACTTGAAGAGACTCGCCCAGACACACACGCACACTCGCCAGGTTCAGATATCTGAGTTGCTTTGAGTTGTCCTGGGTTGGAACATGGACAGAGGGTAGGGGTGCTGTTGGAATCCCCCATCCTGTACAAGTAACCCATCCCAAACACCAACAGCACAGAAGTTGAAGAAACCTTGGCTTCCCTTGCTAAGCAAGCATCTGAATACCCCCCACATGTTGGCCTACAGAGTAAGTCTTGCCAGTGACCAACCCTCATCCCCAATTGGTTACTTTAGAGAAACCGAGGTAAGAGATTTCATCGACTTTCACCAGAAGCCAAGGCAAGAAGAAAGGGATGCAGGGAAGGGGTAAGGCTCGGGTACTTGCCTTTCTCCTCATGCCTGGGTCTCACCTACAATCCAACATAAAACCAGGCAGCTGGATACGCAACTGTAACCAGAGAATAAAAAGTTCAAGGCCCTTCTCGGCTAAGTTCAAGGCTAGCCTGGTATATATACGATCTAAACTCAGCTAGAGAAGGCGCTTGGGGAGGGGAGGCATTGTCTGATAAAGCCACAGGAAATTACAACCTCCCTCAGTCGAAGAAGCATTAAGCCCTCGGTACTCAGCTCACACCTCAGCTGAGCCACACAGCAGGCTGTGTCTGAGTTTATGCCCTGACAGCCAGTGACTGGCTGCAGCCTGCAACATTGCCAGAGAAGACTGTACCATGGTGGTGGCGATCCCAGGAGATTCCAGGAGATGATCAAAATTCCAGGTTTGAGATGTGGATTCTATCAAAGGCATACTGGTTTTGCACTTTTGAGAAGTAAATAAATAAATACAACTTAACGCAAAAGAAAGAAAAGAAACCTTAGTGTGTGGGGAACCAGCTGTGCCCTCACGTGGCTCAGCTAGAGCCTGGAGTGAGAAACAGTTCCCCCACACTGCTGGGTTCTCAGCACTCACCCCACAGGGGCCCTGTGCCAGGTGCTTTGCGTAATCTAATTCCGAGCATACCACAGAGCCCCGAGGCTTTCAATCCCACTTTATGGGTGAGGCAAGTGAGGCTTGGGAAGATTAAGGGACTTGGCTGAAGTCAGCAGAGGGCTTGAAGTTGGAAGCCAACTTGATCAAAGATAATTTAGAGTTTCTCTGGAATCTGTGTCTAGGTGGACAATCGACCCAGATGGGTCAAATACAACCAGGCAACATTGACTAGAGAGATTACTGTCCGAGAGGACAGTAAGTAAGCCTTGCTCTAAAAGGTCTAGGTCTAGGAAGATCTGGGCTGACAGGCCTGGGGTGGGAGAGGGTAAACATGGCTTCTATCATTACCACTACCAGCCCGGACCCCTTACAGCTGTAAGTAGCACCCTTGACTAAATTTGATAGTGTAACCTTTCGGGATTCATCAAAGGACTCAAAACCAAGACCTTTGCTCTCTGAAAGTGGTGTTTGTTTAGATTTGCATGAAGTCATGAACGAGATTGAGGAGTAGGGCCTGGCTATCAATCATCAAGAATATGTCAGGTCATCTTCAAGAACTACTGAGCGGATACAAGGCTTTCTCTGCAGAATCCTGACTGATCTGGGACCCTAGGATTGGTCCAGTGTTTTGTTGGTTTGGTTCTCTGAGGCCCTGGGGATGGACACCTTGGTTTCATGCAGGTTAGCCAATCACACCATTAGCTCGGCTTTATAGGCCAGGAGATCAAACCTTATAAGGTTAGACAATTTGCTTATCCTGGGGCAGAGCCAGAGATACTGACCCTAGCAGCCACGCCCACACAGTGCCCTGTGCTTGTTGAGATCGGTCACTATAGAGTGGCAAAAGACTAATGTGGAGATATTATCTCCCCAGTACTGTGGTCAGGGCTGACTCTGCAGGGGTCTCACCACCTTTCCATTACAGCCCCAAGTGCCTATGTCACAGACACAGTCCTGAGGGCTACACTCAGTGAGTCCCATTAGTAAGGCAGACATTGGCCTCTCCAAAGCCCCCACACCAAGGCTCTGCATCTGTGTACATTTGTGTCTCCCCTCCCCTCTTTTTCTGTCTTGACCCATCCCAAGATCAGGAAATCCTCCCATACAGACACCCGTGGGCTCCTGTTGAGGCCAAGTTCCTCCTCTCTCACTCAGATGAGATGAGAAACGGTGAGGGCCACGGTCCAGCAAGAGTCTTCCCTGAACCCGAAGACCCACTACATAACTAGCCTTCTTCAGGCGACGTCATGGTTTTAGCTTTTCTCGGGATTATTTATTCTCCGTTTCCTTTGCTCCTGCATCACCTGGTACGAAGCTGTAGGACAAGTGTCTTTATTATTCTGTCTTCAGAGTTCTCGGTGACGGCAACAGGGAAAAAATGGGGTAGCGTAGGAACCTCACAGAAGCAACCTCAGAAAGGCCTGAGTTTAAATCCACCCCTTTTCTCCTATAAGATGTATGAATTCAGACAAGTCACCATGGCCTGCTAAGCTTTCTTTACCTCAAAGCAAAACGAACTGCCTTCCCATGAGGCATCATGAGGACAGCGCATGCGCCTGACCCCCAATGGGCGCATCCAGTGACTGCTTTCACTTTATCATTGCCCCTCCTTACTCTCCACTGTGAAGTGTGGATGCTTCAGTATTCCTGAGAATTACACAGCGCATGAATGCTCTGGAGCTCCTTTCTGGCCCGTCTGCACTCTGCAGGGAGAGTCCACCATCCTGGCTGTGTGTGAACAAGGCAGCTCACACCTCCCATCGAGCAAGCCCCACCCTTCCGCATAGGTAGTGCTCTTCCTGGGGTATCACACCTGGTGTCCAGCTCCTCAGCCAGGGGCGGGGCTTAAGACTGGATCTATTCTTCACAGAGAATTTTTCAAAGACATTTCTGTAAATCACTTGTCTTCATCTCTTCATACATCTTCGTGACTCCTGTCTCCAGCACCAAGAATCCCAGTTCTCTCCCTGTGAAATAATGCCAACTAATGTTCATATAAAGATTTAAAAAAAGTACTGTATCTCTTGACTCTGTGATGCTTTAGGTCTGGACATTTTCTTGTAACAGAGCTAGGCTGCAGTACCACGAATCCCCAAAAGGTGGCACCAGCTCACACACTTTGATAAGCTTTGTTAGGACTTGAGATGGGTTTCAGGCTGTGCGGAAGGAATTAGCTGCATACCTCTGGGCTCTGAGATGCTCAGGAATTTGTGAATAGCCTGTCAGGAGAAGGGAACTGCTGAGCTGGACTGCCTTTCCCAAGGCTCTAGTTGGCGAAGCACTCTCAAAGTTGATTTACAATGAGGAGTTCTTGAAAGATCCTGTTGTCCATGGTACAAGTTAATCTTTCTCATTGCTGCCAACCAGTAGTGAGTGAGCACTGCCCAGCTCCTCTTGGGTGACACATCAGGAAAAGCTTCAAGAGCATCGAGACCCCAGAATGTAGTAGGTTTTTTTTGTTTTTGTTTTTGTTTTTGTTTTTGTTTTTTAAAGAATTAAGAGGCAAGTTCATCTTCCGTTGAAAGGGGTTGGCCCAGTGCCTCAGAATGCAGCATGAATCCTTCTGAGGTGGGAGACAACTGCCTAAGCTGGTTGGACATTGCCCGCCATCGTGTCTAGGCAGGCAACTCCTGCCTTCCTATAAACCCTTCTTTCACAGACAGAAGCTTTTGCATCAATTGTCATGCAGATCTGAATCAAAAGACAGTGGCTTGGGATAGTGCTCCGGAAACCACCTTGGCCAACACTGCCTCCACCCGTGACTAGCACTCAACTCTAGGTGGACCTCATCAGGAGCCCTTCTCCCTAGCATCTGCAGCCAGGCGAGACACGGGGCTGCTGAGTTAGAGGGTTCGATGACAGCCTTTGCAGGACATTCAGGACGGGCATCTTGAGGCTGGATACTATTTCGGCAGAAACTGAGAACTAGCTTAGTGGATGGCAGAAGCCAGAGATGCATGCTCCCTTCGTGCTCACACACACCTTCCCTCTTGCCTCCGGCTCCTAAGGAATTTGCCAGTCCAGCTAAAGTCATTTGGAGTAGAGAGGAAATCACATCAGGGGCTCTCAGAAGCAGGTACCAGTCCGTAGTTCTAGAGACTGCAGACACCATGAGAACACCGGTGCTCTCTCTTCATTCCAACATGCTGGGGATGATAGAAGGGCCTGGAGAGAGTCCGTGCCAAGATGGATGTGCATGCTCATGTATTCTGTTGTTCTTTCATCTCTCTGGCTCTCACTTAACCGCCCCCCCCCCATGGCTTCAGTTCTGCCGCTCTGGGCTGCCAATAGATCTCACACACAGGAAACTACCTTGACATGTAGCAGCTTCAGGCAGCCATTTACTCATCCTCCTGTGACACTTGGCATCAGAAAGTCAAAGCTGGCTTCCTGTGGACTGTGACCTTTACCTATGGAGACTCAAAGCCAGGAGGTCACTTGACAGCCAGAGAAAGGATTCCTTAAGAGGTCAGCACGGGGTGACATGACGACCAAGCATTTCTTGCCAGAGTGGGGGTCTCCCTTGTGGGATTAGAACAGAGCGCCTGCCCGCGGTCATTCCTGTGGCTTGGCTTTCTCATGGCACAGAGCATCAGCCCTCTTCGGTCCTTCACTTGTGTCTCAGTCTATCTTTGATTGCTATAAAAAAATATCTAGGCTCTGTAATTTATAAGAAAATCATCTTGTTTGGCTCACAGTTTTCAGGAGCACGGTGCCAGTGAGGATGGAAAATGTTTCAACTTCGTGAGAAGTGGGGCAGGGCCTGGCCATGGAGAGGGTGGCAGGTCTGCTGAGCAAGGTGGATGACCTGAGACTAACATCCAGAACTCACGGCGGGAGGAGAGAACTCATTTCTAGTCTCCACCGTAAGTGTGTATCATAGTCATACACACACATACAAACACACACACACACACACACACACACACACACACACACACACACACAGAGAGTCAGAAAAAGAGAGAATAATAAATAACCATTTAAGAGAAGAGAGTGGGAGGGGCAAGAGGCACATATAGAATAAAAAAAACCTACTTGAGGGTTTACCCTAGCTTTTACTGAGTTCGCTCACACTGATCCCACAAGGGAGATCCCACTCATGCAAGAAAGGTATCGATCACTTTTAATGGCCTAGTTAACTGTCCAAAACCCCACCTCCAAGCACTGCCACAGTGAAAGTCTTTAAGTCAAAGTTCATTCGAGCTCCAACATGAATTTTGGAGGGAAAACCCATGTTCACACCTCACAGCATGGTGGCCAGAAGCTTGAAGTTTGGGTTCTGTGGTGAGGAGGACATCGCCCTGCCGTGGGATGTAGCCTCAGATGTGACACGGAATTGCTTCACCACATCTTCCTGATCACAGTCTTCAGAAGCCGACAGATAGGTAAGAGTGAGGGGGCACAGAGGAGAGGAGAGTCACATACAAGAAAAGTGTGTGCAGTGGAATGTCTTGGTATAGATATCTTCTGACATAAGATTCCTTAGCCACTGCCAGTAAACTCGGTGAAAAGGGACCCTGGATGTCATGCTGCTGTGCCCTTGTCCCTCTTTTGATGTCATCACTGGTGGCTAGACCCCATCAGCCTTGGGATTCTGGTGTTACTTCTACCTTTTACCCACAATGACATGCTCTGAAAAGGCTCTGCCTCCTCACCATTTCCACACTGAGTGGCACTGTGCAGGCTGGGCCTCTGTTGTGGGAGACGGAGGTGATTTACCCTGAATACCTCATGAGATCAGCTTAAAGATCAGATATGTCTGTCTTCTACTGTCCTTTCCAAATGCCCTTCCAACACATGTGTGCAAAACACACACAGACAGACACAAAGACACTCACAGACATAGATTCACACACAGAAATACATATACACAGACACATACACACACATTCACATATACACATGCATACATACACACACAGACAGACACACACACACACACACATATATACACACACACAGACACATACATACACAGACACATAAACACATATACACAGGCACACATACACACACATACACATATACACATACACACATACAAACACAGACACGTGCACACAGACACAGACACAGACACACACACACACATATATATACACACACAGACAGACACATACACACACAGACACATACACACACATACACAGGCACACATACACACATACACATATACACATACATACACACATACAAACACAGACACGTACACACAGACACACATATATACAAGCACACATTCATATACATACACATATATAATACACACACACACACAAACCCCTCCTCACCTCCTCAGTGGCTAGGGATCCCCCTCCATTTCCTCAGTCCCCACATGATTGACTCTCACAGAGCTGGTAAGCTCTGACTCTGTTCACTAGGGGATCAGGACACAGAGCAGAGCCCATATTTTCCTGATTGCAGCCCAGCACCTAAGTGGGCGGGTGAGTTTATTACATCCTGCTAACAGATCGCTTATTTGACACACAAAACTTGGGTCCCACAGCTCCAGGCACAGGGTGGCTCAGAGATGTGATTCTGTTCTGTGCCTCTCTGAGACCATGTCACCAGGAAAATCCTTCCAAGCCTTACTAACGTTTCATGGCTATGGTCAGGACTCTGGTCGTCCTTGTAGGAGGTTTTTACTTCTGCAATAGATTTGAGCTCTGTCCCCCATGTCAGTCATTTGGAAACCAGCCTTATAATTTTTTGCTGTAAGCAGCCCCCTGGCCCCCACCCCCATGTTTTATTGGCTTCACATAAGTCTTCAAAATGACTCTTTCTTTAGTTACATTTTTTTTACATCTTATATCACTCCCACAAATGGAAAACTATAATCATTTTTTCTATAAATAGAAGGCAACCCTAAAATTAAATTCAGTTTCTAAACTACCCGTGAATTTTTAGCTAACTATTGAAACTTGGACTTGTTCCCTCTCAGTGCAGGACCTCCTGGGCAAGGAATGAGATTACTACGGCTTTACCCTGACTCCCTGGGGCAGTCCCGATCATGAAAGAAAAAAGAGTATCTCTAAGGGAGAGGATACAATTTAACTTCCTCCCTGTGTGCTATCTACACTGATGCCTCGGGTGATTTCTGTCTAAATCAGTCAGGACAGCCAGGTTCTGCTGCAGTAACAAACAGCATCTTAAAGCAGAAGTTATTTTGTGTTTGTGTATGCCATGGGTTGGCAAGGTCTCTACTCATTCTTGTGGCTCGGGTAGACACAGGGTGCCTGTATCAGAAGGGACAGAATGCCTTAAGTAGGCACTGGCGTGTAACACTTCCACCCAACAGTAACTGCCTACTGTCTGCTTATTTGCTAAAGTGAGTCCTGAGGCCAGCCCTGGATTTACCTGTGTAGGACTTTGCAACCCTGTTGCCTGGAAAGGAGACAAAGTTGCAATATTTATGAACAGCAACACTCATTTCCATCCCACTGTTTACACGGAGAATACCACTCCAATGGCAGGAGCTTAACCTCCCCGGGCATAGCTCTGAATCACCTCAGATTCCTCGGCAGAGTAGGCTCCCACCCTTGCCCAGGACCCACTCCTGTGATCTGGCTCTGTGCTCTTCTCTTCCTTTCTCTGCTCTCATGACTACAGTGTCCTCTCCCTGCCTCCTAGTCTACTACTAACCCTTCAGAAATACAGCTGTTTCTATGGCTTTCCCAGTCCTGCAGATCTAAAAAAAGTGAGTGTGTACGTGCGTGCGTGCGTGAGCTGGAGCAACCACCCTCTTGGTTCTCAAGCTCAGCATCACTGAAGTTGGCAGCAGGAATCCTCTGTCCCGGGGACTGCCCTGGACAATGCAGATCAGCAACACCGTCGACCTCATATTCAATGTCAGCTCTCCCTCCAGCCTCTATGGTAATCAATAGTGCCTGTCCCTGAGGTGGGAAGGCAAGAAGTTCCTCAAATGAAAACTAGAAGTCACACGATGAGTTAGAGGCAGAAGGGGCTTGGTGAATCCAGGCCTGGCTCCCCATCATCTGTGTCCTGGATGTTGGTGCTTGGGAGCTGGGCTGGACACAGAAATGTGTGAGAGCAGCTTTCTTCTGAGAACTTGATCAGTGTATCAATTCAACTACACGTTGTTCTCTTATTACAAACCAACCAAACAACATAGACTTCTGAGTCGGTCCTATTTTTTACCTTTTGCTGTAGGTAAGAAGGAAGTCATTCATTGTCCTGCAGGTCTGCAAGCAGAAGGCAGCACTAACCCACTGGTGGCAGAAGATTGAAACTATCAAGAGAAAAAGACACTGGGGGAAGGCAGTAGACTGCACACAACTGGAGAATACTTGCTCCATCTGGCCCCCACCCCCACCCCCGCGCTTGCTGCCGTGAGTTGGAGGGATTTCCAAAATGAGATGTCTCCGTCCGTTTTCTGTCATTGTAATCCATCACAGATGGAGACATCTGGAAAGGGGGGATCAACTCAGTTTACAGTTCTGAAGTGCTGGCAGCTTCGGGACCAGGATGGGGAAGCTGTACCCAGCAAGGTCCCTTTTGCTGGTAGGGATTTCCAAAAGTCCCCAGGCAGTGCAGGGCACCAAGTGGTGACAGGATGTCCTGCCACATCCCCCCCCCCTTACTGCAAAGCCACTTGTCTACCAGAGTAAGCACCTTCCTTGTGTCTAACCTTCACCATTTCCCAGAGGTGCCATCCCCAAATTTTGTGTTCTGATTAAGTTCCTGCCCTCGTAACACACCACAGAAGAAATTAAATTTTATGGGTTTTAGGGGTGGTGGTGCATTCAAACCACAGCAAAGGAGAAAGCTGGATTTGATGAGAGTTCTTGACTTTCAGGGGCTTCATAGGCCCCCACCCCTCCCCCTCTGATGTACAAGCCCACACTGTGGACCACACAGAATACCAAGATGAGCCTTGCGGGTCTGCTATCTTTCATTATCCCATGGTCATGTCATAAGCTGGAGTAAACACCTGTTACAAGCTATAGCCCTGAGGGACAATCTGTCAGAGGGGCTTTGAATACTTTGGAATCTCAGATCCTACCCCAGACCTGTTGAACCCCAGTCCCAGGGAGGGCTCAGAGAGTTTCCATCCTGAAACTCTTCCAGGAGATTCTGAAGGAGCAGGTCTCTTGACAGACCAGGAGGCCCTTTCTTCTCCCCTCCCCAGGGAGACTCCAAGCACCTTGAGTGAGGGTGCATCTTACTGTTCCCTGTTGCCCCAGTGTTTCCCCCCTTAGAGTCACTAGAAAGGTTGAAAGAGTAGTAATGGCTCCCAGGCTTTTGTCTTGGATTGCACTTTAAAAACTCTCTCTGGTATTTAATGTAACATTCTTGTTTGGATTCCAAGGCTTTTTGGGAGCAAGATTGTAAAGTCGAGTATGGAAGGTGATGGTGGGCACGCCCTGTTATTGCCTCTTTAAATAAAATAGGAAGGCCTTCGAGAAGGGCTACAGTGATAGGAAGCGCTCAGCCCGTGCCAAACCTTCTCTGTGTTCCCCTTAGGTCCTCAGAGGCCAACGGGGATGCTCCCTGCCTAGATGTCCTGGGGCCAGTTGAGTCCCTCAGCACTGAATCTGGTGAATCGCAGATCACTGTGTCACACTTGCAGCTTCCTCTGCGAGGACAAAGAGAGAAGGAGAAGTCTGTTGCGCAGCACTGTTTGAAGTAGTAAGGCTCAGATGAGACCTGAGTGTGTGACGATGCACAAAGGTGTCAACAACTGCAGTCTACCATGGGATCAAGGACAGGCAGCCTTTGCAAGCTCTAGGCTGACTCATGACTGGTGCATGAGGTGGCCCTTACTACTACAGCATTTGTCTCTTGTTGCTCTAAATCTGGGTGATAAGCCTCCCAAGACCACCCTGCACTCTTTGGGAACAGAACCTTAGAACCAGTACTAAAGGGTGACAGTGCTGAGGGACAGAGACGTCCTTGGACAGTATAGCTTCTCAGGGTAAGCATCCTCAATAGTGCAAACGACACAGCAATCATGTCAGGTGCAGACAGGCAGAGGACTGCAAGACGCTGAGGAAAGCAGCCGAAGCACCATGAGATGGTGGCAGCAGGCACTGTCACACATAGGCCTCAGGGACCAGGAAGGGCCAATGCTACTGGATTGTGACAAGAGTTGAGTTCGAGAAGGACCAGGTAAGACTTGTGGCCTGAAGCAATCAAGCAAGTCTGGCCTCTCTGAAGACTCTCACGAGGTAGCCCTGGGAAGGGAAATTAAATAGCTTGGCTCTTTTCTTTCTCTGCCCTTCCACCTCCCGAAACCATGAGAATGGAGGTATTGCCACCTGAGGAGGGGACTGGCTTTCTGGACACAGAGCTGGCAAGGAAACAGTAGAGAATAGGCAGGCAATCCCAGGGATGTGCATGCTACATACAGGTAGATGTTTCCAGTCCACAAATACATCCGAACTCACATAGCAAGGCATCTACCCTCAATGTCTTCCTCCACAGTGAAAAGTGGGGTTCAGAGTGGTAGGGTTAGGGGGACTCTGCACTGCATCCCTGGGCATCTGTGACTCTTGAGTAGTGGTCAGGTTCCTTAACAATGAGAACTGTGGTCCCAGGGGCTTTCAGAAGGAAGGGAACACACAGAGAAACAACCTTAAATGCCTTTCCCTATCAGACTGGATGACTAGTGGATGGTGTTAGAGAAACAAGATCAGGCAGCAGTGAGATCTGATGACACTAAACTGAGGGGACACTGAAAAAAAAATGTCCTCATCAGCTCTGTAGTTCAGGGCCCTGGAGATGCCAAAAAGAGGGTGTCTTTGCTGACTCTGCCAGACGACAGTCCTGTCCCTGTAAAAGGCTCCAAGAACTGGGTGGGGGAGAATGTAGAGGTCATGACCTGGAAGCTGGAGAGGCCACATGGGGTCCACACATGTGCAGTGGACATGAGGGAAGGCAGGACCCCAGGCCAGATGGATGGATCAGAATAGGAGCCTGAAGGGCCTTGAACTCCAGTGAGGGGGCAGTGGGTTCTTTTCTTCTGGAGGACCCTGTGCTTCTGGAATCTGAGAAACAGAAGCTTCGTTGCCAGCTCTGTCACTTGGCTGTGGCCCTTGGCCAATTTACAACACATCTTGGAACCTCAGCATCTTCAGTTGTCAAAACAAGTAACCCCACCTGCAGGGCTGCTGCAAGATGAGGCAGTGGGACCCTCATCAGTGGTGTCACTGTGGGTCAAGCTTATGGTGCATGTTCAACTGGGGATCCCAGGGCAAGTGAGGTCAAAGCCCCGGGCTCCCTCTCATTGGAACCAGTGGTTGTTGTACATTCTATAGTCACACAGTGTCCCCCGTGCCGTAGCCAGCTGTCTGACAGCCTATAAACAGATGGCGGGCGGGGTGGCTGATGAGACTGTGCAGATGGCACTGAGCAAATCCAGCCGCACTTTTGGGAAAACAAGTCAGAGGCGGGCTGTGCTGATGGGGACCCCTTGGACATCTTTGCCTGTGACAGACAGCACACCCAGGGAGGCCTCTGAGGAAAATTATGAGATGTACCAGACCATGGTGTTCCTTGCCAAGAACCTTCTCCACCCTCAATTTCCATGGCGCCGTGCCACAGAAATGTTGGAGATGTGCGAGGTCACCCTGGCAGGCTCGCAGAGCAGGCTATGCAGCCCTCCGGAGGTCTGGGATCTCAAAAACCTCCGTATTCTCCATCCCTCTGATAAGTCCTTGTCTAGCTTCCAGGTTCCTTTACCTATGTGTTCCCCTTCCAAGGTTCCTGGGGCAACACAACACTCAGCCCAGAGCACTCTGAGGCTGCTCAGGTGAACTGGCTAGAAAGTGGGAGAAACGGCCAACCACGAGGGGTCCGAGGGGCCCACATTCTAGCTCTGACCTCGCTTCTTGAACTGGCCAAGCTCTGCCAGGACTCTGCCCAACTCCTCTCACCTTTTTAACGGGATGAGTTCTTCCCTTCTGTGAAGAGCTAACAGCAGTGTCACATCACCCGAAGGCCTTTAAAAAAACAAAGTTAATCTTTGTCTTCTCTGAGCCCCACCTGTTAGAGAGCACCTACAGTAGCCTTTATTCGGTCACGTGTAGGATTAACTGCAGCTCTAACACACACACACACACACACACACACACACACACACACACACACACGCATGCATGCATGTACTTTTCTATATCCTTCAGTCCAAAATAATTAAAAATGAAAAGTATTGATCTGTGGATGTTGGTAGTTTCTGGTGCTAAGGGCAGGCTGGATCTTAGCAGCCCGTGCTTCCCCGTGTACTGAAAGAACACACTGAATACCAGCTGTGACGGTTTGTGTTTTGTCAGCCTGATAGAGGTTAGAGCCTGATAGAGGGAAGAGGCGCTGTCATCTGTCAGTTGAGGCATTGCCTCCATCGGTGTCCTGTAAGCAAGGCTGTGGAGGCACTTGCTTGATTGATGATTGACTGGAATGGGAGGAGCCAGACCACTGTGGGCGGTACAACTCCTAGGCCATTGGGATGGATTGTATTGGAGGGCACGTTTACCAGTATAGTAGAGCAAGCCGGTAAGCAGTGCTCCCCCATGGCCTGTGCTTCAGGGTGTGCCTACAGGTTCCTCTCCTGAGTGCCACGTGGACATGGTGTGTGGGTGAAAATGAAATGAGTTTCTCCATACTAATCCTATTTTCTTTGGGTGCATTAAAAGGGGGAGGCTGGCTCACATGGCAGGCTTGTTTGTTTGTTTGTTTTTTGAGGCACCTCCATGATTTTCCAGAATGGTTGGACTAATTTGCATCTCCATAAAAAAACCAGACAAGGTTCCTTTTCCTTCACGTTTTCTCTGTTGCTGTCGTGTTTGCGCGCTCGTGTGTGTGTGTGTGTGTGTGTGCATGTGTGTGTGTGCATGTGTGTGTGTGTGTATGTGTGTGTGTGCATGTGTGTCTGTATGTGTGTGCGTGTGTGTGCGCGCGCGCGCATGTGTGCATGTGTGTCTGTGTATCTGTGTGTGTGTGTCTGTGTGTGCCTTTGTATGTGTGTGTATGCTATGTTATAGTTGTGAATGACACCTCATTGTGACTCTAACATGAATTCTCATAATGATTACTGGTGTTCAGCAGCCTGTTGGCTATTTGTATATCTTCCTCAGAGAAATGCGCATTTGGGTTCTCTGCCCATTTTCAATCAGTTTGATTATCTTCTTGGCATTAACTTGTCTGAGTTCCTTGTAGGTTTTCAATGCTACTGCTAATTACATGTTTGATTTGCAAAGAGTTTGAGGTTCTGACTAGTGACTCAGATGCCCCACTGCATGGGCAGAAGCCCTATCCTACCCCTGCTCTCTTGAAACCTTAGGCAAATGTGTTCTCTCTCTGAGTTTAGCATCTCTCGCCTGTTAGGATACTCATACAAACTATTTCTATGGTTGTAAAAGAGAATTTTAGCACAGGCCCTGAGAGAGCAAGCATCCGTCCACACAGGAGGCTCCTGATGGAACACCATTTACCAATCACAGTTATAGATGAGGTTCTCCAGAGATGGCAGATGAAGCTGCTCAGATGATAGGAGCTATGGAGTTAGGAAGTTCTCTCAACCACAAGGCATTCATGTGTCCTGGCCCTTTGCTTTCCTGTTACATTACATCCTCGGGGCTGCTACTCCATCACTGATGGGAATATTTGATGGGAATACCCAATGGGTTCCAATGGGTTTCTTTGGTCATATTTATAGGAGGAAGAGGAAGAAAAGAGCAAGTATGTGTGGCGTGTATGCGTGCGCAGGCAGGAGGTCAGCCTTGGATGCTGTTCCTCAGGACCCATTCACCTTGGGTTTTGCTATTGTTATTGTTTGCTTTTCCTGAGATAGTTTCTCGCTAGCCTGGACCTTACCAGTTGGGCTAGGCTGCCTGGTCAGCACGTGACAGATCCACTTGTCTTCCTTGGTACTGAAATTACCCATCATGCATCACAACACACAGCTTTATTTATTTATTTATTTATTTATTTATTTATTATAATGTGGATTCTGGGGATTGAACTCAGGTCCCCATGCTTGTGCAGTAAACACCATAGCAGCTGAGCTGTCCCCAAGCCACCAAACAAACAAGCTTCACAGAGCCTCTGCAAGTGGTGGTGTCTTGTATGTGCCTCAAACCATGCAGCAGCTCTCTGTGTTAACTGGGGCCACTGCTCCCATTCTACAGGGAGAAAAACAGCAGCCAGAGAGGAAAGTTACACAGCTTTTATGGAAAGGACACAGCTGGGACCAGCTTCATTCTGACCCCAGGCCTCCCTCAGCTTTCCAAAGCACCATGATGATAGGCATGCCATGTTAAAGGAACATCACACCGAAGAGAAAAAAGCTAGGTTAGGCTGATGGAAGTTTAACAGTGATATTTTTCTAGCTTGACAATCTCTTGTGGCTCTGATCACCTCTGTTGTCAATATCCAATGAACATACGGTGTTGTTGGGGCTCTTTCTTTGAGGCAAAGAGCCAAGCTGTGCTTCTGAGTTCTGATCTAGAAGCTGAAATCCATCCATTTGCTTCTCTGTTTCTCCCCTTTCGGTCTGGACACTGCACCCAGGTGTAGGCAGTCACGCCTCCTTTTTTTTGGCAGCATCTCCACTTCGCCCTCCCCAAGGCCTTTCTCACCCATCATCTGCCAAGCCAGGCTTGTGCATTCAAAGAGACAGAATTGACAGGTCAGCCAGACCCAGGTCAATAGAACTCAAAGGCCAGGACTTAATTTAGGGTCCCCTCCCTGCCTCCTTGTACCTTGGCACTTGTGTTTGTGGCTATCTTTCTGGCATGGGGCTCTCTGCCAGGGTTATTTTCATGTTGACTGACACCCCTGTCTATTCTGGGAGAGTATCTCTGGAGAGAAGCAGCCGGTGCCCAGGTCCCAGGGCCGCTGGAATGTAGTGTTGGTTCCACAGTATGTTGGCTTTCTGGGTGGGGGCTTTGTCATTGTGTACTCACCAGAGACCTAGGACATTTCTCCCTGCACATGTCAGGGGAACCTTGGTGTTCCAGCGTCTGCTGGCCCATGCTGTAAGCCAATCAGTCCTTCAAACTCTCAAAAAGAATTCTACGGGATGGAGGAAACTGGAAATACTATTTGAGGTGCAAGGAGCCAGACACAAAAAGTCACATAGCATATGACTCCTTAAAATATCCAGATTAGGCAAATCTGTAGAGAAAGACAGCAGACTGCCAGGACCCAGAGAGTATCAGTAGGGGTGACTGCCTACCCTAGTCTCTTTTCTGTTGTTATAACATGGCACTGAAGACGAGCTCATTCACAAGGGAAAGTTTAGTTACTCGTAGTTCTGGAAGTTTCTATCAGGTAGTCACATCTGGAGAGGGGCTTCTGATGGAAGGGTGAGTGAGTACATACAGGAGAGACACAACACATGAATCAACTGCGGTGAGAACAAACCTACCCCCACAAGAAAGGCCTCATCTCTCCCAGTGACCTCTTCACCTCCTCTGCTCCAGCTCCCAATGCCATCAGAATGCTAATCATATTTCGACAGGAGATTTGGAAAGGGCAAGCCATATTCAAACCACAGGCACGGCTTAAAGACTGGGAAGTTTTCTTTTGGAACGAGGGAATTGTTTGAAATTAAATGAAGGTGGTGATTAGACTGTGTTATGGGACAACTTTTACTCCAATCTCAAAAAAAAAACCCAAACCATTAGAGAAGGGACTTAATTGAGATGTCGTTGCTCACACACATTAAGGTGCAGAAGCAGTACAGGAAGAAATCCAAGCCAAAGGGCAGTGGAGTAGACAGGAGTGAGGAATCGTGAACATCCGTGCTGGGATCACCTCAGTGCTTACTCAGTTGGAAGAAGTGGCTACAAATCCAACTTGAGATTCCCAGCAGCTCAAAAACAACAGAAGCCCACGCAAACTCTTCCAGAATGCACCATGGACAGAGATGGAATGTGCTGCTGTCCTGCAAGAGCTCAGTGAAAGGCTGGACACACTCTGCCCCAGAGAGCTCTCTGTGTCCCGTGTGGAATGTGGAATGGCGAGGTCTTCTTCGGGGCTTCTCTGCCTGGCTGTGCACACCAAGTAAAAGAGCAGCCTTCTCTGGAACGAAGCAGGTTGGCAGATCTCCTGGATCTCTGCTTCCAGGGCCATGAAGGAAACAATCCCATTCAGAAAAGTGTGGTGCTCATGAGCTTCCAAAACCAACTAGAAATGTCTAAACAACATGTCACACAGCCACCCCTTTACCTAACACTTCACGGCCATCTATTTCCCCATGTGGGCCCCAGGGACACAGTGTCAGCCACGAGAACCCCATGAAGCTCATCACCGAGAAGAGAAGAGGTGGGGACGGGGTCCAGGGAATGGGAGGGGGAGTAGAGGCAGAGTCCACAAAGATTCCTAGGATTTGGATTCTGGAGACCAGCATGAGGTGCAGATCTAACTTTATTGTTTAGCGCATAAGCTTATATACCCATTTCCAGCGAATTAGTGTACATTTATGTATTCAAGGGCAAACTGGGGCACAGCATGTGTTGTTTAGCCGAATCTGACTCAGCCTGAGCCTGTAGGGGAGGAGCTGTTTACCCAGGGAGATTGTGAAGACAGGGGAAGAAGCAGCTACTACCCTGGCCTCGGGTCGTTTCTGTTTTACTGGTGTGCCAGGAGCCATCTCAGATCGTATACAGTGGAGGGCAGATCAGGACTCTTCGAAGAGTGACGGAAGCCTATGGTGCTTTGCTCTCTGTCCTACTTGCTAAACCACTAGGACTACTCCCACCCACCCCACCCTAGGGAGACAGACATTTCTTAATTACAAAAACATATTATTGCTACTAGTATCCACTGGATGAACAAGTAAAGGGGGTTGTTTTACGCATGGACAGCAGTGGTTGTTATGAGGAAAGTGTCTCTTTTAAAAATGTTTTTACTTCTATGTGGTGTGTGCATGTGTGTGTGTGTGTGTGTGTGTGTGTGTTGATCTGTGCACATGAATGCAGTGTCTGCAGAGTCTAGAAGAGGATGTCAGATCTTCTGGAGCTGGAGTTACAGGCAGTTGTGAGCCATCCATATGGGTTCTAGGAACTGATCTTGGGTCCTCTCTGTAAGAGCAGTGTGCATTCTTAACTGCTGAGTCATCTTTCTAGCACCAGAGGAAGGCTTCTCTTGCAGTAGAACTACTTTAAGTGTATCCCAGACTAGTTTACAAATAAATGAGACTCAGACTATGGTTATTTTATTTGGCTTTGACAATTACTGGGGGCTAACCCCTAATAAACTCTTCTAACTGCTGGCCAGGCTACCTCCCCAGCAGTGTACCCCAGATACTTGCTGTTTCTCCTGGCCACATGCTCATGGTCCACTTCCCCTCATGGCGGCTTCCTCCTCTCCTCATTTTTTCCTCCTTCTCCTCCAACCTGGTCACTCCAAACCCACCTACCTCTAATCCCTCCAGTAATTGGCTACAGATAATTTTATTTAACCAATAGTTTTAAATCAAAGAACAAGGTTTGCATAACAGAGGTTGTAAACAGGAGAAGTCACTCATAGGCCTAGACCTTCAGGTATAGTATTTAACATTACAATTCATAGCAGCAGTCTAAACTAAACCTCAACACTCTCTTAAGGTCAAGACCTTGGATGTGAGATAATTAGTTCAGCTAAGGAAAGAGACAAAGTAAACAGAGAAGAGAGTGCGCCCCCCCCCCCACACACAAGGAGGTGAAGAGCCGATGTCATTGAGATGGAGAGTACAGAGAGGATACAAGGACGTAACACAAAGATGAAAAGGCTCAGCTCAGAGCCACCAAGGATGAAGAGAGGGTCCAGTTACATGTTGTCCATTCAGGTGAGAAAAGACCTCAGGCAGATGACCACTAGGACGGAAATAGAAGCCAGCTTTGGGAACTGAGCAATGTTAGTTCATGCATCAATCCCCAGGCACAGGAAGATTCCGGAATGGAAGCCAAGCTGACATTTTACTGGTAACGCTACCGAGCTGAAGGTTTCTTCTCAGTTTTCACCTTCTTAAAGGAAATAATTCAGTTGAGACAAAAATGCTTCAAGATGTTTATTTACCAAAAGAAATCAGAAATGGCACCCCACAGAGAGAGGTTAGAATGGGCTGATGTAAAGATGGTAGGGGCTCCTTAAATTTTATCTTATAAAGTTTTAAGATGTGTTTGTTTGTATTTTTATATGAATGGCATATTCAAGGAAGTAAAGTGGGGTCCTTATCCCTCCCAAGTCATTGTAGGTCAGAAAATCTCTGTCCATGATCCTCTTGATAAACCCATAGGGCGGGAGCTCAGATTTGCAATGCAAAGCTTTTTGAGGATACAAACCACCACCACCCCACCCCATAATTGTGTACATGTAGCAAATGGAAATGTTTCCTGGGTCCTGGGTTTCTGGAGATAGGGGGGAGAATATATTATTGCCGCTTTAAGGATGTTTAACTACAGAGAGGTCATCTGACCATCGGGAGATACAACTACCAAGATACAGCTATGGTTTCCTTGGTTACCTGATTCTGATGCCTTGGTTACTGAGTCCCATTTATTTGAGCTGGCTGGTCTGTCTCCCAGGAAGCCCTTTCTGGCTCTCTCTCTCTACACATCTTAGGCATGTAACACTAATTTTTCTTCAGTATTTACATCTGTTACCTGCAGGGTCTTTCCTCACATGGCCAGGAAGCTTGGAGAATTCTGTTGGCTTTCATAGCTACCTCTTATCTTCGACACACGGTAGAGCCTACAGGCGTGACAAGCATTGAGAGAAACAGGCGTCTTTAGCCATCGTTTCAAGATCAGACCTGAGGCGGAGAAAGCCTAGAGTGCTTGCTTATGACTCAGGTATTTGGAAGTTCCAGGATTTAACTCAGGTCTTCTTGACCGATCAGCTTATTGCCTTTTAAATAGCAGTTCACTGACGGTCTATCTGGTGCCCCATCTGCACAGCCAACTAGCTGAGAAATTTTAAAGAAAGGCTTTGCATTAGTTTTTCCTTTTAAAATAAAGGAGTTGTTTGATTTAGGGTTTCAAAAAGGCAATCTTTGACCTTTAATTTCTGCTGGTTCTTCCTAAGAAAGAATGCCCACAGTCAAATCTGCACATCCCACCTCCATCTCCCTCCCAGTGGCCCTCGGTGTGGCTAAGCTTCTGCGAATTCTGTTGATGGAGACCTGTTTAACCTCCTGCAGCCTGTCATTCTCCCCACCCATCTGACCATAGAGTTATTTTTCGTGTACGGTTCCTGAGACTGACAATAGTGTTCCAGGACACATGATGAGAAGCACGGGTCTAGAGTTCCAGGGATTGATTGCTGTCCTTCATGTACCACACTCATTTCTTGGGCAAAATGGCTAAGATAAATGGATCCTGCCTCCAAAGAAATCTGACAGGTAAGCTACAGTCCATTCTAAACAAGCCATGCGCAGCTCTTGGGCATGTGCAGCTCTTGGGTATGCGCAGCTCTTGGGCATGCGCAGCTCTTGGGCATGCGCAGCAGGAATGTGTAGAATGGCGTAGGGCTAGACAGAGAATATTGAAATAGAAATCTGGGATGCACAGTGCATCCGACATCAGAGGAATGGTAGTGAACAGGAAATAGCTGAATGAATAAGCCAGCAGGTTGGGGCCTAGAGGAAAACCAAAAGTGAAGCACAGAAGATTAGACACTGAGAACTTTTGAGCCAATGAGATGGCTTGACGAAGGCACCAAAAAAAAATGGAGGCGACTTGTCAAAGCTGAGTGGGAACCAGGAGCAAGGGAAAGACAGAGATCTGATCTGATGCTGTCCTACAGAGTACCCACCCCTGACAGCCGTGAGTTCAGGACGTGAGCATCCTCACCCCTTTCTCCCTTCTTGTCTATGACACCTTCAAACTTAATGACCTACATTTTCTAGCCATGCTCCTCTGCTCTACAAGAGGCTGCTTAGCTGAGCGCTAACTAAAACGTGTGGTCAGAGAGGAAACTCCAGCCTTCTGAGGTGACCCTGCACGCATTATGTTTTTTAAACCCTATTTCAAAAATTCATCTGGCACTCTGCTTTTATAGTTGGGGATTCTTTAGGTTGCTAGTAAATATATAACCCAACTAAAATGACTAAAACAAGAAATTTACTCCTTTGGGACAGAAATGGTCTGTCAGAGTAGGGGAGGAATGATGACATCTGAAGGTTTCCTCTCTCCTCACAAGACCCTCAGTTCATGCTATCTGTAAAGCAATGTGGCACATAGCTGGAGGTAGCTAGCCCAACAGCTTAGTGGTGTCAGGATTCTCTTTGAGTCTGTGCCTTTCCTTCTTCTTCACAAGATGTCAGCTCCGGATCTACCCACCATGTCAGTGCTCAGGGTAGAAATAAGGGTGAAGTCTTCCAAAGTTTCTCAGATACATATATCTCATTGTCTAGGATGTATCATGTAAGCACACTCGTTGCAAGAGCATCATGGGAAAGTGTTACATCACCAGAAATTGAGTGTGTTGAACAAAATCGAGTCTATGAACAAAATCAGGGTGTTGACATCAAGGAAGAAGGGCATGGCTACTGTGTCAGTCAAAAACACATTCTGCCATCCCTGGGCAGTACATTTCTACTGCCTACTTGGGTTGAGCTCTCCATAATATGGTTCCGAAGATGGAATTCAGCTCCCATAAAATTATTGCTTCTCAGATACTTCTGCAAGGAACTTGTTTCCTTTGCATGTGTTACAGAAAGAATTTTACTTTTTAGATCATTTCAATGGACTCTATGACAGTCTAAGGATATTTTTAAGGCTCTAGTAAAAAAAAAACATAGCTTATTATGTGCCTTAAACATAACACGCAGCAAACCCCAACCAGAACACTTGGAGTACGGGACAGCCTGTGCTCTCGAGGGTGTGGCACTCCGCCTTTCTAAGAAGCTGGACACAGCAGCATCCTTAGTGTCTCTCATAGTTCCCAGGGGGAGGGGTGGGGATGGGCCTGCTTGTTTCCTTAAAAAAAAAAAAAAAAAAAAGCTGAGGATCTGTCAAAGGAAGTTTCAAAATAGAGACAGAGAGAAGAACACCAAGACCCAGGAGAACCAGCTGGTGCAAAATACAGTTGTGTTTCACTTTGGGTTCTGTCCCTTTGTTTCCTAAGATGTTTTCATAATGAAAGTCTGGTTCCCACCCTCATCCTTGCCCCTACCCATGGTCTCTGGAACAGAACAATACGGCTCTGTGAAGTGCTTTCTATGCTTCATGGAAGCCTCATAGCTGCCCTGGAGAACATTAACCCTCCACTCTGCAGGTACAAAAGCTGAGGGTCCAGCAGGCATGTTCACTTGACCAAGAATATCTCCTAGAGATGTTTCACCATCCTATCACTCAGCTCCTGCAGGCTGCGACTAAGTCTAAGAGAATGAAAGCCGAGAAAGCCCGAAGCCAGCCCACCTGCTGGCACGAGTGCATGGTGGGAGCTGAGTCCTCTGTTGGCCTACCAGTTCTGACTTGTGTGCTGGGGCTGTGGTCAGTTTACCTGTCTCCTTTATTCTGAAAAGAAGCATATGGCAAGGGATCTGGTGATATTATAAAGTTGCACTCCAAGCCTTTGCTGGGCCTCTATAAGCAGTAGCAACAGTTCAGCAGAATTATAAGACGGTTGTCCAGTGGTTACCCCTACCGTCTGCTGGATTTTAACCTTGCCCCAAGTCTCTCCTTGGATCAGTGCTTCAGGTGCTTGATGTCCCCCATCCTCTTCTATAAGATCAAGCCTATTTCCTAAGTTTCTCCTTTTTAAAAAGATTTGCACTTTATGTGTATGTCTTGCCTGCGTGTACTTATGTGTACCACACACATGCTTGATGCCTACAGAGTCCAGAAGAGGACATGGGACCCTTTGAAACCAGAGTTAAGGATGGTTGGGAGCCATTGTGTGTGTGCTGGGAACCGAACTCCATCCTCTGAAGGAGCAGAAAATGCTATTGACCACTGGACCTGGACCATCTCTCCAGAGCCTGCCATGGTTTCTTGAGAACACTGGATTCTCCACACAAACAGCTTAGCACACCGCCCAGGATAACTTAAGCTCATGGCTAACCAGCATTCCGATCACCAGATGTTATTAGTTCCAGTGTAGAGAAAATCAAGGTGGTTTGTCCAGCCCAGAGAGCTCAAAGGCAACATAGCCTACAGAGCAACCACACCTTGCATTGGCTCTGCCTGTGCACAGCTCATGGTTCTTCAATAGCAAGCGAACCAGACCTTCTCTCTTGGCAGCAGCAACATCAGAGAGCAGAGTGTACTGCCAGGAAAGGATCTGCTCCTTCCTTTGGAGGCCAAAACCTCGAGGAATGGGGTCTGGGTGGGCCAGGCCCTGAGTAAAGGTGACTCTTAGTGTCCCTTTCTGCCCTGGACGGCAAGCACTCAGGCAGCTGCGTTCCTGGGCCACCGAGGAAAAGTCATAAACTCAGGTCCTCCTGAGCAGGCACCCAGCACTCCCCGCTGTATCTCTCGGAGGTGTCAGCACATCATAAAGTATTCCTGCTTGGCATAGCAGCTGCACCTAATTTTGTCAAAGGTTCAGAAACAACAAGGAGCATGGGCCCGTGCTGACTATGCCTGTGCAACCCTACAGAATTTCAACCTCTGAGGCCTCCGTCAGAAAATATTCCGAGCCATTTTCCCAGGCCAACACAAACAGGCTTCGAGGAGAAGTGGTCCAAGCGTTGCCGCCTGCTTCAAGCAGGCGAGAACCCCGCCTCTGCTTTGGGCACCAGAAAAGTACAGCATGTATTGTACACAGTGCAAACAGCACACTGGGGTGGGCAGATGGTTTAGTGGGGAAGTGTTCATAAGAACATTGAAATAGATGAGCCGGGCGCTGCCTTCGGAGGTAGTGGCCAGGGTCCCTGGCAGGAGGTTCAGGGCCGGACGTGGTCAGCATGGCTCTTTGCTGCTCCGGATACCAGCACTCCAGCGGAGAGACAGAGTGTTTAGCCAGGGTTTGTGGTGAGTTTTATGAATCCCCATTTGTGTGCACAAAGAAGAATTCTCCGCCACAGGGCCTGATGGTCATCTTCAGTGTGAAATCAGGTGCCAGAAGATTGTGCAATCAAGGGCCCACGGCAATGGTTCTAGTCCCATGCGGGATGTGGAGAAGTGACTTATGGGGAGAGAAAGAACTCCAAATCTGGCAGAGAAGAGCTGGAACCAACTCCCCCGGCCCCTTGCCCGCCTCCCCGCCCTCCCCCCTCCAGCTTTCTAGCCCTGCAGCCTTGACTAAGCTCCTTGCCCCCTTGAACTTGATATATTGGTGTGAAGAATTAGCTTGGTTCAATGTAGAGATGCATACACTCATGGAGAAGCATACACTCACTTCCCCCTTCCCACGTTACCAGCACACAGGAGAGATGTGTTCAGTGTCTTAATGAACAAGTGAGCTAGTGAGTAGGTGTGATATAATGGAAGCTCTGACAGGGGCACTATGAGAGCAATTGCCGGTGAGCAGGCTTGCTTAAAGCTTCAGGTAGCTGTCTCCTATGCATTTCTGAGCATGTGGATGAAGCCAGGATAGATCATCTGAAAGCTAGCATCTGGGCTCTGCATTTAAGACCTTGAAAGTCCTCCTTGCATTGATGATGATTAACTCTTGACTGTGGCATCTGTGGACAGTTGCAAATCACCTCCCCTGACTGAATCCAACTAGGCTTGCAATGACGTTGACAGGGTAAGATTGACAGGAGGGATGCCACGTGCTTCCCACAGCTGGTCTTCCTAGCCCCAGAGTTTCTGTCTGGTTAGCTGGGTTGTCAGGTGGCAAAGAGCCAACACATGAATTCTCCTCAAGAATGAGGTTTGTAATGATGAGATGCCAAAGAAGCAGGAAGGGCTCAGAGTGGCTCTTATTATTTTGGCTTTAGGTATGTTTGTGTGCATTTACTAGTGTCTGAAGATGGAAGAACAGGCTATTGAGCTACAGCCTTTTAATCTGCTTTATTTTCATTGTGCACAGAATCAAGCCTCAAATACAGCGTGCACACGCTCTATGCTAAGCTGTATCAGGTCTTTGGCAGCCTGTGCTGGCCTCAAACACGCAATGTTCCTGCCATGCACTCCTGAGTTCCTGGTTTGTAGGTGTGTAACCCCACACCCCACTAACCTCCCTTGCTTTTTAAGATCCACATTTAAGTGCCGTGATTTTTTTTTCTAAACCTGTTTCAGCCACTTTCCACGCGTTCCGTACATTGTCTCTTCATTTCTTGTTCCTGTCAGGATGTTTTTCAATATTCCAAACACTTTCTTCTTTGCTTTATGAGTTTAGAAGAATATACTTAACATAAATATTTATGTTTCCTATGTGTTTTTTTTTTAAGTCGATTTCTAACTCAGTCCCCTCGATGTTAGGGAATGTGCTCCAGTTTCTCATCTTTTAATTCTTGGAAGATTGAAAAAAAAAAAAACCAAGACCTCTCCCGAGAGAGGTCTCCTCTCCATTCTGTGTGTGCGGAGAGACGGTGACTTCCATGTGGCTAGGTGATACATGATGCAAAAGACAATCAGGTGCAGCTGGGCAAGAATGTGGGTTTCCACAATGCTCACGTCTGCTTCAGTGCAGGCTTCCTTTGCCAATTCACCAGAGCTGGGTGCTCGGTTCTCTGGCTGGAATGGCTGCCTCATGTATCTGCTTCCAGCTTTGTTAGCGGGTTCATGAACATTCAAATTCCTCTGTCCTTTTCACCAACCCATGGTGCTTGCAGCATTCGGAAGTGACTTGTTCCATCTTTGGGGCTATTTTCTTCTCGGAAATCGGGCCACTGTATTAACATGGCCTTTCACTATTTCCATTGGGAATAGTATAGCCCATCCATTATGATTCTTACCGTTAACCTACTTGTGTCAGTGCTCCGCATAGGTGTCTTGTGGGTTGTATAGCATTGCCTATGGAGGGAGGACTAGACAATTAGACGTCGATCTGATGGAGTTGTTTTTATGCGACTGGGTTTAAATCTATCATCTGCTGTTCACTTCTCCCATCTGTTCTTTCTTCTCATTTTTTCTTTCCTCATCTTCCTTAAAAATTAGTTTTATGATTCCTTTTAATATTGTCTTAGTACACGTGCTATCGCTTTGATGAAAAGACTCTCTTCCTTAGCATTTGCAGTAAATCCATCCCAGTCCAGTTAAAATGAGATGATGGTATATGGCAGTGTAAGACTCTTAAGGATACTCTGATTCTTCCCTCATGGCCTCTGCACGACAACCATCTTCTGTGTGGTACCTCTGAAAAACCCACCCGTCTCTAAAGAGACTTTGTTAATAAGGAAAATGGCCTATCCTCTCAAACGTAGTTTCCACAGCCGACGCCCTTGAGTCTCTTCAGCTGACCTCTCCTTCTGTCTTGCGTTTCTCACTGCTTGCTTACAGTAGCCCTGTCTACACTGTAGATTTGCTGATGATAATTCTTTTACATCTTGAGTGCCTGGCATAATCCTTTAGCATAATTTTTTTAATTGGTAATATTTGGTACTGTCTACATAATATTTCTTCTTCTGGCTCTTCCTTTCTATACTGGGGATTGAACCCAGTATCTTGCACATTCTAGGCAGAAGCTCTACTACTGAGCCACTGAGGAACATCCATAACTCCTCTTTTTTACCACGAGACAGGGTATCACAGAGTTACTCTGGTTGCCCTCAAACTATGTAATTCAAGAAAGTCCCTGAGCTTGTGATCTGCCTACTTCATCAGCCTGAACAGCAGAGTTTATGGACTATCCCACCAGGCCTGAATCTGTTAGGTTGGTTGGCTTTGTTCTCTCTCTCTCTCTCTCTCTCTCTCTCTCTCTCTCTCTCTCTCTCACACACACACACACACACACACACAGATATTAAGCAAATTAACTAGCTTGGTGTAGTTTCTCCCATACCTTGTGCTCAGATCTGCAGTGTATAGTTCTTTGAACCTGGAAAAACAAAGCTGCCACCACCACCTTTTCCAAACCCTCCTTGTCCACCCCCCCACCCCCCACCTTCCAGTGACTCCAGTTGAAGCCATTCAGCATGCTGGCACTCTGTCCTGTTGAGATTTCTTCAGTTTCAATTTGTTGTGTTTCATTTTGGGCCGTCCCCACGACTGTGCTCGAGGTCATTAAGCTGTCCTCCCACAGTAGCTAATCTGTTGACTATCCCACACAGTACAGTGCATCCTATGACTTACATCCTGAGATTCTCACCTCATTTATCTGCTGCCCAGTCAATTTTCCCCAACAGTAGACTGTTTAAACTTTGTAATTATTTGTCTCCTCTAGTTTCTGTGGTGTTGGGCTCCATTTCGGCCCTGGTTTGGGCCTTGTGGACAAACCCAAGCCTGGCTCGAGTGAGACCTGTCTCAGTCACTTCTGTATCAGGGTGACTCAACAAGACCCATTTGGTCCTGCCTCTACCCCACTGTTGATGATGTAGAACTTTGCCATTGGCCCTGTCAGTCACCCCATACCCTCCATCACCCTTCCCTGCCCCCTATGTCATTTCACCCCACCAAAACTCCTGCTCCCTATGCTCCGAGTTTATATAAGTGAGAGGCTGATACATTAAAGTTGAGTTCCTGCTTCAACAAGACTCCTGGCCTGGTGTGTTTCTTTTGGGTGGAATGGGGACTGCTCTCCTCTAGCCTGGACCTGCAGCAAGGAGCTGACACTGTGGGTCATGAACTGGGCAGTGGCTTAGCTGTGCAGACATGGCTTTAGTCTCTCCTACATCTTGGCATAGGATGCTGTCCACCCAGCTGTCATCTGAAAGCTTTCCCAGGGTTGCAGGACTCACTGGCAGGTTGGTGCTGGCTGACATTCAAGATGCCTCAGTTTCTTGGAGATCTGTCCCCAGGGATGACTGGGTGTCCTCACATAGTGGCTGCCTTCCCTCAGAGTGAGTAACTCAGAGTACAAAGTAGAAGAGGTTGTATCACCCAGCAACCTTTCCATACTCCACGGGTGCTACAGACCAGTTCAGACCTGGTTTGAGAAGAGATTATACAAGAGCAAGGAGGCCAGAAGAAGAGGAGTTTGGTGGCCTTCTTGAGTGCAAGTAACTTAGATGATGATGGGGATGGAGAAAGTGGGGCAGATTTAACATATTTTTATAAGTATAGCTGACAGACTTTGGAGTCAGGGCGTATGTGAGTTTGGGAGAAAAATCAAAGTCAAGAATGATGAGAAGGGTCTGGTCCCAGTCACAGAGGATAAAGATGTATTTCTTGAGGTGGCGATGACTGTGGAAAGAGGACTAAAAAGAAAACTGGAGATTTAGTTTTTGATATGCTGAGAAGAAATAACAGGTGAGCAGCTGTCACAGTCCCGAGTCCAGGAGACAAGCTATGAACGAATGGCATTAAGTCTTTGAGAGGAAATAAAAGCACAATCATAAGTTAAATTAAAAAGAAGAAAAGGCTCCTGGGAAATTCTTCAAGAGCCTGGAAAGAGGAAATCAGAGGCATTCTAGAAGTCCAGGAGTCTTTGAGAGAGAAGGGACAGTGAAGTGGGCCTGTGGGGTGGGATCATGGGGACTCTAGGTGAACTTGACCACAGCCATTCTGGTGTGTGGTGGGTGCTCGGGAGAAGGCAGGAGCAGGCATGGCGGTCCAGGCTGTGATCCCAGCACATGGAAAGCAGAGGCAGAGGAGCAGTAGTCGGAGGTCATCCTCACTGCATAGTGAGTTCAAAGCCAGTGTGGGCTACGTGAGACCCTGGAAAGAGAACATGGGAGTTGGATTTTGTTGAAAAGAGGATCAGAGAAATGGAACAGAAACTAAATGGAGGAAAAGAAGCCAAACCCAGAAAGCACTCTACTTCAGAAGGGAAGAAAATGATAGCCAGTATTGCAAGAGTTATCATCACTATCTTCATTTAGACTTCTTTAGCTGTGACCTCCTCTGTTCAAACATAGATGTGCTGTCTTGTTGCTTTTGTTACCCTCTCTTTACATAATGTTTCTTGATTCTCTCATAACAGGTTATTTGCTCTTCCTCTGTCTTCCAAACTTTGATGTTGAGTGTTGTTTCCAGATATCTCTGATGTGTTGTGTTGTGTTTTGTTTTACTGAGACAGAGTCTTACTATGTAACCCTGGCTGACCCTGAACTCTCTGTGTAGACCAGATTGCCCTTGAACTCATAAAGATCTGCCTGCTTCTGCCTCCCTAGCACTGGGATTACATGCTCCCACTGGCAGCCATGCCCAGATCTGGATACATTATATCCATTGGCTTTCTCAGCTGTAAATACCTCACCTAGACCTCTGTCTCTGTTCCTTCACTTTCTGTCCTGTCAGCCTCCTACCGTGTGAGTCTGGGCTGTTCACACTCTTCCTTTCTATCCAGTTTTGTTTTTCTTCTTCCACGGCAATATGGGTTTGCTCTGCTTGTTACTAGGTAGAGTCAAGTACATTCACATACGTTTAGATCGCTGTGACTAGATAACTCTTGTTCATGTCACACCAGGTCACATGCTGAAGTTATCTTTTCTAGAGGTCATCTATCCAGTTGTTTATGGACTTTTTTTTTCATCTCACACTGGTTTACTAAGTGCCTGTAACCTGCCAATGCCTGCCCTGGCCTGTGGAGATGAGGTGTGAGGAAGGCAATGATGAATGAAGAAGATGACAATGAATGAGGAAGATAGATGACGCTGCCTGTGCAGGGCAGCAGGCAATGAACAGATGGACACATAGAACTCTGGGCAGAGACAGTGAAGGAAAAGGGGGTGGAGCAGGAGCTTGGATTGTAGTCTTTAGGCACAACCGGTCCATGTAAGTGGTCACGGGTTCTGGGAAGACACCTGTGTGGACAAAGGAAGTTCACGACACAGATGGCCATGAACAACTTTCTACCATGCTACATAGGAGGCCAGAGGAAATTGCCAGAACAGTATTCAACTGGATTGTTGCTTTAGGTGACCACAGACACCCCCCCCACACACACCGCTTCCCGCCCTGTCCTTTCCTTTCGTTTACCTATACATGACTTTTTACATGTTCCCGTGCCTCCAGATCAGCTGTAGTGCTAAGCTTAATGATATATGCCAGGCAACTTAAATGTTAAAAGACATGGCCGTTACTTACTGAACTTAACAGGTAAATATTCAACTTGCAGTGTAGTATGATTTAACACTTATTATAATTTTCCCCACTATGACCCCTAAATAAAGGATACGTTGAGGTTCCCTATCCCTTTAAAGGCTGAGAAAGCAGGGGGAGGACTGAGGTGAGGGGAGAAGTTCACGCTGACCTACCCATCTCCGTTATCATATTGACAAGCCTGACTGGATTCTTATGATCAAACCCCAAGGGCAGCACACTCAATGAGAGCCAAGAGCCCTAGTGAGTGACACCCAGAAGCCTTAGTAAGGAAACCAGCATGCAATGGCAGGCAGGACCAGAGGCTCCTGGAAGACCCGTTGGTTTTTCAGACAATCGTAGGGAGAAGCCTCAGATCTTCTGGGACATGGTTCACTTCTAAAACACTCTGTGGGCTTCTGCTACTTAGTTTGCAGTGTCTGCCAAGGAAGCACAGAGTGCCCTAACTTGACCTAGTGTTCTTTGGAAGGATCTCTCCCCAGCCTTCTGCTTTACTTGAGATCAAAACTGGTGCCTAAGCCATTACTACTTGGGAATGCAATGAAGTGTTGAGCAGACTGGCAGAGGGGAGAGAGAAAAGGTTCACTTTTATCCAGCAAATTGGTTGTAGAGCTGATTCAGTGACAGAAAGTTTTTGATGAGACCACAAGTGACATTGGAGCCATCAGATTAGGGTAGCAGGGGTGGGGTCGGGGGAGGGTAGGTTGAGACTGGGAGCAAGATTGGTCCCTGGTCCTTTAAACACCTTAAACTGTTTTCCATCTTATTACAAAACAGACTTTAATGTCAGAAATCTATTTCTCATAGTAAAACTACTTTCAAGTGTTCACTGTCATGGAACCATATCTCCTCCGGGCCTCAGACAATCACTGTACCTTGAAAGAGCTTTAAAAATTGCGTTGAAGGAAGCAAATAGTTAAAGAAAAACCCCACTGACAGATCATAGCGTTTGCTTACATTTGAAGTGTTTTTTCAGAACTAAGGGCTCTCTAAGGTAACACAACCCCAGAGACGGAGAGTTATACAGACATGTGTACTTTTGTACCAGAAATAAACGCAATCCTACACAGGACACTCACAACAATGGTTCGTCAGGATTTGGAAGTCAATTGCTGCTGGGTAACAGAGAACCTTAGACTAGGTAATTTATACACAGAAGTTTCTCACAGTTCTAGAATCAGATAAGTCCAAGTCAGAGGTGCCAAAAGACTTAGAGTCTGGTGAAAATATGTGCAAGGATGCCTCTTATTTTATGTGGCAGAGGGTCAAACCTTGGGTCCTCACTGCAGGAATTCAGAAAAGGCAGAATAAGCCCCACCATCCTCTTTTATGAGGACACTAGTCTTACTCACAAAGATGGAGCCCCATGACCTGATCACCTCGAAATCACCTCTACTTCTTAGTCTATTGCACCGAGGATTAAGTCTTCAAGTGAACATTGGAGGGACACAAACATTCAAATCTCAGCAAGCAGCCTGAATAGAGGACAGTGAGCCTTCTGGGATGGGCAGCAGCTGAGTTGAGCTCTGTGGCTTCTTCCTCAGGTTGTTGCCTTGACAACATGTTCAACTGTGGCACAAGGAGGGGACCCAGGCAGAGTTGAAGGAGCCCACCCCCAGATGAGGAGGTAAAGTTGGGAGTCCAGGGAGCTACAGGGAACTAGAGTTTGTGAAACATGATACAATACCAGAGAAAGACGTGCAGAATTCCAGAGACTGGCAGGGGGATTCGTTGGTGTTCAAGCAGAATACTGATAATGTATTTGTGTGAAGAAGCTTTATGGGGCTATAGGACTAAAGAGAGAATCACAGAAGGATTAGAAGCACACTGTTGTAATCAGGCAGACCAGGAAAGCCCCACGTGGTATAGCACATTGGGTAGAACACTAAGAAGGGTATTACTATAGTTCAGAAAAACTAATTATGGATAAATGTTCCAGTCTAGCATACTATATATTTAAAAGCAAGATCTCCAAGGATTAGATTATGTCCAAACAATTTGATCCCTGAGGTTCAAAATATTGATAGCGTTGCAAAAAATATCCAACAATGAGGAAGGTAAAATTGATAGCATTTGGCATCAAATTAAAAAATAACCAACTATGTAAAAGAGCCCAGAAGTAAGACTCAGAGAAGTGCCACAGATTTTACAGTTAATACACAAATCAGTTAATATAGCTATATTTTTTATATTTAAACTCAATTAAATATGCTGAGTTAAAAATAGATGTAAAAAGACAAAATTAAACATCTAGATATAAAATAAAACAAAGCTACAAGCCCCTAAATAAATAAAAAAAAAATTCAGTGGATAGGATTCATGGTGGGCCAGACACTGCAGAAAAGATCAGATAATAAGGATGCCTCAATGGAAGCTATGCCGTGTGAAAAGCTCTTTTAAAAATCAGGGATTGGAAAGATGGTTCACAGTTAAGGTTTGCATGGCTCATGCAGAAAACTAGTTCGATTCTCATAACCCACATGGGGCAGCTCACGACCACCTGAAACTACAGCTCCTAGGGAAGCTGATGCCCTCTTCTGGTCTCTGTAGGCACTGCATTATGTACACACACACACACACACACACACACACACACACACACACACCCCTAAAAAATATCCAAGGACGTCTTCATAAGATGAGGAATTAGAAGCTGCTTTCTTGTGGCCTTATGCAGGAGAATCAGAATAAGGAAAAAATTAGACTCTATTCCAAAGAGAAAAAAGAGGAAGAACTTTGTTTGGAGCACAAAGGACAGGAAAGGATACCTGGGAAATGTGAGAAAGGCCACACACGCATGGACAGTAAATCAAGGAGCCAGAGTGACAGTTCTAGACTCCACAGCCTCTGTTTGATCCCAGTAATCCACATGGTGGTCAGAGAGAACCCACTCTTTCAAGTTGTCCTCTGACCCCCACACAAACCTCTCATCAACACCATTAAGAACCAGTAAAGCGAAGGGTGACATATTTCAATCCTGGAGGTAAGTGATCCCAGCTGAAGTTTTAAAATTGATGGAGAGATAAAGACATTTCAAGACAAGCCCAAACTAAGGTGGCTCACAACCACCATCCCAGCATTGCAGAAGATACTTAAAGGAATGCTACGTCAAGGGAAAGGTAAATGGTCTCTGTCAGGAGAGCACCAGGAAGGATACATTTAATAGAACAGTTGAACAAAGGCGAGGAATCCAGCCAACCGGAAAAACAGCCAACAAGATGACGGGGATGGGTAAACTCCTCTCAATAAAAGATATTAAAAGTGAGTGCCTCAACTCATCAATAAGGAGGCTCAGACTAGGGAGTAGATTAAAATAATAGATACTCCAAGAGATGCATCTCACTCACAAGGACACGATCAGAAAGTCAAAGGAAGGAAGGAAGGAAGGAAGGAAGGAAGGAAGGAAGGAAGGAAGGAAGGAAGGGAGGGAGGGAGGGAGGGAGGGAGGGAGGGAAGGCAGGCAATCTAACAAATAGAAGCCAAAAACAAGCTAGCATAGACATTCCAGTATTTGATAATGGAGAATTCAAGCAAAAATAAATCAGAAGAGGCAAAGAGGACCAGCACATATCAATGGATAGAAGAAGGAGCTACAACAGTCTAAAATATCCCTCGAATGTTGAGGCTCTCAATTTCATTAAACAAGCATTGAGGAGCACAAAAGTCAGATGGATTCTGATATGCAAGTAGTGTGTGATGTCAACACCCTGCTGTTAGATAAAGCATGCCAAGTGAAAACCAACAAGTTTTCATCTCTCTCCCTCTCCCTTTCCCTCTCCTTCTCCCCCTCTCCCTCTCCCCTTCACCCCATCTGTGTGTGTGTGTTCTACTGAAGGAAGAAAGATGGTTTTGACAAAAAGATTCAACCAATGAAGTGCTCCAGATGTGCAAGTCCCAGACACATCAGGAAAGACCACATGTTCTCTTCAAAAATTACTTATCCCATAATAATGGCTTCCACTAAGAATGACCTGGAAAAACTTCCAGCCAAAGAATTTCAAAGAATGAGCTTTGTTTAGGTAACTCAAAGCAGATATGAATAAGCTCCAGAGGACAAAAAAACAAAGAGTCGAGTGAGGCAAGGAAGTCAGTCGATGGAACTTTCCCCCAAACAGACTGCATATAAGGTTACAAAGCAACTCTCAGCAAACAGGAAAATTGAAACAATGTCTTGTATTTGTCCGACCAATGGAATGCAGCCAGGTATCTCCAGCAATAGACACTGTGAAAAGTATGCAAACTCATGAAGAATGAACAACATATTACTAAATGATAATTCAGTGAGAGAGAGAGAGACAGAGAGACAGAGAGACAGAGACAGAGAGACGACAGTGAGAGAGAGACAGAGAGAGAGAGAGAGAGAGAGAGAGAGAGAGAGAGAGAGAGAGAGAGAGAGAGAGAACACATGTGTGAGTGCATGCTTGTAGATGTCAGCCGACAACTTCAGGGGTCAACTCTCTCTGCTTGGGTGGAACTGAACTCAGGTCACCAGGCTTGATAGCAAGCGCTAGGCAAATTGCATTAATATGGGAATTAAGTTGATATTTTTCCAACCCTGAATCTTCTAATCCGTGGATATGGTATGTTCTTCCATGTACTTAGGCCTTTGTTTCTCTCATTAATGTTAGAAAGTGATATTAATTTAAATAGTATTCTTTCAGAGGCTTGATTACTTTGTGTTTTTTGGTTTTTTTTTGTTTTTTTTTTTGTTTTTTTTTTGTTTTTTTTTTTTTTTTTTTTTTTGCTGTCATATGTATTCTTCTGTCCAGCTGGCCTATCCAGTGAACTCTGGAATTCATGTCCAGATGCTAGTGCTACATCTGCAGATTCCTTCACATTCAGTATGAACACAGCCTTTTATTTGTAGATACTTATGATTTTCTTCCTTTTGAAAACCGTTAACTTTATTTGCTGACATATCTACACTGTTTAAAACATACAGCACAATATCTAAGAGAACTGTAAAAACAGACAACCTTGCTCGTTCTCCCTCTTAGGAAGAGAGTTTTCAAAATTTTACCATTATGTACAATAGTCGATAAAGGGTTTTCTTTTTCTTTTTTCTTTATTGGATATTATATTTACATTTCAGATTTTATCCCCTTACCCCCATTCCCACCACCACCCAGGAACCTCCTATCCCATCCCACTTCCTCATGCTTCTATGAGGATGTGCTCCCACCTACCCCCCAACTCCCACCTCCCCACCCTGGAGATGAAGGGTTTTTACTGTATCTAAAAACACTGTATCTAATTAAGGAATCCTATTCTGTTCCTAACAGTGTTTTTACATATGTCTGAGTGGTGTGCATGTACACTCTCTCGCGCATGCACATGTGTGCATATGTGTGTGTGTGCGTGTGTGCGTGTGTGTGTGTGTGAATGAGAGACAGAGAGAGACAGAGTTTGACATCTGGTATCTTCCTTGATGGCTCTTCACCTTCTGTCTTGAGGCAGGGTCTCTCACATGAGCCCAGACTTTACTGAGTGGATAAGTGTGCTAGCCAGCTTGCTCCAGGGATTCTGTCAGCTTGCTCCAGGGATTCTGTCACTACATCCAGAGAGCTGGCCACCATGCTTGCCCAACTATAAAAAAAAAACACTATTAGGAAACATCAATATTCGTTGACTCTCATTAAAAGTTGTTCCCAGGTCAGCTTAGGTGAAACAGTGCTCATCCCCCTCCTTCTCACAGGATGATGGACTGCGGTGATTTCTGATGTGAAGCCACCCTTTCATTGCAGGAACAGGTCCAGTTGCTCACAAATCATTGTCCCTTTGCCCGGTCTCTGAATCCAAATAGCTACTTTGTTGCCTCTGTGTTCATGAGATTGATAACTCTATAATTCTCCTTTTTGTGTGCTGATTAGTTTTTGGTGCCAAGTTACAATCACCTCATTTTTTAAAAAAAGTTATCAAATGTTTTCTCTTTCCTAATGTATATAAATAACTATATAAAAATGGTGTCATTCCCTTTGTACACTCACCTCCCCCCCCATTGGGACAATTCACTTGGAAGAAATCACTCTGTGCCTGGAGATTGTTTTGTGTGGATATTGCTAACTACAGCATCATTAAAGGGTATAAGACTAGGCTAAGGTTTTCTATTTCTTCTTATGTCAGCTTTTTAAAAATTTTAAGCCTTTTAGCAATAAATTGTTCATAATACACTATAATTATCTTTCAACATATGTAGGATATGGTCTGATATCCTGTTTTCATTTTGATGGGCCAGTTTGATCTCTCCCTTTCTTCCTCCCTTCTTCCTCCCCTCCTCTCCCCTTCCCTTCCTCCACCCTTCTCATCAGACTCCCCAGCATTCACTATTTGCACTATCCTTTTTTCCCCCCTTTGAGGATTTTATACATGTATACAGTTCATCCTGTTCCAACTCCCCCATTCTCTCTTATCTCTCCTCCCCCTTTCATGCCTGCTCTCCCTCCCCATTCTCTCATCCTCCCCCTTTCATATCTGCTCCCTCCTACAGGCCCCTTCCTACAATCACAGGATTTCATTGTTTTGTGACCCACTGGTTTTAACCACGATCATCTGCCATCTGCGTAGTCACAGGCTCAGAAGTGTCCGTTGGAGCCTAGAGGGTTCACTGGCACAATACTGACAGCCATGACTGTCCCTACCCTGGAAGCTAACTTAGCCAACAGTTCAGCATGGAGGGATGGGCCTCATGAGTCCTAACCTGATCTTGTGATTGACTGTTAACAGACCCTGCCTTGTGTGGGGAGGGGGGGAGGTGGGAGGGAGTGCAGGCCACCTCAGCTACTGCACTTCTGTGACTGCAGTGGCTGTGCCTTGCCCTGAAGCTTTCTCAGCTTTTCTGTCTTCCAGTTCTGACACTCTTCCCACTGATGTCCCCTGACAGTGAAAGAGATGCACACATGTCCTAATTAGAGCTGTCCACTGCACACAGAAGCTTCTCTGAGGCTGAGAGCAGCATTGCCTATGGGTGCACGCACACGTTTAGAGTACAGGTTGGAACTGAGTCAGTTTAGCCAAACAGTGGGAGTGAGTTCCCCTGCCAGGACCTCGCAGGAAGTGGCTCTCACTGCATCTGCAGTACCAGGGCCTCACTGCTTCCTGCCCGGCAGCTCTCAAATCTGGTTTGATAGACTCAGTTCTTGTATGGGGCTTTCTTAGATGTTTTAAGAAATTTCACTAACATCTCTTCAACTTTGTTATTTTCCTCTACTTTCTTTAGTTAGACTTCCTGTTGTTTTCTTTTTTTTCTGAGACAAATAACTAGACTGCTTTATTCTTTGTTCTTTTAGATATTTTAAAATGTAAGTATTTAAGACTCTGAATTTTTTTCAAACAGACTTAACTACCTCCCATATTTTGATGTTATATTTTCACTATCATTTAAAAAATGTTTTTCAGTTTCCGCTGGGAATTTTTCCTTTGACCCATTTGGTATATTGCTTAATTCCCAAGCATTTGTGGAATTTCTTTCGTTATTGATTTCCAGTCTCATTCTTCTGTGGTCAGAGAACAGATTCTGAGTAATATCAATCTTTTGAAATTTGTTTTGACTTTTTTTCTGGCTGGCATAAATGTTCCACTCGTATCTGGACAGAACATAAGTTCTTGTTATCTGTGCTTTGTAGGTCTTAGGAATCCTTACTGTGTTTTTTCCCCCACTTATATTTTTCTTGAGAGACACACGGTAAAGTCTCCCATAGTGAATGGGCATGCCTTTATTTCTCCCTAGTTCTGTCAGGTTTTGTTTAACGTATTTTGAGACGGTGTACATAGCATTTAGAACTCACCAACTTGGAGAACTAACCCTTCATCATTGTGAAAACCTCATTTTATCCCGAGGGTGCTGTTACCATGAGTCTACCTGGTTTTTTATTGTGCTGCGACAGCTTGTTCTGGGGACAGTGTTTGGCATGAGTATCTTTTTTCATCTTTTAATTTTAAGTTATTCTATATTCTCACAGCTAATGCACATCATCCCTCAAAATGTGTTGTCTTGTTTTATAATCTAGTTTGATAACTACAGACTTAGTCCACTCACACTTGCTGGGATAACGGGTGTGTTGGGCCTTCCATTGACTCTTGTGCTATTTTCCATTCCATAAAAGGAAATGCATTAGTCTCCCTCCCCCTTTATTCTCCTCTATCTTGTCTTTCTTCCTACTTCCCTATGCTCCTTATCTTGGTGCTCCTCAACCTTGGCTCCTCATTCTGGTGCTCTTCATCCTGGTGCTCCTTATCCTGGTGCTCCTTATTCTGGTGCTCCTCACCCTTGTGCTCCTCATCCTGGTGCTCCTTATCCTGGTGCTCCTTATCCTGGTGCTCCTCACCCTTGTGCTCCTCATCCTGGTGCTCCTTATTCTGGTGCTCCTCACCCTTGTGCTCCTCATCCTGGTGCTCCTCATGCTGGTGCTCCTTATCCTGGTGCTCTTCATTGTGATGCTCCTCATGCTGGTGCTCCTTATCCTGATGCTCTTTATCCTGGTGCTCCTTATGCTTGTGCTCCTCACCCTTGTGCTCCTCATCCTGGTGCTCCTTATGCTTGTGCTCTTTATCCTTGTGATCCTTATCATGGTACTCATTATCCTAGTGCTCTTCATCCTGATGCTCCTCATCCTGGTGCTCCTCATCTTGGTGCTCCTCATCCTGTTGCTTCTCATCCTGGTGCTCCTCATGCTGTGCGCCTCATCCTGGTGATCCTCACTCTTGTGCTCCTCATCCTGGTGCTCCTCATGCTGGTGCTCTTTGCTGGGTCTTTCTTTCCACAGTAGTCTCAGTGCCAGAGTTCTCCTCCTGGGTCCTCGCAGCCATTTCTCCTTGAGTCACTCTTCACATAACTTCAGCTTCAGCTGCTGACTCCTAGATGCCCAGCTCTGCCTCTGGCCTTGTACCGAACTCAGGTGTCGATGAGCAAGTTAAACCATGACTTCCAAACCTGAGGTCCCGGCAGAGTACACATGCTACTCTTTCCTCCTTCTTCCCCGTGTGCCCATCTGAAGAGGTGCCAGACTCAACAGTCATCAGAGAAATGCAGCACACTGGGACACTAGCGCCCACTCAGCAAGAAAAAGCTGGGTAACAGCTGAGGGGACACGGCACAGTTGGAGCTCTTGCCAGCTGCCATCAGAACATAACCACTTCAGAAAACTCACACTGTCTACCAAAGCTAAATATTTACTTTATGGAATGGAAATGCCATTCTAATGACATATCTACACACACACACACACACACACACACACACACACACACACACACACACATTCCTAAAAGCCTCCTACAGAAGTATGTCCAGAAGCATACGATTCATAATATCTGAAATCCAAGGTCATCATTTTCACTAGCATGAACATACCAGATACATGGAACAAGCCTAATGAACATACACACACACACACACACACACACACACACACACACACACACACACGTGCGTGGGTGTGAATGAAATATATATATGTATATGTGTGTGTGAATGAAATATATATATGTATGTATATACATAATGAAACGAGTGGAGACTTAAATCAATTGGGGAGAACATCTAGGAATAAACATGAAGGGCCATGTTTATCCCCATGTCCATGCCCGTGTCCAGCGGAGCAGGGTAGGTAGGGATGGGTTGGGGTTACGTGGAATAGAAACTGCTGAGCCCGTGCAAAACCCCGAGTTTCATCTCCTGTGAAACACATACACATTCATGTGAATAGAATAGGTAAATCTTTACATGTTAAAACATTTGAATACCACATTGCTTTAAGAATTTACAAGCACTACCTTTTACTTCACAAACTACTGTGGAGTTAAAGAATTTAAATACAGGGTTGGAAAGATGGCTCAATGGTTAAGAGCACTGACTGCTCTTCCAGAGGTCCTGAGTTCAATTCCCAGCAACCACATGGTGGCTCACAACCATCTGTAATGGGATCCGATGTCCTCTTCTGGTGTGTCTGAGGACAGTGACAGTGTACTCACATAAAATAAATCTATTTTTTAAAAAAGAATTTAAACACAAAATTGAATGCATTATATTATCCTAAATGTGCACATTTCAAAGCCAGAGAAACCAATTTATAATAACTCCCAAGAACGTGGCTATGAGAACCATAACTAAGAAGAGTCTAAGGTGCCGCCAAGGCCTCTGCTTTGTTCTGAGTACTCATTACGAGGCTGTGTTCAGTTTGTGGAAATTCACTGACCCATACTCATAGGATTTGTAATCTTCATATATATGACCTGCACTGCCATTAAAAATTCACTTAAAAACAAAAGGAAGACTTTACATAGGACTCTTGTCACTTAAGGCCTAGATGTCCAAAGGCCCTTGGTTTTGTTTCTGTTTTTTTTTTTTTTTTAAACATAAACAAACATCTTGGTCAGTTTCTCATTGCTGTAACAAAATATTTAGGACTGAGTAATTCACAAGGAAAAATGTTCACTGGGCGCACAATTTTGACAGCAGAAATTCCAAGTGTGGTGGCCCTTGTTTGTTTGCACTCTTCCATGGGTCTTCTCAGTCACATTATAACTTTGCAGATGGAAGATGAGAGAGCGGGGTGGGGGTGGGGGGTGGGGGGAGAAGGTCAACAGCAGGAATTCTCTTTCTGGAAATTAACAAGGGTCCTTTAACAACTGTGTTGATTCCCCACTAGGGACAGCGTTCCTAATAACCTAGCCACCTCCTACTAAGCTCCACTTCCTAAGGGTCCCTCTACTTCCCAACATGGCCACCATGGAGCCACCCAAAGCCTATACAAACCACAGCAGCAGATACTCATGTGCGTATTTATGTGTTCAAGAAACCTTCACTAAGTCCACGCCCATGGCCTTGTGGTTTGATACTGAAATGGAGGAGACCAACAGGCGATGAGAGAGATTCCAGGCAACTGACCACATCCAGCTCTGCTTTCTGGGAACTGATGACTGCCCCCTCCTGCTTGCTTGCCTCTTCAAGCTTGGGGCCAGTGTTGGCTCTCACTTGGGGCCAGAACCAGAGTCTCACAGACTCCCTACAGTTGTCTAAACTCTGGGCTCCCCATTTTTAAGCAGACCTTTATGAAATTCCTCAAGGCAACCGTTTCCAGTGTCCTGTTACCTACTGGGACCCAGATAGGCACTCAAGATTAATTTCAGCCAGGAGGGAATAATAATAAGGGGGGGGGGTCATCTACAAAGAAAAATACATCTGACTATATGCAAATTCTGTGGAGAGAGCTGCTTTGCAGCCTTGCTCAAGCAATAAAGGCCAAGAGGAAGTTCATACATGTTTGGTATGCTTATGAAATAAATACCTTCCATCTGAGCTTGGTGGAATCTACTGGGTGTGGGATCTGTGGAATGAATGGAGGGGTTACCAGCTGCAGCTTTCATCACAGTGTGACTGAGATCAGCTGGTAGGAGGCAGGGACAATAGAACAAGGTCAGAGAAGGCCTCAGTGAGAATTGCAACAGTTGCCCAGGACACCAAAAAGCAAGGGGACCGAGTGACTGGAAGTTCCTCTGTCCTCCCCATCCAGGTCCTGCCTAGGGATGACTTAGCTGCCTTTCTTTTAGAACTCAGGTCTAATGTGTTCCTGAGTCCTACTGCTTTCCAGGAAAGAGTCACTACGAAGCATTTCCCAGACTGCAATCCACCCCTTTCCTCTAGAGGAGCCTTGCTCCCTTCAAAAAAAGATAATCCAGGGGAAGCCACAGTTGGTAGCCACAGATCCCACACGGGTGGATCCCATCAAGCTCAGAAAGAAAGTGTTTTTTAAACGTACCAACTGTGTATGGACTTTCTTTGGTATTGCTAGTCCTTAAACCCTATGGCAGAGAAACTATTGACATTGCAGTCACCGATCACTCGACCCTGTATGTGATCTATGGATGACAAAGTACACAGGAAAGCATGTAGGAGGTACATCCAAATAGGGTGCCATTTTACACAGAACACTTGAGTGAGTATGGATTTCACTCTGCTGGGGTCCTGAAGCCAATCCCCGGGGGAATCCTGACACACGTGGCTATGATTTCAAAAGTTCAGCAGCCATATTTAAAATTCTTTCATTGTCTATAGCCATTGGACCAAGCACTGAGTCACACAGGACACCCTCACAGGGTACAAACTCTGGATGCTCACACTGCCCCATCCACACCTCTCTATACTCTCCTTTCTCATTCCCTCTTTTCTTTGTTTCCCTAGACAGTTTCAGGTCAATCTTTATAGCATATGTACATACGTGATTTTATGTGTCTATAAAAACCAATCCGATTATATTAGACTCTCCAAGATTGGCTCAGTCCTGTGAGTATGATGATCTCTGGCTGCACCCATTTTCCTGAAAATGACATCATGCCAACTGTTGATCAGATAAGATGGTTTCCTAACTGACCTGTTGTGAATTGTGCTGCAGTAACCACGGGCCCACAGGAATCTCTGTGATCTGTTTCCTTTGGGAAAATACTCGGAAGCCATATAGCTGTGTCATGGGAGGTCTATTTTTTTTTTTTTTTTTTTTTTTTTGGTTTGGAGAAAGTGCCATAATGATCCTGTACAGATTTACGGTGGCACCAACAGTGTCACTGGATCTCTTTTGGCCACATCCTTGTCAGCATTTGTTGTTTTCATAAAGCAGACATGCTGACTGGAGTGAGATAGGATATCAGTGCAGTTTTGATTTGCCTTTTGTGATAGCTAGTGAGATTGAACATTTATTTTCATATGCTTTTTGGACCATTGTATTTTCTCTTTTGAGAACTGTGTTTCATTCGCCCATTTATTAACTGAGTTGTTCGTATCCTTGTTTAGTCTTTAAGGTTCTTTGTATATTGTGGGTACTAATCCTCTGTCAGATGTGTGGTTAGCAGAAATGTTCTTCCATTCTATGGGCTGCCTCTTCATTGGATTGTTTCCTTTGCTGGGCCAAGGCTGTTTAGTTTCCTGAGCTCCTAGTTACATGCAAATAGGGTGCCATTTTACATAAAACACTTGAGCAGTAAAAGAGAGGCTGCTCTCTTTATGGCCTTATTAGAAAGTGCTTACTTGGGGGCTGGAGAGATGGCTCAGTGGTTAAGAGCCCTGACTTCTCTTCCAGAGGTCCTGAGTTCAATTCCTAGCACACACGTGGTGGCTCACAACCATCTGTAATGGGATCTGATGCCCTCTTCTGGCACAGAGGTGTACATGCCGACAGAGCACTCATATACGTAAAAATGAATAAATAAATCTGGAAGGAAGGAAGGAAGGAAGGAAGGAAGGAAGGAAGGAAGGAAGGAAGGAAGGAAGGAAGGAAGGAAGGAAGGGAGAAAAAAGTGCTTGCTTGTGCCTACAGCTTGAAGTCATTTTTTTTTAACTTTTTCTTTTGAAGCATTCATAGTATTGGGTCTTTGACCCATTTGGAATTAATTCTTGTATAAGGAGAGAGATAAGGATCTAGTTCCCATCTTCTACCTGAGTGTATGAAGTTCTCCAGTCGCCACTTGTTGGAGACGCTCTTTTTGCAATGCATACTTTTGGCATCTTTTGTCAAAAACCAGGTGGCTGTGTCTGGGTGGGTGTATATCTGGGGCCTCTTTTCTGTTCCTTGGAGCCACATGGCCATTTCTGTGCCAGTATCATGCCCTTATTGTTACTGTGTCTTTATAGGGTGACTTGAAGTCAGGGTGATACTCCCAGTATTATTCTTTTTTTTTTTTTTCAGGATTACTTTGGGCATATAGGCCTTTTGTGCATCCATGTTAGTTTTAAGGTTGCTTTCTGTTTCTGTCACAAATAGCATTGGATGTTGGTGAGGAGTGAATCTGTGACTGCTTTCAGTGAGATAGATGATCTCACAGTATTACCTCATCTGATCCTGTGTGGGAGGCTTCCCACCTCTGACCAAAGGCCTTCTACTTCTTCCCTCAGTGTTGTGGAATTTTCATTGTGGAGGCCTTTTGTTTACTCCGTTAGGTTTATTCCAAGGTAATTTTTAGGGAATTGTGAATAAGACTGTTTCCCTTATTTCTTTCTCAGTATGTTCTTTATTGGTATGTAAGGAAGCTACTGATTTTTTAAAGTTAATTTGCATTCTGCCACTTTGCTTAAGGTGTTTATCAAATCTAAGAAAGGGATGAGCAAGACAAATCGGTTGATAAAATTTTGTCTCGTAAGCATGAGAACTTGAGTTTGATCTCCAGAATCCATGAAAAAGGGACAAGGAGGGCATGGGGACACACCTTTCTTACCCCAGCACTGAGGGCATAGGGACATGCTCCTCTTACTCCGGCACTTGAAGGTAGAGACAAGCAGATCCCTAGGGCTTGCTGGCCAACCAGCCCACCATAGTTGGTAAATTCCAGGCCAATGAAAGATTCAGTCTCAACTCCAGGCTGTTCTCCTTTGTTTTCTTCTCTTGTCTTATTACTCTAGCTACGATTGCAAATGCTATAGTGAAGAAGAATGGAGAAAGTGGGTACTCATCTTCTTCTTGACCTTGGTGGAAATGCTTTGAGTGTTTCCATTTAGTTTGAGGCTGGCTACAGGTTTGTCCTATATAGACTTTATTGTGCTGAGATAAGTCCCTTTTATTGCTAGTCTCTTCAGGGCTTTTTATCATAAGTGATATGGATTTTATTGATAGCCCTTTGGTAGCTACTGAAATGATCATATGATTATATGCTTGATTTAATTTATGTGATGTATCATATTTCTTGATTGATTATTTTGAACCACCCCTTCATCTTTAGAATGAGGCTAACTTGATCCAGTATGAGATCTTTTTGATGTGTTCTTGAATTTGGCTTCCAAGTATTTTATTGAGAAAATTTGCACCTGTGATCATCTATGATATTGATCTATAGTTTCTTTCTTGTGTCTTCATTCCAGTTTTAGTTGCAAAGCAATTATAATGATTTTCTAAATTTCATTGATATCTGTTGTGATGGCTCCCTTTTCACCTCTGATTCTATTACTTTGGGTCTTCTCTTTCCTTTGGTTAATTTCACTAAAGTTTTACCAATCTTGCTTATTGTTCCAAAGAACCAACTCTTTGTTTCATTGGTTCTTTGTATTATTTTATGTTTCCATTTTATTAATTCCTGCCCTGCATAGTTTCTTTCCACTCACTGATTTTTAGCTTCATTTGCTCATGTTTTTACAAGACTCCAAGGTATATCTATGTATTTGACATCTTTCTGATTGTTTTACTATAGCTGTAAAATTATCTTTTAGGAATGCTTTCATTGCATCCCACAGCGTTTGCTTTGTTTCTGTGGTACTTGTGATTGAACCCAGGGCTTCAGGCATACCGGGCAAGGATCCTACCACTGGGCTATGACCCCCAGCTCTTAGCCATAGTTTTATATGGAAAAAAACAGATGCTCTAGCATCCTCAAAGCCTGGGGTTGGTTTCTAGCACCACTAAAACTAGACATAGTGGCTTAAAAATTTAAGGTTATTCTCAGCTACATAATGGGTCTGAGGCCATCCTGAGCTCCAAGAGACCCTGTTACAATAAAAAAAAGTGAAGAGAAGAAGAAGAAAGAGAAGTAAGAACAGGAAAAATAAGTATGAAGAGTAAGCCTGGTAATATATTTATCCCAGTATATTCATGTAGTGTTCATTCGACACAATCAGCATAAAACAACCAGTGAGGACCAACACCAAGGCTCTAATGTCTGATGTGTTTTATCTGCTTTCAACCACTCAGCACCTTTACCTCTGATACCTTTCAAGTTCTCAGAGGCTTCCCAGGGCCACCACCTTGGACAGCATAGCCCTAGCATGCAGTGTAGGCCTGGGTACCATGCACTTCACATGAGTCCAATCTAAAGAAGACTCATGGCTAGGAGCTCCTCCATATAGGGCCTGCTAAATGGTTGTAAATGATGATATCCCAGAACCTGTGGGATAGATAGAAGCAACCGAGGAAAGACATGAATTCATTCAAGAATGTGAGGAGGTGTTTGTCTCCGATGGAGTCATATGTCACACAATAACATTCAGTGAATAATCTACCCATACAGTGATATATACTATGTAGCCTGGGCCTGGTGCTTGTTGTAGGCTATACCATGTAGGTCTGTATATAAGCATTCAGTGTGGCATTGATGCCATGACAAAGTCACTTAACTGTGTGATTCACATATGGGGATGAGTTATGTTCCAGTTTCTTTAAAATGGGGAGCTTTACATATTTTTTTTTTAACTTTTTTTCTGTTTAGGAGATTGGCCTCTTTTCCTACTTATTAATTTCTTAATATCAGTGTGTGGTTGTGGATACCTCTTCCATGCTCTGAGCTGTATAGTGCTGGCTGTCTTTGTTTTGTTGTTCTGACCGTTTCCATTTTAACCACAGAGAGTTCATCTGTATGTTGAGGAACACTTGATGTATGGACATCACTACTCAGAGAAAGTGAAAATGATGCTCCAACCAAGAAGCCTGCCATTGGCTTCTGGATTTCACCTGAACTTGGACCCCTTGGTTTTGTCCAGGTCAAATCTGGGAAGATGAGCTGAAGTCACCCTGTCCCTTTTCCTGGAATAAGACAGGACAGCTAGATGTCTGAGATCCTCATGTGTGAGCCTGTCTGTGTTCTAAAAGCTCAAAGCCAAGGGTAGGCTAATTACATACCTCAACACATGCCCAAAAAACATCTGAATGGCACCGTCCCATAATGAAGGGGTTCGAGGCTCCATAAATAGTGCTCCCCTAGTCCCTGACCACCTTGGATGTGAGGTAGAACTCGCCTATGCCACTGTACGGGAACTCACTGCCCTGCTCCACCCCATTGCCCACAGACCATCACAAGAAGTCCATGGAGGACCCTGGGACCAGGGATCTGGGAACATTCGCAAGACCCCAATGAACAAGGTTAAGTGTGAAGGGCCCACTCCTAGTGATGTGGACTTGCTCTAGAACCTGGGAAACAATCCAACAAGCCTTATGCTGGCTATGGATCTCAAAGGAGTCACAATTACACAAACCCTTCTCTCTCAGGGAGACAAATCTTGAGAAATGACCACCCCAAAAGAAGTCAGAGTCCTTGAAACTCTGTCTGAGCTCTAACACTTCACGTCCCAGAATGCTTTAGCAGGCAGCTGGGTTTCACAAGTGACAGTATACCCAAGGGTTAAATGTGTAAGCTCCCTATTGGGGGCGGAGGAAGCAAGTCCAACTTTTATCTATCTCAGGGTATACTCAGTCACCCAGGTCCAGGGCATGCTTTAATCCTCAAGTTCCCTGTGCTAGCAAAGACTTTTATGACACCATTTTTTTTTCCTTTTAAGTTCAACCTCTTTTCCTCCCCCAAGCACTTTCAAAGTAAAGCTCTTTGATATTTCAAGCTTATAAGGGCACATACTTGGCAACCTCTCATGTATCTGATTCTTATAGTGTAGGAGTCACACATATTATCGTTAATATTTGTAATAAAACAACCCAGAATCCCTTGACGCCTCTGGTTACAGAATAGTTACTTTTTTCAAGTTGATAACTGAAGGGAGGGCAAAGGTATTCAGGCTCACTGTTTCACAAAGCTTCTGTCCACCATAGTGGGAACAACAGAACATAGGAGCTCTGTTGGTGACAGGCATGTAGGGCAGAGGCTTGCTGCCATGCCGGGAAGCAGAGCAAACAAACCCTCGAAACAGGCCTGACCTTCAAGGGCCAACCATCCAGTGATGAACATGTCAACCAGGCCTCATCTTTTGGAGACTCCACAGTCTTTAAAATCTCAGAGCGAAGCAGTTGAGTATGAGCCTGGCAATGTCGCAGCTTCAAATCCTAACAGCATGGATCTCATGCTTTGTCCCCACCCCACCCTCCCCTCCCTCAGCCTTCACTTTTCACGTGTGAATCCCCACAGTCTCTTTTCCCCCTTCATGACCCTGTCTGTCAGCTTGGCTTAGACCATGAGCTGGGTAACCATCCTGAGGAGTGTGTGGGAGGAGAAGCCACTAAAGAACATATGGAGGAGGCTGCTTAGCTGCTGACAGGAAGGAGCCTTGGCCCCTAGGACAGATGAGGACAGAGTCAGGAGCTGACACCCAGGTCCAACCCGAAGACAGAAGTTTCACCTTTCAGAAGACCACGGCAATGTGGCCATCAAAGGAATTATATGTTCTACCCCAGCTCTCCTTTGTTTTCCCTAAGCCTCTTCTGGTAAAATGATCAAATCTGAGGGGTTTTCTCCTTGAGAGTTGGTGGTATAGCACCAGGAAACTCCATGATCAGGCTGTCCACAGCCATGAAGGGCCGGCGCTGTATCAGGTGGTGCTGAGCACATAAAGAACATGTGGAAAGTTCCAGAATGTTTTGGCAGGCATCTGGGTTTCAGCGTTTCACTTTTAGGAGCGCCATAGATGTCTTAATTAGTGCTGTGTGGATGGCTGCTTTGGAAGGCATCAACTGAACCAAGCCATAAACAGAAAAAGGGAGGGTAAGACCCCAAACCACACTTACTTGCTAAATTTATATCTGAGCTATGTTTAACTCTTGTACAGGTACCCAACAGGCTTCCCTCCACCCACTTGACCAAAGAAAGGGTGGTTCCTGCTGGTCTGCCTTCCTACCATGCTGGACTAAAATCCCCTGGAAACCGTGAGCTCAGACAAGTCACTCTTCCCAGAAGTTCTACAGGTTTTGTTTGTTTGTGTGTTTGTTTATCACAGTGATACACAGAGAATGGAAAAAAAAAAGTCCCCCAGGAACAGCATTGTGGGAAGGGGATTTCTTAGGTACCACCATGCATGACCAAGGGGAAAAGTCATGCATCACAGAAGGAAAAAAAAATCACTTTTCTTCAGAAAGGAGGGTGTGCTGTAAGCTAGCTGTATCTGGTGCTTTTTGTGCTCTTTCCTATGGCTGCCAGAGGCTTCAAACATCATCCACTTCTCCTCACACAGGCTGCTAGCATCATACCCAGGACAGAGCTCGGTCACCTCAGCCTCTCCATCCTGTAGCCACCTTCATGTGATCTCTGCACACTTCACCCAGCCTTCTAGGGTTGGCAGGCATGTGCGTCAACCAAATGAACTCAAGGCCCATGCAGAGAGCCTTCCCCCTCCCCCCCCCCAGTCACTTCACAAGATCCAGTTTTGCCTTGTTCCCTAACTTCCCTAAGTTCTGCAGTGGGAAAACAAAACACACCAACCCCAGAGCTGGGGTTTGGTTCTCAGTGCTATTTAAAAAAAAGAAAAAGAAAACAAGGAAAAAAGAAAAAGAAAGGTATTTGTTTTGAGGTGGGGTAAACTAGTGCAGCTTGTTCTGGTTTTTTTGGTTCAAGGTTCAGGCCAAGTTCCTGCTCCAGACAGAAAGAATGTCCCTGGAATGCTTCTTCCAACTAGGGCTCTCAACAGCTGACAGGGCTGGTGTTCAGACAGAGGCCACCTGCTCTGCAGACACCCAGGGACTTCTCTGTAGCTCTGGTGCAGGCTTCGGAGGCTGGGGGCAGAACTAGGATGCACACATGGCCCTGTTCCACACATGGCCGAGCTGTGCCACCTCTTATGGGTAGAGGCAGAGTGGCTACCATGCACTAAGCAGCAATGTTGTTGTGTGCTTTTAGCAAGGAGGACCCGAAAGAGATGGGACATCAGGAGTCAGCATCATCTGCCAGGGTCTCTTGGTGAAATAGTACCTGGGATGGGAAAGGAGGGTGTCCACAGACTTGGCATGTGCAGAGGAGACCCTTAACCACTAAACAGCATTGTTAGGTGACACAGGAGGCTCAGGGTATGTGAAATGCTGCGGAAATGACCCGAGGGGATCCTAGTCAAGCCAGCCAGTACTCAACCACTCCTGCAGCAGCTGGCTGGAGGGTGTACATACCCAGGATTCCTTTGGTCATTCCTGGTTCAGATCTGTTGGGGGCCACTCAGCAATTTCCATCCACAGCCATAAAGTCAGCACCAAGGACTGAATATGAGGGGACGCATCCCCAGGGATGGCCCCAGGAGACAGAACAGCTGAGTGACCACGCTATGAGTCACCAGCCAGGAATTCTGAAAGGAAGATGTGCCCCCCTCTGGTCACATGGGAATCCTCACATCTAGAGATGTGCAAGACCAAGCAGGACCGGCTGCCCACCTCCAGCCAACTGGGGCTGACACGCACACACTGGGGGTGGACATGTGCTGGCCCAAGAGCTCCCACCCAGACACCTCTGTTTCTCAGGGTTATTTTTTTCCTATGCCTGTCCTTTAGTCAACTCAGTAACTGCATTATCAAAGGCAATCTTGGACCCCTGACGACCAGTGCCTCTACCCAGGAAAAGGACCATTCTTGTTCTGTTTTGGCCACGTGGATAGAACAGCCAGAAATATTCTCTTGTGCTGGCCATCCGGGAGGGTTAGAAGCCAACATGTGGGATTTCAGCTGGGTGTGCTTTGTGTTGGGCTCGGCTCACCCATGATGGCTTCAATTAGAGGTTTCCTTAGGTTTGTATCTTCATCAACTCTACACCACAGAGTGCAGCAGTGACTGTCAGCTCTAAGAACATGTGCTGATTTCCCCCTCAGGATTCAACATTGTCCAGTCCAGTTGAGGGGGAGGGAAGGGAGAGAGAGAAAGAGAGAGAGAGAGAGAGAGAGAGAGAGAGAGAGAGAGAGAGAGAGAGAGAATGGTGGGGACAGGAAGAGGGAGAGAGACAGAGAGAGACAGACAACATTTTTGGACCAAGCATGCATTGTTAATAGGTATGGCATTGATTCAGAATTCCCAGCTCTAGTTATATAAAACTGATTATTGCAACCTAAGATAATTGCTTCCATATCTAATATTCACAGAAGGCAGAGAGAGAGAGAAAGAGAGAGAGCATGTGTGTACATGTGCATGTGTGTGCATGTGTGTGTGTGTGTTTATGAAAGAAAAGAAGGATGGAAAAGAAAAAGGGACAAGCAGGAAGAAGAAGAAGAGGAAGAGGAAGAGGAAGAGGAGGAAGGAGAGAGAGAGAGAATAGCAGAAAAGATACAAGATCACTTCAATTCTCCATGCACATTCCCTAAAAACATCTTTCTCTGTGACTTTTCAAAATCCCAAAATAAATCCAGGAAAGGGGGAAGCTTTAAAGACCAGATTCGCTGGGCAGTGGTGGCACACGCCTTTAATCCCAGCACTTAGGAGGCAGAGGCAGGCAGATTTCTGAGTTCGAGGCCAGCCTGGTCTACAGAGTGAGTTCCAGGACAAGCAGGGCTACACAGAGAAATCCTGTCTTGAAAAACAACAAACAAACAAACAAACAAACAACCAGATCCCTGAGATCTCGGTATTCTGGGCTGGAAGCACAGATTACTGGCTACAGCTGGTCATGGAACCAAGGCCCATAGACACGGCTGAGACCTACAGCCAGCCAGTTAGCAGCACACAACGGCCACCTCCTTTTGAGGGGCAGAGCTGGCCTGGGTTCCCATCCACACAGTTCCCATTGTGTCTGCAAGTGTGGCTCAAAGGGCAGGAAGGTGTGGTGGTGAAGAGCAGACCTCAGGTGATCATGTAGCACCCTCATGTAGCTACTCAAACCGTGTCAGAGGAGAGGGAAGTGGGGAAGGTCTCCAGGTCTTCAGGAATGGTCATAAGAGGACAGGAAGATGCTGAGAGCTGAGATGTGGGAAGAAAAAGCCAGGCCTGTCCGGGAGGGTGAAGCAATGGGGACCAATTCACAGATTAAACTTGTGGCTCTAAACATGAGACTGATGATGCTCCACCTCTTTGCTTGGGTGACTCCAAGATCTTTTGCAGCTTCCTCTTGTCTTCTATAGAATGACCTTTCTATACTGGCTTTGTTTCACAGGCAGACATTAAGCCCTCTTTGTGTGTCTTATTAAGACCCTTCATGGAAAGGCTGCCTGTCCCCCACTCCTAGGCAGCTTCTGCCCTTGGGCCCCCATTACTCATCTAGAAGAGATGCTCAAGCCATGTGTGATGACATGTGTCTATAAACTCACCCCCCAGGAGGCCATTAAAGGAGGATCAAGAAGTCAGGTCTAGCCTAAGCTAGAGAGTCCTCTCACAAAACAAATGAACAAACAGAAAGCATTTTACATGGGTTTTTGTCTGCATCTCCTGTCCTGCCATCTGTCACACAGCTCCCCATGCCCATGGAAGGATAAGACTGATTGTGGGCTTGACAAGGAGACCAACCAAGCATCCATTGGCTGCTGTTGTCTGTCTTGCACAGGGTCACAGAAAGTTAGGAAACACAGTGTGTGGATAACTGACTTAGTGGCCCCTGTATGGGTTCCATGGCCATGGGCCCGGCTGCTACTGCACCCACATCAGAGAGATTGGGGATTTCTCTTCATTCTTTCTCTGGCTTCTTAGCCTGTCTATGCTTCCTCCCCACTGTGGGCTCAGCCATCAGTCGGCCTTCAGGACTATGTCCAGGCCTGGCAGAGACCTCACTGATGCTTTTCTATTCCACAGTCCACCACGTTCTCCATTAAGAGTTCAGCCCAAGGACATGCAATATTTTCTTTAAGTAAAAGAACCAATCTTTTTAAACATTTGAAACAAATAGCCAGATACCCCCACTACCCCATCACTGGGCACAGTTTGCCATTTAAGACAAGGTGATGGGAAAACATGGGATGCTCTGTGAGCAGAAAAGGCTGGAATTCAAACATCTGGAGTCAGAAAAGCCCATCAGTATGGGAAGTTGGGCTGGAGGCTGACCTGAAGTGACCTTGGTGTTCCTTAACCACAGTGCAGCCTGCAGGGCTCTCCCGGAGGAAATCGTCAGGCTACCTGCCTATTTGTGGGACGGTCAAGGTGTTTATCTGCATGGGACAGAAGGATATCTAAAGACATGACACCATCTTTGTCTCTTAAAGTTACAGAGGCGTTGATCTTGACTTACTGGGTAAGGATTTAACTGGACAATAAAGCCAATGGGCAGCCACAGGGGTCATGATGGGGTGGGGGAGGGTACAGAAACCTTACCTAGCCTCTGCTCTGTACTGCTTAAGACCAAATCGACCCACGGAGAGAGGCAGGCTTAAGTGTGCCCATTCAAAAACATTTTTCTAGATGCTGTTTTAAGGACCAAGTGCATCTACGTGTATAGAAGATGAAAATCCCTGTCCCCTCTAGAGAGAAGCCATCGGTGTGGAAGCCGATTTAAACTGTGCCTGGTGCCTTATCCATTTCTACACATTGAGTTACATGAGCCAATAAATCCCTGCAACATCTGGGCCCATTTGAGTTGACGAGTTTTCTGTCTGTCTGTCTGTTGGCCTGTCGTGGAACATTCTGACTGCTACCAACATCCTCTAGAGGCTAAACTGGGTCTGGGTGCATTTCCGTATTCCACATTCAACTAAGGAAGAACTACTGAGGACAAAACTGGTCTGTCTGGAACACTAGTCCACCTCTGGGTGGCTCCAATCTTATAAATAGCCAAGAAATAGATTTAGGCTGGGGGAAAAAAAGGAATTTTTAAAATTCAAAAAAAAAAAATAATAAAATAAAATAAAAGAAGGGGGGGGGGAGAAGGAATTCCACAGGAAATTGAGAAGAAATTTGAGAGACAGAATGTAGCACGCATCACTGAAGCCTGGCCAGGAGAACTGTCCAGAACCGATTCATTATTAAAAGCATCAGGCGATCCCAGAGTGAGCAGGAACTCGGGACCTTCCCAGCACCTGTCATCGGAGGGCCGCTTGGTGGGTGGAATTTCTGAGTGTTTGTAACTGTGAATGCCATTCTTCATCCGTTTGGTTCCCGATGATCACTTGGGAAAGATGAATGGAGAGTCCTCATTTGTTTTCCACTTTTTAGAACTACCAAACGCTCCTCACTGACTTGACAGCGAATGGAATCTGTTTGTAACCCACAGCTCTGAAAGCAGCATCCATGCCTCTTGCCGAGTAACAGAAAGCAATTAAAGACCGAAGGGCTGCCTTCAGTAAGCCCTTCCGGTTTGTCTGCTGCCGGGAACATTCTGTGACTCTGTCCCAGGGGCCTCTGGATCTCATCCTGCTAGCAGCCCGGTCTCCTTGGGAACTCCGTGCCTTAGTCATATGTAGCCTTGGACCTTGGCTGCAGGGACAGATATGATATTCAGTCAGGCAAAGGACCACATCCTGTTGGCCACGTGGCACAGCTTAGGGGTGATCATATGGTCCAAGACAAACCAATGGGAATCTCATCAATAATCTGTTGAAATCATTGAGTAAGGTGTTATCTTTTCCATCAGGCCTGTTTTTGCCCAGGTTACCCCTGTGCTGATGGCAAGTAGTAGAAAGGAGAGCAGGAGTCTGGAGGACATATCTGGGCCCCCAGGTTAGCCATTCCTGAAGGAAGGAGTCTGAATCCATGAATTGCATACGTCATTGTGTTTAGTTGGCTGCTGCTTGGTTGCACCTCTCTGAGTGTTCACAATGTTTTAACAGGCAAATCAGAAAGAAAGGCAGCAGGATTGTCAGAGAAAGCAAGCAAGGTTCGTGTCACAGAGAGGGGCCCTGAAAAGTAGCTTCCGACGTGCTGTCTGAGAATACCCTGTAACTGCCATCTTGGATGCAAACAGTAGCCCTCTCTAGATACTAAAGGTAGATCTTGACCTTGGACTTCCCAGCCCTCAGGCTGGTGGGAACTAACTTTCTGCTCCTTTTAAATAACCTGGTCTGTCACATTTGGTTACAGCAGCACTCTTTGATCGTGGCAAGGCTTACACTAGTCTAAGCTTTGCCTTCACCATTTTCAGTCACACTCCCCTGGCTGTCACACACAAAGGCGACTTGGGTATCTCTGTTTAGCTTTCCTTGGACACATGTGCACAGGACCGGAAGTTCAAAGGTAGCATGAGCACACATGTGGTAGCCATCCTCCAAGTGGGCTTCTCTTCAGGGACATGCAGTGTTTAGCGATGGCTGTTGTAATCTGGGAAGCTGAGCATGGTCAGACCAGGTCAGCATCTTGTTTACAGTGAATGTTGGCATTGTCTCTCTACAAATTCACGCTGGTTCTTCTGTGAGCTGTGTTCAGTGCTGCGTTTCTTTTCCAATGGGAATTTACTTTGCGTGTGTGTGTTGGGGGGGGGGTGTGCCTTGTGTGTGCCTTTGCCTGAGCTGACTAGAAGACTAGAAGAGGACATTTGATCCCCTGGAACAGGAGTTACTGGTACGAGCAAACCTGTGGGCACTGTGAACTGAACCCAGGTCCCCTGTAAGAGTAGCCAGTGCTCTTAACCATTGAGCCACCTCCCCAGCCCCCTGGTACCTATGAATTGAAACTCTCAAACAACGTTTTCCTATTAAAAAGGTTGGGTGATAGTAAATGTGTCTAACCAACTGGATCACTCTAATAATATTGGAAGTGTTAAGGCACAATGATTTTAACACTCTAGAAGGCCCTGAGGCATGCCCAGAAGACTGACACCTTTAAAGGAGGTTTAATTTCATTTACTATAGGCAGAGATTGGGGCAAACTCTTCTACAGAAATTATACAAAACACATCTATCTCTAATAATATCTGGGAGGCTCTGTACCTTCATAGCCAATGGTTCTTGATCAAGTGAGTATTTGAAGTGTCCTATGTTATAGCTACATGACATTTTAAAAAATAAATTAGACAATACCACAGTGACTCCCACTAGAGTCTTATTTCATTTCTGTTAAGATAAAAAAGCAAACAAGATTTAGCTGTGCCTACAAGGCCTGTATGATTCTGATGTCTAGTAAATTTGAACGCTGATTTTTATCAGTATTACTATTTGGTACATAGTAAAAGACAATTATGTTAAAAAATGAAATACTCTGCTGTTACCTTTTTTCTTCTGTAACATAACTTTCCATTTACCTTCATGAATTAAATCTGGCACAATACCAAGATAACAAACTAGACCAGGTTAATAGACACAAATAAAAATGACGATAAGTTAGATAGTAAAGACATTTCTGTCTTTATTCTAGGACTATTTCTACGAAGTAGGGACGGTCACTCCACATGAGGCCACAAGAAAAACAAGAATGATAAGATAATAGATATATTTAAATACCCCAAATAAGAAGTACAAAAGTTCATAGAATAAAAGTACAGGGAAATGTATAGTCATGTTTATGTTTAAAAATTCATAAATTTTTGTTATTTAAAATGCCCATTTTACCTGTTACCTTTGATTAGTTTGATAAAACAGTGGTCTTGGTTATCTTAATTTTAAGTATATTATTTAGACCAATACAGAGGATTAAAAACAATCAGACCAGATCATAATGGCTTGTAGATTTTAATAGCCAACCCAGGACTTTCTTCCTTAGTGGCTTTACTGGTCCTTCCTCTCCTGAGGGTATTCACCTGTCTATGACTCGGACTCATCTACAGAGCTTAGGAATGAGGTTTCCTAGCAGTGATGGGTATTAAATAATATTTAATAAAAGAGCATACCTCCTCTGTGCACAAAATATGGTGCTTGGCCAACAGGGGGCGCTGTGGAGAAAAATTCTGGAAAGAGGCTGCTTAGAACTCCAGTGATTACTGCGGAGAGGTTGAACGGTCCAGGATCTAATTACAAATTATCTTAGGCTATCTTGACCCCATAATGGCCATTTATCACCCGTCTCCATATATGACTTAACATCTTTGTGACTATTGGGTGAATCTTTTGAAATGTTCTAATTGATTTCTAGTCCCCACCATCCGAGGGGTTGAGAGTACAGTCAGACTGCATCTGAGGCCCACAGCTTCTGCATTCTATCCACCACCTGCCTGATGTCTCCACCAATGTATTTGAAAAGGATCTTGATCTGGATTTTCTTTGTCCTGTTTGTTCTGTTATTAAAGCTTCATGAACACAGAATTTGGGGTAACCTATGGTTCCCAGACCATAGTCATTCATATTTGGCTCCAGAACAAACTATTTCTTTCTCCATCTGAGGTGAGAGCTACAATAGGTTGAAGACAAAGTCTATTTACAGGTCCAGTGAGTATGAAGTAAGTCTGTTGTGTGAATGGATCTGAGAGGAAAGGGCTTCTGATGACATTTCTAGAACAAAGATTCAGACCAGGGACACATGAGTTGTGATAGGGACAGACAGACAGCGGTCTGTAGAATTGGGACAGGACATAGACCACCCCAAACCCTCCTCTCCGTGTCATGACACTTTAAAGGTCATTTAGATAACATTAACCTTCCCAGCATTTAGACATGCATACACACACGTACACATACACACAGTCAGCTTTGTTACATGACACTTTAGCGTGGAGGGGTGTCTAGTCTTTCTGCCAGCTGGCTTCTTTTACGCTTTAAGCAGAAGCCTTCATCACTTTGCCATCCAGTGCCCCATCATATGCTCATCTTGATGCCTCAGTGTCCCATTTTACAATCATCTTGCTCTCTCTCTGTCTGTCTCTGTCTCTCCTTTTCTCTCCCTTATTCACCTGTCACAAATCCACACTTCTCCTGACCTAGCCCCAGAGCCCAGCCTATGCTGACCTGCAACTGGCCCGTGGCCACATCCCTGTGGTCCAAGCTGGCCAAGTCAAAGCTGAGCAGCCTTCCCTTATCACAAATGCTTCAGGGACCCTGGGGATATAAGGAGGTGAATAGGAACTTCAAACCTACCGTTGTCAACACTCAAGCTGGCTTTGGTCCTGTTCCTCTGAGTCTTAAGAGAGAGAGAATGTTAACCCTGTGTGCTAGTTCCATGAGGACTGTCAGCGTGTTTGATTTAATGTTAATCCCCAGGTCACATTCATCGGTATGTTCACTGTCCAGACAATGTCTGTCAGCCAACTCATTATAAATATTGCTGTGCCTCTTCTGATCAGGTAATGAGATGTACATGAAAATGTCATTGTCATGAAAGAAGATGTCTTTGCTCCAAGTTTCCTGGACAAGGGCAATATGCCCTGGTGGGTCTTTTGGGTTCACACTAGAGGAGAAAATAAAGTAGATTTTTTTTTTTTTTTACTATATTTTTAACACAGATGGGGGAAGGCAACAAAATCAGCCTAGGATCTGCTGGTGGGATTATTTTAGCCTCTCTGAGTGGAGGGTTTGTCCATAGTTGTCTGGCATGACCAACATTATTAAAATAGTTTTGAGCTTGAGGCTTAAGAGACAGTGCCAGTCAGAAGGAAGCAAGGCACACACCTGAGAGCATGGGTGTGGGTTCTCAAAAAAGTTAGACAGTAAGACAGACTTGAGTTGTGGCACACCCAGTAGTTCTGGCATATGAACCATTTTGGCTCTCAAGTTATATCTCAGAAGCTGCTAACCCCCCTTTCCTCCTCCCTCATTGTCTTCTGATAAGTGAGATGCCTTTGATAGAATTATAATCTGGTGTGATAAAGCCAGGAGCCACCAGGGCTGCACCAGGAGCTACCAGGGCTATACAAGGGTCCTTGCTCTGCAAATGGGTTTTCTGGTGAGATTCCTAGAAAATTGCATATTTTCATCCGTGCATGGAGGACGGCTTTGAGCCGTTCCTCACTGTGCTCAAATCTCACTTCCTTGATGGTAAGAGGTGTCAACTGGACTCCAGAATGGGGGTCTTTTCCCTTCTTGGGCTCCTGAAATGTTCCTTCTTTTTCTAGCCAGAGTCACCTCTAGGCTTAGCAAGACCACAGATGCCAGTGAATCAAATATAGAAACTGGAAAATATAGTTATTACAAAAGTCGATGGAAATAGCTGTGAGGTAAATCAGAACCCCACAAAGAGAGGGACCCATCTCCAGTGTTTCCTGACAAGAATTCTGATGGTCTCCACTCAAGGTGGTGAGCTCCCAAGCTCCCTCCCTCCCTCCACTGAACCCTGGGCTGAGCCTGGGCAAATTCTCATGGTGCATTCATGCATGGAGCCCAGTGGGAGAGGGCTCCCTCTGCCCGTGAACTGATGGGCCGTGGCTGCTCTTCACTGGCTGGTACCCAACCCAGCAAGCAGCCAAGTGCCCAGAGCTGCTCTCTACTCCCATAGTCTTGACTCATGGCCAACAGAGCAGAATGTTCCCTGTACCCACAGACCAAATAAAGGCAAGGAAAATGGTGGCCTTAGGGCACGGCTGTTAGGAAGCCAGAAATCCGTGTGCCCTGCTGAGATGTTCTCACAGGAAAAACAAAATCCCAACGCAAAACTTTATGGCACAATTCCTCTTTTCCCTAGATCAGGATCAGCTCCAAAGAAAGACCCTGTCTTAGCATTCCAGTCTCCTTCCTCCTTGTCCTCCTCCTCCTCTTTACCCTCCTCCTCTTCACCCTCCTCCTCTTCACCCTCCTCCTCTTCACCCTCCATCTCTTTCACCACCGCTTGACTTTCCATCTAAAGACTAACACAGGACAGCACCTCTCTTATTCTCTGCAACAAATTTCAGGTTAAGTTTTAGTTTTATTTCCATCATGCGGATGACAAAACACTCTTTAGAGATGGGATACTTTGGCTAAACTTATTTAGTCCACTCAACCCAAGTCCTTGGGTTCTTGGGGATCTGGGGGCGGGGCTAATGTGTGATAGTGGATCCCACTGGATTATTAATGAAACGGGGAACTTCCTATGACCCGGTGGCATCACAGTCACTGGAATATGTGACGTGCCTCTCACTTGTTTGTGGCAATGCTTCTGTAGACAAACCTAGTTCACTGCCAATCATATGAAAGTCTATTGCATTCAGTCTTACTCATGGCAGAGCACATGACAGTCACGATCAATTGCATCTCTGCAGTAGACGTGCCATAATTATTTCAGAATGTGTTTCTACTCATTAAAGACTTCAGCACAGCCCTGCACAGTGAACAGTAGTGAAGACCTTGCCTCACGGCTGCTCAAGGTACTGAAGACTGACAGCTGAGAGCTCTCAGCCCTAAGCAGGACGTGTTTTACCACCCCCTCTAAAACCCAGCAAACACCATGGAAGAGGGAACAAAACTAATGTGAGAGCCGTAAGACGGGAGGAGTGCGAAGTGTCATCTTCAGGGCACAGCACAGCCATTGCAAGTATGATTTCAGAGCAGCTGTGGTTACCAGCATGGGGCCTTTGCAAGAATGGACCTGTCTACCATCAGTCATGGCTCAGGGAGGGACTCCTGGGGCTGTGACCCACCCTGCTGAACTATTGGCAACTAGTAGATTCTAGGGGAGTGACAGTCATTATCTTCAGTTGTGTAGCCAACTGTGACCCCCTCACTGTGTTCCAATGGCCAGCTCCAAGCCTATATATAGCATGTGGACGGCCCTAGTTAACATCAGTGGGTCACAAAACAAGGCATAAGGACACAGAAAGGAACTTTAGGGAGGCGGGAGTATGATAGGTGGGGGAGGGGGATAACGGGGTGCGGAGGAATCAGAATGCATGGAGTGGTCAGAGCGTGAGTTTAATCAATAAAAGAATGATTTTTTAAAGGGGTTGGAACAGTACGGTATGCCACGTCATTCAGCAGTGGCCTTGGCCATGTTGGTTTTGCTCTATCTCCTGAAGATACCAAGAGGCTACATGCAGTGATGATCACCACCATGCGGGTCTGAGTAAGTGATGTGTTCACAGGGTAAAGCTGCCTAACAATTTGTTTCTCGGCACTTGGCCCTGCCAGCATCCAGCCCCGCTGTGGGTTTGCACACACCATGTTCTGGGTTACTCCTGCAGAAGCCTCCATCCTTGAGGGTTTTCCTTCAAGAGCTCTGAGAATCTTGTTTTCAGGAGGGCCCGTGAGGACAGCAAAATGGAGCTAAGAGAGGCGCGCTCTCACGCCAGCACACCACATTCGGATCGAGGTTTCCGAAATGTAGGGGAAGCCAGGAATAAGAAAGGGACCCCATCCCCCGACCCTCTTTAGAGGATGCAAAGGACAAGCTGCGTGCGTCCTTCTCAAATGTCTCTCGTGTATACTGTCAGCACTGTAGATTTGACAACCGTATCCACTTAGCAGTCCCTACTCAGTGTTTCTCTTAGTTGATTTTTAAACATTCATTTACTGTCCAGCTTTCTCCTACTCTGGAAAACACAGACTCAGTACACAGACAGTATAAAATGATCCATCTTTGAAAATGCTTGGATGTCCCATTGTTGGGGAAATGCCCACTAATGTTCTTTCAATCTGAATCCTGGACAAGGGGATATGCAAGGTGCATGACCAGAGGAGGGATTTCTGTCTCTTAAGACCTGAGGGATGGAGAAGGGACATCTTTAGGAAATTGAGGAAATCACAGTCCAACATAGAAATGTGCCTAACATGACAGAAAAGAATCAAACATGGATGGCTCCATGTCCAGCCCCAGCGCTCATCCAAACACTATTCACTACAAAGCTGCTATTGAGGCCATGCTGGCAAGGAGCGGCCTTCAGAACATCCTACGCAGGTATGTGAGTTTACTCTCTCCAGAACACTCTGAACTTTGAAGTTCGTAGATATAAGATGACCCTTCAGGAAGTGATAAGAACACACCCCTGAGCTATTTGGCTTTGCTCTGTCTACAGACCAGCATGACCTCAGGCAAACACTGAGTGCAAACCCGGGCTTAGAAATGCTACCTTGCAAGCCTGGAGAGGTGGCTGGAAGAGAGACAAATGTTGAGTGAAGGCTGCTGGGAACTCACACCAACCAGTTGCTTCCTGTCCACCTAGAATGGGCAAGCTTTAGCCAGACAATCAGATTGAGCTTAGGGTATACTGGGAAAAGATGCTGTTATGTGTATGCATACATCTTAATTTTAGAGTGTTGATTATCTAAAGGGGAGAAAAAAAATCTCTAAAACTGCCCACAGGCTAACTAACGATGATCTCCACGTTAGGACTGGGCTGATTTCTCTCTAGAGATAAAGCTTTGCACATCTTACCCCACAGTCCAGACAGTACCAGTAAGGAAGGCCTGGCTGCCCATGTTACCACCAGGAGTAGGGGAGTGTTGGTTAGGAATGTGGACCCCAGAACCTGAGCACCCAGGTCCCTCAGCTGTGGCCGTGAGCTGGTTTTCTTCCTGTCTCTTCTCAGATGGAGAACAGCTGTAGCTTCTTGGGAGGGTCCAGCTGCAGTGTGAATACCCCTCATTGGGCACATAGTAGGATTTCAAAAAAGTGTTTGTTTTTTAAAAGAGTTTTAAAGCACAAAGGAGAATGTGTTTCATTTTCATTATCTTGGGTTGTGTCATAAGGTTTGCTCATGTCCACATGCTTCCCAACTGTCAGCACTTTTCTTTTATGTGAATATCCTCCTAGCTTTCGTGTGTGTGTGTGTGTGTGTGTTGTATATATGGTGTGTGTGTCTGTGTGTGGTGTGTGTATGGGGTGTGTGTGTGATATATGTGTATGTGTTTTATATGTGGTGTGTGTGTGTGTGTTGTGTGTATATGTGTGTGTGTGTGTTGTATATATGGTGTGTGTGTATGTGTGGTGTGTGTATGGGGTGTGTGTGTGATATATGTGTATGTGTTTTATATGTGGTGTGTGTGTATGTGTGTTGTGTGTATATGTGTGTGTGGTGTGTGTGTATGTGCATGTGTGGTTGTATGTGGTGTGTGTGGTATGTGTGTGGTATACGTCTGTGTTCTGTATATGTGGCATGTGTGTATGTGTGGTGTTTGTGGTGTGTGTGTATGTGTGGTATGTATGCGTAGTGTGTATGTGTGTGGTGTATGTGTGTGTTGTGTGTGTTGTGTATGTGTGGTGTATGTATATGTGTGGTGTGTGTGTACATGTGTGTGGTGTGGTGTGTGATGTATGTGCATGTGTGTGGTTGTATGTGGTGTGTGTGGTATGTGTGTGTGGTATACGTCTGTATTCTGCATGTGGCATGTGTGTATGTGTGGTATGTGTGGTGTGTGTGTATGTGTGGTGTGTGTGTATGTGTGGTGTGTGTGTATGTGTGTGTATGTGTGGTATGTATGTGCAGTGTGTATGTGTGGTGTGTGTATGTGTGGTGTGTGTGTATGTGTGGTGTGTGTGAATGTGTGGTATATGTGTGTGTGTGTATATGTGGTGTGTGGGTGGATGTATATGTATGGTATCTATGTGTATGGTGCATATATGTGTGGTATGTGTGTATGTGTGTGCCCATACATTCACACATTCAAGTCTCTTAATGTCTTGCTGCTCACAGAAGATAAAGCACAGCTCTGCTGACAGCAAAAGTGATGTTCTTCCTTCAGCCCACACGTGCCCTGTGCACGAAGAGCAGACTACGCCGTCTGCACACTCACAGGTCCTTTAACCTTCCACTCGTCCCCGCCTCCATGGGCTCTGCACACTCTGGTTCCTAGCCTCCTGTGAGCAGAGACGGGGCAATACTGCAAACCATGGCGTGTGTAAAGCATTCTGTGGATAGGTCTCCTAAGAACTTGGAGCCTCAGTATCCCTATTTGACACAAAATGACAATGGTCTAATCCAGCCACTAGGAGAGCACAGTCAGAATGAGGGTGTGTCCTCCCCAGCCCCACTCCTGACGTCATGGTGCAGTTTGGAGAGCAACAACTCATTTGCATTCAGTTTTGGGTACTTTTTCCTGTCTCCTAAGACTGCACCAGTAATAACCATTGAGGGTGTTTTCCTTAAGAAATGCCCTCAACAGGAGGGTTGACAGACCAAACATCTCCCTCTCTCTCTCCCACCCCACTCTCCCCAACATGTTTTCCACAACGTTTTGACTTTGTTGGCAGGGTGACAGCCTTTATTTGGATGAGATAATTTAGTTTGTATTTCCTTCTGTGTTACAGGTATTTTTTTTTCTTGTCAATGAATTTATTTTGTAGGCATTCCCTTTCCTTTCTTTAAAAATAAAAGTATTTTTGAGGTCAGGTGTGGTAGCACACCTCTTTAATCCCAGCACTCAGGAGGCAGAGGCAGGTGGATCTCTGTGAGTTCAAAGTCAGCATGGTCTACAGAGTGAGTTCCAGGACAGCCAGGGCTACACAGAGAAACCTTGTCTCAAAACAAACAAACAAACAAAAAACAAAAAAACCAACCAACAAACAAAAAACAGCAACAAAAAACAAAACAAACAAATAAACAAAAACTTTATAAAAAATTTTCAAACAGTGCATGCACATTCGAAGGGTGGTCTTAGGAAGTGCTGGCCTATTAGCAGCCTGGTTTCTGCTGCCCAGGTTTCCTTGTCTGGACTTTCTCCAGTCCTTTTATCTAACCCTCAGCTGGATGATGTAGCTCTTGTGCACAGGCAGGAGCACCACTCTCACCAAACTGGAGCTTAGTCTGTAAGCTGTCAGCCCCTAACTTTGGGGGTGTGCTCTGTACTTGGTGCAAAGCCCATGGCAGAGTGCAGGAAAGTCAGAGCATGGACCATGGAAATGCACTTCCTGTTCACTCTCTGCCTGCCCTCCGGCTGCCAAGGGAATCCACCGAGGATGTCTTGAACCAGTTAAAGGCTTCAATCCTATTCCGCCTTCCCCCCTGGCAGGAAGAGAGACCTGAGATGCACAATCTCTGGGAAGCAGGCTTCCCAGAAGGACTGTCTCCTCTCAAGGCCAGCCTCAGGCAGCTGCTGGAGGCCAGGACTGTCTTATAAAACCCTGCGCCTGCCCCTCCCGTCTGGGTAGCTTTCAAAGCCAGCACTGAAGTGGTTCATTAAAAGCCAACCAGTGGTGACTAGCATCTAGCATCACCCAGACGTGAAAGTAAACACCGGGCCAAGCTCCAGCCGCCCAGCAGTGTCAGGGCTGCAAGCAAATGTGTGCTATTTTAGGGAAGAGAAGAATTTCTTGACTGTCTCTCAGAGCCCTCAGTACCCAAGGCCCATTAGCTGGCGATTCCAGGGAACATTTGTCACTTGTTCTCCTTAGCGACCCAGACAGGACCAGCTACCTGAGCTTGTGCTGTGCAGCTCAGCTCTGTGTCTGTCAGCATCAGAAACCGAACCAGAAGCGTTAGCTTCATTCTGTTGGGTGGGAATTGACATGGGGAGTGGCTATACCACTCAGAGCAGAGCCCAGTGGGACAGACTGCATGTTTTGGCCAGTGTCTGGAAGAGCAAAGGGTACGAAGTAGGTAGATGTTTGATAAGTAAGTAGCAATAAAAGGAGGGGGTGGAGGAAGAAGGAAAGTGGGGAGTCTCAGCTCAAAGGCTCTCCAGGAACCATGAACTGTGAAGCACTGATTGGATGACCCAGGAGAACCATACCTGGGCCTCTCCTCCCACAAGTAACTGCAATGCTAGAAAGTTCAAGTTCCTTAAAGCTAAATTCAAGTGTGTCCTTGAGGGGAGTAGAGAAGTTCTAATTGAATGTGTGACTGACAGGACCTCAGATACCTCAGACCCACAGGGATTAGCAAAGCCTTCCTCTGGTCTTCCTCCCCCCCACCCCCGTCTCTGTGTGACACACATGAGCTCTCTCTCTCTCTCTCTCTCTCTCTCTCTCTCTCTCTCTCTCACACACACACACACACACACACACACACACACACACACACACACAAGAACCCTTGATCTTATGGAGTCAAAAGCCTGTGTCCCTTACATGGTAAGCTTCACCACCCTCTCTCCTCATGCCTAGAATCTACACTTGACTTTCTGCCTCTGTGAATTTCATGCTCCCAGCTACCTCATGTAGGCGGACCTGTATGGAACTTGGTCTTTTTATCTGGGTGGTTCTAGGTGCATACTGTCTTCAAGGTTTGATCTGTGATGTAGCCCATACCAGAGCATTCTTCTTTGGGAAGGCTGGGTTAAAGCCCACTGTGTGGGTAGACCCAGCTCTGTTTGACAACTCCCATTCACCAGCGAGGCGCTTCCAAGGGCTGCTGTAAATGACTTCATGCAAATACCTTTAGGAGACCCTGCTTTTCAATTCTTTTGAATACTTACAACTGAATTGTTTCTTAGGCTGGATATTTGTTCTGAAGGAGCAAATCTTTTAGATGTCACTTGGCTCAAGGCCTCAGCCTTTGTAAGCTTTTCCTCATGCTTAGAGTGGGTCCCAACAATGGACCGTGTTCCAGAAAGGCACAGCCCTGCCAGGTACTAGAGAGAGAACAGAGACCAAACATCACCAGCATGGGAAAGAACCAAGCTCAAAATCCAGATCATCCAGTAGAAGACCCTCAAGTCAAAATGTCACATCAGTGGCTGAAGGCTCTCTTCTATGTAGACAGAAGTCACAGCGGTCTGCTTACCCTGAGCTCCCACAATGTTACAGCCGCTCAGCTCTGGAGCCAGTTACTCTCAGGTCTTTCTGGAATGCTTCCTGCAGTCAGGGCTTGCAGCTCAGCTCCCAGCAGCTCCTCACCTCCCATAGGATTGGCTCCTCACTCTTTTATCCTCTGAGATCATGGCTCCTACCGTCTCAGCACTTCTGCTGCTCTTCACAAACCCAGTTCTCCTCCGTCTCAGCTCTCCACAGTGCTCCCAACCAGCCTCTGGAACTCTTCAGAGTCCCTTTAGTCACTGCTGGCTGATCTCTGGGGCTGGCAACCTCAGAAGTTACCTGCTCTTCATGTTACCAGCTCAGTCTACAACAGGACCACTTACATGAAGCTTTACTGTCGCACAAGGGCAGGACAGCCAGTGGACAGGGGGAAGTCTCCACCAACCAACTCTAAGCCAGTGAGAGAAACACTTAGTGTTCAGCCAGGTGCACAGTAGCTACCATGAGTGAGGGAAGTTGTTACTCTGTAATCAGATCGACAGGTGCAGTGGCTAGGTCTTGAGCAACTGTGGGGTCCTAGGAAACAGTTGTAGGTGAGGTCATTTAAGGGTCATTGCAAGGCACCAACTGGTTGTCTGGAGTAACCGTGACTGAAGCAGAGACTACTGAAGCAGTGCTCTGGTTGGAGCAGCAGTCAGAGCAGTTTTAATGTCTCTCCCAACAGGGACAAGATCTGAGTATTCAGGACTGGTGTGGAGCCTCCCTGAGCAGAACAAAGTTGCAAATGGTTGCAAACAGCAACCATTGTTGTGATGACAACCAGATCGACCATCAAGGGAGCAGCTTGACTGACAGCTCCCATGCTTCAGAGAGAACAGTGTGGCTGAGGCTACAGTTGCTACTGCCCCAAAGGCCTTCGCTGTGGTATTACTATTATTCAAAGCTTTGACAACCCTGGAGACAACCACAGCAACTCCCAGTCCAGGTTTCCTCTCTGCTCTGGAAGCTGCTATTATGTCTAGGCTCAGGGAAAAGATCTGCTCGCCATTGTTTAAGCATGCAAACCAGGGTGCCTGACATGGTCATTACAGGGGGAACAATGAGTGCATCTGTATCCTTTAGTTTGATACCTTAGGGAAGGGTTGGCACCCCCTCATCTGTGCCATAGGTTCTGTCTGTTCCTATCACCCTCTCTGCAAAATGGAAATAATAAAAATGTTCTTCACAGAGTTGAGATGAAGCTGGCAAGAATGTATGCAGTCGATAAACACCTTAGTCCCCTGTTCTAAGACACCTCCCCCTTCTTTCACAATTTCATGGCCTTTCCCCCACTCCCCAAATGCAAGGCTTGAATTGCTAGATCACAGCTCTCTCCTTGCCTGTGAATGCAGGGAACTGAGGCAAACGTCACTGACAAGACTCTAGGATTTTTCCTGAGAACAAACTGCTACAGACATGACTGTCTGGCACACAGGGTGGCAATTCACCTGTCAGGGGCCCAAGGTGTCCTCTTGGATGAAGGAAAAGTTTCCAGAGTGTGTGTCCTTCACCATCAGAGAGAGCTGTAAGAATATGGCACAGAAGCTTGGGTGACAGCTCTAGAGTTAACAGTCCTGTGTCACCTTAAAAAAAAAAAAATCACTTCTCTGAATCTCAAGTTTCTTCACTTGTAAGATGGAACTAATAAATCCCTGCCTCTTGGGGTGGCTGTGAGTGGGAGAAATGTGGGTGGTGCTGTAAGAAGCCTGCACTGGTCAGTGGAGAGTTGAAGTTACCTGGGGAACCCAGAGCAGACAGCCCCCCAAGCCCTAGCTTACGCTTCTCAGTCATTACCGCTATGGACAATGTTGGATGCCATTCCATTCTTCTTCCAAGCCACCGTCTGTCCTGCTACCAGCTTCTCCAGCCTCCCCCTCAGAGACTAGAAGTAATGACAAAACTAACTGCAACCAATCCACATTTGTTGGACCCAGGCCAAGCCTGACAGCTATTGGCAGCCAAGAGATGATTGGGGCAGGCTTCTTTTCCACAGAAGTCATGGAGTCAGTGCAGAAGGCACAGAAGCAGAAGGACAGAAAGCCTCACAAACGCTGAGTGCTGGCCACGGTCCTTCGTGTCCTCCCAGCAATTCTGAGGCCGGTGCCGTGGAGCTGCCCATTTCCAAACACACCTGGAAACGGTTGATTGAACACCTTGCCAGGATCTCGCACAGGAAAGTGGTGGATCTGGGATTTGGACTTGAGTCCCCAAGTTCTTGACTTTATATGGTGCCTGGGCTAAGCATTGGAGCCGTTAAAAGCTGCACGATGCAAGCATCAGCTGATCTAAATGGTGCTGGTTGTTCCACAGTGTTTTGTTATCAGCTGAAAGCAGCCAGCTGCATGTTAGCCTCTCTCAACATCTGGACTATGGCTCTTACAAGTAGAGAAGGGTCCTGTACAGACTCAATGAATAGGCTCAACAGCTCCCCAAGAACCAACAGGCTTCTCTGGCACTGGCCACTTTTTGTGGGACTCAACACTTACAGGTGGCCAGGTGGTGACACTGTAGATACTATTGGCAGAACACTCTTAAAGTCACCAGGTACTGCTGTCTCACACATGGGCTCCACCTCAGCCGGAGAGCTCACTCTGCTCCCACACTCAAAGAAGGAGCAGCCAGAGACAGCGGGAGAAGTGGCATGGTGAACTGCTAGCTACAAATTCCAGGCATGCCTATCTGTCAAAGCCCCCGCTTGCCTCGGATGAAAAGATCCCAACCACGTGGCCATCCACTAGGAGGTCACATTCTAGGGAATGTGCCGCTAGGTGACTTCACTGTGCAAGCACGAGAGTGTGCTCACGCATTCCAACACGGCACAGCCCCCACACATCTCAGCTCTGTGGGGTATATAAAGTCTGACTATGGCTCCGCGAGCACCTCGGCTCTGCCGGCACTCCTACGCAGCCTCATGCGATGCTTCTTTTTAAGCATGCTTTACGACACAGCAAAGATCTGTGGCTACCACAGCACCCAGTGACAGGACTTGTCCACCGTCAATGTAATATTGCAAGACCGTTGTCATGCATTGGTCTGTCCTTATCCAATATGTCATTAGCATGGCAGGAGACTACTTCTATAGACAGTGTCTTTGCCCAGTGCTGGACTCTCTGCCAATGCATGAAGCTGGACTTAAACTCCATCTCTTTGTGTCCAACAAAGCACATTCTAGATATGGGAGCTCTTTCCTCTATTCTGTGGCCTCTGTCCCTCTTCTCAGACACTCTATACTCACCCCTCCACACCGTCTACACCAGCCCGGCCATCTCTCCACACTGCCTTTACTAGCCACACTTCTTCAGGGAACCGAGTGTCATCTTTCATCACAGTGGACTTATGTGTCGAGAGTCTATCCTTGCCCACCTTACTTAAGAGCTCCCTGAGGGAGAGACAGATGTCTGTCTTGTTGCCATATCCTGGTACATGGAAGGTGGTCATGTGATTTGGTTGAATGAGTGGAAGGTGACTTAATGAATTTTAATGACAATGGTACCCACAGACTTATATATTTGAATGCTTGGTCCCCAGTTGGTGGGATGATTTGGGAAGAATTGGGAAGTGTGGACTCATTGGAGGAGGTGTACCACTGGGGGTGGGTTTCAAATCCCATGCCATTTCCAGGTAGCTTTCTCTGCCTCCTATTGGGGTTAAGGATGTGATTTCTGGGTTACTGCTCTACGTCATGTCTGCCTATCTGCTGCTGTGATCCCTGACAGGGTGGTCATAGACTCACCTTCTGAAACTTTAAGCCCCCAATAAACTCTTCTATAAGTTGAATTGGCCAGGATGTCTCTTTACACCAATAGAAAAGTAACTAAGACACCATTTCTGGTCTAAGAAGCCAGAAACAAGAGCAAGAGACTCAGCTGGAACCCTATACGTCTAAGTCAATTGGCTTGGTTCTGAAGCTAGGAGGAAAGCATGGCCTCTGCCCTCTCTTCTCTTTCAAGGGCATCCTTATCCTAGGAAGCCTTTGACGCCTACCTCACGGCCTCTAAGCTTCTGACTCACTCTTGCTCTATGCACATGTCCACACCTCCACTTCTACATAAAATAGAATCGAGTCTAGTTTATTTCCTCAGGTGAAATACTATAAATCCATCAACAGGGAAACACTGATGAGTGACAACACATGTGATTTTTAAAATACTTTTATTAATTCGTTGACAGTTTCATAATGCATATAATATGTCTGACCACATTCACCCCCCTCCTCCTCACAACTCTTCCCAGATCCCCTGTACACTACACCAACCCAACACTGTGTCCTCTAAAAAAACAAACCAAACCAAACCAAACCAAAACAAAACAAAAAAACCCATGGAGTATAATCTGTGCTTCGTGTGTACTCGTGGGTGTGGGGCCATCCACGGGATCATGTTTTGCCTCCCAGGGACCACACACCATTAAAGGAAATGGACTCTCCTCCAGAATCCATCATCTGTCAATCTCTCCTCAGTCAAGGCTCCTCAGCCAGGGGTGGGGCTCTCTTGAGTTCTCAGCACCCCATGTTGGAGCATTCACTAGCTTGATCTTCTGAAGGTCTTGCATACGAGACCACAACTGCTGTGGGTTCATGAATGCGGCAAGTCTGTCCTTGACACAAGGACACACTGTTTTGATCTGTCTGGTCTTTACCAACCTGTGAGTCTTACAGATATGTGTCCAGTGCCCACGGAGGTCAGAAGAGAGTGTCAGACCCCCTGTAACAGGCAGGTTACAGACAGTTGTGAGTCACCATGCGGGGGCTGGGAATCGGTTAAGGCTCCTGATAGCACCGTTCTTATACATATGGTAGTGTGAGCAGAAAGGAGAAGAGCCAGCAGCCAGGGCGGGCATACAAAGGAAGGCGGTAACAAAGGAAGGGGAGAAACGGGAGGGGTACATTGAGAGTTGGGTTAATGATAGAGCATAAAGAGAGAGCAAAGATATTATAGGCCTGGTCAGCCTCTGGCTTTGGGAATGTAATAGTAAGAGGATTGGGTATAGGAAAAGAGAAAGGAAGAAAGGAAGACATGAGAGGGGAAAAAAAGAAGAAAATGACAAAGGCATAAAGGGTAGCGGGTGTGGTCTGCTACAGTGGCCCACTGCACAGATGAAAGACAGTTGCAGGAGAGGGGGGTTGAGCTGCGTAATGATAACAAGACTGACCATGAGTCTGATTTCTGGAACTCACATCCAAGTGAAACCAGAGCCCTGTGCAGGGTCCAAAGGCAGCTCCACAAGGAAGAGGGGGCCAAGAAGATCTGGAAAAACTGAAGTCTCTATTGGCTGTGTGCAATTGGCCTGAAGGGCCAGCTGCACCTGGGAGCCAGTCATGGCAACATGACTCAGGATTTGCAACCACGCTGAGGTCTGAAATGGCATCAGAGAAGTTGGCTATGGGCCCACCCTGCTCTGTGATACCCTCCAAAATGTCCGAGGCCCATGGAGCCAGAGCAACTGTGCCAGGCAGGAAGGAGAGGCAACGAGAGGAGGCAGGGCATCTTGGGATTGGTACATGCCAGCAGTTTTAAGGATGTCAGAAACCAAATCTGTGTTCCTGGGGTTCTCTCTCCATTCAAAGATGCTCACATTCATTAAAACAGGCTAATCAGCTGTCATGCGCAGCGCTGTCTTGGTCCTGCCGTCTTCTCAGCATGCTATGTCAATACTCGACACTCTTCCCTCAGTGTCAAAGAAAGCCCCTGACATTAGCATCCACGATCTGAGAGTTTTTCTTGTTATGAAAAGCAAGTGCTTTCCCCCCCAAATACCCCAGATCTCACTTTAAATCCCCTCCCAGGCATTATTGCCAGTTGTGCTCGGCTGCCCATGGAAAGAATCAGAGCCCCTTCTTGGCCTTTCCTTTGCCCTGCAAGCTTCCAGGAGCCATTAGAAAGGAGGGAAGTGATATACTCACAGAGACAGCCTATGAAGTTAGTTCAGACACACAGCAAGACTCTGTGCTCACTACAGACACATTATGTTCCATGGACACGGGCCCATCCCTGAGTCACCAAGCATAAGAGGGCATTGTTAGAAGTTCTGGGTACATGACAATTCTCCACTGCCCAGTTTGGGTAAGGCTGAAGTTATGTTTGCCCCAGAAATGAAGTCAGACAGTTTTGCTACACCTTCCAGCCGCTGGGTCCAAATACCACGGGGCACCATGCCTGTTAGACTGATTTCCATTTATGGGAGGCATCAACTATCAGCTTCTCCCTACACACAGAGAAGTGAGCTGCTTCACACAGAATAGCCAGGGCTTCTGACCACCCAGCAGGTCCTACACAACAGGGCTGGGCACTGCCAGATAGATTGGCAGTACAGGAGAAAAACACGGGCATGTGTCAGTGAGGATGGACAGTGTTACCAACACACACTGCTCTGTAACACGCACCAACCAGAACGGTATGTTCCCCAGTTGATGCAAATCTAGAGGTTTCAAGCTGACTAGTTCCAGACGCTCATACAGGTAGCAGCAGCAATGAATGTTTTCTAGGGAAACCTTCCACGCACCAGAGTCCTCACAGATCCCTGACCAAAGGTCAGTCAACCAGAAGCTAAGGTCTGAACAAGACCTGTCCTCACCAAACTGGTGCTGAGGTTTGGTCCCATGGTAACTGACTCTGACTCTTTGGGAACTGGATTGGCTGCTGTGGGCATCCCTCATATTTGCTTATAAACAGATGCTCTTGAATGCCCTAGTTTCCAGAACCATGAACCAAGCTAAACCCATTTGTTTTATAAATTGCTCAGCCTTGGCTATTTTGTTTTCTTTTTTCTTTTTTTTTCTGTTTCTCGCCCTTCTATGATGACTATATATTACTTTTATGGTGATTAAAAACACAGCAAAGTGTATTTTAAAGAAAAAATAGTGAATATAAAGGGTGTCAGTCTGCTGGGTTTTAAAGGAAGGGGGAATGGTTTCGGGTGGGTCCCATGGAGGCTGCGGCATTTGACCCAGGCTTTTGAGCAGGGAGGACTTTCAGTGGGTGACATGGTTCTGTGGTGCATCCTATGAGCAGCAGAAAATCCGCCAGTGACCAGAAGTGTCTAGCAGGAGGAGGAACAGGGGGACACTTCCCAGATATCAAGTTTTCTGGACAGTAAGGGGAGAGGCACAAATTCTTTAGAAGAGAAAGCCCTAACAAATGTTAGTGATCTAGGCTCAGACAGCACTGAACATTTAGAAGGAAGGAAATTAAAGATGGCTGATAAAAAAATGGCCAGTGGTGAGGCTGAAGGCAGGGTGGTTAGAGGCTGCCAAGAAGGCAGCGAGCCCCTGGGACTTACAGCAGCAATCTAGAGAACAGGCTTCTCAGTCTCACCCTCAAAGCTCAACAACCAGCTCTCCAACCCTCCTGTCCACCCCAACCCCCTGGCCCTCAGGCAGTGCTGCTCTCGTCTCTGAGGAAGCTTGGAACAGGCCTGGGTAAGGTCCTGAGCTTGCCCTGCTTGTCCTCATCACTGTCAGGAGTTGCTCTGACCCACTCTTGCAAACATCAGCTGGTGCAGTTAATCTTGGGAGGGCCACAGTCCCCCTTCTGCCAAGTCACCAGACTACTTGTGAGACTTACCTTCACCCATGCAACAGGAGGAACCACAAGGACCCTGCAAGGCGCCTGGGAGCATCAGAAAGTGACATGTGGCTGAGTCCATGCAGAGACACACGCAAATGCGTGACAAACCTTCAGAGTGCTAAGAGTCCTCTTTTCTCCAGGTGAGGTGGTACACACCTTTAACTCCAGTGTGAGAGGTGCTGACTCGAAGATCACCACTCCTGGCTGGCCTCCATAAACACTTGCTCAGCCTGACTTGAGCCTTTGTGGTCACCTCATGCCAATTTCCAGAATAGCCTGGTGTGAGTGCTTACTTCATTACCTATGTAACCTCAAGAAGAGTATTTAGCCAACCTCTTCCTCAGTTTCTTCATCTATAAAATGGGAATAACAGTACCTATGGTATTTGGTTATTTTGAAGAGCTAAAGCAGGTAAAGTCCGAGCCAAGCACATTGCTTGGCACGCAGCAAGCTCCTCATGTTAATAACACAGATAATCTGATTTTCTCTTGCTGGTGCCAGAGCTATCCTCCAGGTTCTCAAAGCAGCACAGACTTTTTACAATCGATCACTCAAGCCAGATTGGAGTTCCTGCCACCTGCAGACACCTTCTCTACACATTCCCCTTTAGGAGAAGCTGGCTCTTTGCCATCCTAGAGCCTGGCTCGCCCTCCTTCCTCCTATGGGCTCTCCCAATTGCCCACCGTCAGGCCTTCAGTGTTTAATAAAACCAAGAAAACTATCCATCACTTCACAAGTGTGTCCTTTCCACCAATGTGACCCACTGTACCAAAGCCACTTCAGCGCACTGAGGGTCGTTATAAGGTACAAGTTCAGAGCGGACAGGATGATGGTTCAGCAGCAGTGGTGTATCCGTAAAATGCATGCTGTCTCCAGGAGCTGACAGAGGAGGCTAACCACACCACCTTTCTCCTTTTAAATTATTAATTAAAATTATTAATTTTTTAAAAAAAATTATTGTTGTTGTGTGTCTGACTATTGTCTAAGTGAGCAGACCACAGAGACACGCACAACCTCACCCACTGTTGCTCTCTGTTCACAGAAGCCAGGGTTTGGAACCAGCCTGAGGCCCATCAACAGCCAAATGGATAAAGAAAATGTCGTACCAATCTATTTTCTTGTTCTCAGAAATACTTTGAATTATAAAACGTTACTGTGGTTTTTGTTAGTATGCTGGGTAAAATAATTTTTATTGATCTCATTTTAAACTTCAAAGTCTGTAATGAGTTGAAATGTCCTTTAACATAATTATAGGTCATGTTTATTTTCATATTGTAAAATACTAGTTGATCTGTTGAACATTTTAAAAAACTGGATTCCTTTTTGAGGATTTCATATATGAACACTGTATTTGCATAATTTTCCCCTTTCTCTCCTTCCTCCCACTTTTCCCAACCGCGCATACTTTTTAGATACATCTTATTATTTAATTATTGCTTATATATGTATACGTGTATAAGTATATATGTTTATATAAATATTGATAAATAAAGTGTTAAAAAAAAAGAAAATGTCGTACACACACACACACACACACACACACACACAGTGGAGCTCTATTCAGCCAGAAAGAAAAACAAAACTGTCTTTTGCAGGAAACCATATACAACATATCAATCTGTTAAGCAAATCAATCTGGACTCAAGGAATCAAACACTATGCATCAGAATGAAGAACCCAGATTTCTAAAACATGTATTGCAAGATTAAAATATATATAAATATACACATGGGTCATGGAGGTAGAAAGGGTACTGTGAGGGAGGAGGGAGAAGGGAGGAGTGAAGATGGAAGAGGGAGGAGTCTAAAGGGAAAGGGGTGGGAGAGAGAGCCAAGGAAGGATAGTGGGCAAGAAAGAAAAACAAAATATTACGGTTTTTCCCAGATATGGAACCTAAATTTGCATATAAATACATATTTATACTGGTATATATGCAAATATACATGCAAATATGATATGAAAGCAGAATAAAAGGCTTTCCAGATGAAAGAAGAGGGCTGACCTGTGGGAGGAGGAGGGGGAGGACCTTGTAGGGTTGAATGTTGAGCAGAACATAATTATATATATGAAGGTGTCATAATGAAACATTCCTCTGTATGCTAATTAAGAAAATAGTTTTAAAAAAAAAAAAAACAAGGGTTCCTTCTTTGTCCACTGACCCCTCTTGCATACGCCCTGCTGTTGTGATGGATCTATCTGCCATGGGCCCTCACCAGCACTGAGCAGATGCCAAGGCCAAGTTCTTGAACCTCCAGAATGGGAGATAAAGAAGTCTTTTCTTCTTTAGGAGGTATCCAGTCTCGGGTATTTTGTTATAGCAAAGGAAAATGAATTGAGACAAGAGCTCAATTTTGATTTTGAGCTCCATTTTTTATAAGAACAGCGCTCAGAGTTGGAAAGGGCCAGATAAGTCAGGAAGCTAATTCTGCTCAGGGAGCTGGACACTGGATAATCTCAGGAGGAGACCTTGGGTGGGGCTGGACCATTCTTATCTCTTACTCTTCCGTTTGGTCTTATGGAGCAGTCTTCAGAATGACTGCCCCAGATACACCTGCATTGGGCTTGACCTCAGGACCCAGTAGATGTGACAGTAAGAGCAGATGTTCTTCAAAGACTGGAGTGTGCCTTAGGTGGGCTGACCCTGGGCATTGCTGTGATCCACTGTGACAAAAGCATACCCCAGATAGAGTCTGGTCTAAAGAGACTTGAAGCTAAGCACTGCCAAACCCACGCAGCAACGGACAGTCAGCGGACAGTCAACCCAGCCCTGCGAGCAAGAAAACAAATGTCTGTAATTATTCTGTAAGCAACAAAACCCAGTATGGAGCTGCTACTATACAGGAACCCCAGCTAGCATTCTGGCCACGGCTCCTTATTGCCTCAAACTAAGAAGTAGCCGGGCGAACAGGAGGAGTGGCTACTCGGGCAGTGACCCCACAACACTTGGCAAAGTAGGAGACTGAGAAAATGAAGAATTCAGAGTCCTGGACACCAACTGCAGCTTCTCTTCGTATGCCAACTTCCCAGCCCACCCTCCCTTCCTCTGGTGATGGCCCTGGGCTTTCCTCTAGAGAGCTGCCCAACCCACCTCCCTGTCAGACCCTGTGCTTCAGGAAGGATCTTTGATCTCTCGTTCTAGTCATAGACTTGTGGTCCAGCCCTGGTCACAGAGGATCACAGTGAGTAGTTCAATGATGGCTACATGACCCAGGCTAGAGCCAAAAATGCAACCCTGGGCTATCTCAGAAACTATGTGTGGGAAGGAACCCACTTTCCATGAGATAGAAGCCAGAACATATGCATGGAGGTCAGAAGACAACTTGTGCGAGCTGGTTCTCTCCTTCCACCATGTGGACCCTGGAGATTGAACTCAGGTAGCCCGTCCTTTGAGTCCACTGGCTCAGTGGTAACTGCTTTATTCATTGCCACAGACTGAGAAGCTCCCAGCTATGGGAGCCTGTGGCTGACTGTGACTGCAAATCCTAAGCAGTCTGAGGTAAACAAAAAGGCCAAGGACAGATGATAGGCAGGGAAGAGGTAAATGTCCAAAAGACAGAGTCTCACAAATCCTTTGACGTCAAGGACGTCACGTGCTCTGACGTCAAGGACATCACGTGCTCTGGCGTGGGGTGTGGTGCTATTCCCGTGGCACAGCAGAGGGGTTTTACCTGTGTGTCTGTTCCATCATGCATTTATCTGATGGTTTCCATTACAAAGATTCCCTTACTGAACAGAAAGTTCTTCAGTCTCCTCTGACCAAGCAAGATGATACCTTAGTGCTTGGACACTGTAGTGCTGGAGATTCCGCTGAAACCAGGACCAAAGCATCTCGTGAGGGAAACAGACAGGATTCAAAATTCACACTGGCCAGGGTAGAAACCACAAGCATGCAAAGAGCAGGAGTGGGAAGAGCAGGTGCTTCAAGGGCTCCCAAGAGGGGCTGTCAGCGGAGTGCCGAAGGGTGAGTCACCCGAGGTGTTAACCAAGTAGCAAATACAGGAGCATCTGTGAAGGCCGTGCCTCTGTCTGCTGGTGGGTCCTTGACTGTGCTTGGCTTCTTCGCCAACCCTGGCTTACTTAGGTTAAGGCTCAGGTGTTTGAGGAGCTCAGGGGATGACGAAAGTGCACAGCCTGTCTCTCAAGAGGAGAGTGGTTATGTACAGCGGGCTTTCTCCCAGCTCTGGCACACTATGTGGTTGTCGGGGGCGGTGAGTAGAGAGCAGTGTAGACTTGTTGGCTTGAATGAGAACTGACCCCCACAGGCTCAGGTTTTGAACACTTGGTCCCCTGTTGGTGGTGCTGTTTGGAAAGGTTATGGAGCCCCCCCCTTTTGAGTTTCAGTTTTATTTTAATTAATTAATTTATTTACATCTCAACTGTTTTCCCCCTTCCTATCCCCACCCCCAGAGTTCTTTACCCAGTATCCTCCTCCCCTTTGAATCTGAGATGGTGCTCCCCCGCCCCGTCTCAGGCATCCCCCTTCTCTGGGGCATCAAGTCTCTACAGTATTAGGGGTATCCTCTCCCACTGAGGCCAGACAAGGCAGCCCTCTGCTACACATGTACTGGGGGCCTCAGACCATCCCGTGTATACTCTTAGGTTGGTGGCTTTGTCTCTGGGAGTTACCGGGATTCCAGGTGAGTTGATACTGTCGGTCTTCCTATGGGGTTGCCATCCCCTTCAGCTCCTTCAGTCCTTCCTCTAACTCTTCCATAGGGGTCCCTAACCTCAGTCCAATGGCTGGCTGTAAGTATCTGCATCTGTCTCAGTCAGCTACTGGTAGAGCCTCTCAGAGGAGAGCCATGCTAAGCTCCTGTCTACAAGCACAATATAGCGTCAGTAATCGTGTCAGGGTTTGGTGGCCCCCATGGGATGGATTTCAAGTTGGGCCTGTCACTGGACAGCTTTTCCTTCAGTCTCTGCTCCTTTTTTGTCCCTGCATTTCTCTAAGACAGGAACAATTCTGGGTCAAAGAATTTGAAGGTGGGTTGGTGACCACATCCCTCCACTGGGGACCCTATCTACTGGAGGTGGATTGTTCAGGTTTCATCTAGCCACTGTTGGGCATTTCGGCTAAGGTCACCCACATTGAATCCTGGGTATCTCTCACATCCCAGGTTTCAGGGACTTTCTAGAGGTTCCCCCCAAGCCCACCCCAGAAGCTGCATATTTCCATTCATTCTCCTGGTCCTCTGGGCTTCTCTCTTGTCTCCCCGAATACCTGATCCTGCCCCCTTTCCCCCTCCCCCCTTCCCTCTTCCTCCTTCCCTCTGCTTCCCATGATTATTTTGTTCCCCTTCAAAGTGGGATGTAAGCATCCTCATTTGGGCCTTCCTGTTTAACTTCTTAGGGCCTGCGGAGTGCTATCATGGGTATTCTGTACTTTTTGGCTAATATCCACTTATCAGTGAGTGTTTGCCATGCATGTCCTTTTGGGTCTTGGTTACCTCATTCAGGATGATATTTCTAGTTCTATCCATTTGCCTGCAAAATTCATGATGTCCTCGTTTTTTAATAGCCAAATAGTATTCCATTGTGTAAATGAACCAACAATAGAGGAGTGTTCCTCTTTCTCCACATCCTCTCCACCATCTCCTATCACCTGAATTTTTGATCTTAGCCATTCTGACTGGTGTAAGGTGGTATCTCAGGGTTGTTTTGATTTGCATTTTCCTGATGGCTAAGGTTGTTGAGCATTTCTTAAGGTGCTTCTCGGCCATTCGAGTTTCCTTAGTTGAGAATTCTTTGTTTAGCTCTGTACCCCATTTTTAATAGGGTTATTTTGTTATCTGGAGTCTAATTTCTTGAGTTCTTTGTATATATTGGATATTAGCCCTTTATCAGATGTAGGGTTAGTAAAGATCTTTTCCCAGTCTATAGGTTGCCATTTTGTCTTATTGATAGTGTCCTTTGTCTTACAGAAGTTTTCAGTTTCATGAGGTCCTATTTATCAATTGTTGATCTTAGAGCCTGAGCCATTGATGGTCTGTTCAGGACATTTTCCCCTGTGCCAATGCCTTTGAGGCTATTTCTTTCTATTAGATTCTGTATATCTGGTTTCATGTTGAGGTCATTGATGGTTTTCTACATAGACACCAGTACCAAAGTTAAATCAAAATCAAGTAAGCTATCTAGACAGTCCCATAACCCCTAAGGAAATAAAAGCAGTCATCAAAAACCTCCCAACCAGAAAGAACCCAAGGCCAGATTGCTTTAGTGCAGAATTCTACCAGATCTTCAAAGAAGAGCTAATACCAATATTTCTCAAATTATTTCACAAAGTAGAAACAGAAGAAACATGACCTAATTCATTCTATGAAGCTACAGTTACTCTGATACCTAAACCATACAAAGATCCAATAAAGAAAGAGAATTTTAGACCAATTTCACTTATGAATATTGACACAAAAATACTCAATATGATTCTTGCAAACCAAATCAAGAACACATCAAAAATATCATTTACCACAATCCAGCAGGCTTCATATCAGGGATGCCAAGATGGTTTAATATACAAAAATCCATCAATGTAATCCACTATATAAACAAACTCAAAAGAAAAAGTCACACGGTCATCTCATTAGATGCTGAAAAATCCTTTGACAAAATCCAACACCCCTTCATGTTAAAAGTCTTGGAGAGATTAGGAATTTATGGCACATACCTAAACATAATAAAAGCAATATATAGCAAGCCAATAGCCAACATCAAATTAAATGGAGAAAGTTTGAAGCAATCCCACTAAAATCAAGGATAAGACAAGACTGCCCACTCTCTCCCTATCTATTCAATATAGTACTTGAAGTTCTAGCTAGAGCAATTAAATAACAAAAGGAGATCAAGAGGATACAAATCAGAAAAGAAAAAGTCAAGGTAGCATTATTTGCAGATGATATAATCGTATCCATAAGTGACCCCAAAAATTCGACCAGAGAACTCCCAAACCTGACAAAATTCAGCAAAGTGGCTGGATATAAAATTAACTGAAACAAATCAGTAGCCCTGTTTTATACAAATGATAAATGGGCTGGGAAATAAATTAGGGAAACAACACCCTTCATAATAGCCACAATATAAAATATCTTGGTTTAACTCTAAGCAAATGAAAGACCTGTTTGATAAGAACTTCAAGTCCCTCAAGAAAGAAATTGAAGAAGACATCGGAAGATGGAAGTATCTCCCATGATCATAGTTCAATAGGATTAAATAGTAAAAATGGCCGTCTTACCAAAAGCAATCTACAGATTCAATGCAATCCCCATCAGAATTCCAGCACAATTCTTCACAGACATGGAAAGAGCAATTCTCAACTTCGGAAAAACAAAAAACCCAGGATAGAAAAAAAAAAAATTCTCAACAATAAAAGAATTTCTGGGGGAATTACCATCCCTGATCTCAAGCTTTACTACTGACACTAGTGATAAAAACCACATGGTATTGATACAGAGACAGGCAGGTCAATCAATGGAATAGAATCGAAGACCCAGAAAAAACCCCACACATCTATGAACACTTGATCTTTGACAAAGAAGCCAAAACCATACAGTGGAAAAAGAGAAGTCTTCATCTTCAACAAATATTGCTGGTCTAACTGGTGGTCTAAATGTAGAAGAATGCAAATTGATCCATCTTTATCACCTTGCACAAAGCTCAAGTTAAGTGGTTATGGAGCCTTTAGGAGGTGAAATCTTGCTGGAGGAAGTATATCATGATGGAGTAGCGGAGGGAGGAACTTGGAGCAATTATAACCTCACATAAAGAGAGAGAGAAAGAGAGAGAGAGAGAGAGAGAGAGAGAGAGAGAGAGAGAGAGAGAGAGAGAGAGAGAGAGAGAAAGGGATCAGCTAGCTCTCTGCTCCTGCAATTTTGCCACAATGGATCTGTCGTAGTGAATAACCCACTGGAACTATAAGCCAAAATAAATATCTTTTTCTTGCCGGGCGGTGGTGGCGCACGCCTTTAATCCCAGCACTTGGGAGGCAGAGGCAGGCGGATTTCTGAGTTCGAGGCCAGCCTGGTCTACAGAGTGAGTTCCAGGACAGCCAGGGATACACAGAGAAACCCTGTCTCAAAAAACCAAAAAAAAAAAAAAAAAAAAAAAAAATCTTTTTCTTAAGTTGCTTTTGGACAGAGTGTCTAATACAATAGGCTACTACTACAAAAGTATTAAAACAATAAATCCAAAAGGGAAGAAATTCTGGGCTAGCAAATTATTATTAAACGATCTTTTGTATAAGGAAAAAAAAATATACATATACCAAGTGGATGCATACAGACTTTTAAGAGACAGGAAGGTATATTAGTCAGCTTCCCATTGCTAGAAGATGCTTGAGATAGCAATCTTAAAAAGAAGAAATGTTTATTTGGGCTCATGATTTTGAAGGTTTCAGTCCATGACTGATTTCTTGCTTTAGGGCCCATGGCAAGATGACACATCATGGTAGAAGCTCATGGGAATCAAGTCTTCATCTCATGGTGACTGAGAAGTGGAGAAAATGAGAGGAAGCTAGCCAGAGCCCCAAATCCCCATCAGGGTCTCACCCACAGTGACTAATTTCCACCCTCTAGTGTCTACCTCTTAAAGTGTCCCCTCACTCCCAGTAGTGCCCCAGGCGGGTGACTGAGCCTTTAGGACATAGACTTAGGGGTACATTTAGATGTGAACCATAGCAGGTAGCACAATAGAGCACCTCGGAAGCCATAGCTTGTTCTTGTGTTCTGGAGGCTAGCCCTTTGGGGTCAAGGTGTTATTAGGGTCCCCCACTTCGTAGGACCACAAGAGAAGGACCATTCCAGGCCTGTCATTTGCCTTTGTCTTCTTTCTGTCTCTCCACATGATCTTCCTTCTGTGTGCATCTCTTTGCCCAGAGTCCCCAGTTGGTAAGGACATCTGTCAGCTGGGCTCAGAAGTAACTACCATGGTCTCAGTCTTTCACCTGCACTACCTCTGCTTGTGAATAGAATTTAGGACTAAACCTCAACATGTAAGATAGAGGGGCCACAACCCAACCCTCAGCTATTGGAGGAAGGAGGGAATTCACCTTCTACTGCTATGCCTTCATAGATGTGAGCTTTCTCAATTGGAGAGAATTTCTGATAGCACAGAGATGCTCTCAACAAAAGCTCAGCTGGAGATGCAAATGTTCTGCACTGCTGCCAGGGACAGCTGCCCAGTGAAAGCTCTGGAATGTGTTGTAGGTTGAACCTATTTATCTTCATGTATTAAACAACAGGTTGCCCTCCTCTGAGGTCCAAAAGAAAGAACACATGTCTAAGAGAGAACATGGCCACTGTCGGTCTTTTGTGCTTCTAGGTATTTAGATTTTACTTTCTACTTTTAAAATATTTTTTGTATGTGTGTTATAAATCTACAACTTTCATCTTTAAGGTGGATTTTCCTTCTAAGTGGTGTTCAAAGGGCTGTCCTTCCTATGGTCTTCTAGTAAGTTCCGTATTTTTATGTCAAAGGAAAGTCATATATGGTGACAGCATGTGAGTCTGATCCTCTCCAAAATCTCAACAGTTGGAGTTGGCATTGTTGTGTGACAAAGTATAACAACAGTATGTACACACACACTCACTCACACACATATGCACACTCATGCATGTGTACATATACACACAGACATATGCACATACACACACACGCACACACACACACACACACACCCCTATGATTTCTGTTTCACTTCAAACACCAAACAGAAGACTTAAGTTCTTCAAACAAACAAACAAACAAACTTTAGTGAATAGCTGACAAGGTGTCTTAATTTTCTATTTGTTACTGCAGTAAACACCATGGCCAAAAGCAACTTGGAAGGTAAGAATTTATTTCATCTTACAGCTTACAGTTCATTCTTGAGGGGAAGCCAGAGCAGGAACCTGCAGGCAGGAACTGAAGCAGAGGCTATGGAGGAGTGCTGTTTATTGGCTTGCTTTCTCATATAACCAAGGGCTACTTGTTCAGATGTGACAGCATCCACAGAGGGCTGGGTCCTCCCACGTCAGTCATCAATCAGGATGGCTCCTAGGCTTGCCTACAGGCTGCTCTGATAGAGGCATTTTCTCAACTGAGGCGTCCTCTTCACAGATGACCCTGATTTACATCTAATTGTCAAGGAACTAGGCAGAACAGAAGAGAAACTTACATTTCCAATTGAGCATTCTGTTTTACTAGCTATTGTTAATCTTTGTAGAAGTTATGGCTCCCAGAAATGGGACTCAGACTCAAAATATATTTACTAATACCTTGGCCACATAGCTAGGCTCTTGTCTGACTAGATCATACCTTAAAATAACCTATTCTAATTTACATTCTGCCACATGACTTGTTACCTGTGCTCAGGTACCATGCATATGGCTTGTCACATCTTCCTGGACAAATCTCCTGTACCTCGCACTATCCCAGAATCCTTTTTTCATCCCAGATGTCCCATTTCCTATTTCCTTCCTAAGCCATAGGCCATCAAATTTATTATTGACAAATGCCACATCCATACAGACACAAGACATTTCTCTACAAATCTCAGAGTACTTAAATATGAATTGAACCTTGCAGTAGGCATGAATTGAAAATGTAGAGGTTGTGATAAGGTTCCAGGCAGTTGTGGGGATCTTGGATGTCTTTCTGGATATGAGAGAACAAATGAGTCTTATTTTGCTCATGACTTCAGGAATCAGACCTTGGGAATGGATCCACTGGGTGCTCTGTAGGTCTTGCTGTGGGTCTCTTATTGGCTGCTGTCAGAGATCTTCTCACCTGACTTTGGCAGGGCTCTCAACAGGCACCCAACACATCCACACCAGTCCCCAGAATGGCAGTCTTGGGGTAACCAAAAGTTTTAATGATAGTTCAGTTCTCCCAGAGCACGACTCGCAAGCAGATTAGACTATGTAGTTTTTTTCTGTGGCTCTAGGATTATCAGCCTAAGATGAAAGGGACCAGGCTTGGCCTAGATTTAAGGCATGAGACTGGCAGAAACTCATGGCCTTTTCTGATATAACCTTGAAATGAACCAAGCATATGTGTTATTGTGGTGGTTTGAACATGCTTGGCCCCAGGAGTGGCATTATTAGCAGGTGTGGTCTTGCTGGAGCAGTTCTCCTGGCTGCCTTCTGATCAAGATGTAGAACGCTCAGCTCCTCCAGCGCCATGCTTGCCAGCACACTGCCATGCTTCCTGCCTTGATGAAAATGGACTGAACTTCTGAACCTATAAGGCAGCACCAATGTTGTCCTTTATAAGAATAAGAATTGCCTTGGTCATGATGTAGGAATTAAACTCTAACTAAGACAGTTATCTACTGAATGTGGCAAGTTTTCCCAGTTAGTGCTTTTTTATTATTATTTTATGTGTACAGTATTTTTCCTTCATGTATGTCTGTACACCACATGTGTTCCTGGTGCTGTCAGATCTTCTGGAAGTGGAGACACTGACAGTTGTGAACCACCATGTCAATGTTGAGACTTGAACTTGAGCCCTCTGGAAGAGCAGCAAGTATCCTTAACCACTGAGCCATCTGGTCCCATTCCCAAAGCTTTGAGGCAACAAATCTTAATGACCATACAGCATCTATAAGTCCAAAGTTCAGGAGGAGATTGCTTTAGACTCAAGGTCTCTTGTGAGGCCACAGCAAGGCCTCTGTACCCTCTGTATAGGCTTCAGCCATCTAAGTTTGGCCGATGCTGGGAGATCCAGTTGTGAATGGGACCACTCAGGGTTATTGGCAGAAACTCAGCTCTGTAGCTCAGCAACCTCTGCAGCCCCTACCCCTTAAGTCCCCACAGTGTGGCCTCAACCATAGTTCCCACTGTGTGGCCTCAAGCTTCCACCGAGCTAGAGAGGAAGAAGAGGTAGTGGAGACAGGGATTGAGAGATGGAGGGGGAGACAGAGAGGCAGAATGAGAACCAGATGCTGAGCTGTCTTTATGATCTAATCTCTTGTTAGCTGGCTTTGCTTTACTGTGATAAACTGTCAGTGATAAATAGCCACACATTCATTTCAGAGTCTCTTTGACACCTCTGCTGTGGGCTTAGGAGAAGCATAAGGGGTCAGTTATGGGAGAGGAAGAAAGAGAAAGGGAGGGAGGAAGATCATCGAAGGGACCTGGAATCTCCTTGTTTTATAAAGACATTATGGGAGTACATTTCCATAGCTTCATCTAAATCTAAACACCTCCCAAAGTCCACACCTCCAAATGCCACCACACTTAGAGGTGGGGCTTCTAAGGGAATTTAGGGAGGATGCAGATGTCCAGTCCATCCCATTACATCCCAGTCCTTTAAAATGTGTCCTTTGCACATACAAATACATCTGTCTCATTCCTACAGTCTCACACAAGACTTGACAGGTGCCAGCTGCAACTCTTTAAGTTGGGAGCCCCAGTTTCCATGTCTGTACTGTGAGAGGCAGACAGCCACAGTGTACAGGATGGTCCTTCCCCAGAAAACACAGGGTCGGCTCAGGACCCCTCCCCCAAGAGTAACAAAGCCATAAATGCCAAGTCTCCAGGAGAAAATGGTGCAGTGTGTGCCAGCCCTAGACACTCACCAGGGCGCTTAAAGCATCTGTGGGTATAACTTGCATCCCAAATAGGATATAAGTGCTATCGAAACCTTCCTCTCTGGGTTTTCTTCAGAATCCACCTAGCCTCACAGAAGACCCAGCTGCTGGCATCTCCAGAGAAGCCCTCAGGTAGCTGAAGGTGGGAATGTGTCCTATGGCTAGTGCCTGCTCATCACAGCTGCCAGGTAAACTGGGGGATATTTAGCAATCACCAGTGGTTTCTACACCCACAGCATCTGTGCCAGCAGCTGCTGGACCCACAGTGTCTGCTGCAGAGCCTGTGAGCACAGCCAGTTGTCCTCACTGGTCAGGGAGAAAGGGAAGAACAGGGCGCTGACTTGGGAAATGGGTCCAGTGGTGGCCTCTCACAGATACTTACATCGTGGATGACCATGATTTACTCATGAGATACTTCTGAACCCTGGTAGGTAGGATTCTGGGGTGAATAATAAACAAAAATGACCCAGTATCCGATTTTGTAGAACTTACAGGTTAGGGAGAAAGACCAGTAGAGATTGAATAACCACACAATAGATACAGAATCTGGCAAATGATATAAAGGCACGGGTCTTCTTCTTGCATCTTCTGTGCAGAAGGGCCGCCCCTCACAGACCTAGAACATACAGCCCTTGACAGTACCACTGTGCGTGGGGTGCTGCTTACTGGCTTGCTCCCTTGGCATGCTCAGCCTGCACTCTTACAGAACCCCAGGATGGCCCCACCCACAATGGACTGGCCGTTCCCCCATCAATCACTAATTAAGAAAATGCCTTACAGCTGGATCTCACGAAGACATTTCAGCTGAGGTTCCCTCTCTTCAGATACCTCGTTTATGTGTCAATTTGACATAAGAGGAACCACCCCACTCCCCCACCCGCTTTTGACGGAGCTGTTAGGGATGCAGACTCAGGTCTTCATGCTTGTGCAGCTGGCACATTGCCAATTGAGCCATCACGCAGCCCCTTAAACTGATTTTTATAAGGGAGGATCAGTAACACTCAACACTACAGCATGGAGTCGTTGTACTTAGAAGCAAGAACTGCAGCCAACACCTTAGCGCTGGTGCACATTCGTTGGCAACACTGTTGAAGCCCTCCTCTCCACATTCCTGTGTCATGAGCTAATTAGAGTCCTTATTGCTTGACTGATCCTCTATAAATTCAGCTTGCTGAGGCTTGCATCCCAACGTATCCCTAACTGACACCACATACTTTAGGAGCATATGGTACTAACACGTACTAAGCCTTAAGCTTAGTACTGGACAGTACTGACATGTACTCAGTACTGACATGTACTCAGTACTGACATGAACTCAGTACTGACTCATACCAAGCCCCTGCTTCAGCTCATTAAGTTTTCACAGCACACTGCCTCTTTACTGTGCTATTTTTAGTCCCCTGATGTTGATCTAGATTCCCAACTGCCACCTCCTAGCTCAGTGCCATTACATGGTGTGTCGGGGAGTGGCCTTGGCCAGCCATCAACACCTGAATCCAGAGTCCCATAGGCACCTTCATCTGCACCCTTGCCTTGACTTGATGGGTCTTATTGATCTCCTTCTTAGAAAATTCTTGTCAAAATGTTTCCCCAGAACTTGTGTTATGTCTATATTTAAATAGAGGCTGTGAAAATTGTGTAATGATATTGGGACCCTGTACATTAAGCAAAAAACCAGGATACAACTTACATTCACACTGATATGAAAACAGACACACACACACACACACACAGAGCGCAAAAGCTCTAGAGGGCTGGCTGAGATTGTGTGGTTCAAAGTGTACATAATTTCTTCTGTTTTGATTTTCATTTTTTCTTTATTATGTACATACAGTGGAAATATATGATATTTTAAACACCATCACTTCTGTGGCTCTTCTCCTGGAGGGTGGCAGAGCAGAGCCTATGCTAAAACCATGGCCTCTGGATCTTGACCGCCAGGTTTTAAACCCCAGTGCAGTGACTTCATAGGTACATAATCCTCAGCAAGACTGGAGCCTAAGTTCACACAGCTGTAGAATGGGGTGACAAAAACATCCTTTCACCAAGATGACACAGAAAGAGAAGGAAGCTCCTGCCTCCGCCTAAATCTGAAGCCAACATGAAGATCTGAAAACAAAGGATGAGGCTGAAATGTGGCCACAGGCACAGGGAAGATCTGAATGTCAAGCACCTTCCAGTGTCCCAAGTCACTGTAGCTCCGCAGACAGCCAAACGACGGCAGGAACACACTCTAGGGGAAGCCGGGTTGACCACGGAGCCTCAGCATGCTCCCCCTGAGCACTCAGCCATGGTGAGACATCCGACATCCCGATGTGATGAAGGCTGGCAGACACCAGATCAAACAGGCTGTGGGAAGCTCCATGACATCCATGTAAGCATAAGCAGGCCTGGCCAGGGGAGAAGGCACACAGTCCTCTGGCCCCTAATGATTCTGCTTTGAATGGCATCGCCAGTAACCACTAGGGTCATCTAAACCAAGTCCTGCTGGCTAATTCTAAACACACCATCTTTCATCACTAGCAAAAAACCAACCAAACAAACAACCAACCAAACAACAAAACAAAAAACCTAAAGCAAGCAAGCAAACAACAACAGCAAAATGCCCACCTCAGGGATCAACCACATCATTTGGAAAACACTTAAGGTGATGTGATCTAAGTGGGGGTACTGTCTTCTCAGCTGGTTGGGGAGGAAACCATAAGGTAGAAGGGGACAAATTTCTGTTTCTCAGAAGGACACACTGGGGAAAGTGTCCAAGAGGTGGTTTCTGCTAAACTTAAAGACCCTCTTAACTTTCCACTGCAGGAAGCTGGAGGCAAACTCTTGAGGAATTTGGCACTGGGTGGCTGTGCCATCAAGAAATTGGCTAGTTGAGATCTCACAGAGCAACCGAACTTGAGAGCTGAGATCTCACAGAGCAACTGCACATGAGAGTTGAGATATCACAGAGCAACCCCACTTGAGGCTTGAGGCACCTGGCAGGATCAAATCAATTAAAGAGGAACAAACCACTCACCCCCACCCCCACCCCCAGCTCTACCCTGACTCCCACCCAACAGAGAGGTCCCCTGGAAGTCATCTCTGACAACATAGGACGCTGTCCTCTCATGACCTGGAGGTAACATTTCAGCTCCTCATGGGCATCCTCAGGCCAGGCCAGAAGCCTAGTTGTTCCTGGCTACCCTCAGCTGAGTTGGCTCCAGTCAAGCCTGTCAGGAGAGCACAGAGCCTTTTCTATCCTAGATAGTGGCTGGAAGGGCGAAAGCTCATCTCCTAAGACCTGGTGCCTGGTCTTCTGCTGCCTTGTGAAGCTGATCTCCGGGAGGAGGCTCAGAGTAGGGCTTGTATACTTACTGCCTGCTCCAAGCAGGGCCTTCCTCAAAGGCACGGCTGGCAATGCCTTGCAGGGCAGAGGCCTCCACCCAACCCTTTGCTTTACAGATGGGGGAATCCCAACATCTGCAGCAGGACCTGGAACAGACTTCCTGAGAACCTTCTGAGGCTTCTGATCCTCATCTGCCTGTGGCTGGTTCCCAACAAGACCTTATTTATAAAATTATCACTAGGATTCTTTTGAACTCTTACTTAGTCCCAGAATGGTGACAGCCTTCATCTTTCTTTTGTAGAAAAAAATGCAGTTCCCAGACTTGGAACCAGGCCGTTGCTTAAGCACATGACTTCAGGAAACTGGCTTCCATCTTCCCAAACTTCCACTTTCTCATCTTTAAAATGGGCACAGTAGTACTGTGCACCTCAAGAAGTTGGTGTAGGGGTGTAGTAAGACCATTGGCAGATGTGGGGTCCAGCAAGTGGCACTTACCAAAGACACTCGGAGAACCAGTTACCTTTGTCGTCCTCGTCATCACCGGCTGCACCTTGGCGTCTGTCTCTGTTGGCAGGCTGGCGAGTATTAGCAATGTTGTGAACTTGAAAGTACTTTTGACAAGTCCCCACTCTGCAGATGCACCTTTTGCTGCAGGGCTCAGATGCATGAAAACATGTCATCACCCCATTCCCCGCTAGTGAGGGAAACAGGTACTGGAAAAAACATTAAAGATGGCAGCTTACTCTGGTGGGACCTCATCCAACATCGGTTTTGATATCCCTTCTCTTCTTTTCTTCTCTCATCAGCATCTTTGACCCCTAGCCTTCTCACAGGCATTTCTGAGTGTCCTTGAATGTCTTCCAAAACTTCTTCAAAATCTGCTCCCTCCTTCCATCCTCCCATGCTCCCCACCCACGATTTCTCAGCTCCTGCATCTGCCACCTGTTCTAGTCGCACAGCTCCAGAATCCACTCGCTCTCATCCTGGGATCCTAGCAGGACAGACTGGACTTTCTAGATAAACGCTTGCATTTATAAATTGCACACTAGGTCTTTTACAACATGGGCCCCATTAATCCACCTGTCTCAGCTCAAGTCCCTCCAACCCTGTCCTTCTGTGGAGACACCACTTCAGCTTTAAGGACATGCTGACCCTGCACAGATGCAGGCTTCCCACAGTTGGACTCAGCAACACCAGAAACTTTCTGAAAGAGGGATCCATTAAACTCTACAGGCTCTTGTCAAGATGGCCGCCTACCACCCCTCAACATGCATGTCACGCACGACATGCACACCACGCAAGCACACTGCTCCTACCACCTCAACAGATCATCCCAGCATGAGAAATCTTCAAGGCCAATGCCACCATGCTCTGCTCCCCACACCACCCTCATTTGGCTTTCAACTCTATTTTCAGGACTCCACCTCATTTCCCTCTTCTGCATCCCAGTCTTTCCATGGCCATAGCCTTGGAGACAGTGAAGCCCACTCAGCATAGTGTTTGGCCTCACTCCCTGTCCCAGGACCACCCTTTATTTCCTGTTGCTAACCAAAGCCCTGGTGTCTTCTGCTGACTCACCTGTTGCTGGCCCAGGGGTGGCTCTCTACTGTCCAGACTCCTTGTTTCACCAGCCACAAGCAGAGTCACCTTCCTGGTCACTTCTGTTTCCTTTAAAAGGCTCCTAAGATTTGATGCCACAGCCTGGGATCCTCATGTACTTTGTCACCATGAGAGTGATGCTGGTAGAATGTCTGTGATGTGCCAGCAGCGCCTGAACACTTTTTAACCTTACGGCTCATTTAGAATTCTCAAACCCCACGATGTAAGCATGGCTATCACCCCTTTTCACAAGTTAGGAGATGGAGGCACATGCAAGGTTCTTAGCTGAGGACTTCTGGGAAAAAGCTGAAAATCAAGTTATGTCCAGGAGACACCTGGTCCTCATCCCAAGTTCCTTGGGGGCAACATCCACAACCACTGCGATGGAGGAAGAATCTGAGGGTGGAGGGGCTGACAAGCAGGCAAATCAAACGTGGCCACACACAAGAGAGAAGGAAACCCTGTCATTTGCAAGGCAGGAACAAGCCTGGAGGACATGATACTGACTGAACCGAGCCAGACACTGAAAGACAAATGTAGAATGATCTCATTTCAATGTGGAACCTACGATGGTGGAACATGGGAGCAAGGAGGAAAATGGCCGTGAGAAGAGGCCAGGGAAGAAGGGAGTGAGATGCTGGTCAAAGGATACAAAGTTTTAGCTGCAAGCAACACTTCAAGAAACTGTGGTGCCACATGTGGTTAAAGTTAATCACAAGGTGTTATATTCTTGAAAGGCACCCAGACTGCATTCTCATCTCAGACACAAGCATGTGAGGTAATAATGCATATTGTGTGTGTGTGTGTGTGTGTGTGTATGCTAACTCAAAATTGTCATGGTCTGCAATATACACATTTTTCAAAATACCACATCATGCTAATGAAGATATACAGCTTTGTAAATTAAAATGGTTAATCTTTTTAAAAGATTTAAGCTGATGGTGTTGGCACAGGAGGCCAGCCACTTAGCCGCCGCCACCACCACCCTCTTAGGGATGGAAGCGTCCTCCCCCCACCTACATGCTTGGAAGTTTTGGTTCCTGCCTCACTGTCTCCTCTTCCTCAAGCTACACATGTCCTAATGCTCCTAACACATGTTCATGAATACTCTCCTTCCAGTCCCTCTTCCCCCTCTGCTTCTCACCCCTCCACCAGGTGCTTGGACTGCATTATTGAAGATAGCCACGTGTTATAGACTGAATTCCTGGGCCTCTCTCAGTTTCATAGTTCAAATGCTCACACCCAGTGTGGTGCCATTTGGAGTTAGGCCCTCTGGGAGGTAGGTGAGGTTAGATCAGGTCACAAGAGTGGATGGAGCCTGTATGACGAGATTAATGTCATTATTTAGGAAACACCCTCAATACTGTCTCTCTCTCTCCATATATACAAGTCGAGAGAGGAGGCCTCAAAATGAAACCTGCCTTGCTGATATCATCTTAAGACTTGAAGGCCTGCTGTGTTGGCAGCCTGTGCTGACTACCCCGGGCTCCTCCATAATCTCCATTTCAAACTCTGCCTCCTTCCCAGTGTGGACCCATCATTAGCTCAACTCTAACAGTATGCAAAGCTGATCAACACGTCTGACCCTTGACCCAGTCACCAGAGGACTTGTGTCCTCCACAGCCCACCAGTCCCTTTCAAATGCCCTTGCCCACGCACCCATATTTACCTCCTCACCCCCACCCAGCAAAACCCAGTCCTACTGAAGTCCGTCTTTGCCCAACTGTACCTGCTCCTAGAAGCTGATCATGGCCACATGCATTCATACAGGGCAGACCATGCAACCCTAAAGAAGATCCTTTGACTTTCTCCAGCAAGCAGAATCAGTCTCACTGGCTCTCTCCCTCTCAGCTGATGGATCCCAGCCTTCTGTCTTCCACCTTCCCACCCTCCCCATCTCCACTGTCCATGTAATATCTGTGTACCTCCCATGGACTCTATTCACCTGTCGCACCTGTCATAACTCCCCCACCATTCTCCTAAACTCACTCTCTCCAGACGTCCAGCCTCTCCTCTTTCCTGAAGCTGATCCCCTAGGGCCACCATCAGCTTCCCAGGGACTCAATCCAAGCCGTTGGCTGCCTTCGTGACCTTGACCTGTAGTTCCCTCCCTTCTTAAATACAGTGTGATGTCAAGCATAATCAAGCCCTTGGAAAAGCAAACACTCAATTATGCAGACACAGGTGGCCAGAGGTCTTCTCAGAGGAGCCCTGAGGTGGTGGTTTCCAGTGTTGCCTAAGGCCTTCAAGCGTCAAGATTTGTTCAGGGCCAGGATTTCACTGCTGGATGTTTCCAGAGCCAGTAGAGCCATTTGGCTGGGCTTATTCCTGAAAAGAAGCTAAAGATTTCCAGGCAGATGAACGTCAGGCAAGATCCAGCCCAGCAACTCCTCAGATCCCTGATGATTCCTTTGGAACCTGCTCATTCCCACTCCAGAACTAGTTAATAACTAGTTAATGGGAAGAATTAGGCTAATTGCCTCCAGCCGGTCTATTTCTGGATCTAGGGAGTGGGAGGAGGGGTCATTTAAATGCACACTGGGAAAGTCGGGGTCCTCTTCAGTACAGGGAAAGGTGAGGAGTCTGGGAGATGTGGCCACCATCTGCCTCCACACAGGGTTAATTCTGGGAGCCTGAACTAAAGCCAAACCTTCTGAGGTGTAAGTGAACTTACTCCAGGCTTTGGACTGCCTCTTTGAGAAGTCAGAGGTGAGGAGGCCCAGCACATAGCTAAGTACAGAATTTTCTGTAAACTCAGACGTACATCCTAGAGAACAGGCTACACAACTTTGACCTTGAAAATGCTGGACGAGGCCAGGGACTGGTGTCAGAGCAGGCGTTTCCTTCTCTTGTTCGAAGCTGGTATTGTGGGAGCTTTGATGGAGAGGGACATCTTAGCATCATCTCCTGTCGCCCTGCCAGTTCTGTAGCTCTTGGAGTTTAGCCTTCTGCCCTGACTGTTCTTCACCTGGAAACCGCCATGAACCCAAGAGCAATGTGTCTCATGGTCAGTCCCCCACCTCCAATGGAGACACACTGGTTCAGAACAATCTTTCTACTTACGATCCCATTAGACTCTAAACTTCATCTGTATGCCCAGCACTGAGCTTGGCACAAAGGTGCCTCCCATCTCCACCCATGGCCATCGGAGGAAAGGAAGGGGGTGGGCTCCACGGCAGAACAAATAGTGCCTTTCTGGCTTTCGAAAGAGCAATACCCCAAAAGGCTCAAAATCAAAAGACAAAGTTACAGCTCACCAGCTCACAGATATTCTTGCCCACTCTAGGACAACACAGGTCCCGCTAAAAGCAGGCCATGTAGAGGCGACTTCTCTAACCCCATGTATGTATGTGCCATGGCTGATGGTTTAAACTGCTAGGCTATTTTTGAGTACTAAAACGGAGCGGTTCCGTGAGACAGTGCTGTTATTTGGAGAAGTTAAATGTCAAGCTTGGCTCCCACCGTTAAGGACGATGGAGGTTCCCATTCTTCCAAGGCAGCCCAGAGCCTGGGATGATTGCCCTCAGAACACACAGTCTCCTCCGTCCTGCTAGGACAATTAAGCTGTCTCCCCCAAGAAGCCTACTGCGATGCCCTGGATGGAAGCAGACTTGATCTTCTCAGGGCTCCCGCCCTGGGAGAGGCAGCAGGCAGCTGTGCTTCGCTGTAGACTGCAGAGCTCATCTGTGTGCGAAATCTCCATTTCTAACTCACTGGGTCCGTTTGGAAATCACCTCATCTCCCTCAGTTTCAAAATATGGATAGTGTTGGAGTCTGAATGTGTCCTTCAAAGTCCTCAGGTTGGGAATTTAATCCCCAGTACATAAGTATCAGGAGGTGGGGCCCTTTGGGAACTGTTTGGTTCATGTGGACTGCACTTTGTGAGTCGGCACAGGCTGTGATGACTAGGAGTGTGTGGCCCTTTTCTTCCTCTTCCATCCCTCTGCCATGGAGGATACAGCAACATGAACAAGGTGCCCTCCTGGAAGGAGAGACTGGTCCAGCTGCAGGCTGCTTGCTTGTACCTGGAGCTTGTACTCTTAACCTCTAGGACTGTGGGGGATAAAGTCCTGTTCTTCATAGATGTCCCAGTCTGTGTCATTCCATCATGGCAGCACAATTGTGCTAAAGCAGAAGGAAGCAGCCAGTCCAGGGGTGGTTGAGAAATGAGTTAATACAAGCAAAAGGCCAGAGACAGAGCTGGATGGGACGGACGTCCTGTGCCAGCACCGCAGCCATTTTTATTAATCATGACACCGTTTTCACCATTAGACTATATCCTGCCTTGTGGGAAAGCACTCTCGCTGGGGGCTTCTCAAGAGAAGAAACCACTGGGCCGAGTCTTCATCTTGCTCTCAGCACCTTAGCTCAGATGGAGCAAATGAGAAGCAATCCCCATGCCCCAGTGAACATCAGGTGCGTATAAAGAGAGCGCTCCCTGTCCCGCTGCCACATACAAAACACAACCTCTCGGGCTGGCAAGAAGATGACTCAGCAACCAAGAGCACTTGCTGCTTTTGCAGGGGACCAGGTTCAGTTCCAAGCACCGACACTGGGAGGCTTGCAAACACCTGTAACTCTAACTCTAGGGGATCAGACATGGAGGACTTCTCCAGGCACCTGCACTCACAGAAACACATAGACACATAACTTTAAAAACAAACAAACCAAAAAAAACCCAAAACACACACACAAAAAAACCCAAAAATTTTACTTTTAGTTAATTTAATTAAAAATTTAATTACATATAATAGGTATATATTTAATTAGATATAATCTTGACCCTGATAAATATTTAAAATGTTCTCCTCCCTGAGGAACTTAGACTGTGAGAGTATCTGCCCCTTTTCTAGGCTCCCAACCTCCTTGATTTTTAAGACAACCCTCCCTATCCATCACCCTTTTTCCACATACAGGAGATGGATCATGGTGAGAAGTCCAGGAGGAATTCCTTCCCTACGGATGTGAAGCCAGAGCCAAACACTACGAAGAATGAATTTCATGACAGATGCACCTTTATGTTTGTGATTTTTGTTTTTGTTTTTCCTGTTTAAATGACAGATTGAGTCAGGACCAGCAGCTCGGACCCTATTCCACACCTGCTCACAGTGGCGGCTGCTAGAGAGGTCAAAAGAAACTTCTTAGCCCAGGTGTGGACAGAAACCAGATGGAACCACTATTATCTCTGTGACCTGAGTCTCTCAGAGCTGTGAGCAATACAGCCACCTCTCCTGAAGATCTATCAGGAGCCATGGCAACCACACCTCTGGTACCCTGCCCCCGCTTTCACAGAGACCACAGGAGCTGTCAATCAAGAAGCCACTTCTCAGGCCCTTCCCAGAACCACCATCCCTCCCACTTGTCACCCCAGTCTCCAGCCTCTCAGGAAGACTCTACTCCAGCCACTAACAGTCTGAGGAGGCTGCATTCCATCCAAGGAAGCCAATATGGCTGCCACCATGCTGTTCCAATCACAGCTGTGTCTGGGATGTTTCACTCCAGTAATGGCAATATTGGTTGGTGAGCCATGGCTCTGGAGACAGCTCTTTAGAACTCCCTCACCCACAGTCCTTAACCAAGACAGGAGCCCCTCTCTCACTAGTGACAGCTGGCTCTAGCATGCCTGCCTGACTCTGGAAACAGCCCCTCAGTTCATTCTCCTCTATGGGCAAGGAAACAGACCCCTAGTTGCCATACTACAAACCAGGCCTAAATAAAGCCTCTTCCCTGAGTGCCCCATTGCCTACTGTGGTCTTTATCTCGAGCATGGCACGCTGAGCTGGTGTCACTAAGATCAGCTTACTCCCTGAAGTGAGGGAGGAGCTCACAAGTTCTGGCCACTGAAGAGGTCCAAAGAGTCTCAGAGTACCTGGTGTTGCTGAGGAACCACCAAAAGTGTCCTAGAACTGAAAGCCCTGTCACCCTAAGCTTGCAGCTATGACACTGTATACTGAGCTTTGAACTTTCAAAACCAGAGCTAAAAGCCTCTGGTCTTAAAAATCTAGAGTTGCAAGCCTCTGGCTCACTGGGCCAGAGGTTAAACTTCTGGTTTTCTAGCCAAAGAGCGATGAGCCTCTGGCTCTCAAAGTTCAGAGCTGCTAATGCCCGGTAATGATACCTATGCTTGACTTCTGTCTAAACAGAGCAAGGTGGCCCTCAGGCAATGGTGGCGATGTGGTTTCAGCAGAGATTTAAAAAAATGTATACTCAATTGAATGGACAAGAACCCCAGGACAAAGCACACATCTGACCCCAGAGTCTCTGTGACACACAGGGGACACTCTGCCTTCCCTGCACTCTGGCCTTGGATAAGACAGTCAGGGGCTCAGGCCTGTGAGTACTCCTCACTGGGAATGCTAGGATGTGTGTCATGGCTGAGCTTCCGCTATGAGGATACAGCTTGTGGACGCATCTGCCATGGGTCTGACGTGCTTTCCGTGTCTTTGAAGGTTTGCAGAGAATCTAGTTCTCATTGTCAAGTATCAGAAGGGTGGAAATGGAATCCACCCATAGTGTTTGTGGGAGCCTTGGGGAGGTGACTGAGATTAGATAAGGCTGTGAGCCAAAATAAACCTTTCCTCATTACAAGTTATCCAACTTTAGAGACGCCACTATGGGAACAGAAAATAGACGTTACACTCCCCAGGCCTGACTAGGCCATAGCTTGCTCATAAAGCAGGAAGGGAGCATGCTGGCTCTGAACTGGTGTTTGTCTACACAATCCGAGCCCCCGGAGGGCAGAGAGAATGGCTTGTTTAGAGTCACCTTGGTGTGCTTTTCCCAGGAGCCTGGTGCATAGCTAAGGGCATAAAGCAGACACTCCACAAATACGACAGAGTCAGTGGAGAAAAGCAGGCTAAGCAACTCTGGGGGAGTCAGGACAAGAAGGTGGCTCTGTTGACCGGAAGTACAAAGTCAAGAGAAAGAGGAGAGTCTGCCACTGTTTGCTCATAAAAGGACAAGAAGCATCTGAGTGTGCCTACACCCAGTCCAGCCAGGGATGGGTGGCCAGGTTCCCAGACAGAAATGAAGCAAGAGGAGCCCTCAATAATGTTAAATGTGAAACAAAATTTTAAAAAAAACTGCAGGCCTTGCATCCCGTGGTCAAGAAGAGAGAGCAGAAGAGAAAGCAGCGAACAGGAGGGAAAAAAAGAAGGCAGAGAGGAAAAAGGTTCTGGAAGCAGGAAGATGAGCTGAGGAAGGGCAAGGGTCTCAGAGTTTCAGTAACCCAGAACAGGAGAGAGAGAGAGAGAGAGAGAGAGAGAGAGAGAGACTGTGAAAGAGTAAGAGAGAGAAAATGTATGTGTGTGCAGGTAGAGAGTGTGGGTGGGTGCATGATTCTGTGTGTGTATGTGTGTGTGCACAGGCGCATGTCAACTGAATAATAGAAGAAAGGGCTCCAGAGACAGTGGGTGAGTGTGTATGTAAGGGGGGGGGGGAGTGGACATGGGAGGATTGGGTAAGTGCATGTGTGAGTGTGTGTGATTCAATGGAATGATAGAAGAGAGGGCTCCAGAGACAGTGGGAGAGACAGAGAGAGACAGTAAGAGAGAGAAAGAGACAGAAAGACAGAGACGGAGTTATGTGTGTGTGTGTGTGTGTGTGTGTGTGTGTGTGAGAGAGAGAGAGAGAGAGAGAGAGAGAGAGAGAGAGAGAGAGAGAGAGAGAGAATATATGTTTAAGAGTGCCAAGGGAGAAATGGAGCAAGGTCTCTTTGTGGAGCCAGGCAGCTGAGGGACTGACAGTCAAGTAGAAGGCTCAGAGGCTTTGGATAGGTTTGTCTGACAAGGGCACTGATACTTGAAGAAGGTAACAGGAGGCATGCTGGGGTGTGTGTGTGTGTGTGTGTGTGTGTGTGTGTGTGTGTGTGTGTGTGTGATTGTCTCCCAGTCCACAGGGAGACAGGAGCAACTGCACTGCAGGGAAGAACATGAAGAAATGGCAGCCACTGAAAACACTCAAGGCTGGTTCCCAGACTGGGCTTCCCAGGATGAATCTGAGCTGAAAAAGGAAAGAATCAGAGCTGGCCACACACAGAAGCGCTCCCTAAATTGGGGGAATTGCTCCTGCTGAGCCTTGAGTTCAGACAGTGAACCTTGTTCAGCAGAAAGCAGAGTGGCCCAGGGACTGGAGTCTGCTTCAGCTCCGCATCACAGAATGCCCTCTGTAGAGATGGGTTGTACTGGATGGTCACATGCATTCTCTGTCTCCTGGCAATACCCACCTTCCTCAAGCCTCCCCTGAGTGTCTTAGGGTAGCACCAAGTGTGAGCTGAGCCAGAAAGGTCTGTGATGGGAACCCACAGTGAATCCTAACCACAGGAGGTCTCAGCTGTGAGTCAGCAGACAGAGAAGAACCTAGGACCACTGTAGTGAGGGTGCAGGAGAAGCCACTCGACGGGAGGCAGAGACAGTGAGAGGCAAGGAGCACCAACCAGCTCACGCAACAGCCTCTGCTGGGTTCCCTCGAGCCCACCCCTTCCTGATGGACAAGTCACTGAGCTTGAGATTTAGCACGGATCTCTGGTGGCCTCCTCTCTCCAGCTCAGCAGCTTCTGTGGCATCTGCCACTCACAGCTGGAGACTGGACCCTCTTATAGAAGACAGTCAGGGCTTTGCCCTCCACAGGCCTGGTGACTCTGGCCAGCAGCTCATTCCTTGACATTTACAGTCTCAGACCCAGTAATTCAGAATGCACCAGGCGTTTCTCAAACATGCAAGTGGACTCATGCCTCAACCCAAAACTTCCTTAGAGGAAAAAGTGCAATTGCAATTTTAAAGGAAAAGGAAAAATTAGTTAAAAAGGAAAGCTGGGGGTGGGGGTGGGGAACAGTTCTATAAGCCAAGGTGCCCTTGCTAAGGAAACTCCTGCAAGCTGTCCTCTGACTTCTGCTCCTGCACTACAGTGTGAACACACACACAGAGAGACATACACACATACACGCACACGCATACACATACCACTTACATGAACACATGCATGAATGTATATGATAAATATATTTTAAAGAAAAAGCTTAGGAGTCAAAAAACACTGTCCCCTAGAAACAATTCCAGAAGACATAAAAAAACAAAACAAAACCAGGGGGGCTGGAGAGATGGCTCAGTGGTTAAGAGGACTTGATGCTCCAGAGGAACCTGGTTCAATTCCCAGCTCCCACATGGCAGCTCACAACCATGTATGACTCCAGCTCCAGGGAATCTGATGTCATCTTCTAGTTTCCATGGTTACTAAGTACATACATGGTATGCTGATCTGCATGCAGGCTAAACACCCATAGACAAAAAAGTCAAAGAAAAATCTTTTTAAAAAAATGTCTCAAATAGAAATAAGAATGTGTCTCTGGACTACAAGGTGTCAGAAGGGACAGGATAGGACTGCTGAGGGGTCCAATGCCACAGCTGAGCTACCAGGCTCAACCTCTTCAGCGCAGATGGCCATCATGAGACTGTCCCTAAGTCACCGTGAAAGTGCGCATGTGTGTGTGTGTACATGTGTCTGTATCTGTGTGTATGCCTGCCTGTCTGCCTATCTGTGTGTACGTGTCTGTATCTCTGTGTCTGTGTGTGTACACATGTCTCTGTGCACATGTGTGTCTATATCTGAATGTGTCTGTCTGTCAGTATGTCTGCGTGTATGTGTTTAGCACCCACAATTAAGCCTGGTCATAAGGAAGTACTGGGAACATGTAATAATCATGGTGCCCTCAGAAATCCCTCCCAGAAGGGATCTAAGGAAACTGCTGAAGAAGTGGCAACATCCTAAATTTATATTCTAAAAATGGCTATCATGGATGCAAACATAGGAACAGATTCACGGAGTTGAACACCTTCTGTTGATACATTATTGAAGCATTCATCCCTGGGCATGGATTCTCAGGGAAAAACTGAAACAAGGACAGCAAGCCTACCTCTCTACACCCATCTAGAACACACGTCCCAGCAGCCAAGGATGAAAACATTCCACGACACGCTTATCAATAGACAAACGTGCAAACAAAACGTGGCACACCTCACAATGGAATGCTACTCAGCCACAATAGAACCAACGTTGGTTCGGAAGTGCTGTGACACAGGTGGCTCTTGAAAATATAATCCAGACACAAACAGGTAAGTGCTACATGGCTCCATCTACATGGGAGTACCTAGACTACAGGTAAATTCAGAGACAATAGTAGATATGAGGTGGGAACAATGGGGGAGGGGGCTCTTACTGAGCAAAGAGCTCTTGTTGGGCATGTAATGGTTTATAGCGTGTTGTAAAGGGTTAGGGCATAGAAGGTAGCAATGCTTACACAGCACTGATTGTATGAAACACAGCTGAATTGTGTGCTTACAGACGGATAAAATTATCAATTGATTTTCTGTATACTTTCTGCTATATCTATTTGTGATTTTAAAAAGAACTCTTTATGCATGCACGCCATACCTCAACTCAAGAAATGGGGAAGACACTCAGCCCGGCCGCCATTCTGAAGCCTTGGAAACACTGTCCCAGGTGGGAGCTCCCACCCATCCTGGGTTCTTTGTTGTATTGGATAGAAGACCCTAGGTTCACACAGCTCTGTAAATAGGGGGCCAGGAATAGGTGTTGTAAAGCAATGCACACCATGCAGCCCAAAGGCCCAGTGCTACTGAGAAAGACAGTCCCTCAGGGATGTGGCTCCCGACTTCTTTGTGGCAGGTTTGCTCAGAGTCCTCCCTGTATATGATAGGGCCGAGGGTACCTCCAGGGCCACTCCAGCTTCTAGTTTAGAAAATGCTCAGAAGGTGTGGTTGTGACCAGAAATAACAAGGCCTCCCAATCAAACAAGGAGTCTAATCCCACCTGGCATCCAGGAGCGGGGACACAGATACCAACTCCACCCTTCCTGTCCTTGAACAGAATAAACAGATGCCCTTGATGCCAGCTCTCCCCCGCTCCACGCACACAGCCTGGTCCAGCTCATCAGGTAGGTGGGAACTTGTTTTTTGTTTTTGTTTTTGTTTTTGTTTTTTAATGAGATCCCAAGTTACATGAGTAGGTGTGACCTGGGAGAACCTGTGAGCACAGAGAGGTCAGAGCATCCTTTGAGAGCTCCCACCAAATCTTTCCATTCTCCCAGAAGTGAAAAGGCAGGGATGGGGGGAGCTTGGGTTTGAACTTTGGGATCGCCTGGGACACACTTTGTTCACATGACCACTGAGTCCAGAGCGGATAGGATGAAGGTTTGAGGATGTGTAATGTGGGAGCAGCACACATCCCAGGTGGTCGGCGGCCATTCACCCTCATCTACAGCGCCATCGTCATCAGTGTCACATGAAGCCACAGCACCGCCGTGGTTGTACCAGGGCAGAGTCTCCCACAGCAGTGGCCTTTTCCGTTCTGTCACCTCAGACAAGCCACTGCTTTGTCTAAAAATTTACAGCACTTCACTTCATGGAAAATATTTGAGATTCTACGGCTTTTCCACATTTCCAAATTAGAAGCCCAGCTTGACGGCCAAGAGTCCCAGGCACAGGATCAAACTTCAGAGTGAAGATGTGGAAGGCAGGGACGTGCGTCTCTTCACTCTGTCGCTGAACTTACAGATCTAGGAGTCTTGGGAACTTCACAGTGGAGGACTGCAGCAAGGCCAGACCCACTCAGCCATGGGCGACATGGTAAAGTCACTGAGTTCTATCCAGAAAGTGAACAGCTGGAAGGAGAACAGACAATCGGCAGAGTGTTTACCATGACACCTCATCTGTGGGACTCTACTGAAACACTTGCATCTCTTAGGCCTTTGAACTCTCTGTCCCTCTGAAATGAGTGCCATGGTGCCTGAGCACAGACTGCCATGAAAAGGAGACTTTCTAAGGTCTCACTGCTAAGATCTAGCCATGCCAAGACGCCCAGTTCATCACCCAGCCCCCTGATCATAGGGGATCTTTGTGTTTAAATGCCTTTGCCTCTATCTTGGCTCAGTAGGGTCCCTTCATCCTTCCGGCCCAGCAGGAGTGATAGAATCTCTTCTGACTTTTTCCAAGTACGGTCATCCACTCTGCCTTTGGCTTCGCTCATGTGAAATCTCGGCATTACACAGGTACTACAGGGACTTGTGAACAGAAGGCTTACAAGAGAGAGAGCAGCAGCTGAGCTCAAGAAGGGACAGGGTCTTGCTTCATTTACCTTCCTGTCTTCTTGTCTCCATCACAGTATCCTGGGTGTGTAAGCCCAAAGGTATGATGGGACTCACTGTCAACAGAGTGTGCCCGTACATCAGCAAGAGTCAGAGTCCCACAGTTTGGTTCAGAAAGGAGCAGAACAATTGTGAGTTGGGACAAAAATTCCTGGCTAGAAGCTGCCTGCTCCACCTTAAGACAACATGAAGAGTCAGGCTCTGTCATGGATCCACAGTCCAGTTACGAAGCTTCAAGTGGGAATCTGGATTGTTCAGTCTGCTAACGGGCTGTTGGGAAACTATTCACGGGGAAAACATCTTATGGTTGTAGGCACAGTCCTGGAGATTTTAGTTCAGCATGGCTGCAGTCACATAGTGTAGACCCATACAGTCTATCAGAAAAGAAGGCAAGCTGCCTCTTGCTGCAGACACAGAGTGACTAGTGGCCCCGCCCTCCTGTTGCCATGGATTCATGGCCTCCACAGACTGTATCCCCTCAAATAGTGAACCAAGAGAAACCCTTCCCTTCTTAAGTTTCTCTGGTTAGGTATTCAGTCACATCGATGAGAAAATTAACCTTAATGGCTAAGCACAGGTAGCCGATTGCCGATGTCTGTATATATAAACTATAGAATACCATGTTTCTAAATGATTGTATGAATCTGTGTCGGGTACAGAAAGCTTTTGTGGTACACATAAGCCTTTCTACTTCTTTTGGGGTACCCTCCCCCCCAAAAAAAACTGCTTGGGCATGGGTTTAAGCCAGTAGAAAGCCTTTATTAGCCAGCTGGCGACTAAGCTAGGTGTTCAGGATCCCAGTGTAGCACTGATCCTTTCCTGGGGTGCGCTTTTAAGCACATAAATCTATGCCCTGGGTTGATATATTTCAGTTAACAAGAACAGTTAGTCAGAAACAGAACTAGAGAAGCCAAAAGCAAAATTAGCACATTTAGAGACTTTCCCAGAACTGTGAACTTTGACAGATTAGGCCTTTGCTTTAGTTTTGACAGGTGGTGCTGCCTACATGTTGAGTTTTACAGTCTGAATGGCACTTCCATCATGGAGTCAGTTGTGCTAAGGTCTGGGGCTATGGTTACACTACTGCCATTTCCCACCCTGCACACTTACACAGCTGTGAACATCTTCCCATAATTCTTTGGGAGACTTTTTAAATGATTTCACCAAAACAGTGATTTTTTTTCCATGTATATTTGGGGTCATTTTCTATTCTTTTTATACATTTTTAGAGTTGTTAAACTTTATTTTCAAAATTTATTTTTGTAGAATCAGAAAAAGAATAAACATGTTATCGCTTTGAAATTTTTGAGCGTTTATATAACCCCAGAAAAGGTTTTATAAGCTCACCACTAACAAGGCTCCAGACTGCTTTTTAAGTGATCTGAGGGGCAAATGGGAAAAGAGGTGGAGGCTCCTTGAGGAAGTGAGGGAGATAAATGAGGGAGGAGTAGGTAGGTAGGTAGGTAAAATAACAAGGATGCCTGGAAATGCTCAATGCATCACACTGTTAACCATTTACCTTTAAAAAGCCTGCAATACATGTGCTTCCATATATTAGTATACACACATGGTTTTAACAAACTTTTCTTATCTGGGCTGACAATGCTCCCTCCAAAGGCCAAAGACCACCTAACAAAAACTCCAATACCAGATACGAGAAGTCTTCTTTTGAGCTGTTGGCCAGGGTTGTTCAAAAGACTCCCAAAAAACACAGTCTATTGCTATTGGCCTTGGCTGCCACCCAGAAGTGTTCCCCTTATTGCTGAGGACACTATGCTGTTCAGAGACAAGGCCCAGAGGACCTGAGCTGGAACTGGAACTGACCTGAATGCTCCCTCCTTTTTTTTTTTTTTTTTGTTCTTGTTCTTGTTCTTTGAGACAGAGTTTCTCTGTGTAGCCCTGGCTGTCCTGGAACTCACTCTGTAGACCAGGCTGGCCTCGAACTCAGAAATCCGCCTGCCTCTGCCTCCCAAGTGCTGGGATTAAAGGCGTGCACCACCACTGCCCAGCCTGAATGCTCCCTCCTTGATCACTAGTTTTCATGGTGCCAGAAGACACATTCAAGAGGCAGCATGACTCTGTCGTCGTGTGTCTCTTCACGGCAATGGAAACCCTAAGACATCCTTCAGTGAGGAAACTTCTCTTTGCAACACATGGAGACACTACAGAAAACCACAACCAATCAAAGTGCAGAGTTGTGGAGCCCAAGCCTTATGGATACATCTACAAAATACTCCTGGACCTAAAACTTACAGAACATTGCAGAAGAAGGGGCAGGAAGATTGCAAAAGCCAGGGGATCAGGGAGTTTGCTCTGAGTTTCTGTCTCCTAGGAATATCAGAAGCTATTCCCACCAACGTGACTGCCCTGTCATATGAGCTGAACAAGGATGGTACCAGTGAACATGCTAGACTGATGGAGGAACTCCACAAGGCCTCAACCTACATAAAAACTCCAGGCAACTGAGGAAAGCTGGAAGCTGGTCTTCCCCAAGGAAGGGCACACTAACTGGTTGTCAGGTCAGCCCTGATAACATACATGTAACATTATACAGACTGAACAGATACTATTTGGGAATGTTATATTAAATTTATCAGATTATATTTAGCAGATTTTACTTTACATACAAAAATAATTACTAAAAAAAGAAGCTCTGAATTTGAAGAACAGGGAAAGGTATACAGAAGGGTTTGGAGAGAAGAAAGGGGAGAGAGAAAGGATGTAATTAAATTATAATCTCATTTTTTAAAAAAAAGTCTAAACAAGGGATGTCAGGGTGCTTTGAACTCAGAAGGCTCCTAACCCAAGAATTCTAAGTTTTCCACTGGGCAAAGTGAGCCTAGCACTGGGAAAGATCAGAAAAGGAATCAAAGAATTTTAAACTGATTTTCTTAAAGGCAACAAATATAAGAAAATGATTGTGTAAATTATTTAACTATTACTGAGAGTTTATGATTATTGCTCATAAAATTATTGCTTACTAAAAACTTTGAGACATGTTTTGGGAAATGTAAATAAGAACCAAAGCAGGTCAGAGAGACCCACAGAGTGAGTCCTGATCCAGAGATTTGTTAAGAGAAATATGAAATCTAAATGTGTTTCTGTAAATTACTATAACTTTATAAAACTGACACCTGATTTAAAAGTTTCAAATACTTTGTCATCCATCTGAAACACAGCCCAAGGCTATATTTAACAATCTGCAGTGTGTGTCCTCATGTGTATCTGTGTGTACATGTGTATGTATGTATGTGTATTATGTATGTATGTATGTATGTATGTATATATGTATGTGTGTGTGTCCATGTATATAAGTGTATGTGTGTGTATACATGTGGAGGTGTGTATATATGTATGTGTGTGCCCACATATATATGTGTGTGTGTGTGTGTGTGTGTGTGTGTGTGTGTGTGTGTTTGTCCTGATTCAACAGAGAATTCAGAATTAACTGGTTTGATGACACAGCTATGGGCAGAACACTCTCGGGATGGACGTGGTTCCTAAATTTAAAAGAAGGACTGAGGTTGGGGAGACTGTTCTGTAGGTGCTCAGTGCTCAGGAGTGCTCACCATGCAAGCCTAACAATCTGAGTTTGGATCCCTGGAAGCCAAGCAAAGCTGGGCATGGTGGCATGCATATGGAATGCCAGTGCCCTGTAGTTAGCAGGGAGGCAGAGACAGAAGCTTGAGGACTAGTTAGCCTGCAATATGAGGTCTAGCAGCAAAGAGAGACCCTGCCTCAAAAAAAAGGTGCAAACACTAGCAGCAATGCCAGAGGCTGGTCTCTAACCTCCACACACTCACATGCATGGGAAAATATCCTTTTTAACTGTCAAAAAGTTTGAATCCCATTAACAATACCCTCCCCAAACCTAGAAATAATTCTAACCAAGGAAGTGAAAGAATTTTACGATGAGAACAGTAAACCACAAGAAGACACTTGTGGAAGACGGAGGAACCTCCCACGCCCATGGACTAGCACAATTAATATCAGTAAACGTGGTCATTTTAGCAAAAACAATCTACAGATTCATGGCATTTCTCATCAAAACAGCAACAGCAATTTTCAAAGGACCCCAAAACATCCTAAAATTGAAAACACATGAGATTCCTATTAATGAAAGCAAAAGAGCAACGCTGGAGGTATCACCACACCACAGAACCGTGGATAAGAACAGCATGGTAGAGGCTAGAGAGGTGGCTCAGCGGTTAAGAGCACTGACTGCCCTTCCACAGGTCCTGAGTTCAATTCCCAGCAACCACATGGTGACTCACAACCATCTGTAATGGAATCTGATGCCCTCTTCTGGTGTGTCTGAAGACAGCTACAGCAGATTCATATACATTAAATAAATAAATAAATAAATCTTAAAAAAAAAAAAAAAGAAGAAGAAAAAGAACATGGTGTTGATGTCCAAATAGAGATGCAGACCATGGAGAGAGGAGGGCTCCTAGAAATGAACCTGAGTACCCACACATCCCATTCCCAGCAGAGGGACCAGTAACGCACACCAGCGAAGACAAACTCTGCTAGGTGAACTGGATTTCCCTATGCAGATGCTCAGAACCAGATCCAAACCTCTCATGTTGAATAAAAGCAAACTTAAAATGGATCTGAGACCTTCAAGTAAGGCCTAGAGCTTTAAAAACCAGTGCAGGAAAACCAGTGCAGGCAAACACAGAGTAAATATTCCAAGCAGTAGGCCCAGGTGACTACTTCCGGAACAGTACTGGAGCGTAAGAATTAGCCAGTAGAGTTGCATCAGAGGAACAAGCTTGATCAGGACGGGGACAATGATCAGAGGGAAAAGTCAGCCAATGGGATGAGAGGAAAGCCTTGCTAGTTACTCTCCAACAGGAGTTAACAGAATACATAGAGGGTTCAAATCTAATACCCAACGACCAAAACAATCCAATCAGCAAGTGGTGGAGGCACAAGTGGCCAAGAAATACACCACACACACACACACACACACACACCACATGCATGCACACACACACACGCACGCACGCACGCACGCACGCATGCACACACGCACGCACACACGCACACACGCAGTTTCGCATCTTTAACCTGAGATTACATCTTACACAATACAGAATGGTTGGTGTCAAGACAACAGAAAGGGAATACATGGGGAGGGACAGCTTACAGGCTACTGGCTGGGATATCAACTAATGCAGCCACTATGGGAACTTACGAACAGAATTCCCCTATGACTAGCTAGACCACTCCTGGGTTCATTTCTGAAGGATTAACGCAGCATAAAGTAGAGACGCCTGCACGCTCATGGTTATTACAGTACTACCCAGGATAGGCAAATGGTCAGCTCAGCCTCGCTGCCCATCAACAGGTGGATGGGTGAAGGAGGTGAAATATACATGGCGTGGAGTATTACTTAGCCATCAAGAAGAAATCAATGGCTCAGCAGGGAAAGGCACTTGCCTCTAAGACTGACGACCTGAGTTTAATCCCCGCAGTCCATGTGGTGGAAGGAGAAAAATGACCCCTGAAAGTTGTCCTCTGACCTCTACGCACATCACGGTACACACATGCCCACATACATGCACACACACACACGAACACACATATCACACACATATGTATATTATTTATATATCACACATAGGCATGCACACACATATGTGTGGATATATGGGGATATAGGTGTGAAGGATAAAAAGGTGGATTATTGCATCTACTTTTAGACTAGAAAGCAACAAGTCTCAAGTATTTTATATTGGTATGGGTTTTTATATATTGATAGAAATTTAAGGTTATATTTGTTACAACATTATACATACGTATATAAAAAAACCTCCTGTTTAAGGTATTGTGCCTATGCAATTTATTTAAAAGTGTAACATAAAGTTCTAGTCCATGGAAGCTACAATGGCAAACTGTTTAGGATAATTAAGAAATGCAAGTTAACAGTTAGCCATCTATAAATAAACTTGTAGTCTTGTTAGGTACTAATTTAGTTAATTATAGAAACAAGCTTTAATTTAGCCTCCTGTATATGTTTTAAAGTTAAACAGAAAGCAAATATCTGAAAAACAAGCAATGTTTGTCTGTTTGGATATACTTTAGATAGATGGTCCTCAAACACTTCAGAGCTTTACAGAGTATGACATTTAAGATATTTCAATAATAAAAAGCTTTTCTGACAGAGACACACATCAGCTCCTGGCAGCACCTTCATTCTCCTTAGAAGACGACAGTGGGCACTGAAGAACTTCCGCCTGGAGTTTACCTCAACTGTGGCAAAGATGACCACTGGGCAAAAACCTGCCATTACCTCTACTGCTGTCAGCATGTTGTCCAAACTGTGGACATGCAAGACACCAGGATTGACCAACTTTGCTAAGACCAGTCCTTCAGAGTTCCTGCTTCAGAAAGCAAGTCTGCCAAATCTTCTGGGCCTGATGGCTGAAGACAGATGGCCCATCACACGGAGGAACCTTGAGTGACTGTCCAGGTAGCCAACGGTCTCTGTCATGTCTCTAGATTTGGACATCCTGGTCTTACTGTGTATAGTTTTTGAAGTTGAGGAAAAGTCATTTATTAGACTAAAGGGGGGGAGATGCTGAGGTGCACTGTGTGAAGGCATGTCTCTGTACATTCAGTTCTGCCCCAGCAGAGCGTTAAACACTGGTAGGATCTTGGTATTGTTACTTCTACAGCCCATCACCATATTCTGTAAGTATTCATTCTTCCTTACCTGCCTAAGGCAATCTAGAATCATATCTGATTGGCTGTAACAAAGATCTGACAGCCAATAGCTGGGCAGGAAGTGAAAGGCAGATCTTTCTGACAGACAGAGGGATTCTGGGAGAAGAAATGAGCAGACACTGAGGTAAACAGATGGACCACACAGAGCAGAGAGGCAGAGCTAGCCATGTGTCAGGTTGTGGTGCCAGAAATACTCAGGTTAAGTATGTAGCCAAGAGACTAAAAATCAAAATGTGTAGACTTTAAAATTAAAAAGCCTTTGTGTCATTATATCACTGGTGAGTCTGAGATAGTCTTGCTATGTGTGCGTGCATACATGCTGTGTGTACATGCATGTGTGCATGCATGTGTGTGTGTGTATGTATGTAAATAAATTAAAAAATAACAAAAGGAGGAAATTCTGGGAGAAAAAGGGAGAATAAGTGTTTTGTGTATGTTACATGCATCTATTAAAATTAATACATGATAATTTTAAGATCCAATTAAGTTTACTCTGACCTTAGATTTGCATATTTGCATTATTTTTTAATTGGGAGGTTTCGAGACAACATTAAAAACAGTTTGTTATTAACTATAAAATTTGATGAATCCAAATAGCCCACCTATCATGCCAAATAATAGAATTCTGCCTATCTGTGCACTATATTTATGTTTCTGGGGTTCAAGAACGAGGAGGTGGTGCTTAGCAGGCAAGAGTCCCGGGAGGTCAGAACAGCTGTGGAAAGCTGCCTTTTAGAGAGTTAGGGCCTCAGTTGCGCCCTGGCCCTCCCCAAAAATTCCTGTGTTGAAATCCTAATTTTGAGTCCTCAGCATGTAGCTGTATTTGGAGATAGGACCTTTACAGTGGGAATGAGGTATGCCAAGGACATAAGTGGACCCTGATCTTCCGGGGTAAGGAGATTCAGAACTAGCCCCACACAGAGCAGCGCTGTGTGAACACAGAGAGCAGCCATTTGCAAGCCTGGCAGAGACGCCTTGCTGAACTCTCACAGACATTGTGGCCTTGACTGTTCTCCAGAACTATGGGGAAAGAAACTTCTTCTGATTACATCTCTCCAGATGTCCTGACAACCCCCAACAAGCTACCACAGAGACTAGACTGTGTATATGTATATGCATATGTATAAACACACACACACACTTTTGTTATTGGGAAGGCCATCTTGACAGGTGGTTCTCCTCAGTGAGAGACTTTAAAGAAAGCCAATGTCCAAGTTCACATCATGACTGGACAGCAAGCCCAGAGACAGGAGGTAGGCTCACCTGGCCATGCTGGAAGGAAAATCTTGGCCAATTAGGATTACGTGACTAAAAGACAAGTTCTCTGATGGACATCGACAGACCAGGTTCTCCCTTCTTCCTTATGCACAATTCTTAAGGATTTGTGTAGAAAACACTGAAAATGCACTGCTCTGAAAAAGGGAGGACCTGACTGGAACAGCCCTGGGGTTGTCCCTGTCTCTGTCCTTTCCTAGAAATATGAGTCACATTTCTATGAAGTCTGTGATTGGAAAGCATGCCTTTAGGGGTCCCCTGTGTGTGGTGCCAACAGAACGTATCACTTGCCCTTGCTGACGCTCTGACCTGGAGACATGAGGAAAGGGAAAGATACTTCAGCTCCCTGAGTTCCGAGATGCCTATTGCAGCTGTAGCTTGACCCAGACAGTCCTCGGTGATGGGGAAGAGAACAGAGGGTCCAGGCTGCAGGGGTTACAGGTGGATTCAGAAAGCCCTGTGTGCACAACTCAGCAACCTAGTGATGTATTCCATGAAGAAATAAGAGGATGTGTTCAAGGAACTCTGAAGAGTTGGACACACGGACATGTGAACTGGTGACAGTCCACAAGGGCTGGAGAGAAGAGCAGGAACACAGGAGGGGAGACTGACCTCTTCAGACCTCACAGTGCTGGTCTTCTGAAACCACTTTAAAATATTACCAGCTTTAAAAACTATGACTCTAAAAAGAAGCTCCAACATTATGTATAGATGAAAGATGAGAAAGAAATAGGCTGGGGTAATGATACTACCTGTATTCAGAATGTCAAGTCTAAGCATGAGCTTTCTCTTTCAGCCTTTCCCAGATTATCTAAAATAAACGTATAGGCTCTCTCCTCTCTTCCTCCTCTTCCTCCTCCTCTTCCCTCCCTCCCTCACACCCCTCTCTATTTAATGTATTTATTTATATTTTGTGTGCATTGATGTTTTGCCTACACATATGTCTGTGTGAAGGTGTTAGATTCCCTGGAACTAGAGTTACAGACAATTATGAGCTGCCATGTGGGTGGTGGGAATTAAACCCTGGTCCTCTAGAAGAAAAGCCAGTGCTCTTAACCACTGAGCCATCTCTCTAGCCCAACATATGGGGGGGGGGGTTGTTTGTTTGGTTGTTTGTTTTACAGTTAAAGGAAACGAAAATCTCTGAACTTGAAAAAGGGTTCCAGATGTGTGACTTCTACCATGTAAATGTATCATTCAAATGATTGCTTAACCATGATTATAAAAATAACCTGTCATTGAGCTTCCTTTCCTTGCAAAGACAGGGCCCCTAGCTCTGCATCCAACCACTTCAGAACCCAGCCTTGGTTCTTAGCTAGCTCCTATGTGACTGTCAGTGCAGCAGGAGGAGAAGTTTTGAGTCCGGATTGTTTCAGAGAACATGTTTCTGATTCTGGATTTCTTCCCTTTTAGTTGGTTGGTGTGCTCTGAGCATCAACAGTGACTATAAAAAAAATCTGACCTTGCTGGGAGGGCTGCTCCCCTCTGGAGGAAGCAACACCAGCCCTGCGGCCTGCAGGCTTGTGCAGGAAGCCAAAGACAAGAGCAACCCATTAGGTAGGGTGTTGACTCTCATACTCAGCCAGTCCCCCTACCCTAGACCTGATTGGGTGGTCAGGGAGCAGTCCTGCAAAGACAGACCCCCAAGGGACAGGGCCTTCTTCACACATGGATCCAGGAACTGCTGCCAGGGACTCTGGTCTACACTAGAGGGTGGTCTCCATCCTAACAGCCCTGGGCCTTCCTGATGTTCCTGTTATCACTACAGCAGATGTTCTCTGGGGAGGGAGACAGTTAGCTATCCAGTGGAGGGATGGAGATACACCAGGGTGGCCTGTCACCTTGGCCCTGGACAAAGATAGATAAAGTGGATTTAAAAACTAATGTTCCTCTAAAAATGTATATACACACATGTCTACACATGTATATGTAAACACACACACACATATATAGTATGTATGTATATATGTATGTATGTATGTATGCATGTATTATGTATGTATGTATGTATGAGTGTATTGTTAATCCCATCTTCCAAGCTCAGAATGGAACCATACTAGGACATGAAGTCTTCAAAGAAGCAAACACATTAAAATGAAGCTGTTAGGTCATCCTATTCAGATCTGAGGTCATTACAGAAGAAACAGAAACCTGCTGGATGCCCAGGTGGGAGAACACATGCTTAGTGTGTGCAGGGCCCAGGGTTTGGTCCCTATCCCCAAAACTCTTATAAAAAGAGAAGGAGGAGAGATGCCAGAGTCATGAGCATGGAAAACAGTCTTGGACGAGCAGCTGGAAGGCACCCAGACATCCATGGCTATCCAAAGCAAGACCCTGCTGGTGCTTTGACACTGGGCTTTCAGCCTCCAGAAGTAGGTAAGCTTAAGCATCTGGCACTGGGCACTAGTTCTGTGGAGGTTTTCTCTGGCTGTTTCAGCAAATGGATGGGAAATCCCATCAAATGACCCTAGCAATGCAGAGGCTGGGCTAGACAGAGCCATATGACAGGGCAAGGACAAGGTGCCAAGTAGACCAGCACACGGAGCCTGCAGTGTCTCTTTGGGAGACAGCAGTGAGTTCCCCTGGGCTCCTAGAAGCCTACAGAGTGGAGCCATGCAGCAAACACAATACAACCACACCACAAAGAGATCTGGCTGATCACTGAGCACTGGCTGGCCAAGAGCAGACCAGGACACACATAAGCAGCCAGAACCTTGGGGCAGCCACAGGGCAGAGGAGCACACTGTGCAGGCACCATGAGTTCTCTATCCAGTCACCATGCTTCAGAAGCAGCCCTGGTGAGGGCAAGGGAAGGGCTCCTCTGAGGCGAGCACCGCTTTCTCAATTAGTGTTACATTCCGGATATGTTTGAAATTTTCAACTTTTTTTTTTTTGCCTCTATGCTTTGTGTGTTCATTTGCTGTGTCACTGAAGGCAAGGGGGCATCAAAAAGAAGACATCATGACAGCTGGTCTAAGCATGATCAAAGCAGTTCTCAAGCCCCAGGCATTATCACAGAATTCAAACCATCTTGAAAGTCATTGGTCTGGAAATAATCCAGGATCCTTGAATAGGCCAATAGGCAGGGCCTTCTTCACACATGGACCCAGGAGCTGCTGCCAGGGGCTCTGGTCTACACTAGAGGGTGGTCTCCAGTCTAACAGCCCCAGGCCTTCCTGATGTTCCTGTTATCACTAGAGCAGATGTTCTCTGGGGAGGGAGACAGTTAGCTATCCAGTGGAGGGATGGAAATACACCAGTGTGGCCTGTCACCTTGGCCTTGGCCAGAGAATCACATCAGCCGAGCCAGCCACCTGGCCTGCCTGGCCCTCCCACAAGGAAAGACCAAAACGAGTGTCTTTGTTCTGGTTTGGGATGTGAGAGACGGTCTGTGGGTTTGTTGACTCTTATAAGAGACATTTATAAATTTATTCTTAGTACAGGAGTGCTTACTGGTGCAGGGTGCAGTCTCCAGACAGCTCCACATTAAAACTGGCCATAATTTACTGTCCATAAATTATTGTCTGGGATTAGTCTAGCTGGCAGATGATCTCTCCCCTCTCCTCTCCCCCTCCCCCTCCTCTTTCACCTCTCTCTCTGAATCAACCCTAAAATGATTTCATAAACAAGAGGAGGAATTTCCCATTAATATGAGAGTGTGTCTAGGTTGGTCATTTGACAGAACTTTCCAAAGGGAACAAGCAGTCCTTCCATTTTGTTCATGTAAAACCTGCTCTCTTGTCAGAATGAGACAGTTGGCAGCCCCGCCTCACAGGGTCAGTCAGAGCTTCCTGTCTTCACCCTCCATGTACATCACTCTCACTGCTTGGACCAAGGAGGAGGAGTTGTCCAGGCATGAACAGCTTTAGCAGGAAAGTGGCCTTTGTTGCTTCGGCTCTGACCTCAGAATTCGTCTCTTAAAGCCCTCTCCTCTAAGAAAAAAGGTGAAATCACGGTTGTGGCCACTTCATTGGTAGACAGCCCAGCGTAGGTGCTGTGGTTTCGTGATGTCGTTTTGCAACTTAACTGACTCTGGCATGTCATCTCACTATCCAAGATGGCTGCTCAAGTCCAGCCACCATGTATGTCTACAAGCAGCCAGAAGAAAGAGGCGAGGAGAGACATGTCCTGTATTGACCACACAGTCAGAGTCGCCGCACTACATAACAGACCAGAGCATGCAGACTTATTCAGCTATGCACAAATGTCACCTGAAAGGGAGTAGACTTCGGAAAGTCACCAATGACCTATGTTGATGAAGGATGACTCCAGCCACTCCCACCCCTGCCAAGGCCACAGGGATGCTAACATTCCTGTTTCCACACCTCCTCCCTTCTGTCTGGCCCCTCTTCCTCTGAGTTGGGATCTAGAGAAGCTGGGCTAGCAAGCTGGTCTCTAGTGAGGCAGGAACAGATTGTCCAAGGCCCTGCCCCATGAGAGCTGTGCCCTGCAGTTGAAAATCACCTAGAGAACTTGGAAACAAAAAACTAGAAAGCTTATCTGAGTCTTGCTTAACTCCTCCTCACTCGGGCACCAGAACCAACAGTCCAGCCCAATGGAGTGCCCTCCCTACCTCCCAGGCAAGTGCCGAAGGTAAGATCAAGAGGAGAGCTGCCCCGTCCAGCTCTAAAGCTGAAGCCCCGTGTCTTCCTCCTGATCATGCCAACACTTGCTCTGGCTTCTTGTTAACCACCACGCTACCCTGTGTGTGCTACTGATACTACTGTTACCCGTTCACAGTGGGGGAACCAAAGCCAGCTGCCTACTGGCTTGCCCAAGAAAGACTTCAATATTGATTGAACAAGGTTTGAACCCCAGTGGGTTGGTTCTAGAATCAGAGAAGTGGTCATGGCCTTCAGTGCTTTTTGGTATCATCTGGTGTGTAGGGGAGCATCACTTTCATCCTTTCGTAAGATTCTAACAGACTCTCCAGAGTGAAAGGGGGTTAAATGGTTCGGAAGAGGATTGGGTAAATTGGAGAGTGAGTGCAGGCTTTCTCAGAGCCTTTAATTTGCTAAGGTATAAATCTCTGGAAGCCATTTCTGCACTTAGCTGACAATGCCCAGATTGTAAAGCCACATAAAGCTGGAATGCCATAGATATGGCGTGGGGGGCCCGATGTGGCTTGTTTTGTTCTAGCATTCTCTAGATATCCTGTTTCACCTTTCTATGGCAACTACTTGGATCTCATAGACCACCCTCTATTCTGGAGACCCAGTCCGTGTGGGGAGTGGATTTAAATTGAGGGTGTTTTGACACTTCCTCTTCCAGTTGGAGGCTGGCTGTGTTGGATGAAGCAGGGACTCATCTGGACTGTTGGGTAGCACCTAAGGAATGGCGGGTCCCAGAAGGTCTGCTAACCAAAGCCATGTAATGCAAGCAGGGAACTCTGGAGACAAAGATGGCAGCATCTGGGATCCTTGACAAGGTGTGGGGTCCAAGATGAGACTGAGATGCAGGAGTCAGGCAGACCCAGTGGAGCACAGCAGGTGGCAGGATGTATAGGCTCTCAGACAGTTATGTATGTTGATGTTTTATGAGCAGAAGTCAGTGTCCTCTTTCCATTTGCTGTCATGGCGGCCAGCCCCCATATCCTAAGCTTCCTAACATTCAGAAGCATGCAGAAACCTCTGTTGCTCCGACGTGGTCCTTAGCCCACAGATCACACGGTTCCTGAAAGCTCAGTTCTCCAACTCAGAGGAGGATCTCATACTCCTAAGTCATCTGCAGGACCCGACTCGGGAGCCCCTCGTGATGGTCCATCTATGGAAGCCCCAGAACCTCTTTCCTGCCCTGGCTCATCCCACACTGGTTCCCTTCCAGCATTTCCCCAAGTCACCTGCACAGAGAGTCCTCATCTTCAATGTCAACCTAAGTAAAGGCACCATGTGCCAAGAGGGAGCTTGGGGGTAAAAAATACGGGGCCACGACTCTCTTTCTACAGCCTTTGTCTTCTCTAACCCTGGAAAGGTCCTGCTGGACCCAGACCACAGCCTGTCCATCCCTCCAGGCAGCCCCCAGAGCAGGGTAAAACTGTCCCCACAGCGCCCCCTAAGGGAGTCACCCTCAAGGAAGGAATTAAGCCAGGCTCTGTCTGAGATAAAATCAACATAGATGACACATGTCACTTGGTTACAGGTCTTTATCCCTGCTCTGAACCTGAAATCTGGCCACTGTGCACAATACCCAGGGGTCATTCCCTCCTCAAGATGGCCTTTGTCTTGCCACATACCACCTCTGGAATGTTTGGTGGTTACCAGCTCAATAACCATGCTCCAGTGACCTGGAACTCCTCAGGCCTCTCTCCAGACCTCAGAGGACTTGGCCCATAGCACATGGGCCAGGATGGAACAATGGCTGCTTGCACTCCGCTGCTCTGGCTCACATACCCAGAACGGCACCCTCCTCTTGCTGCCAGTATGTAAGCATCTACTCTGGGTTGGAGGTCAAGGAGAGGCTTGCCCTGTAGAAGCCTGTACTCTCTGTGGGGCAGAGGGCACACAAGGACTGTGAACCTTGTCCACACACTGGGTAGACATGGATGCTTCTGTCAGCCTGGGAGTTAATCTCTTTCTCTCCTCCCCCCCCCCCCCCCCCGTGTTTCCCTCTTTTTCCCTCTCTCAAGTTCCCACAGCAGGCAGTCAGAGACTGTCCAATCAAAGGACAACACAACAATCACCTAGCATGTCTAGGTCAAGTGACTGTGTCTCTTAGGAGGATGGGAGACTGACACACAGCAATGGGCCCAGGCTCTGAGCTAAGTATGCAGATTTGAGCCTTCCTCCACCTCACTCTTCCAAGGCCTACTCTCTCATCTGGAAAGCCAGGCTCCTCCCTTACATCTGGGACCTTTGTACTTGAACTCTGCCCTGTCTGCTCATTTGTGCTGCCTGCAGACTTTTACCACTTGATACTTTCAGGTCACTGTCCCTGGATGTGTATGGCCCCTAGCTCAGGGCTCACTGATCCAGGACCTGCTCAACCATCACGTGTGGCGGCCATACAGTCTTCCACCTGCACACCGAGGATCTCAGCATCCCCACTTAAAAGATGAAGAAATGGAGACCTGAAGCTAGCAAGTCATTGGCAAAAGTCAGCAGAAAGTTGTCAGGATGAGGCCTCTTAGGATGAACGGTTGTTTATGGTTTGTGGTAGGTAAACGTGAAAAAAAGTATTCATTCAACAGATACTTTTTAAAGCAACAACTTTGCCATAGAGCCAGCTGTTGGGAATTCCCTGGTGAATGAGCGCACACAGGCTTGCGCCCCCAAGAAGTCTATTGTTTAGTGGACTGGCCCTTTATGAATAACCATGTTCTTCCAGGTCCTGTTGATAAAAGGAGCTATAAAGGCATGCATGGAAGTGTTCAGTTCTCTGCACTTTTCCATGGTGTATTCATCACGGCACTCTCTGATGTCTACGCTCTATTCTTGTTGTTGTTGTTAACTTATTTCTTGACAGTTTCATACATGAATGTAATGAAGTTTGGTCTTTTATGAATACCTGCCTTTTTTTTTTTATCCATCACTATTTCTCACCCCGACTCTTTCTCCTGCTGTGACCCTTCTTCCCAGCAATGCCCTATTTACTTCCCTGCCTTTTGTGCCTGTGACCAACTGAGTTTAATTATAGTTCTCGCAGGAGTGTGTGTGTGTGTGTGTGTGTGTGTGTGTGTGTGTGTGTGTGTAAGAGAGAGAGAGAGAGAGGGGTGCATGTTTACTACAGTATAGGCAACTTGTCAGTAGTTACACTACCAAATAAAATGGCAACCACCATTAACTGTCCCTCAGGGATGGGAGGGGAGGGAAGGGGTCTCAGGAGTCCTTCGTCCTCCTGTGATGAAATGTTAACAAGCCCAGTCTTGTGCAGGTAGTCTCAGGTTTGCTCACAAACATAATGCTACAGCATGTCTGAAAGAAGTCTTTTTGCAGCAGAGACCTCCTTGTACCCCCATTTTTTCATTCCTGCCACCCCTTATTCCCTGGCATTCCCTGAGCCTTGGAGGTGGTGACGTAGATGATGGGTTTTGAATCATACACCTCAGTCTATGACACTGCGGGTCCAGGACTGCTGGTCCTGTATCCATCCTCCTGGGCACCTGCTAGACTCTTTCCCTGCAGCAAGCTTCAGGGCTTTTCTGCAGTTGAGTTGATGGACATGCCTCTTGACCACACCTCCATGTCCCCTCTGCTATGCCCAGCTCCACCCCTCCACACAGAGGACCATTGACCACCTGGCCAGGAGCTGAGGCGACACTCCCAGGGAATGTGGTGGCAGCCCTCAGGGAGCTGAGAAGGCGTTTCCTAACAGACTAGCAATTCTCCCTTGGAACAGAAGAAATTCAGTCCCATCAAGGACTTGTACTGTCCCTCTGTGACCAAAACAGCCCACACCCGCTCACTGAACCCTCAGCCAGGCCCAAACATTAATTTTGTTACTGAGCAGTGGAACAAACCAAAGTGGTTTTTTTCCAGAAAAAAAAAAAAAAAAAAAAAGGATCAACTTGACCTGGAGCTGAACCTGTATATTTTCTAAAACCCAGTGAAAGGAGCAAGAGTCAGACACAACACATTCTGCAAATGAAACCAGTGTTCACTCAGGGCTATGTCTAAATTTGAAAATGAAAAAAAAAAAAGATGAGGAAGGTGTGAGAAGAGCATCCTGCCTCTCCCACCCCCCACCCTCCCTCATGGTGCTGGAGGGAACACTCTGGAAGCATCTATTTATTTTCCAATGCAGTGGGGGTTGGGAGAAGTGCAAGTTTACTTTAATTCCGTGGAAAGATGCATCCGAACTTCTCAGGGTACACATCTCCTTCAAAGACATCTGGGACTATCCTGTGCCTATAAGCATCAGGCAATAGGAGAATTTGGGCTCTGGCTGCAGACAGGACACCAAAGGCTTGCATGCCAGTCATGAAGAGCAATGTTGGTTGGCAACCCACCTGGCACAACCCACCTGGGTCTTGTGCATGTGACATTCACAAAGTCACATGCAAAGTCACATGCAAACAGGGGAGGCCAGACTTTGTGCTAGAGGGAGAGAAAGTTGAGGCACCAGGCTCTACAATTTCCGTTCCAGACCAGCTTCTCCGGCTCCCCTGAGGGTCCCGGAGCAGTCATGGAAAGGCCTGACTTCTGAGGACAGCCATGACACACACTGACCATCCATGCCACTCCTGGAGCTTGCAGGGAAGTGCAGTGTGGGTAACAAGCAGATGACCTACAAAATGGGACTGGAGCTACGTCCACCAGCTCTCCACATAGCCACAGTCCTTCCAGGGCCGAAGACCAAAGACCAATTCATTACACTTGTTCTAAAGGCCAAAGAATGACCCAAACTGTAAGCATCAGCTGCTTCTTGAGTGGGGAGTGGAGAGCAGGAGCAGGGCCAACATTGGCTTCCTATTTCATATGGTTTCTTCTTCATATGGTCGGGACTCTTCCCAGAAAATGTATACACTGTCTTCACAGAACTTAAAATTACATATGCATATACACCGATGGCAAGGCACAGGGGGAAGGCAGAAACATCCATGGGTTTAATTGCATATAATTGAAAACTTTAGCATGGTGCTGATGGCACATGCCTTTAATCCCAGTACTCAGGAGGCAGAGGCAGATGGATCTCTGTGAGTGGGAGGCCAGCCTGGTCTACAGAGTGAGTTCCAGGACAGCCAGGGCTACACAGAGAAACCCTGTCTCAGGAAAAAAATAAATAAACTTGTGTTTAATTTACAGAAGAAATTTAATTACAAAATTTACAAAAAGGAAATTTCATAACTGAAGAGATGGACTTAGCCGGTAAAGGCACTCACCAACAAGCCTGACGGCCTGAGTGGGATCCCCCAGGACTGACGTCCACGCGTATGTCAGAGCATGGGAGCACATGTATACACACACACACACACACACACACACACACACACACACACAAATGCACTAAACAGATAATTTTAAAAAATTAAAGAAGAGAAACGTATTTGCAGTACACACAATAGCTTAGAGTTATGTGCAAGAGTCACTCAGGAGGAGCCGAGAACATACTGCAGTAGGACAGTGCTCGCTCAGCACACACAGGGCCCAAGGTTTAACCCCCAACAACATCCAAATTAACCGTGCAGGGGGAAGGTGCATTCCCATAGACAAGGCGTATGAGCTGCAACTCGGTAGCTCATGGAGCACGGCACACATTAGAAAACGGCACAAAATACAACCACAGAGAAGCTACCAGAGCCAGGCAACACTGTGCCTGCCAGACTGGCAGATAGGTTTGAATTTTTATCAGGCTTTTTGACGGAAAGAAAGATGAGGATAAACAGGTGCATACACTCTTGGTAAGAGGTAAAATATTTTGGGATGACAATATGTTTGAGAAAATATAATCCTTTTTCAGATGCGAATAAATTTGGACATAGTAATTCCAATTTTAACCATTTGTCCCTAAGAACATCATGGCTAATGATACATTAAACGCTCCACTACACAATGTTTGTAAAAGGAAAAAGTTGGAAATGGCCTGGCTGTCTAAACAGTGTGGACGCTTAACACTGCGGTGCATCACAGAGATGCCAATGACACTCGGGGGACAAATGACTCGGATGACACAAACCCACTCAGCACAGATACAAGTGTTCATTTCATTTTTAATCTTGGCCAGAAGGCTGAGGAGTGATCGGCATTTCACGTTGAAATTCCCCTTTTCTTTTCCCCTCTATGGGTCTCTGCTTTTTTTCGTAATTAAAACAGTGACTTTTCAAACTGAAAAATAGGCTCTGCTGAAACACACTCAAGAATCATGTTTAAGTCATCAGTCAGGAGACAAACAACTTTAAATCGACGAGTTAGGAACCAACCACACATCAAACAAGACAAAGTGGTAGCGATTGTTCCAAGTGACCCTCTAATTAATCTTCTGTGCCTTCCCTGAGACCACAGCATCTGAGTTCATGCAGATGAGGTCACTGCATTGTGAAACTGCTGGACCAGAACAGTCTACAACCGTAACTCACTCACCCACAGATGAGAAGAAAATTAACTTGTCCCCTTATTTTCCTAGGAGAAAAACCACACGCTTCAAAGTTCAAGGTGGATGAAGGCAGTTTTCTGGGGCCTGGTGGTTCCATTCCCCATGACACTGCTTTGTAATCCTGTGAAGTCAGATCGAGGGGGGGGGGGTGCTTTTAAAGAGCAAGTGCCACTTGCAAGCAGTAAAACACTGCTGTGTGATGCTAAAAAGAAAACTCAAGTACAAGATGGGGGTTCTGCATCTCCTCATTGCCTGATGTGGCTCTCTGAGGGCTGGAAAATATGTCAGTCGGTCTATGAGCACATACACCTAGCACATCGTAGGTGCACATGCACCTGGTGCACAGTGGGTGCACAGTAAATGCAAACTGAATAATGCTGTCAGTAAAATCCTCTAGACCTCTTTTACAAGCTCCTTCTTAAGCATGCATCCTTACCCAGAAGTATCTCCCCACAGTCAGGCCAGCAGAAAGCATTTAAGCCAACAGGCCAAAGTTAATGGGACAGTAAAGTACAATGAGGCCCAAGAGAAAAACACTGTCTCTAGGTAAACCTCTAAAGAAGCCTCCCTAGACAGTCCACATCTCCAGAAACAGTGAAGCATTGTGGGCAAATCACTAAACCTACTTCATGCTAGAAAAAAAAAAGTCTCTCGGCATGCTCAAGCTCACTGCCAAGTGAGGAAGACTATGTCTACCCCTGTATCTAGATTTCTGCCACATCTGCTGCATCCTTGTCCCTGTCCTTGCCTCCAGAGTTAGCAGTGCATGTCCCATAACAATAGCCCTGCTGTTTCATCTCGGGCAGTGGCTCTCAACTTTCCTGAGGCTGCAAACCTTTAATAATACAGTTCCTCTTGCGGTGACTCCCCAACCATAAAATTAATTTTGTAGCCACTTCATAACTAAGTTTGCTACTGTTAAGAATCCTGCTGCAAATATCTGATATGCAGGATATCTGATGTGCGACCCCCAAAAGGGGTCATGACCTCTAGGAGCACGGTCCACGACTCATGGCAGAAGCCTAAAACCGTAGAAAGGTTGTCCTATCCATGCCTGCCTGTAATAAAAGCTTCAGAGACAGATTAGGTACAGAAGGAAATAAATGATAACTCACCATAGAGATCAGCATGCATTTTTTTTCCCTGTAGTAAGTCGAAAATCTTTCATAATTTTACTCTAAGAGAATATGCTGGGGCTGCAATGTGAATCTCTTCGTTGCTGCTTTGGTGCCTTCCAGTCGTTATGAGGTCAAGTAAAGGTTGCTTAAACAGAAGCCCCGAAACTCTGAGGCAGTGGCCTGGTAACCACAATGGTGGGTAGCGACATCATGTAGATGCTATGCAACAGGATGGCTTAGATCCTGGGCGGCAGCGGTGCCTCAAAAGTTTGTCCTATCACTCAAAATAGTGTGCAACTCAAAACTTAGAAATTTCTGGAATTTTCTGTTTATTGTTTCCAATAAGCTCTTAAAGCCATAGATAGCTAAAACCCCAAAAAAGCCCAACTGTGGCAAAAAAAAATATTTTTGTGCCTTTCCGTGATCCATACAATAGACCCAAGATGGGTCCTGTATAATTTTTTTAACTTAATAATGAGATTTTTTTTGTTTTGTTTTGTTTTTTATTTTGTTTTTCAAGACAGGGTTTCTCTGTATAGCCCTGGCTGTCCTGGAACTCACTCTGTAGACCAGGCTGGCCTCGAACTCAGAAATCCACCTGCCTCTGCCTCCCAAGTGCTGGGATTAAAGGTGTACACCACCACTACCCAGTGAGATTTTTTTTTAATATTCTTTGCTGGCTTTTAAACAACCTGGATTTTTCTTCTTAACATTTCCATGTTTCCTACCACATCACAGAGCGCTGGGATAACTAGAGTACAGTAAACATGTAACACCCACAAGTAACAATGTGCACATAAAGTAGGTTCCAGCAGGCCTTGGGTGATGGTGGTGGAGACCCAGATGATAGTTTGTCCAATGCAAAGAGACTAAGTCATGGCAGCTAGTAAATGCTCACAGAATGGCTATGCTGGCGTGAGGGAGTTAGTCTGGGGGTGGGGGGTACAAAGATAGGCACAGAGAAAAGCTGTACGGCCAAAGCAAGGAAAAATACTCAGTAAAAGACAGAGTCCAGAAAGACAAAGCAGCTCAGGGTCTCTTTTCCCAAACCAGGATGCCAATGTTTAAGGACCAGACTGGTTTGGGAAGCAACAACTGCCGAGCAGAAACTGTTTGGAAAGAACTGAAAGAACAGGATTTATCATTTGTTCTTTGTCATTTATATATATGGTGCTTGCTTTATTGGGCTTGAAGCCTAGCTTGTGCTACTTATACAGGAATTTATGTGTCTTTCAAATGACTTTTGTATATATTTGTAAGCACTGGCTGGCCCTTTTTTGCATATGATCCACATGGACCGCGTGCTTGCTGAAGCAAAAGAAAAATGAGCATCTGCCTTCTGAAAGCAAACATTCCCAAACGTAGGCCATGCAGCGTGGGGGAGGAGGTTAGGAGAGGGTAGGCTGTGAACCTGACTCCCTCAGACAACATAAAGGGACCCACCTGGAAAGTCCCTACAAAACCAAAGATGGCTATAAGTGAAGCCAAGTGAGAAGTAGACCCACTGGGAGTTGAAGCCTGGGAATGAATGGTGCACAGTAGGGTCAAATAATACCAAGGTCTTTCTTCAGACATCTTCCATTCTGCACTCAAGAATAGAAGGCCAGAATGGATAAGCCCTGAAGCAGAGATGCCGAGCCTGGATGCATGGCAGAGTACAAGACCTGGGCCATAACTCGACTGCTCATTCTTCCCAGGTCTCAGTACATGGCGGAGATGTTAGATTCCCCCATCTCCCGTTAGACTCTCCCAGGGCAGAATGTCTATCTCTGGACATGCAGTCATTAGGGGTGCGGGAGGACTTCCCTGAATGCTCATTTTTAAAGCAATCATAAAATGGTCTTATCTATATGTCCCAGGAAAACCATAACCCATTCATGACACACGGCTCCTGCTGGGCACTTGCCAAGGTGCCATCTCACAAGAATCCCTTTCAAACTGAGTCTGAGTCATGGAGGGGATGGAATGTTGTCATTTTCAGCATACGGGCAGAACTGAAGGGCATTACGCTAAGTGAAAGAAGCCAGACCCAGACAGTCAAGTACCACATGACCTCATACCCAGCATCTCGAAGAGCTGAGCTCATAGGAGTTAAGAATAGCCTGGTGGTTAGAGGAGGCTTGGGGGCAGTGCAGGAAGATTGCTCAGCTGATACTAAGTCACAGTTAGACAGGAGAAATGAGGTCTGGTGTTGTCTTGTGCAGTATAGCATGACTGCCAACACCAGCAGCATGCCATACATTTCACAGACGCTAGAAGAAAGAGTTTGAATGTTTTCACCACTTAAAAAAACAAAAGGATGGGTTTTTGAGGCAAACGACATGCTTGCCCTGATATGATGACACAGTGTATACATAAAATCTTCCACAATCCATAAAGTTACAGTTTGATGTGTCAATTTTAAAACGTTGTTCTCATGAGCCTGAGACGAGGGTGTGGGCCAGGATGAGAAGCATTTCTCCAGCTCTGGACACGTGTGTCTCGTCTTTATGTCTCCCCATTTGTCAGCAAGACAGTCCAGACTGGAAGGAACTCAAGATTACACTCATCTTCCTCAACACTCTTCCATAATCCACAGGGAGGCTGGGGACAGTCAGAGCTAAAAACGCAGTGCCAGAGCCACTCAGCTCTTCTGCTTGGGTCCTCAAGGTAGAAAAAACATGACCAGCAAATCCTCTGGAAGGTAACTATGGCAACCTTCTCTCTCAAAGAGCAGTGTGTGTGTGTGTGTGTGTGTGTGTGTGTACACATACATATACAGCCATGCAGGAAATTGAGGCACCAAGTAGAGGCTGGGAGAGACAGCCTTGGTTGGCTGCAACAGGTTCCCTGGTACCCTAGCTCCCCTCTTCCCTGCAGAGGGAAAGCCTAGAGCCACACGTCATATGGTTGAAGAGCAGGCAGGTCATCCATCCCCAAGTCCTCCATCCAGGACAAGGGCAGAACTGTCATTGAGAAAAGCTACCTTGTTAATGAGTCTGGAAGTCAGGATTGCTGAGAGTCCACGTTCAGGATAACTCCCCACTGGACCACCTTGGGTCAGACTGGGACAAAGCAAATGGTCATGGAGACCCGTCTCCAACGGGAATCCTCAGAAGATCCAAATCCTCACAGATCCAAAACTCTGAGCACGAACATAATGCCACAAGCGCAAAGTGGTACCCCAGATCTCGGATGTCAGTCAGTCAAAGCCAGACCCTAAAGTATGGCATAAAGTCACCTCAAGCCACGCATGTGAAACAAAAATAGAGTTTGTGTTTAGAGTTGGACCTCAACCCCTGAAGGATCTCTTTATGTGTTACTGTACAAAAATCTTTTAAAGTGCCCCAAATCTGAAACACTTCTAGAACTAATTTTGTCTGAGTCCTGAAGAATGAATAGAGGCAGGCCCCTTACAGACATGTGTAGTGGCATCCCTGCCCTGCCACAAGCATCCACCCCAGGCAGACCAAGGCACAGCCTTCATCCCTTCTTCTCTAGGGGTTCAGGATCCTGCTGACCATCCCCCACCCCAGGTCCCTGCTCTTCCTAGGGTGAGGGGAAGATGAGAGTAGACACCAGAACCCTCAGCAAGAGCTGGTATGGCCTGAGGAAGATGGATCCACCTCTAGACTTCCTCTCGGCCTCCAACACCACGTACAGGTCTGAGTTTTCACCTAAGAACTACTTTGAATGTGCATTCTTATGAACAATTACAAAATGTGGTGACACCTGGCCCACATGCCACCATGGCGACTCCAGGTTAAGGCTGAGTAGATGCTGCCCCTCTCTTCACCTCACTAGAAGTCACACATGCCTGTGCTGTGTGACCTTAATAGCTGTCATACTGATCTTTAACTAGCTAAGATTCTGGGTGTTGGCAGTGTCAACTGGACTCAGGGAAGCTGTCTTCCTCTGGTCTCACCTACATTTGCTCTTGTGGTCCAGTTGGAGGCTGGTACACGTTTGTCAAGGATATCCCAATTCTCTCTGTATGGCTGTCCAAAGTGCTCTCCCATCAGTAGGAGGAGTAGAGCTCCAGAAGGCAAGCACTTTCTGGCCTCAGCTACATGACTTTTATTCTCCTGTTGGTTAAGGCTAGACCTAACACCTCAATTCCAGGGATAAGGGAATGGGATGATGCCCACCCTGAACACAGCCTCTACTGGCAGAGACTAAGTCCAGACACCCCACTATGGCACATGGGATGGCAGAGGGTTGCATAGCACATGGGACCAGGGCAAGCTCTACCAGTACTAACTTCAGCAACTGTTAGTCTTCCCCGTTACTCCGAGAATCATCTGGCCTTTGTTGCTAAGGTGCCAAGGTATGTCTGAAGTTGGGGTCTCCAAAAAGTATACCATGACTCCTCTGCTAAAACGCGCACCGCAGTGAGGTACCCTCTCTGAGACACAATGCCCAACTTAGGGTGATTCAGTTGGCGACATTTCAACTCCCTGGCGCTGTGTCGCTGACACACCCTCAATAACGGTGCTTTGAATGTTGAACTTTTGGCCTTTTCTTGAGCTAGTGACACACAGCGTGACACTCTCTCCTTGACGCTGGGCAGTAGCCACAAACCACAGCTCCCTGTCGGCTGTGCATCGCTCTGACAGACAACCAAGGCCTCCCCTCCAAGCGACACTCAGCTGAGGTCTTCAGGAGGCCGCACACATGCAGTGCATACTCAACCTGATGTGTTTCAGCAGTCATACTGACATATCCAACAGCGGAGTTGCTGAGATACAACCCTGCCTTCAGCTAGGGTGGATCTGTCTTCTTGACAAAAACTGAAGAGATCTAATCAATCTAAAGGAATCTTCTAAGTTACTACAACTATCTGGAATTAATTTTAAAAAATACATAAAATACTGTTTTTTTTAAAACTGTTGTGAAGAGTTGGATCTTTGCAGTATGGGACTTTGTACAACTGGATAATCCTGATCTCCTACCATAAGCCTTTTTAAAGAAGGGTTTGGGGATAGACTGTTCTAGAATAAGGGAGGCTAGTGAGGTAATCAGGTAAATGCAGTGGGGAAGACATGACTGGATTCTAATCCCTGAAAAACGCAAACCTCGGCCACAAAAACATCTGGGGAAGTGATGGCAGAGGCCAGGCGGCTCTAGGGCATGAGCATTGCTCAGTCAGGGTAATGAATGACCCATGTGTAGGACAAGGACATTCTTTGTTTAGAAAACATGTACTCTAATGCCTATGCTTTCTTCCACTCACTAAAACACTGTTTTTCTGCTCCAGGTTCACGCTTCTGTAATGTCGGCCCTTAGTAGGCCCAGGTCCTTGGTTTCAATTGACAGCAGACTGAGCATGTGTCTACACTGGGCACGTACAGGAGCTTGTTATTCCCTAAACTGCACCATCCAGCAGCCGCATCACAGCGTCTACACAGCCCCAGGCAGAAGAGAGCATCCACGGAGGGTTGGGAGTGCGTGGGAGGACATTAGGGGTTATAACCCAGTACCACACCATTTCACACTCGGGACTTGAGCATTTGCAGATTTTGCTGTCTGTAGGGAGCGCTGGAATCATGTTGCCAGGACAGCAACAGAGAGCCATACTTGGCTTTTCTGTACTGCCGGGCTGGGACCCACAAGTCCTGCCGCAAGTTTTTCCAAAGCAGAATATTGTGGGGGAGTGCCAGGCTGGAGGGACGAACACTTGCTGCTTCTTGCTCCTTCCTGTCCCCGCTCTGTCCCCAGCAGTAACCTTCCCTCCCTGGTGGTTGTAGCACTTTCCTGGAACAACAGCTGTATCCAGCTGCAGAGTTCCAGGCCCTAGTTCTGAAGCCACCCGGGCGCATCCCTGACTGCACTTAGAGCATCCCTGGACACACTTAGAGCAATTCAGACCCCATCCTCAAATACTCAGTTTTGCCTACTCCAGCCTCGTGCCCTTTCCTTCCAGCCCTTGGGATAGTAGCCATTTCTTAATAATTACTTCCTTGTTGGTTTATTTAGGGGTCCCTTTGACTCTACCTAACAGTCTTATACCTACTTAACAGGTCATAGCAGTAGTCCACACACATAGTATGTAGTTTCAGTTAAATGAGGTTGGTTTTTTTTTTTTTTAAAGCAGTCAAAAATATTAACATTTGTCTCTCTCAAAAGATACTGCCTAGTCTCACAAATATTATTGTAAAAATTGTTCTATTTTATTATTAGTGATTTCTATTAATCTCTTACTGGGCCTAACTTGTAAATTTAACTTTACTATAGGCATGTATATATAGAAACAAAGACAGTCCATGCTGGGCTCTGTTCACTCTACAGTTTCTGGTATTGACTAGGGGCCTTAGAGTGTACTCCTTGAAGATAAGGGATACTATGGGGCGGTAAATTCACTCCATCTAAATAACATGCAGAGTTTCTGCCTTCAAAACATATAACGACATATGGTGTTTTTAAAGGTTTAGTCAAAAGAAAAAATAGAGATACTAAGTACACACACACACACACACACACACACACACGTACACCTAAACAAAGGAAATAGGATGAAATGTTAAATTAGATGCAATGGGTGACCCAGCACTGAATTATTGGATTGTGCTTTCAACTTTTCTGTGAATTAAAATGTTCTCGTGCTAAAATTTTGAAAAGAAAAAAAAAAAACATACCAATTTCACAGCTTGGGGTGGTGTGAGTGTCAAAACTGAGATTCCAGCTCACCATTTTCCTAAGTTTACCCACCACTGCCTGGAAGTCCCCTCCCCCAGGGGAAGGCTCAGGTGGATGTGAGAGGCAAGGCAGGACCTGTGTGAACTCAAGTCTACCATTAGAGTCCCTGACCTTGCCAGAATCCAGCCTGGAGAGCTATAAGAAATGGTCCTCAAATCCTCACCTCTGTCTGAGAGGAAGAGACCATCCTAAGATGTCCACAAACTCAGAAAATCCCACTTTTGACTGTCCAGGCAATTCCAGGTTTCTGACTTCATCCCTTGTGCTCTTTGTATGTTCAGTCCACAGAGGCCCCTTTACTATGAGCAGACACCTTGCCTGCGTCTCAGAGAGCTCTGCATACCTCTCTTACAGGATACTGTCAGGCCCCACCTGCCTTCCTGCCCTGAGCTAATTGCTGTCTTTATTCCCCTCCATGCCTCTGACTGAGGCGCCACATTTGATCTTGATATCAATACCCTGTGTTGTGCTGGATTTCCATCTATGGCGATGTATGCTCTGTGTTCTTTCCCACACTGCTTAGAGTAATTAGTGAGCTGAGTTGGTACGTTGATATGGCTTCTTTAAGAAAAGCATTTGGGCCAAGCATGATGGTACAGGCTTATAAGCCCAGCTCTTGGGAGGCTATGGCAAGAAGAATCCAGGCTAGAGGCTAGGGAGACCTTGTCTCGAATGAGAATGAAGCTGGGCACGGTGGTACACACTTTAATCCCAGCACCAGGAAGGTAGAAGCAAGGGGATCTTTGTGAGATCGAGGCCAGCCTGGTCTATATAGTGAGATGGCCTATATAATGAGACGCTGTCTCAATAAAATAACATAACACAAACTTTTTACTTTAGCCCTGATAAAATCTGATTGACAAGTGTGAACTCTGATCGGACCCGTCAGGAGAAGCCAGGGAATCGTCCTCCTATCTTAGAAGGTCTCTTACAAAGGCTGCATACGAAAGAGTAACCCCGAGACAAGCAACAGACCCACCCAGAAGAGGGACACGAAGTATAGAGCTTCTGCCTGTGGCTTGCTCCATTCCCTCACTCATGAACGACATTTCTCATTTACCCAGCTTTCCGAATGCCTTCTGCCCCTGTGAGGGCCAACTGCACAGCAGCATGCAGTCACAGAGCTGGTCTATGCCAGTGAAGACAAGCGGCTGTTGGCACTGCTTGCACTGTGTAAAAGTAAAACCTCTGAGAGGTATAAGACGGTGCTCTCCCAGCCCATTAGTCAGTCACAGAACTAGACAGCAGTATCAAGTAAAATTTTGAATACATACCGCATGGTCGAGATATCCCACATTTAGTCGGCTACAGAGGCCCAAGGAGTGTGTGCCGGAGTGGTCACTGAGACTTTCTTGGAATAGGATTAAGTGGCAACATCTGTCAGGATGGCCATAGGTATACAGTCATTCTGCTAAGTTCCCAGAACAGGAGTAGTTAAAAAGAGTAAGATAGAAAAATCCAGAGACCCAACTGCAATGCACACGATAGCAGGCGCATGTGTTCTGCAATACTGTCCCCTACTAAAGAAAACTAGAGCGTCTTAGAGGAATGGCTGACTTCAGGGCTGGGAGAGGAAAGTACAAGATAAGCCGGGAACATGTTGTGATGCCAGAAGTAAAGACAGACTCAAAACCTATGGGAATGTCACAGGGACAAGGGAAGGAGCTCCTGTTGGCCAAATATAGAGCACAGAGAACCAAAATAAAGCGGAGCCGGCCATCTCTCCCCCATGAGCCCCACATCTGTAGATGCAACAGACCTTAGCATTTCTAGGTTACTGGGTATTGTAAGTGATCGAGAGATGGTCTGAAGTATAGGACGGGCATGGAAGAGATACAGATCCCATGCCGTGTATCGTGCCGTGGCTCCTGGAACCACCTCTCCACAGATACCAAGAAATTACTATAGTAAGTTATAGTCTGTTTACGTTCTAGCACCTATGGGTCCATAATACATCAATAAACAAATACACGGGGGGTGGGGGGAGAGGAGAGAGAAACAGAACTCTTGCTTACGGCACAGTGCCAAGACCACTGGCATTCTCGGAAGAATCGCTATTGATGGAAAAATAATTACTCTGCAACAGTTGTCAAACTGATTGGCCTAAACAAGGCTCACCAACAGAAGTCGAGCAGGAGAAAAGGGTTAGTGAGCAGCTGGGGGACAAAGTCAGAATAGCCTGACTAGCCGCCTACAACGACCCACACATGCGCAGCAGGCACTTCCGCATTTATCTCGAACCTGCCTGACACCCAGAGATGAACAAAGACAGAGCATGTGACCAGGGCAGCCAATTGGCTGGTGCCAGCTTCGCAGGATGAGCAGTTACAGACCAAGGAAACCGAGGGAACGTGGGTGAAGGGTATAAAGGCACCCCACTGCAACAACAAATGAGTCTGCTTCTGCTTCTCACCTGGCTCTTAGAGTCTCATTGTTTCCATACCTGCTTGCCCCCTACCACTAAGGTCTTGGCGGGATGAGGGCTAGGGCAAGATCTGGTGCCCAGCATGGGACTCTCTACCTGTGTGGACCTGAGCAGTGAGCTTGCCTGAGTCCAGGTTTATTTTTTTGATTGCAGTCATCATCTTTAAATTCCTCCAACTGAGACCTTTTTTCCTTACTGTGGCGTGTTCAGGTGCCCCTTCGGTGTTTTGTTTTTTTGTTTTTGTTTTTGGTAAGTTGGCCCCTTCATATTTCATGTGCTTTACCTCCGAGAGGGGTAAGCGTAGGGGCCTCCTTACTCCTTTGTATCGTTTGTCTGGATAGGGAAGTACATTTCCGTTTTACTTTGTTTACCCATCATCTCCACATTAAGACTGACCATCCAGGAGATGGACCCAAGGACCGGCCCACCCCCAATGGCCTTTCTCGACCTCAGACACTGGGTGTGCATAGTGCCGTGGCCTAATGAACCACGGAAGTTCCCCCACTAAGCACTAGACCCTGAATCTAACACACTTTGCTCTTTCCTCACCTTTTCCGTTTCTTGTTAGTTTACCCTTGAGTCTTGTCTCACCATGGGTAGCCTCCCCTCCCACTGCAAGGAGACCCAAATAAGAGCCCTTAAATTCCTCCTGGTCCCCAGGGGCATGAAAGTCACATCCTAGGATCTGGAAACATTCTGGACTGAGACAGCCATTCTAGCCCCATGGAACCTGATTTATGGATGAGGGTTTTGGTTTCTGGCCCAGAAACACAAGGTGAATTTGGGGATCCCCCTCAACCTCTTTTGTTCGGATTCTTCTTGTCATTATTGCTAGTCTAAAATCTTCTCCAGAGGAAGTTATTGCCTCCCACAACAAACACTGTCAAGAACAAGTGAGTGTGAACTTGTTCACAACTGCCTCTCTCCAGACCCCGGCTGTGGCAGACGCATCGGATGAGGAGGGGTAGGGGGAGGTGGACTAGAAGACTGCCACTGTGGTGAAACCACCTAACCTTTCAAAGGCATCTGAACACTTGGTGCCAGCTGCAAGCCCTGTCCCCAGTACCCATGGAGTAAAATTTGTGCCACGGACACTATCACCTCCCCCCAATACTTACAAGCCTCCTGTGATTGGGCTCCCACAAGCCCCTGCTGCACAGCTGCCTTCCTTGGCCCACAGGGCTCAACCTGAGACTTATCCTGTCAACCTCAGCCATGATGCAGCCATTTGTCCTTGGGTACCTATGCCCCTGGCTGGTCTTGCTTTAATTAGAAAGGTGGACAATGAATCGGGGCCTTTAAACAGGTCCTAAGACAGTGGGCCTTGTAGGGGATGGGGCTGATGTTAAGGTCCTGTTCCCCAATTGGTGCTTGATCTATCAATAAAGATGCTATCGGCCAATGAGCTGGGCAGAATAGGCGGAACTTCTGGTTCCCCGCAGGCACACTAGCAGATGCAGAGGAGAAGGAGTTTTTGCCATGCTTCAGAAGAAAAGCTAATCAGCCATGTGAGATCTTGGGCAGAGCAGCCACAGGCTGCTTCTCCAGGTGGGAGGTTGGGTTGTTAAGTTGGGACTGAAGGTGGCTGAGTAACTAAAATTGAGGGCAGATTTAGGGTGCTGAGCTGGGAGTATTGGGAAGGGCACACTACAACCATGGTATATTAGAGGCACCCAGCAGTTGAACCAAGAAGGCAGGTTGAAATTGAGCAACTTGTGTGTCCGTATTATTCATCTGTGGATCCAATAGTCTCTGGACGGGGTCTGGTAGAACATCCCGTTCCCAGAGCTTAAATCAGGGTAGCAAAAGCTACAAGCTACAGATGGCATGCAGCCTGGAAAGCAAGAATCCACTATTAATTTAAGAGTTCTCAGATGGAGTACACACACAGTGATATAAGTCTAGGAAGAGGGGAGAATTGGTTTCTCAGCGAGCAGAGTGGAACTGGAACAAAGGAACACAGGGAGAGCCTCAGCTTAGAGATGCTGGGAGCTCCTGGTGTGCAAAGAGACAGGTCTGCTGCTCTCAGGCAGCAGATGCCTGCTTCATACAGCAACAACCAGAGGATAGATTTTTAAATTTTTGATTTAGTTATTTTTTAAGGTCAAAGGGACTATAATGGTAATTGTTTAACTGTCTTAAATATACAGAGACATTAAGCTCCACAAAAGGGAGAAGTTAGGGAAATTGGATGGAAAAAAAATGCTTTAGAGAAGATTAGAAAAAATTTTGCCAGGACAATTTCTCAGGATCTTTGAACAGGGTCTACTCATGGGATTTCTTTGCCTGGTACAACATAGATAGAGCCTGGAAATAGGCTTATACAGTAAGTAGACAGAGCTATTAAATAATTTAGGACTTGACCTCATGAAGATCAGAGCAAGAGATAGCAGAAGCACTGTATTATCAGTTAATATTTGTTTAGATTGCTTTATTTGCTTTGAATTGTTTTATTTATCACAATGAGCATGGTTTTGAGTTTGGTGGTTATATTAAATTCCTCTGGGAGAGAGTCCAAGCTAAACATTTAATGATTTCCGGATACTAGCCCAAGGACTTGTTATTTTGGAAGATAGGCTCTGTACTTGTGTTGACAGGAAAGGAGAAGAGGTTTTGGACCCCATGTAGATTCATACGGATCAGATATAACAGGGGGAGACCCCATGAAGAAGTAGAAAAAATCAAGAGAATCAAACAGGGCAGGCAAAGATTGATTCTCCATGCCATCCTTCACAAGGCATGAGTGCAGATTTACTACAATTGGTTACTGATAAAATTAACTCATAAAAAAAGGCAACTGCCTTTCCCCTGCTCAAACAAGGAGCAGAATTTCATCCTTAATTGACCTGTGCACCCTGCACAATCCATACAAATATCCTAATGGTACTAAAATTTTGGCTGCAGGACTCATGCATTACAGAATGTACAGCCTTGGTGGGATTCATCCTCAGAGATGCTGAACTGACCTGCTTGACCCCCGGCTTCCAGTTGCTGCCCAAAACAGCTTCAGGGATTGGTGGCGATTCCAAGTCATCTCACCTCATCCAACCTTTCATACAGATCTAGTCAGAACTTCAGTCAAGCTCTGAACCTTCCAACTATGCAGAGACTGGATAACAGATGCTAAAGCTAGCTTTCTTAAGTCTAACCAAATATTCTAATTTCCTACTCCTCTGCACCCCTTTAAAGAATTTTTTGTCTCCTCTCTTCAGCAGGAAGAAGTTATGGAGAGTCGTCATCTTTATCCCTTGGGTTTGGGGGTCTGGTTATGGTTATTTTGCAAATTATAGAATGGTTGTCATTTTAAGGGATAATTTGGGAATGCTCATAATTTTGAAAACTGGGAGGAAATAGGTGGGATGGATTACTAAATTTTATCCTTGAACAAAGCATTGGGTAGCCATAATCTTAATTGGTAGAAATCTTTATAATTGATACAAATTGAAGTTATAATTTCTTACATTAGTACAGAATTTATATTGATACAGCTTTAAGCTTTTCTTTGGTGTGAATTTCTTATATTGATACAAAACTTGAGGTTAATATTGTTACTCTTAGGCATTGTGCCTATGCAACTCATGTAAGAATCCAAGGCTTAGACCCAGTCCTTCTAATAGCTGCTATTACAAACTGTTACGATGATTAAGTAATACAAGTTAAGGAGCAGATAATAAACTCATGGTTATGTTGGATTCTAATTTAAAATAAAGTGCTTTCAAGTTACTCAAATAGAAATGGCTAAGAGTAGCTAAGGTTTAATAGTTCAAGATACTTTAATCTTCAAAAACATCAGAAATCCACAGAATGTGACATGTTATTTCATTATTCAGGATCATTTGATGAGACAGATCTGCTCCTGACAGTTTCCCCATTCTCCTTTAAAGAAAAGCTGAGCCACTTCACCTCCAGGCAAGGTTGCTTACTGTGGCAAGGTAGCTATGGGGCAGAAATTGCCAACTTCATTTGCAGACAAAATACTTTCCAGGAAAAGGACACACTATACAGAATAGTTGCCAATACGGGGTAAACAGTTCTTCATAATCCTGCTTTGCAAAGGTCTATTAGATCATCCTGGGCTAAAAGGCTAAAGGTAGATGCTCCAACATTATAAGAAATTAGGGGGCTGTCCAGAAATTAGTCAGCTGTCTTTGCAATTGTTTAAGATCGAGAAGCTATGTTTGTTGCTTCCTATATACCCAGATAATGTTTAAGTCATTCTGGGATTTCTGACAGGGTTGAAGACTAATTATAGTCTCATAATCAAACTTAAGTTGTTTAACATTGGGAGAGAGGTTAGAGAGTGGAAGACATGATTTTCAGATGGCATTACAGGCTAAAATCTAAACATAACCCAGGGATAGAATCATAATTCTTTAAGTTAGGGATGATGGTAGAGTACTTTATCTAATTTACAAATATGATGGACTGTGTGTCATTTGTGTATCATACTATGTAATTTACATGATTGTGATGGTTTTGTTCAATTTATGTCTGGGAAAAGATTTTTTTAATTGTACAAAAAACATTGAAATGTAGGGTATGGGTCTGATGCTAAGGTCCTGTTCCCCAATTGGTTCTTAATTTATCAATAAAGATGCTAGCAACCAATGAACTGGGTGAAGTAGGCAGGACATCTGGGTTCTTGCAGGCAAGCTAGAAGACTCAGGGGAGAGGACAGGAGTTTTTCACTATGCTTCAGAGGGAGAAAAGCCAGCCAGCCAGCCATGTGAGATCTTGCGCAGAGTGGCCATAGGCCACTTTTCCAGGAGGGAGGTTGGGATGTTGAGTTGGGACTTAAGGTGGCTGAGTAACTGAAGTTGAGGACAGATTCAGGATGCTGAGCTGGAAGTATTGAGAAGGGCATGCTACCCGCAGTAGATTGGAGGTGCCCAGCAGTTGAGCTGAGAAGGCAGGTTGAAATTGAGCAATCTGTGTATCTGTGTTTTTCATCCACAGATCCAATATTCTCTAGGTGGGGGCTGGTAATGTGGCCCATTCCTGTAGCTTAAAGAGGGGGTAGCAAAAGCTACACACTACAGAGCCATGCACTTACAAACCCATTAGGACTGGTACAATCTTCTTAAAATGGTCCTGGAACCCTCCATGTTCTTAAACTGGCAGTCAGTATAACTGGACCTGCCTGAGAGTCAGGCATGCTTAAATCTTGAGTATAACCTTAACATCACCCTAGACATGCTGACCAGCCACAAGGCATACATTAACCCAGCTACCCAAGTTACTATCAGCCAACATACCTTCACTGGCCAACCAGGTGGCCAGCCTGTCTTTCAAAGCCCTTAAGGCCTACACTCACAGAGATCACTCTGCCTACTTTTGTTAACCTTGTACAATATCAGGCAAATCTTTTATGGACTTCCTTATGAGGGTGACTGGGGCAGTGGAGTGAAGGGTCAATTTGGGACTCACTCAAGACATGCCTATTAAATGGCTTGGGGCGGGGGGTCTTAATACCCTAACTCACAATGCAGTGGCAGTAGTCCATACACTTCATAAATGAGTAGTGGCCATCAGAGACCTTGACCCTGTGGCAGGCCCCTATGGCAGCCCTGACTGCCTCTCTTGATGACCAGTTGGCTGACAGGCAAAATGCAACAACAGACTCTCACAGGGGGCCCTGCCTGATCACTCCTTCTGCTGCTACAGAAAGACAGGACTTCTCTAATGCTAGACCAAGAACAAAGTGCCCTCACTGTAATAAAGCATTTCACTGGGCATGAGACTGCAGGTCTCAAAACTCTGATAAAATCAAGGATGATTTAAACTCCACAAGGGGCACCCCTCAGCCCCATCAATAAGAGGGGATTGCTGTAAGCCTACTGTATATTGGACTCTCCCTGTGTTTCCACATTCAACCATGACTACTGTATACCTAGATGGGATTCCTGTAAAAGGGCTGGTAGATATGGGTACAGATGTCACAATTATCACTGAAAATGAGACCTTGAGGTTCCCTCACTGAAAGTTCAAACCCGGCCCCACCGTTAGGATGTTGGAGGCCAGCAAACCATCAGGATGACATGACACCCTATGCACTGGAAGGATTTAGACAGCAACCAGGGCTCTTTCATGCCTGTTGTTGCCGATGTCTCTCCCATACTTTGGGGCAAGGACATATTAGAGGACATGGTTGTCATACTTACAAAGGACGATCAGGCCTTCTTTGATGACAACTGGAACATGGACAACTGGTCCTAACAGGACACCTAAAAGGAGATCACCCCCAATTCTAAGGGCTGCTGACCATCCAGGGCCTTCTTCCATTGAGGTACATGAGCCCCATACTGCTGGCCTGGCTGTCAGATGCCGATATCTGGGTGGATCAGTGGTCAATCATTGAACCAAAGAACTAGTTGAAGAACAACTTAAACTGTGTTACTCAGAACCCTCAGCCAGTAGACATAACACACCCATCTTGGTCATAAAAAAGAAGTCAGGGAAATATAGCTCTTACAAGATCTGAGAGCTATCAATGAACAAATGGAAAAAATGGTGTCTCATCCTGGTGCCCTCCCACCCTCTATCACATACTAGTGATGGATATCAAGGACTGCCTTTTCCAAATCCGCCTTGTACCAGAGGACAGATGCTGCTTTACCTTTACAAAGTGTGAATCTAATATGCAAACACCAGCTAAAAGATACCAATGGACAGTCCTCCGACAGGGAATGTAAGCTGTATGTGGCTGAAGCACTGCAGGCAGTCCCTAAAGACTATTTGCTCTATGTGTAACAGTATGCTGGCACATCCTGATTCATCATTTACAAGGAGTTACTACTGCACAGGTCCTAAAAGACTTAGAAGAAATTCAGCTAGGCTCAGTCTAAAGGCTGCTCCTGAGAAAGTACCATCTATTCCCCCTCATGAGTTTTTTGGGATTCTCCATTGCCAGACAAATTCAGCCTCTGCCATCTGACTTCAAAACTAAGGAACTATACTCCCTGGCCAAGCTGCAAAGGCTTTATGGTCCACTTGTTTTCCCTCCTGGAGGGTCCCTCTAGTGCCTGCTTACTAATCAGGCTTATGACTGAAGCTCAGGAGCCCCTTAAGCAATTGGCCACCATGCTGGCATCTGCCTCTCTGGAGTGGCATAGCCCCTCCAAACTTCTGTTGACTATTAATGTTGGACTGTTAATGGCATATTAGGGGCACTTTAGCAGGGTGGCCTTCTGATGCGGCTACACCAAGCCTACTCTGGCCCTCACAAAATTAATTCCAAATTTGAATTGACCATCCATTTTGCCCTTAAGGCATGGGTGGTGGCCAGGACCACCTACATTTGAGAGCCAAATCAGATTTCCCCTTTCTCACTGAGGCACTCTTAGTTCCTCTGGTCTGATTCAATTAGCTTTTAAGAGATAGTAATGGTTCCCCTGGGATTAGACAACCACCTGCCCCAGGATAGACAAGTCTCCACCTTACCCCTACTCCCCTTCATAATTAAGCCTTATAGCACCCCCTTCTCCAACTCTAATAAGCTCAGGTATGTCATCTTGATACAACACCCTGATAAAGAGGAAGTCACCCAGATACTGCCCAACCTTGGGTCAGTCCATCTGGGACAGCTAATAGCAATAGAAAAGATTTTTGAGCTATGCCAGGATGAGGCTTACAGTTTTTCTGATAACCAATATGCAGTTCAGGTGGCCCGTGTACTACCCTTATCCCAGATTAAAGAGCACCTGTGCCCCTCTGTCTGACAATGGCCATGCTCCAGGAGCTTCTACAACAAAGAGCCCATCCTTGGTCCATTTCCCAATATAGGTCACATTCGGGGCTCTGTGGTGCCTTGGCTTGGGGGAATGATCGCACAGGCCGCTGATTATGACCACGAATCTTGAACTCCTGGAGCAGTCCCAGACTCAGCACCAACAATTTTATCTGTCTCCACAGAGACTTCAAAAACTTGTCCCAGGGCTCTCAATTTCTCACTGCAAACATCTGGCTCATTCCTGTGCCACTTGTGTGCTTCTGACGTCCCTGGGCTCCCTCAATCAGGGTGCAGGGGCATGGAGTGAATCCCAGAAGTCTGTTACCCAATACCATACGGCAGATGGGAGTTACTACCCTCTGTTTGGGAACCTCTGCTATGTTCATGTGATAGTAGACACCTGCTCTGTGCTCTGGCACTGGCCGGAGAAAAAGCTTCCCATGTGATTTAGGCCCTTAAGTGGGCCCTGCTAGTAATGGGAGTGCCTTGGCCCTAAAAACTGATAACAGCCCTGCCTACTCCTCCAAACAACTTGCTGATCTCATGACCTGTTGAAAAACTGATCACACCTTTGACATTCTTACAATCCACAAGGCCAGGCCATTGTGGAGAGGACCAACAGGTCTCTAAAAGCCCTACCGGCAAAGCTCACACCATCTGAAGCTAAGCGTGACCCATATCTGGCCTTGGTGGAAGTGCTTTTCCACGTGAATTTTCTTACTTTCAACGACAAGGGCCTTAGCTCTGCTTCTAAGCAATGAACCTCACTGCCCCATAGCATCCCTCTCCCCATGGTTAGGTAGAGAGATCCCCTTACATCACAATGGCAGCCACCTACCCCTTCTGATACCAGGGCAGGTTATACTTATATCCCCCAGGGATCCACAATGCCTATATGGGTGCTAGCAAGGGATGTGAGATCTGCCTCAGAGGACCTTAAGGAGTCCCCCATGGATACTAGGAGAGTCTGACTCTTCTCATTCTATTCTCTCAAGGTAGGGTGAAAAGCTATGGGACCTTGTGCCTTTGTGACCCCTATTACTGCCTGTTGACTCAGGTTCCCCAACATACCCTGCACTTTTCACAACACCACCACACTGGGACTCCCATTCATGGACCCCCTAGATTCAACTCAGATGATTATTAGCACTTGGCCTGTCTTGGGACCATCTGCTTTGTCACAGACACTGAGGGGTCCCCTTGTATCCTACTTAAAAACCACACAACAGGGGACTTTCATGGCACTATAGCTTTAGGAAAGATGATGGGGATCGAGATGCTTGCCCCCACTACCCATCCCTACCTCAGTGGAGTATCCATTGCCCCAGTGCCCTTCACTGCCCCCCTATAAGTAGGATGTCCGCCATAGTTGAACTCCCAGGTCTGTGGGAACATTGTCAACCTGACCTCTCACCCTCATCCAGCCCAGGAGTATGGAGTACATAGTGCTAACATCAACGATACTGCTGACCCCCCTAAGCCTTAGGGCTTTGGTGCTTCCTATTACTTGAGGACAAGCCCCATCACCATAGAACATCCACCCAGACTTGATATGATACCTTTCTGAGAAACTTGGACCTTTGTGGGGCCCTTAGATCTGTGCCTGCTCCTCTAGTTGAGTGGTGGTAATATCTTAATGGGGCTTTTACTGATCCAACTGGTGATGGTATGACTGTAAATATAATTACAGCCTCCCAGATTGATTGCCCACCCCCATTCTTCTTTCTTCTCATAAATGCTGCTGACATCTGAGAAGGGCTGAACTGTTCTAACACACCATGCCATCTAGTGTCCTGCTGGTCCCACACCAAACTGGCCATCCTCCTACGTGACCCTGCTGAGAAATGGATACCTATGACTAATGCAAGTTATTTCCATGATATCTATCTCTCTGATGTCTAAAACTGACCCACAAGCCCTAGAGTGGGTCAAATGTGATTATGGCATTACTGTGGCCATCATTACCATCATCCTGGCTGCTGTAGTGGATGCAACTACAGTGGCAGTGGGCTTGACATACTGTGACAACAGCAGAAATGCTAGATAGCGTAGTGTCCTGTTCTTCCAATGTCCTCCAGGCACAGGAGATGCTTAATCAACATCCTTACCGAGTCATCTATATATTACAACAGGTTGACCTGTTGTCAGAAGAACTAGAGATGATACAGGACATGTCTCTTTCTGCATGTGACCCTAGGTTTAGGTCTTTCTGCCTGACCCCCCCCCCCAGGTATGTAATTCCACCTCAGAGAGGCTGAAGTTGGCCCATTACATCAAGGGGATATGGTCCACTAAGTTCCTCAATTACTCTATTATCCTCAGAGAACAAATTCATAAGTTAAATGTTACCAGACTTCCGCCTATGTCCTTTGAAGTGAGCTTTATCACTAAAGTATGCGACAACCTTAAAAGGCTCTTTGATCCCTCTTGGATAGTCACTTATGCAATGTTAGGGGGTGTTCTGTTATTAGTAATCATTCTCTTTAAGAGTCTTATGCAGCATGTCTCGCCAATGCTCAGTTAATAAGACTGCACTCGTAATGCTGACGGTCCTGGACTCCCTGAACAGGGTCCTCCTCCTGAGGTTATACAGACAAAGTTCTCAGAGATAAGAAAGGCTATCCAATAGGCCAACTACTCCATTCAGGCATGCTCTCCAGAGAGGCTAACCTTCCAGGGTCAGTAGTCAATGGCGGGTGAGACCCCAATAGTGGGTGGGGTGCGTGGGGGACCTAAGACAGGCAAGGTTCCCTATGCTTGTCATCCTGTGAGGTGGGGTCAACAAAGTTAGAGCATAGAACTCTGGCTCCCACTGAACTGCCAACTTCTAAATGAAAATGGGTAGATATGAAGGAGGAGTAAGTCAGCATGTTCTGACTAGTGCCTTCCTCCTACCATGGCCCATGCATGCTCAACAAGCGCTTCTACATTCACCAACTCCAGAATCTGCCTGACACCAGAGATGAACAAAGACAGAGCATGTGACTGAGGCAGCCAATTGGCTAGTGCCAGCTGCACAGGACAAGCAGTTATGGACTGAGAGAACATGGGTGAAGGGTACAAAGTCACTCCCCACTACAACAATAAATGAGTCTGCTTCTTCTCCTCACCTGGCTCCCAGAGTTTGTGTCATTGATTCCGCACCTTCTTACACTCTACCCCCAAGGACCATCTCAGGGGGGCTGAGGGCTAGGGCAACTGAGCTAGATATTTGCATAATGTCTGATGGCTTCCAACAAAGGAGCTGTTGTCCTCAAAAGAAGAATCGTGTCTTAATAGAAGACAAATCAGACGATACTTATCCTGACCTTTAACAGAATCAACATTAGCATCAACATTGAGGAGCAGATAACCCTACTAATGATGCAGACATAGTGCCTGCCTAGAAAGTATTCTGTAGAAGATTCACTGCCTGTAAAGTACTCTGGATGCAATGTGCACCTCAACTTTAGATATTTTATGTATAAGATTTTTATGTACATTGGTGTTTTGCCTGCACATATGTCTGTATGAGGGTGTCCAATCCCTTAGAACTGCGGTTACAGGCATGTGAACTGCCATGTGGGTTCTGGGAATTTATACCAATACATATACATATATTAAGACATGATTCTTCTTTTGAGGACAACAGCTCATATATATATATATATATATATACATACATATATATGTATATATATATACATATATATATGTATGTATATATATATATATATATATATGCACCATTTGAATGACTGGTGCCAACTGAAGTCAAAGGAGGGCATTAGATCTCCTGGATTTGGAGTTATGGAGAGTTGTGAGCCACCATATGAGTGCTGAGAACTGAACTCAGTTCCTCTGCAAGAGCAGCAAGTTTTTATAACTGCTGAGCCATCTCTTCAGCTCCAGAGCATTTTGACTTTAATCATTAATCAATTATGAGAAAACCCAACACAAAAGACTCTGATTTCAGGGGCTGGAGACGTGGCTTGGTGGTTAAGAACAGTGGCTGATCTTCCAGAGGACCCGGATTCAATTCCCAGCACCCACATGGCATCTCAAAACTGTCTGTAACCAAATTTGACAGGATCTGACACCCTCACACATATACACATGCAGGCAAAATACCAATGCACATAAAATAAACCATTTTTAAAAGGCTCTGATTTCATTATAGCCTTTAAAAGTTCCTGTATCAAAAATTATAAATACATATTAACAGGTGTAGGAGATATGGCAGCCAAAGACAATCCTTGATATAAGACTGAATGCTGGATTTTAGAAAAGGGCTATGAAAGATATTGTTTTGAGTAATTGACTATTAATAGTAGATTGAACTATAAATAGCAGATTAGCCAGACGTGGTGACTTACAACTCTAATCCCACCAGTTGAGAAGCTGAGGCAGGAGGATCACTATGACCTAGTTGAGGTCAACTAAAGCTACATGGTAAGTTTTAGGCCAACCTAAGCTATATATCTTAACATTGTAAAAATTCAGATAGATTGTAGGTTACCTAAGAAGACTATCAAAATTAAGCTGAAAAATACTGACTTCTATGGCTGGTCTAGATAATATTCAAATATTTAGCAGTAAAGGGATGATATATTTCCTTGTTTGAATTTCAAACAATTCAAAAAATCTTAATTTTTATATTCACAAATTGTGTGTGTGTGTGTGTGTGTGTGTGTGTGTGTGTGTGTGTGTGTGTGTGTGTGTTCAGATAACAAATCAGGCAAAATAGTAACTTTGGGGGAAGGGACTTATTCCAATTTGTTATCTGATGTTGTGATACCACGATGTGATATCATGATCAAAAGCAACTTAGGGGAAAAATTATTTATTTCAGCTTACAGTTTCAGGTCACAGACAGTTATTGAGAGAAGCAAGAACCAGAACAGAAAACACAGAAGAACTCTACCTACTGGCTCACCTCACTGGCTATGCTCAGCTTGCTTTTTATATAGCCCAGGAAAACATAGGGATGGCACCACTGACAGTAGGCTAGACTCTCCCATATCAATTACCAACAAAACAGTGCCCCACACAATCATGGGCATGGGCCAGTTTGACCTTGGCAATTTTTCAGTTAAAAGTTTCTTTTTCCTAAGTGACTGAAGGTTGTGTCAAGCTGGCAATAAAACTAACCAGGATAGCTGTTTGCACATGTTTTAACTCTTTGTAGTTTTTGGAACTTTTCTGCTTCAAAATAAGTTGTTTCATGATGGAAAAACTGGAGACAAAAATGAATCCTGTAAACAGGGCAGCAGTGGCTTGTACCTTTAGTTCCAGCACTCCCTGGAGACAGCCAGCCAGTACACTCGAAAAACCATGATTGGAGGAGTGAGGATGATTATATGAAAGGCAGAAAGAAGAGACAGATATGGGAGGGCTGTAGGTCAATACCATGCCAGCAGCAAATGTATTTTCTCAGTATCTTTTTAAAGACAAGCAACAGAAAACATAACCACTTCCAGGAAGTTAAGCAATGACCACAAATGCTTATGTGGCAAGTTTTTGGTACACATTATCTATGTTTGACTAAGCCTATTTCCTTCAGGCTTGGACAGTCTCTCAAGGATGAATGCATAAGCAGAGGAACTTGGCAGGATACAATGCATATCTTCACTAAAAACAAAGACAGATTTTGGCAGACTCATTAATGATTAATCATAAGCAAGAAGTCAGCCAAAGTTAACTTTGGATGTGCTCCCAACATGTCTCCCTTTTTTATCTATACAAGCCAAAGCTGTCTCAGCTATTGGCACAGAAAGACTGTGCCTGTCTTAGGCATCCTGTCAAGAAGTGTGGACCTTACCCATCATTGGTACATGAATCCTAGCATTCATGCCCTGTCTTAGGTTGATCCACCTCTGAGAGAATCTTACTCATCTTTTTTTTATCTGTACACCTTGTTGGTCACAGAGCAGAAAGTTGTACCTGTCTTAGGTTGCCATCTGAAAACACAGCTCTTACTTGTCATTAGAACTCAGATAATCTTGTATTCGTGGCCTGTCTTAGGTTGAGAAGGTTTTCAAGATGATCTTACCCGTCACTGGCTACCAACTTCTGCTAGGGAAGACATTGGAGCTTGAATTTATGTAACTTTGCTTTGATATCTGTAAAAGCTCTGATGATTCCCCTCAAAAGAACAGGTGATAGACATGCCATTAAAAGGATCATAAAGCCAAGCTTTACTATGCCCAGTAAGAGAGATGTAAACAAGGACCCTGAAGGAAAATGGCCTGGAACTTTTTCAGAATATCATTTGCAATGCTAGCAGTGTCAAAAGACAAAGGCTTTGCATTTCTTAAATTCACAATCTCCTTATACAGGGCTAACAATTCTAATGTAGTGTTAGTATTATGCCAAATACCTTGAAGGTGCTTTTTTACTCTGGTCCAATTATGTTGACTCTCTTATACATTTTAGAGTAATAGAAATCCATAGATATCAAGCATGACTCCAAATGGCTTCTGACTTTCATTCCTTGTATCTCATCTCCCATGATTTGCACTATACCATATAATGCATCAATTCTTTGTTCTAGCTGTCTATCCAAATCCTATTGTATGTTCAGGGCATTGGTTACATTTTCTGCAAGATGATTTACAAAACTAGCTGTTTATATCTCTTGTGCTAAAGCTAATACAGAAGTAGTAGCACTGGCTATAAATGTTATGAAAGAAACAACATTGGCAATGATCAGCCCAACCATATGTGTTTATTCCTTGCCAGAGTGTGATCTAATTCTTCCAATATTTATAAGTCTTTTTCAGAATGTCAGGGTTAGATAAATTTACAGGAAAGATGGTTGATGTGCTTCCATTACGGATTGACCATCACACAGTGCATAAACACAATTAGACAAAAGAAACACTGAACTCATTAACAGAGCCAATAACAAAGGTAATATTCTCAATTAGTAAAAGATTAGGTTGGATAATGCAGGATGTTACATTTACCTTATGTGGTACTTATGTGGTGAGTTTATGGTATACAGTGTCTGTGTAACTAAGCCCATTTCCTTCAGGCTTTGACAATCTCTCAAGGATGGATGTGTAAGTGGAAGAATTCGGCAGGATATAACACATGTCTCAACTAAAAACAAAGACAGATATCAGCAGACTCATTCATGATTAATCACAAACAAGATGTCAGCCAAAGTTAACTATGGATGTGATCCCCACAGCAGAGGCAGATGCAGGGGAATCTCTGAGTTCAAGGACAGGCTGGTCCACAGAGTGAGTTCCAGGACAGCCAGGGCTACACAGAGAAATCTTATAAAAAATTTATGCTGGGAGCAGGTCAGTGGTGAAACAAGTGCCTAGCACAAGAATCTAGACTCAATCTTTATGGCCACAATCCTGAGAAAGGAATAAAACAGCTCTATGCAGTGGCATAAAAATACCCCCAAAGACACAACTGAGAGGAAAGAAAAAAAAAGACTATAGATAACCATTGCATGCAGCATTGACACCACAGAATTTGTATATAAATAATAAATGATTTCTAAAACCCTAGAGAAATAAATGCCTGCCTCTGTGCCTTAGTTTTTGCAGAGAACAAGAAATAAGAATGATACTTACTCAGTAATTTCTCTATTTTTGTAAGAATGTGTGTGTGTGTGTGTGTGTGTGTGGTGTAATTAAAAATAACTTTTAAAATATTCTGTAGGATGAGGCAAGAGGATTGCTTGGAGTTCAAGGTCAGCTTGAGCTAGTGTAAGAGCATGCCTCAGAAAAAGAAAACTCTTTGAAGGTAAAAATGCCCTTCTGTTGATCTTCACCAATAACAGGCTTTAGCTCAGATTTCTGGAGACAACTGTGTTTTTCTCTAAGTGAACTGAATTTGTTCTTTGACAATCGCAGATGTGTAGAATGCATTTCAACTATCTCACCCTCCCTTTCTATTTCTCTCCCACTCCTGTCAACATACATGCCTTCCTCAACAAATTCTTTCCCAACATCCATGGTTTTTGTTTTCTCTTGTGAGCCCCTGAGAGACGTGAGAGATGGGGGAGAGAGGGAGGCGTGTATACAAAAGTCATGTGGATCCAACTAAACAATATAATTTTTTTTAAAAGATAGCAAACAGCTTTAAACAGTTAGCCCCTTCTAATACCTAACAGCATTGAACAATAGCTGGTGCTGAGGATGGAGCCCAGGGCTCTGTGCCACTAGGTGAACACTCTGCCAACAGAGACCCATCCCAAGGCTCCTTTGCACATACTCCTTGGACCAGAAAGGCAAAGGAAGGTGGGCAGAATTGACGGTGACCTCATCTATCTTAATCCATCTTGATTGACAGTGACTCTCTGGCCCTCTTGTGTGAGGAAAGCAAGCTGTCCTTTGACATTTCTCAGTGTGCCCTGGCAGTCGATAGAGAAACATCCTGGAGGATGTTCTAGAAATGGCAGCCTAGGACAATTGCTGGCTTTCATCAAAAAAGAGCTATTGAGAATCCTCAGAGGTGTGACAACAGTTGACAAAAGTTCTGGGATTCAGTGTCCCCACCTGCAAAAAAGGCACCCTAGAGGACAGAGCTGTGTGGGCTCAGATTAACAGCCACAGATTAACAGTGTGGGCTCAGGCAGTGCCATTTAAAGAGCCAAGCTTCTTTGGCTGCCCCAGAGCCACTATTCCTGTGAGTTGTTAACTCTCTCATCCCTAGTAAGCTTGAGGACTTTTGATGGGAGGTCTCATCCTTACTCGACCCTGCCTGAAACTGTGCCTCCTGAACATTGACCATCCATGCCTAGCACACACCTGCTAGCAGTCAGTGAGTTAGTCAAGGGAAGCCCGGAGCACCAGGTGGGTGTGCCGTGACATCCAGGTTCACTTAGAATTGTCAAACACAGACTGACTTGACTTCCAAGTCACCATGTAGAACTCTGCCACTGCCAAAGAGATAAAGATGTGATCGTCGGAACACAGTTCAAAAAAGGCAAAGTGAACAGTGTGTCATCCACCCTGTACAAGCCACAGGGGTCACGTAATACTGCTCTGTGGTCCAAAATGTTTGGGAGACACAGTGAGCTGCAACTAAGCAGACGGCTCGTACTGCAGCACTCACCAGGAACCTTGATGTGCCAACAGACATCGTGACTATCCAAGGATAGTACGATCTGCTTGCAGTACATCCCAAGCTTACTGGACACCTATCACACCCTACCACCCACTTTTGAAAGTCTCAAGACCTAGATCCATAGAGACTATTAGCAATTTTTCCTGAGAGAACATGAGGAAACTCAAAATAAAAATGTTTCTCTATCGACTGCCAGGGCACGCTGAGAAATGTCAAAGGACAGCTTGCTTTCCTCACACAAGAGGGCCAGAGAGTCACTGTCAATCAAGATAGATCAAGATGGATGAGGTCACTGTCAATTCTCCCCCACCTTCCTTTGCCTTTCTGGCCCAAGGAGTATGTGCAAAGGAGCCTTGGGATGGGTCTCTGTTGGCAGAGTGTTCACCTAGTGGCACAGAGCCCTGGGCTCCATCCTCAGCACCACACAAACTGGGTGTACTGCCAACTTTGAGAGGTGAAAACAGGAGAGCCAGAAATTCAAAGGCATTCTCCACCATATATCAAGTATGAAGCCAGCCTAGGCTGCATATGACTCTTATCATAAAAGAAAGAAAGAAGAAAAGGCAAATACAAAGAGTCCTAGACCAAAAAAAGGAAAAAAGAAGTCCAATATTAGGAGTCAGTCCTTCTGTCAACTGTCCCTTCAGCCTCATGTAGCCTTGTCATTGAACTCTGCTTGATTCTGCTGCATTTATCTGCGGACTAACTCATAGCTGAAACAGGCAAGGGCCCGCCCTATGACCAAGCCTCTAACCTCTACAGAAGCATCTATAGTTGGAACCATTCAGCAAGTGAGAGTAAGATGGGCTGAGAGGCTCAATAATGATGCCATGTTCACCATGATCCTCCAAACAAATGCTGGGGTATCTGGATGACCTCCAAAGGAGGCTAACACATTCTATGACTGAACCAATATTATGAACCCCATCTTTTTTGTTATTGTTGTCCCTATCTTATTAGGTACAGTATCAATAGGCCTGTAGAGTCAGGCACCCAGGTTTGCCTTTGCCCAAGGAATAGACGTTGTTGCATCTGGGATATTTTGGTTGGAATCTGTCTCCCCAGGAATGTGGAGTTTGAATGGAGCAAAGCTAGAGAGGGGAGCTGGTACTCTTGGTCTTGGAGATGAGAAGCTGAGCTCAGCCCTGCTCCCAGCTCTCCACCATCTGTCCCACCTGCCTTGCTGTCCAGGCATCCACTCTTCTGATGCTGTGTGTGCACCCAGATTTCCTTCTGTGGATCCCAGTGTCTGCTTCTGCTGCCTGCCACTGAGCATCTGTCCAGAGCACAGGACCAGACAGTCACAGCCAGTCTCTCACAGAGTCACAGAATCTAAAATCTGAGATCGAAGACATGTTTTAGTCGGGTGAAACCTGGTTTGTCTGTCTTTAGTTTCCCTGTCTGTGTTTTGGAAGAGACTTTGACAAAAAACACACATGTGCCCATTCCAGTGTCCTAAGCATTTCTGCTGTGTTTCTTACAATAGTTTCAGGGTTCCAGTCTTCTACGTAGGTCTTTGGACCATTTTGAGTTCATATTCACACACTGGGTGTCCACTGCAGCCTGCCCACTGACAGAGCTGTCGTCCCCATCGGATGTTTCCTGCACATTGTGCAGATCAGTGGGCTCCTCTGATCTGATCTGTGGGTGAGTTTGTTTTGTGTTCTCTCTCTCTCTCTCTCTCTCTCTCTCTCTCTCTCTCTCTCTCTCTCTCTCTCTCTTGTTCCATTGGCCTATGCTTCTACTTTCAGGCGGACACCATTGATCCTCGAAGTTTTAATTATGAGATTTCCATAATACACCTTGAACTCAGGTAGTGGAATGCCCCCTGTTCTGGCTAGTGATCATGTGCTATTTTAACCAGCAAAAGGATAGATGAGAAGATTTTGTGATTTCACATGAAGAAATGATATCCTAGAAGGTAGACTGGCCTGATTTAAACATTACAAAGCATACATATGTACTGAGATATCACGTAGTCCCACTGCATAATTTTTAGTAGCAATTAATTTTTTTTTTTTAATCTGAGGGCTGGAGAGATGGCTCAGAGGTTAAGAGCACTGGCTGCTCTTCCAGAGGTCTTGAGTTCAACTCCCAGCAACCATATGGTGGCTCACAACCGTCTGTAATGGGATCTGATGCTCTCTTCTGGTGTGTCTGAAGACAGTATACTCATATAAATAAAATAAATATTTTTTTTAAATCTGGGACTATGGAGAAGGCTTGGTAGGTAAAATACTCATCATATAAGTAAGAGGACCTAGTTGGATCCCAGAAATCACATAAAGCCAGATGTAGAAACTCCTATCTGATACCCTAGTGCCCTAAGACAAGGTGGGAGAAGGACACACGATGCATCTGAAATGTGACCTTAAAGTTTCCTAGTAGCCTAATTTCATTTGGAGGACAGATAGGTTGAGCAACACTGTCAGTGCCTGGGCATTTCCAAGGAGCTTCTACATTCTACACAGACACATCCTAAGTCAGCGGTCCTCAACATTCCCAATGCTGCAACCCTTTAATACAGTTCCTCATGCTGTGGTGACCCCCAACCATAAAATTATTTTTGTCGCTACTTCATAACAGTATATTTGCCACAGTTACAAATCAGTGTAAATAATACCTGTTGTGCAAGCCTTGTAGGGGTCATGACCCACAGGTGGAGAACCACTGCCTGATCTGCTCTGATTAGGTCTCCCCTTTCTCTATTTTGTGTTTTTCTACCCTCTTCTGCTGAAACTTACTCTGTGATAATTAATTTCAACTGTCAACTTGATTAAATCTGGAACCAACCAAGCAACACATCTATACACAGGTCTGCGCCTGTGCCTGAAAGGCCCAGGCCACACAATAGGGCTGAGACTGTGTAACAGACCACTGTGATCTTCAGTGCTCTAGGGGCCAGGTGGGACCCCAGCACCCATCTCTGTCCTTTCCTTGGAGACTGGGGTATTCTCTGGTCACTAAGCACACATCTACGCCCATTCAAAGGCAATGACAGAGGAGATTCTGCTCAGTCCCTGATTGTGACACTGCCTAGGGATCTCAGGACAACAGAAGGAAGGAGACCAGGTTAGTTTACAAACTCCAAAGGAGCTAAAAAGCTCCTCGTCCGCCTGCACTTGGCCCTGCCTTGTGCCTTTTCTGTATGTTTCCCATGTGTTATCGACATCACCTGTAATGCTGAACTTTCGCTTAAACCCATGTGTTCTTGCCTTTCCCCACATCAGAGCACGGGTCAACCTCGGTGCAAACTACTCTATTCCTGTGACTCAGAAGCAGAGCTCACCTGTAGCAATGGGCAGCCTTCTTAATGTCCATGACAGCTGCCCACATCTGGTCACTAGTGTGCTCAGAAAATATATATGTTCTAAAGACTCTCAAAAAGCTTCCCCCTTCTCCGGCACACATAACGAGATAGAGTCCAGTCCTCCAAGTGCTCCCAGGTTCTCAAACAAGAACATTAAGAAAATCAATCGCAATAAAACTCTGTTATGGACTGAATAAACGCTCATGTCCCTCCCAACCCTCTAAGAGATGATGTCAGGAGGTGGGCCTTTGGGGTGATTAGGTCATGAGGTCATCAGGACCTAATGAAATTGGTACCTTTATAAAAGGGACCTAAGGGATTCTGTCGTTAAAAGCACTCATTGCTCTTGCAGAAAAACTGGGTTCAGCTCCCAGCACCAACACCCACAATGGACAGTTAGTTCACAACTACCTGTAACTTCAGTTCAGAAAATTAATGCCCTCTTCTAGCCTGCACAGCACCTTGTTTATGTGGTGCACATATAGAAACGCACATACATGGACACACAAAGACACACACACACAGAGAGAGAGAGAGAGAGAGAGAGAGAGACAGACAGACAGACAGACAGACAGAGACAGAGAGAGAGAGACAGAGAGAGACAGAGAGAGACAGAGACAGAGAGAGACAGAGACAAAGACAGAGAGACAGAGAGACAGAGACAAAGACAGAGAGACAGAGAGAGACAAAGAGAGGGAGAGAGAAAATTAATTAATTAAACTTTTCTTAAAAGGGCCCCCAGGGGCCTGTTACTGTTCTATTGTTGTGGGAAGACCCCTCTAAAAGTAAACCTTGCTTCCTTTACTTATAAAATGAGGATTTTAAAGAAAGGGGGGGCGTGCAAAATGCCACTACCCTACCTGAGAGCAGAACAGATCAGCAATGCTCACAAGCAAGCATCAGGCTCACCTAGAGCATCAGGTCCCCCAGGAACGCCATTCACTCAGGAGCTTCAAGAACCTGCACTTCTAACAAGTCCCTGGGACAGTCCTGCTGGCTGCCTCTAACCCAGGATCTCCATTTCGAGGAGCCTTGGATTAGAGAGAACAGGGGAGAGTGGGGGGCATCCGTGAGATGTTATTACAGAAGTTAAGAATTGAGAGAGTTAAATGGTGCTGGATGGACTGGGGGAAAGGGAGTGTCCAGAATAGAATCCAGGAGACTTACGTTATTCCCGAGAAATACATTCCACAACTCCTAGGTGATACTTGAAGTCACAGCTAAATATAGCTGGACTGTTTTTTCCCAGACTTACTTACACACCTAAACTACTATTTAATTTTTAAATTGGGTTCAGTGAGAGATTAACAGTAACAAATAATACAATGGGAGCATCATAACAACATACCACAGTAAAAGTTATTTAAAACGGATGAATCGTCCACGTCTGAGAGTTCTCACTTAGTAGTTTCAGACCTTGGTTGGCCACAGGTAAACAAATCTCCATAAAAAAGAGCTCTGTTGGATGTAGAATGGACAGAATCCAGTGGTGGGCTGGACACTAGACTGGGAAAGAAAAGAAACAAGCAGAACATTCCAAGTTTCTGGGTTGAACCACTTGGCAGTGATGGTGGCACCCGCTGAAGGTTATAAGGTCCCAAGAAGGAAGAATTAACATGCAGAGATTAGGCCTGAATGACTCCCAGACACGTCCCAGAGACTGCATGAAGATACGTCCCATCTGACCTCAGATTCCAGCGTATACTGATGAACATATACTAAATGTTTAGGAGATGCTGTTGCAGACTAGTGAACAAAGGAAGACTCAGAACCCGAGGAACAGAAGGCTGGGGCGAAATAATGCTACTGTGGAGTGCAGCTGGCGAGCTGAGGTGGGAGAAGCACCCACGGCCTCACCTCCACTGGGTGTGCGATGCAGAGGGCAAGGCTGGGCACCACAGACAGCAGCCATCCAGTTCCCAGCAGGGTTCTGCTGCAAAAGTCTAAGGCTTGTGGTGGAAAGGCTTGCACATGGGCTAAATCAGTACGAACACCGGAGGAATCTAACTTATAAGGTAAATTATGGGAAAATTCGAGCTATTCAACTCAGGGAAAGGGGGAGAGCATATTGGGAACCAGGGAGAAAGGGGTCAGGGTCAGAGCGGGGAAAATGGTTTTACCCAAACTGATGACCCATTACGGGGAGAGAGGACACTTCTAGGTCACGACCTCCAAGCACAACTCGGCCTTGGTCCTTGCCACGTTCAAGAGTGGCAAAGAAGGACCCTCGTCTCCCCACGTATCCAGTTGTAAATTAGAAGGCTGTAATTCCAGCTGGGGGTTCTGGTGACATCATAAACCACAGACCCACAGCTCAACTCACCAGAAGCCCCAAGATGGAATTACAGCCTTTTTCCCTAATCCAGGCAGCTCTGGCCACTACCATTTTTTTTTCAGGATATAATAGAAATGAGGAATATTTTAACTATTTGTATGTATCCTTTCTTGTTCAGCTCTCATGGCCTTTCTCTCCAGTTCCACCCCAGAATACCCTCCTTTTGGTGGCAAGTCTGCAACTTCCCCTGGTCACAAAGGTAGCCCTTCTTTGGAGATGTTCCTCTGCCCTCCTTCCTTCTGCTCTTCCTTCTATCAGGAACAAGCAGCCCTCTGGCCTCTACCTTAAAGTTTTGCTTTTCAAGAAAGAGAAGTCCTGTCTCATCTGGGTCAACACCGTGCCCTGAAGCCCATGGAGGCATGAAAATGAAGATATGTTTTCAATGGCTCCATGGGGTCCAGAGCTTAATGGGCCTCTTTCTGAAAGCAAACAGCTACTCACATCACTCTTATCTGGGTTGGAGTCCTTGTTTTTGTGAACAGCTTTGCCAAATGCCAGCACACCTGGGTATCATGTTACGTCATATCCTGCTTCTTTATCTCCAGTCTACAGCTGGTGTTTCAGTTCCTGTGAGGAACCCTAAGAGGAGAAAAGCACAGGGCAGGCAGTGAAGGACAGCTGTCACTTGATGGGACCCTCCTGTCTAAGATACCCTATTCCTCATCCCTTTCACAGAGGCATAAAATTCATGGAGGACAGAGACAAAGGCTCAATTGATGGGGGTATTTTGTTCAAAGTCCTTGTGGCGGTTTGAGTGAAAATGGACCCTAGAGGCTCATACAGTTGAATACTTGGTCCTCAGTTGGTAGAACTGTTTGGGAAGGATTAGGAGGTGTGGCCTTGTTGGAGGGGGTGTGTCACTGGGGGCAGGTTTGGAGGTTTCAAAAGACTTCAGCCATTCTCTCTCTCTCTCTCTCTCTCTCTCTCTCTCTCTCTCTCTCTCTCCCTCTCTCCCTCCCTCCCTTCTCCTCCTCCTCTCCCTCTCCTCCCCCTCCTCTCCTTCTCCTCTCCTCCTCCTCCCCCTCTCCTTTCTTCCTCCATTCTCCCTCCCTCCCTTGCCCTCTCCCTCTCTTCTCTCCTCCCCCTCCTCTCGTCCCCCTTCTCTCCCCCCTTTCCTTCCCACCATCCCTCCAACTTTCAAATCCAGATGTGAGCTCTCAGCTGTTCCTGCTGCCGTGCCTTTGCCCTGGCCTCATGAACGCTAACCCTCTAAAACCATTAGCTCCAGATTAAAGTATTTCTTTTATAGGTTACCTTGCTCGTGGTGTTTTGTCACAGCAGCAGAAAACTAACCAAATCAATCCTGAATACACCACACCCCTTATTCATGGTTTCATTTTCCACAGTTCTGATTACCTAGAGCCATCTACAACCCGTAATCCTAGGATTATGAAAAAAAAAAAAAGGAAGGAAAAAAAAAACTAAAGAATTCACAAGTCTTTAGTTGTTGCATCCCAAGTAATGCTACAGTATTTCAAGCTGACCTGCTCCGTCCCACTGGATGCCAATCGTCCTTAAGTCCAGCATCCCACGCCATCTACGCTACCCACTCAGGAGTCACTTAGCAGCTGTCTTGGGTAGCAGATCCACAGCCACAGTGCTGCAGTGGTCCTGATGTAGTGGACCACGCTGTGTCACAAAGCCTGTATCATTTGCTCATCACAAAGGTACCATGTCATCAAACATCAGCACAGGAAGGGTGATAAAAGTAGGGTAAGATACTTGGAGAGAGACTACATGCACATACAATTTTTATTACCGTATACTGTGATTGTTCTAACTTATTATCTACTGCTAATTTGTTACTAATTAATAAATTAAAATTTACCTTAAGTATGTATAGAAAAAAAAACAGTAGATACACAGTATAATGGGTTTCCAAGCTAGGAAATTTTGGAACATAAATCCTTTGGATAGAAGAATAAGAGTAAATCCCTTGGGTTCAGCTGTCACGTAACTCCAGCAATGTTCCCCGAGTGTCCCATCCCTGGGCTAAAAGATCTGGAGAACAAATATTGCTGACTGACCTTCAATCAACATGGATTGTTATTTTTGTTTATTTGCTTGATTTTTTTCAGAAAAGTTAAAAATTTCACATCTTGCAGTCCAAGAAGAATCAAGAGACAGTCCAATTTTCTGTGTAAACTATAAATTAAATGATAATTTTATTGTCATTTAGTATATGTTGTATATATTATATTTTTAATATTTTATATATAAATGATAAAGTAAATTATTTCATAAAGGATTGTAATTTCCCCTAATATAAATTAATACCAAAGCATTACATACACAGTGATGAACTCTGCAGAAGGAAAGCAGACCTATGGCTCCTTTCCTGAAATGTCATCCCCCAGTCTCAGCATTTGAGATGGCAGTTTACAGGGGTCTGTCTATATGTACCATGGTATCTGCTCACACAGTGTGCAGCCTGAATCACAAGCATCATGGAGATATCCACCAACAGCATCAGTGAGATGAAGGGGGGGAGAACTGTTGTCTCGGGAACAGATGATTCAGGGTCACAGTAAACTACGGTGGTTTTACAGTTTCCTAGGGGGGTGGTTTTACAGTTTCCTAGGGGGCCTGGGTGCAAGCATCTTCCAAAGCATTTGATATTCAAATGCCACCCACAAATGCAGGGAACTACAGCCATCTTGGAGGGAGTAGACTCAGTTATAGCTGTCGTGAATACACACCTCCTTGTGTAGTGCCGCATTTATGATGCACAGAAGGATAAGGAAGGTACATGAACTAGGGGCCTGATTTTCTTCCTCTGGTACCCAGGACAGAAACAACATCATCCTGAGGAGTGGAGAACACTGTGGTATGTGTACTGTGCACTTACAGGAGGAGAGGGTCCCATGCTGAAACAGAGGGCCTCTTGTTTCCCCCACTCCAAAGCGAGTTGGCAGAATGGCCTGGTAAGAGAGAACAATTTATTCAGCCCCAAAATCAAACATTTAATTTCCAGATTAATCCCGTGTCATTGCACCGCAGGATGGAAAAACAGCGTCATCTTCTTAAATGCATAGGAACAAACTTGAGAACATCTTGTGGGTTTTTTATAGTTTGTATTTGTGTGTGCACACGCATGCATGCCCATGCATGCACGTGCAGAGTCCAGAAGCCCGTGTCCCGTTCTATCTCTCTTTGCCTTATTCCCTTGAGACAGGTACCTTCCAGCTTGCCATGTTTTAGCTGGGTAGGCAGCCAGCAGGCCCCAGTGATCCACCCTCACCACCGATGGAGTTACATGTTCCCACAGTCATGCCCAGTTTTGTCCTTGGGTGCGGGGATCTAAACTCAGGTCCTTACCCTTGCACTGAAACACTCTTAGCCACCGAGTCATCTCCCCAGTCCCTCATGGGGGTTTCCTACACAAGCTAATGGCCGGGACCATTCATTCCACTTGTCCACAGCCTAGGCCCCTTAACTGCAAAGAAACTACCTGTTCTTCATGCCCTGGGGCTACAACTGCTGCTGCTGAAGCCATGTTTGACCACATGGTCTCAGACCCAAAGTGGCTGCAGCATCTTCAGCAAGCTTCATCTCTGCATATGCCTTAGCTTCTTCCTCTGTGAAATAAAAGCCTCCTTGTGAGGCTTGTGAAATTTAAGTGAAAACACAGAAGGTGCATGTATCCTCAATAAATCATGGGTGTCAGGGGCCCCTTCCCCTCTGTCAATATGCTTGAGTTGGCTAGAATTACTATCAACTATTAAAAAAGAAAAAAATCTGACTGAAACTTGATTAGTCAGTTTCTAATTGTTGGGCTGGGTGTTTAAGGGGGGAGAGGGTTCGAATTGGCGTGTGGCCCTGGAGATTTCAGTCCATCCTGGCAGGGAGATTTCCTATGGGGAGGAAGCAGGGAGAGAAAGTCTGTGTTAATAGGATCTCTCCTTTCTCCCTCTTAGTCCATCCAGGCCCTTAGCCCATGGGGTGGTGTCACCCCCATTTAAGGTGGCTCTTTCTCTCTAATCTTCTCTGAAAATGTCCCAGAGACACACTCACAGGTGTATACAATGTCCTAGGTGCTTCTCAATTCAGTCAACAGCCCGGACGAACTGTCATATCATTAGCTCATACAACCGAAAACCCAGCCTGCAGCTCAGCCAGAATCAGGACACTAGTGGTGTTTGGGTCTGTGTTCTCTCTTCTTACTCTGCCGCAGCTCCAGTCTCAGACAAGCAGGCACCTGCATGGTAGCAAGACAGATGCAATGATATCCATCTCTATCCACCCCGGGTTCAGGTCTATGGTACAGATCTCAGCAGGACCCACAAAAACTGAAGAACTCAACCCAAGCTCAGTACCGCGGTTGCCTATCCTTTCCCTCGCTGCAGACTAGACCAAGCACGCTGCCATGTGCCCATTGGCATTATCATTTCATATGGTATTCTTTTTTTACTCAAAATACTTCATCTTTGTTGTGCACAAAATGACAAGAGGGTCTGATTTCTTTCGTGCAAACCGATTTACCTGGAGTCGTGTTCATGAACCTTATTGACGTTAGACAAGCCCCCTCCCAGCACAAGCTCTCCCCTCCCAGGAGATGTCACTCTGCAGTGGCACTCTCAAAGTACCCCAAGTATGCTGATGTTCCTCTGTCCCTCCTACTTACCACATCCCACCTGACTGCTCAGCTTCTGGGTTCAGCTTCAGAGTCCCCTCCCAGCACCATGGACAAAGTTTGGCATCCTTCTCTACAACTCCTTCAGCATCACATTGGATGAGTTGCTGGTCATTCCTATAAAGAGGAATGACCTTAACTGCTTACCCGCTTGTGTACTGAGCTGATGCCCTGTCCTGCTCTCCCAAGTGTGCTCAATGGCTCTGAGACTGGCCGTCGATGTTCCCGAGGGACTGACAAGCAGAAATTCTCTCACCAGCTTGCTTGGTTCCATGGCTTGTCTCTCGGGCTAGGCTTGGCCCAGACTAAGTCATCTCTCCTTAACAAATGAAATCAAATATCAGCTGACACTCCAACCATGTCTTTTTTTTTTCCCCTATTACAACAGCATACCACAGAACAGGTGATTTATAAAGAAAAAAATATTTCTTAGAATTCTGGAGGCTTGAAAGAGCAAGAGCATGGTGAGAGCCATCAATCATGATGTTAGCCCACGGTAGAAGTGTGTGAGGCAGGAGCATGAGGCTCAAATCATCCTGCTGACCTAGTCCTATAGAATTCTTAATGTGACAGCTTTGTTTCTTGCCAACATGTCACATTCTTGCAGGTGGACAGTACACTGGTACCCCACCCCCAAGCTGAGAGAGCTCTCCCCATCCGTCAAGAGGCTGGTAGGCATGCCAGATGAGATAAGAACGAGTAAATGGCCTCCACTCCATGGGCCAGAACCAGGACCCATCCCACCAGAAAGAGATCAGAAAGTATGAGACCATAAGGTCAGAACAAAGCGGGGCCTGGAAATAGTTGGTGACTGGCACCCATAAGGTGGGATGCCCTGGCCTTATCTGTCATGAAAGAGGAACGAAAAAGGTCATCAATCACTATATGGAGGAGGAAAATACTGGCCGGGGAGGCTGGGGGCAGAATGAGCATGATCAAGATCCCATGAGGGTGTGGTTTTTATCTGCTGAATTATCATTTGTGGTTTAAAGATAAAAAATTTTAGACTCCCAAGTTATCATTTATGGCTTAAGGTTAAAAAAAAAATTAGAGTCCATGTCTGATAGGACTGAATTAGAATTTACATTTTAACATGATATATGAGAGTAATTTGCATATGCATTAAGGTTTGAAAACTGTTCTGGTATTTATGAGAATATTTCAGGACATTTTGTTTTAATAATTATTTGTTGTATTTTCTCTATAGTAAATGATGCTACTATACTCATCTGTGACAGTGTATTTATGAGTAATATATCTATGAACAATGTGCTTTACAAAAAATTGACTTAAAAAAAAATAGTAAGCAATAGGACTAGTCAGATATCAATGTTGAGCAAACCGTGATCAATGTTACATGAATGTCTGAAATTTGGGAGTGCTGCCCAGTGGGAGCTGGGAGCGTTCCTAGCTTCTCCTTTCCCTCCACAGTGACCATCCCTACCCTGATTCTCTCCCTTCACTCACATATGACTTTTCCTACAGTCAGGAGGAAACAGGACAACGTACTGGATTCTTGGTAGAAAAAGGGACATGGCTACTCCAGCTCAAACCAGCTGGAAAAGCAGGAGCAGCCACTCAGCTCAGAGGCTTTCCAGAAGCAGACCACTGTGTAGAAGGGCAGGCCTCCTGGGTGATAATGGAATTGACTACAATGTTGCTAGGTTGCCTAGCAACATTGTAATCATCATGATATGTAGCACATTGCTAATGGGTGGCACAGGAATGGAAAAGTCTATACTGGGGTCCCATGCAGTGCAGGATATTTAATAGTCAATAAACGAGTGTGGCTAGCTTAGGTATTTGCTGTACTATATTTTCCATCATTATTTTAAAGTATACGCCTCCTCCTGAAGAGAGTTGACTATCACACAGTATGCCTTATGCCCAGCAGCAGCCTCATCCTGGTGTCTACAGAGGATATTGCTTACACCAAGAAGCCCCATCCAGTGACTAGTCGGTACCAACAGCTATGGTATCTGCACAGGGGCACATCGGCACATGACACTTGTCTCATAAGACATCCCAGTTATGGGGTGTGTGACTATACTTGCAAATATCATCCTGTTTTACTTTTGTTGAGGATTTATTTAATTTATGGTTTCAGAGAGTTTAGTGTACAGCTGCTTACTATGTACACGGGCATAACGCAAGGTGATGGGAACATGAGGCAGAGGAGAACTGCTCATATATGATGCTCAGTGTGCATGTGCGGCACTGACATACATGGAGGCAAACACATATACATATAACTAATAGAATAAAAAATTTTAATGAAAAAACCCCTCAGACTAAATGTTTCCAATGGGTGCTGTCTGAACAGGTGTTTTAAGGTTCTGGGATCTTGTTCAGAGAATTGAAGAAGCGCATGCAGATGATTAAATTCCAAGGATATTTTATTCAGAAGCAAAGGCATGGTAGAGATTGGATGGGCTGCAAGCAAGAGTACTCAGGGGCCCTTGTTACTGTTTGGGTTGTTCTATTATGATATCCAGGAGGAGGAGCTGGCAGCTAAAGAGCATCAGGCAGACAGGTCTCTGTTCTGATTGACAGGCTTGAACTACATAAGCATTTACTCACTGCACCTGTCCCTTCCTATGATGCATCTATGTCCATAATTAATTAATTATGATTAATTGGATATATGATTAAAATCTATAATTAATATGATTACTCATAATATCTAATTATGCATAGGACCAAGATGGTAAATAGGAATTTTCTTCCCTAAGCATTTATTCAAAGGAGAGTTTGTCTTATAGCACACACATCCAAAACTAGCTCCTGCCCGATCAACCCTTTGCTTCCTGTACCAGGAGATATCCTAGGACGGGTTTGAGCAGACTGATCACAGAAGGGAGAACCTAAAGGTTGCTAGGGAAAGAGGCACTTAGTCCGTGTTTGAAATGGTATGTGCACATAGCTTGAAAGCAAGAGAGGGTCTTAGGTTGCTAGGTCCCTTGTTAGGAGAGGCGTGTGTGCACAGCTCACGTCCCAGTTGATAAACTATTTCTATGCTTGCCTGTAACACAAGAACATGCTTCTTCCTCCTGGAGCTGGGAAGTCAGAGAAGATGACATGCAGATGATCCCGGAAGAGCTGCCGTAGAAAGGGGTATGGAATACCAACCTGCTATTCTCCCAAAGCCACACTCTCTCAGAGAAGCACCACCCTCCTTCTGAATCCAGGTTCTAATCTAGGTCTTGACTCAAGTTTGGCCACTTGCTGCTGGCTCTCTTTGGAGACATCATTTGCTCTCCTAAGGTTACAGTTACTAAGTGCCATCTTCGACATCCTGGGTGCCAAGCACTGTTTTAGCACTTTCTGTGTCTTGGTTCACTTCATCCTCACGCCCCACTTCACTCATGAGACATTGGGCTTAGAGAAGTGAGTTCTAACTCACCAGGTTCCAAAGCAGCAAATGGTGGACTGGGATTTGAACCCAGACAGAGAGAAGTCAAGATCTGCCCGGCCACCCCAACTACCACGCCATACTCCTCTAGCTTGGTGGAGGTGGACGAGGCAGACCACACCCAGGCAGAAAGCCGAGGCTAAGTGGTAGGGAGACATCAATGCCCAAGCCCCTCATTCTTCTGCCTTTACCTTGCTGTGATATATTCCTTAGAGCTGAGGAGACACGCTTCGAATTTCCATTACAAAATGAGCATTGACTGGTGGGGCACAGAGTGGGGAAGGCGGGGCATTGCTGCACTTCATGCACGTGTCCATTCCTGCCGCCTTCTAGCTCCAGGCCAGTGGTTTGCAGCCTTCCTAATGCTGCGACCCTTTAATATAGTTCCTCACGCTGTGGTGACACCCAACCATAAAGTTATATTCATGCTACTTCAGAACTGTAATTTTTCCACTATTAGGAATCATAATGCAAGATATTTGATATGCAAGATATGGGATATGTGACCCCCAAAGGGGTCGAGATTGATTGCTTTAGACATGCCTGCTCTCTAGAAGCCTCCAAACTCCTCCAGACCAAGACCAAACTCCTCCAGAGAGATACCTGGGGTCTCCCACCTTTCCCAAGCACCTCGTCAGTCTCACCATCACATCTGGCTCCAAGCCAGCCACGGTCTGTCAACCCATGTTCTAGGCCAGCAAGTAAGTCCCACACTGACAGGGAAGCCAGTCTCTATCTTCAGCTGGACATACTCAGGCCCACCTTGACAAGAAGATGAAAGGCAGAGTCCACCCAAGAACCAAGGAGGTCCAGGTCAGAACGCTGTGAGCGTGGTCACAAGAGGAGCAGCAACTTTCAATCCCTTCTCTTCCTTTAATGCCAATGAAAAGGTGGGAAGAAAAGATGACTAGATTTGCAAGGACAGTGAGGAGGCTGCAGCAGGAAGGCTACAGCCCCGGAGGTCACATTGTAAGGGACAGTGAGATTTTCAGGTAGATAACCTATTATGGAGTAACATTGCTAACTATAGACACTAAACACAGTCATGTGCTAAAGCTCTGATTCCTGGACATTGGTATCCAGAGGTGGAGCCATCAAGGGGCCCTAAGAACTAGGGTTTCTGTCCTTGGGGAGCTAGTTGCTCTTTGTGTGTAAGAAGCCGTCTGTGTTCCTATCTTCTGTACAGCAACTGATGAGAGCCATTTAAAAAAGACAGGGTTTGGTTTGGCTCAGAATTGAAAGCTGCAGTCCTTCGTGGGTGGTAACAGGAGTTTGGGGCCCGCTGGTCACATTCCACCCATAGTTGTTAGGGTGGGCTTCTTCAAATTGTATGAAAGTGTGTCCTCTGTATTTTTAACTGTTAATTCTGTAGTGGCAGAGAGCTAAGATCTGGCAGGATTTGGGTACTGTCATTTCTATGCCCCATCACTGGTTTTCTATTTGTAAAAGCTTGTCCTCCCTCACCTGCTGAAAAGATGAATGTCAGGCAGTCCTCATTGCTGCTGACTGCCTCAGACTGGAATGTGATTTTTTGTATAATAAAGAGCTGACTGCTACCTAGGGCAGGAAGTACAGGGGCAGGACTTCCGGGCAGAGAGAAGGGGAGGGGAGAAAAGGGAAGGGAGGGAAAGGGAAGGTGGGAGACTTGGGAGACAGAAGAAGGAAGAAGAGATGGAAAGGAGCTGAAAGCAGGTAGTGAGAACAATAAAGGGAGATGGGATGGCAGAAAAGTTAGGATAAGTTTGGACAAGCTACTGAGAGCCTGCCCCAGCTGAAGGCCACAGCTTTAAATTATACAAAAGTCTCATGTCTTATTTAAACCATAAGCAGGTCCACGAAAGCTCCGCAATAAATAGTCTGGAAGCTATGGACGCTTGTATCTACCTCACTTTCTCCTTTAATACTGTCCAAGATCCCACCACCGGAAGTGCCGCCTCCATATGGTAAGTCTTTCCACCACTATTAACCCAAGCTACAAACGCCATCACAGACATGCTTAGAGATTCATCTCCAAGGTGACATGCTTGGTAGCTGTAGTGACTCACCTGCTGTGTGGAACCCACATGATAATTCTTCCAACCATCTCTAACAGCTGGTTGATCCAAGATCCTGTCCTCTCTCTGCTGGGAAGTCCAGCCCCTGTACTTCCTGCCCCAGGTAAGCAGTCAGCTCTTTATTATACAAAAACCACATTCTAGTCTGAGCCAATCCGCAGCAAAACCTATCTTTTAGGGTTGCCTTTAGGCAATGGGGGGGCCTGACCTTCATCCACTAACAGTCATACAAACCATTCCATTATCTGTGGCAGAAGGTGGGCGGGCTCTCACCTTTCACTGGGTTTGTCAGCTCCTTGATCCTGGACTTTCAGCCACCTGCATGTGAGAATTAAAGCTCCTGCTGTTTCTAAGGTACCTGGCTTCTGCCATGTTATTACAGCAACCTCTGATAGCACCTAAGTGACACTGGAGACAACTTAGGCTTTGAGGTTCAGACTAACTGTCTGGAAACACAGAGATGTGATTCATAGCCATGGAGCTAAGAACCTGATGCTGTGACAGCAAGCATGAGGATAAGCAACCGTCTCTATGCCTTTCTCTCAGGAAGCGCTGAGCCTGCTGCATTCAGCTATTGGAGGTGGTGGGGTGTTGGGGGCCGACTTTTAGCAGAAAGCGGCTATCAGCTTTGCAGCCATCTTGAGCCATATACCCTGACATGTGACTTGGATTACAATAGCCTACAACAGCTGAGCACACTCCGATAATCTTGGTTTAGATACCTTGAGATTAAAGGTGTGTGAGATTAAAGGTGTGTGAGATTAAAGGTGTGTGACTTAAGAGTATGACTTAGAAGTGTAGAGATCAGATTTAGAGACAAGACCTAAGGGCATGATTAAAGGTGTAACTTAGAGGCGTGGCTTAGAAGTAAGACATATAAAAGGCAGAGGCAGACAGTAGAGAATCAGACATTAGGGAGACACAGCAGAGAGAAGACAGGTAGCAGGCACTTGGAAGAGAACTTGGAAGAAGTAACTTGGAACTTGGAGGGACTAGGAGCTAGGGACTAGGCACTAGGAACTCAAGACTTAGGACTTAGACTGAAGAATAAACGGGATTGAATTACACTCTGTCTGGTCTGCATTCTTCGAGTCCGTCCTCACTCTTGCTCTTGCTGAACCCCGACCCACGGACAGGAGCGGCAGCTTGGGCTGGGATACAATGGCCGCCCAAACGTGGGTCGGCCCGGGCCTCAACATTTTGCTTGGGCCTCGACATTTTTTGGCCGCCCCAACGTGGGGCTAGTGTGGACCTCAACAGTGGGGTCCCCTGGGCTCACTTTGCCAGGGGTGCATGGGAGCCCAAGCCTCACAGCAGGCTCTACAATGCTTCTGAAACCTGCATGGGATGAACAAAGAGAATGGTTAGGCCTCCTGTGGAACAGCTGCCGGTCCTCCTGAGGAGCCCTAGAACCAAACTGATTTCTTTGGGGAAGTGAGGTCCTTCCCCGGAGTCATCTCCCATCACTTCTTGCTTGCAGGTTAGAAACCTCCTGAGCACCACCACTAATTTACCCAAGTGTAGCTAGCTGCTTGTATTACAAATGTTAATTATATTCCCCCCAAAACCTGTTTGCATGAGAAGGACTCTGCTGTAGCTTCTGGGAACCTGCCCCCAGTTGGTTCTGATTGGTAAATAAAGATGCCAACAACCAATAGCTGGGAGGACAGACAGAGACAGGATTTTAGGATTCCTGGGCTTGAATTCCCTGAACTTGGGACGCAGAAGGGGTGAAGAAAGAGATCCACCATCCTGGGAGAGTGTGGAGGAGAAGAGAAATGCCATGCCTGAGAATAATTCAGGACAGAGAGGCACAGCTACCATGTGAAGGCCTGGTGAGAGCACAGCTCAGAGGGCTGCCCAACTGGGGCCAGAGCAGCCCAGATAAAACAGAGAATTAGTAAGTAATAACTCAGGATTATCGGTGGGAGGTAGGCATTAACAGCAGGAGGTCAGGCAGCCTATTGTGCTGTTTGAGGCATATTCAAATATAAAGGCTGTGTGAGTCTTTCTTTCAGGAACATAAACCACCGAGGCAGGTAGCGAATCACGCTGCCAGGATTTATTAACAATTAGTTCAACACCCAAGTGCTGAGCCCAAGAGCTCCGTGCAAACCACAGGTTTGGTAGCTGTCACACCAGTGACACACTCTGAGCTCTGAGGTCTGTTCCTTTCACCTCCAGCATTTCCCCACATCCCTGCGATTGGTGTCCTTTTTATCTTTTATATCATTTTCCTGCCCTCCATCAAAGGCAATGTTGGCAAAACTCACCTAATCATGAACTTGAGTTTCAACCACGTCCTCCTTCCAACACACAGAGCATCTCTAGCCTAAGTGGCACCTGTCATTCAATCACACTTCTCCACCTGGGATGCTGGAAATGGTGGCTAACTCTATAATCTGGGTACCATTTCATTGCCCACCAGAGCTAGACATAGGGTGTAAGCAGGAAATGGAACTTTTGGTTAAAAGTTACTGGGATTTGGTGGTTGGTCTGCAGCAAAACCTAGCCTAACCTGACTGACACACACACTCTAGTTTCATCTACCCTTCTCTGCCGCACTTTGCAGGTTGGAAGCCTGTGATTATGTATTATTCCTCTCCAAACCTACAAGCACCTAGTAGCATCCTTAACCCACTGTGTTCCCTGTGCAGTAGCACAGAATGTAATGAAACAGAATGTAATAAAAGACAAAGAAAAGTATACTCATGTCTTCGTCACTTACCCCAAGAATGACTCACCTGCGGAGTGACTCTTCCAACCCTTTCAACAGCCCACACATTCCAGCCAGGTCTTGTTCCCAGTCACCTTCTTGCATGACATTTTATTTTCAAAGTCCTATACAACATATGAATTGCCCCAGGGGTCAAATGCCTTCCCAGCTAACCAGCTCTGCTGGCGTGGACAGAGTTCAGGTGGCGATTTCTAACAGATGATAACGTCACCTCTCACTAGACCATCATCAATCCCAGAGCAGCTAACAATGACTACAAGGCTGCTGGAGGGCCCGTATGTACTGAAGAATGTGGTACCCAAGGGCTAAGAAACCTGGCTCTGATCTCAAGTCTGCTGTCTGTCATGTTAGTCCATTGGCCTTCTCTGAAGAAAAATGAAATAAATCCAAATCAAATAACTTATGTAAGAAATAGAAATTAAAAAAAAAACTCAAAAATGTCTCAAAACAATTCTCGAAAGGTGGAAGGGCTGAACAGATGGCTCAGCAGTTAAGAGCACATGCTGCCCTTCCAGAGGACATGGGTTCAATTCCCAGCACTCACTTTAAGTGGATCAGAACCACCTGTAACTCCATCTCTGGGGGATCCAATGCCCCTCTTCAGATCTCCAAGGGCACTGCACAAGTCCACACTCAGACACACAGGCATATACATAGTTACAAATAAAATAAAAAATCTCCACAACAGCACACCACTACCTCTGTGTTGGTTCTGTTCTGAAGCCCAGCAGAGATGACTGGAAGTCTAGGTTTACACTGCTATGGGAGAAGGGAGGAGACTGGAGACATTCTCTCCAACTGGTCTATTAAAGTAATAGACTAGCTGAGTGCTGTGGTAAAACCTATAATCTAAGCTGTCTGGGGCTGAGGTGGTAGGATCATGAGTTCAAGGCCAGCCTGGTTATGTAGCAAAATCTTCAAAAAAAAAAAAAAAGGGAAGGAAAGAAGAAAGGAAGGAAGGAAGGAAGGAAGAAAAGAAGGAAGGGAGAAAAGAAGGAAGGAAGGAGAAAAGAAAGGGAAGAAAAGGGAGGGAGGAAGGGAAGGGGGAAGGGGAAAGGAAGAGGAAGGGAAGGGAAGGGGAAGGGAAGGGAAGGGAAGGAAAAAAGTCAGAGAATAGAATTGTTACCCAATGAGCAAAGGGGCACCATTAGCAGCAAACTTGTACACATTCAGGGAGAAAGTTGCTGCCTCTTTTAGAGACTGTTGACATGCCTTCATAGTCATTCTCATTTCAGCTAATACTCTTTAGAGATGCCTAGAAGGAACCAGACAAGGCCACAGTCATTGTGACTCTTTCTTTCCGGAGACCTGGGCACTTATAAAAATTGTGGTCATGCTAATAGTACCTGATCTACACAGAGGTATCTGTGTCAACTGTCTGTCCTTTTTGAACATGTGCTTATTGACCTTGAGCTCTGAGCATGCTCAGAAATGTGCACTCAGAAATGTGTGTCCCGAGTGCATTCCTACAGGACAGGCTCCCTTGTCCAGGCAGTGCCCTGCTGTGCAAGGCCAGGGCTCTCCTTACTTGTTGCTGCTCAGCCCACATTAGAGCAGATTGCCCTGTGCTAGCAGAGCGGGCTCCTGCAATCACGGAGTCCCACCGGGTGGAAGAGGCTGACAGCAAAGGAGACCAGAGTAACATAGTGTTTGAGAGAACTAACCCCCTCCCCCAATGTTGGTCTGGAAGGTTCAGGAAAATGCCCAGAAGCCTGTACTGCCGTATCTATACCCTGAAAACCTCCAGGAAGCAGGCTGTCCCCTGGAGCCTTAGAGAGGTGCACAACCTTGCCAACACCTCGACTTCAACCCCACTAGACTAGTAATTTCTATCCTAGATAAACACAATTGCCGACATTCTGTAAAGCCGCTGCATAGATTTATTTGAGACAGATGCCGAGGGAGCTAATACAACTGCCTGCATTAAAAATAAATAAATTCATAATGAGCCATGGGAAGGCCTTTGAAGACCAAGGGTTTATTTTGTCATTGTGGTGGAGGTGTTAAGTTCTAGGAGGTGAGCGTGGCCTCAGTCAAGACATTTGATCTGAGAACCACACTGCTCTGATAAAGAAAATGCAGTGTATGGTTTTTTTTTAACCAGAAAGGAAAGTAGACTTGTGTAGCGAGTGTACTACCCAGAAACATAGACAAACACAGTTGCATCTTTCCACAGTGCCAGAATTTATGAATAACTTGATTGAATAATTTAGTGAATAAAAGTAAGTTCACAGGGTTCAGGAGTTTTCAATGACAGCAACCTTGGTAACCTGGCCCAGGCAAATGCAGTTTCTGTCAATTCCGTCTTAATGCTGATACTGACTACAATATCACAGTAAATATGCCTGTACATCTATATCATGTATGTGGGTTAGAGGATGAATATGAGCTAAGGAGGCCGTGGAAGAGCTCAAGAGAGGCCTGAGCAAGAGTCTGCAGTAATAAGACAATGAACAGACTGGAGCAGCTGCTGGAATTGGAGTCAAGGCGTGAGGGGGATGCTACAGAGCTCAGCTGTGAGGAGAACGTTTAACAGGTCAGAGGCAGGAAGCAAATCAGGAGCTGGAGACAGAATGTTCAGAGCCACAAACAGGTGAGTGGGCGGGCAATCAAGAAGGGTGCATCCATGGGGCACAGGGTACTGAGCCGTGTCAGAGTTCCAGAAATAATGGAGGAGACCTTGGTCCTTGATGCACACACCCGGTATCAGTATCTACCATGGTAAGTTGGTGTAGGACCATACCATCACAAGACTGAGTGCCTGTCACTCCATGGGGTCTAGGTATATCTGGTTGCCAGTTCTTGGACTTAGCTTCCCAATACAATTTTAATATGCCCATATGTCCCCATAGTTTTAATTCACCTCCTCACCCAATAAACATCTAAGGTGGCTCCACTTCTGGTCACATGAATAAATCAAATGATCAGCCTGTGCTGGATGGTGAAGCCTGGCAGACTCTAGTTTCCAGATTCACCCGAGAGCTTCATTCACCCTTTGTCCTCAAAATGGAGTCAAAGACTACTTGTAAAACTTAGGGTCCCAGGACATAGCACCTCCCGGAACACTACTGTTATAAACAATCTGGAGTGACCTAAAGTAGGGCATAGCCCCGTCCCAACAACTCTGGACCATTCCAGCTACCTGAGTCCTCTGTCCCCAGTCTCAGTAAGTCTAAGGCAAACTCATGTTCAAACTCACAATGAAGCTGCAAGTGCCCCTCAATGCTTCATTATTCCAATGTTCAGGAACGCAGACAATGATCCCAAGCCACTAAAAGTCATGAATTCTGAGAGTGACAATGGAGAACTGATTAAATCAAACACACAGCCTTTGGCAGAGGGAAATCTCGCAGTCAGTCAGCTGACAGTTGAAAAGGAAACTGCATGAGGATTCCTTCAAAAAGAACTTCAAGAAAGATATTCCTGGGGCTCTAGAGACTGCGGAGCAGTAAGAGCGCTTGCTTCTCTGGCAAATGATCTGGATTCGATTCCCAGAACCCATGTGGTGGCTCAGAACCACCTGTAACTCCAGTTCCAGGGGATCTGGCTCTGTCTTCTTACTATCTCAGACACCAAGTACAGACATGATGAGTGTCCATGCACACAGGCATATACACACACACACACATATAAAATAAGAATGAATAAATCTAAGAGAAAGGAGAAGCAGAACTCCACCATCAGAATTTGGTGTCCTTAGACATTTTTGACACTGTTCCTTTGTATAATACAATTCTAGGGACAGACCGCCATGTAAATTTTTGGATGGGGGATTACACAAAAACAGCCAGCATTCGAGCATGCATTCAATGCTTCCATTAGGATTATAACCTAAACCTAGTTATATATAAGGAAGATTTGTTTTCCAGCTAGATAACGTGAAGGGTTAGTTTTGACCTGAACTTCCCCGACCCACGTGACACTCAGCAAGCAGGAATCCTCACACTGACTTCTTATGCTCTCTCGTATGTTTGTGACTCTTGCCTATTTTCCTCCCTCCCACTCACTGGCAGGTGTATGTTCTTTCCATGTGCTTAGACTTTTGCTGCTCCCTGTGTTGTGTTTTTCCTGAATATACCATCTACTGATGGTCCATTGAACAGTTGGAAGGGTTTTGTGTCATTGTCACTGATTTGTGCCTTTGCTTTAGATTTGATAAGAGACTCCCACCTTAACTGGATTTACTTCAAGGGCTCAAGGTATCAACTTCATTCAGACAAAGCACTTCTAGGATTCAAAAATTGCCCAGTTCAAGTTGAACTTGAACTTGAACCGATAAATTTTTACTCTGAGGTTCTTTCTTTTTCTTTCAATATTCCTAGCCAGCATCTGTCCTTGAGCCAGGGCAGATGAGAGCACACAGCTCCATACTGCACGAGGTTTGGGCTACCAAAGGTTACCTCTGTGATGGTGGAGCCATCGGTAACAATGGGGCTGAAAATTTAGTCTGACCTCATTGTGCATCTTTTCTGTGTTCAGGTTTCCAGATAGCACAATATGACAACTGTATTCAGTAGAGTCATGTGCTATTCAAGTGAGTCACCTAGACACAAGGGACTTCACCATCTAGGTTTGTATATGACCATACTGCAGAGTACAAATGGCAGTGGTTCCACCCATACATCTAATGGCACCTTTTTCAGAACATGCCTCCACCATTATCTGATGTAATGTGTGACAAGACCTCACGGGCAGTGCTTCCGGCTGATTGCTTCTCATACTGTTGAGATCTCGGTTCAAAACTTTCAAGTTCCTTTCGATTCCTCATTGGGTACCAGAAAGCTCTCTGGTTGCACGATCATGGCCCTTGAAATCACCACTTATCTTACTCTTCTTTTTCCTTTTGAGACCAAGTGCTCAAAGGGACATGCTTACAGACATGCTCCCCCAAACCCAGCTTAGACCCAGCTTAGAGACTTGACCATTTGCTAAGAAGGTATTGATAAGCAATCACACCCTGAGAAGAATACACAGGCATGATGAGGATTCTGAAGGTACAGTGGATTCCATTCACCACCACGCACTTAAAAAAGATTATTTGTACATCCAGAAGAGCAAGAACATTGTATCCCTACCTCACACCACATCAAAAAGAACCCCTAATAATAGGAGAGAACTCAGGTAGCTAAGTCAGCTCTCATTATGCTGTCTGGGACCCAGGCTCCGTCTCAGCACTGCCATCTTTAGCTCTTCAGCTGTTGGTCGTGAATTTATCCAAAGATGTCACCACAGACACAAGAAACCTAGCACTCCCTGAGCTACATTTCAGCACATAAAACTGGTCCATGGATTTGTCTTCTCAGGAACCTCAAGTTGATGTCTCTTCATACCTTGCATGCCACACACCAAGCACATGTCTATGCCCAAACTACAGAACTCACAGAAGCAGCAGATCACCAGGGCTGGCTAAAACTCGCAGTGCATCCTCTGAGACCCCAAAAGCTTGCGGCTGACTCTGTCATCCGGGAAGGAGGAAATGGTCTCACAGTGTACACAAACGCCAGCTAAGCTTAGAGTGTGTCAGTTTGTTGCCCTCAAGAACCCAAATTTTCAGGCAGATAACATGTTCAGCTCTGATGGTAATTTGCTTTCTCCATGATGGCTTAATTGTGCTGCTGCCAACTGGATCAGAACAATTCACTCACACAGGCACACGCACATGCACACAGAGGACCACATCCTGAAGACTTGGTCCCAGCTTGATGCCAATGAGAAGGGGTAAGGTCTTTCAGAGGTGGGGCCTCATAGGAGGTCTTTAGGTCATTGAGCAAGTGAAGGTAATCACTAGCCCCTTCATCATTTTCTCTTCTGTTCTTTGGCCATAAAGTGAACTGCTTTACTCTTACCACTCTTATCTTCAGCCATGATATACCATCTCACCCACAGGCCCAAAAAGAATAGACCTACCACAGAATGGAACCTCAAAACAGTGCAACAAAGTAATCTTTTTTCTCTTTATAAGTTGATCTTCTAAAGCATTTTGTTATAGTGGTGGACATCAGTCATTGTAACTCAAAAGAAATCATAAACACTACTTCAATAAATGAGTGTGGGTGGGTTCCAATAAACCTGTGAATGAAAATAGGAGGCTGACAAGATTTTTACCCAAGGTCTTTGTTTGTGAATTGTTAGCCTCGTCAGACAGTCCATATACTGACTGCGGCGTGTTCTGACTCAGGGTCTGAGTGTGATAAGCACATTCAACTGGTCACAGTATTCACTGTTCCCTGTTATCTTACACCATGACACCTCTCATTCTTACTGTGATGATTCCAGGATAACAGCAAAGGCTGAGTTGTCCTGTATTCTACGAAGCATTTGCTTGCTTCTTAATGGCAGCTCTGCGAGGGTTTGTGCATAGATTTCTTTATTAAATACAACACAATGAAACTGCCTCAATGTGGCCCTTGGTCTACTTTGGGACTACAGACACACACTCATTCACCAGATAAATTTAACATCACTCTTTGAGCACTAGTTCCCTGATACACAGGTCCAAGGAGCCCTATGCAACTCCTTTCTCAGGAGTGATCTGATCTGCAGTGGTCCTCACTAACATGCTGTGTGGTAACCTAACCCCCGCATTCTGCTGACGAGCCACACTCCCGCGGTCTATGAGCTCAGTGGAATCCCTCAATAGAATCATACCCTGTTATTGAGCCATGAACCATATATTATCATGACTACTAAGCCAATTCAAATGGCCCATCCCCTTTGCCTTAGCATCAGGCAAAGCTTTGAGCAATCACCCTTCTTTTCAAAGAATGTTTTTTTCTCTCACTTTGAACCCACTGAACCCCAGCCTGCCTGAGCATCCTGCAATATACATCTACAGCCCTGGTGAGGCTGGTGGTCAGCATCTGGGCTGTTTCTATAAGGACCTGTTTGTTGTGTGGCACTTCTCTAGTGAGAACATGATCAATCATCTCGTCACCTCAGACAGAGAACCAACAACAAACCAACGCACAGATGTCACCAAAGTCTAATTTGTGAACAAGTGAGTTTTCTTGGGGTTAGTTAGAATATGGGTGAAGGGTTATTTACAGGAACAGAAATGACTCAAAGAGAGCTGCATCACTAAAGGCATACTCCAGCATGGGTGACAGGCTTACAAAAGCTGAGACCCTGCAGCCCATCATGGCACAACCCAAAGGTCACTAAACAGGATGAAGAATGTCTTTTCCAGGCAGCTTAGTTGGTCTAAGGCTCTTCCACAGGAATCTAGCATGGTCAGAAAGTGTCTGTCAGAAGTCCTTACTAATTGTGTAAGTTTGGGAAGGGGGGCGGGGTCTAGAGAATCTGCTCAGTTTCAGGGACTTCCTGAAGCTATTGTCTTATTTGCTTCCTGAATTTAAAAGAGCTTCTCTTCAGGATGAAATGCTTTGCTTCCTTTAAGAACATCCTGAATTTTAATGAGTTCTCCTCCAGGATGAAATTTTCTCTTAGAGGAAAACTGTTTACTCCATAGGACCTAGAATCATGAATGTCTCCCTTTCCATAAATAAAGATCAACAAAGAAAATTAAGTGTCAGCTCAACATCAGAGGGACTGAACCCGTTTCAAAGATTTTTGAGTGATATCTACCTCTTGAGAAGCTCACTTTCACCCTTCACAAACCCTCTAGGCAAGGCTCCCTTGAATGATCCTCTCTGAAATCTTAGGAAGGAGATGCACTGCTGGCTTTTTTCACTCAACAAATACTTGTTTCATATCTGCTGACAGAAACAGGAATGGAAAGGGTGGCTTCTAATCATCCAGAGCTGGGACAGGCCTTGGCAGGTAGTAAGCAGCATAGAGGGGAAAAAAATGGATGATGTCTTTATCAGCACACTGTGGCTGCTCTAACCAATTGACCTGCATTGGTGATCAGCATTGCTTCAAACAACAGAAATGTGCTATTCTCACATTCTGAAGGGCAGAAGTCCTAGACCAAGGTGTCAGCAGGCCCGTCTTCCTCCAGAGGTATAAGGGAAAATCTCTTCCTGCTTCCAATATCTCCAAGCATTCCTTGGCTTGTGACTACACTGCTCCAATCTCTGCTTCCATCTTCCTGTGACCATCTCACCTACTCTGCACATTGTTTTTCTCCGATAATGACTTGTGTCATTGCCCTTAGGAATCCAGATAATGCAGAGCTAGATCATTCAAGACCTTTCACGTAACCTATGAAGTAGACTACCTGGAGTCCCTCCTACTTACCATCATAGTACAGCAACACATTTTACATGGGGGGTGGCTCTATGTGGTGAGAGTTAAGCTGCATTTTGAAGGTGGAGGAGACACACATCATGCAGAGGAGGAGAGAACCCTGGTTAGGGAGAAAAAGGAGACAGAGCATTGCTGACCAAGGACACAGTCTGTGCACCGTCTGAGCTGAGTTAATAGCTCGGTACAAATGGAGAAAAGCCAGGACAGCCAGGCAGAATGAATGAAAGAGGCTGAGACGTGTTGGGGATTATACAGATGCTTCTTTTCGAGGCCTCAGAAGCCACAGGAAGGAGCTGAAATCTTACTTCAAGTGCAAAGATAAAAGTAGCTAGATTGAGCCAGGTGTGGTATATACCTGTAATTCCAGGGCTCCAGAGACTGAGGCAGGAGGCTTATAAGTTCAAGGTCAGTCTGGGCTACATAGCAAGACTATGTCACAAAAATAAGAAAATACTCTAATTAAATTTGCAGTTCACCTTGAAGATTTGGCAGAAGACACACAGCAAGCCTCATTGTACAGTGTAAATTGCTGTAGCCATAGAAAATGCATGCACAGATTTTTATTATTTACATAAACTTGATTTAAAAAATACATGAAACACAAATACAAGCCAGAGCAGATACTAGTAATCCAGTATCAATTCATATTGTAGGTTGAATTACTGTCCCCTCAAAAGTTCATATGTTTACGTCCTAACTCCAGCACTTTTTTTTGGTGAGGGGGGGTTGGGGGGTTGTTGTTGTTGTTGTTGTTGTTTTTTAGATTTGGTTGTTGCCGATGTCATTATTTAGGTTAACATGAGGTCATTTCAGAGGTAAGTCCTTAATCCAATCTGTATGTGGAAAGAAATGTGGACTTAAACATGTGTTAGCTTTCAACCACTGTGACAGAGAGCGTGTGATAATCCACTTATAGGAGAGAAAGGTTTAACAATTTCAGCCCATGACTGACTAGCCCTGTTGCTTTGGGCCTGTGACCAAACAGCAGATCACTGCAGGAATGTACCGGGAAGGAAGTCTGTTCAGTTCATAGCCACTGCAAGACAGAGTAGAAGAGACCAAGGTTCCATAGATCACTGCAAGCAACAAGCAGCTTCCCAATAGGTCCCACCTATTAAAGCATCCATCACCTTCTAACAATGTCAAGCAAGGGACCAAGCACCTGATCCGAGGGGCATGCCAAATCCAAACCACAACACCCTGGTACAGTGAGGATGTCACCCAGGCAGAAAGATGATCGGTCATCTAGAAGCCGAGAGAAGAGGCCAGCCCCTAGAAGCAAATTATTCTGCATCCAGAGTTAGGAAGCCTCAGACTCCTGTGGCCCAAGCAGTTGGGCTATGCAGCTTTCTTACCACAGCCTGGGCATGGCATCTTAGGAAACGAGACAGGGAGAGGGCATCTTCACCAGACCCCATCCTGGAGTCCTGACAGGGTCTAACTCTCCACCCATAGCAACAATGGATCATCCCCTTCCCCAGTGCTCTCCTTCCCCACCTCCCTCTCCACTCACAGGGCCTTCCCTCTGTAGCATCTCCTCATGTGCAGCCTTGGCTAACTCCCCAGAAAAAGTCTCCCCAACTCCTAGAGTAAGGTTCTCCACTCTATATGCCCATAGCTGCTTCTCAGATCCGATCTGTGTTTCTCCTCAGTGGTTTTTTACCCTCAAAGCACTGTCCACCATCTTCTTCCCAGTGATGACAACATCTGCCCACAGGACCAAAGGACCACACTTGTCCCTCTGCAGAGACACACAGACAAGCCCGGGAGACTGAGGGCAGAGCCTATATCTTTCATAGTGCCTCCCTTTGACCCATATCTATCAGGAGGTAGGGAGAGAGACAGAAATATAAACACAATTCTATGTCGTACTTCTTTTCACACAAAGAATTTTTCTGTTTCAGTTATAAGCCTCAGAGGGTAGAAATGTATCTTGTCCATTTTTTGCATCTTCTAAGGTAACAGTTCTCATTCTGTGGGTCATGACCCTTTTGGCAAACCTCTATCTACAAAAATATTTACATTATGATTCAAAACAGTAGAAGAGTAACAGTTATAAAGTAGCAACAAAATAAATTTATGGTTGCCCCCCCCCCCACACACACACACAATGTTAGGAACTCTAAGGATTGCAGCATTCAGAAGGTTGAGAATTACTGCTCTAAGGTATGGAAGGGACCACTTTGCACACTGACAGTGCTGACAGCTGAACCCTGCCCAGACTCTGCCCAGACTCTGTTTTCTTATGCTAGGATCCACCTTCTTCCTGAATCATCTACAATGTTGCTGAACTGAAGATGGTCTTCATTAAGCTTTGGTGGGCTTGGGATGTATCTCAGTAGTAGAGTGTTCATCTAGCATCTGTAAGACCCTCTATTCAATCCTAAGTACTGAAAGAAAAAAAAAGTCAAACGCAAAGCTTTGCTAACATCTGTCCTGAGTGGTTGGCAACATTTTTCCCATCTACTCTTCAGTCCTAAAAATAGACTCCCTTCTTTGAATGCAGAACCGGCAGCTGGAGGCAGCTGGGAGCGCAGGTGAAGGATGGTGTGGGAGGGGCCAGAGGGGCTGGAAAGGCATGCAGCAGCTGCCACACCAGGGATCTCGCTCTCGTTTTGTGACTGGCATGGGCAGCAAAATCCCCTCTACCAGACGCACATTCCATCAATTAGATGCGATGCTAAAACTAATGAGGAAAGCACATGGGGTTTCCAGGTGAAACCGGAAAGGGCAGAGAGGTCGGCAGCTCACTGTGGACTGCAGCTCCTCGGGAAAAGGAACTGTGACTGATTCAACCTTCACTAGGAGGTCTAACCTCTACTATAAGCACCTAGCCAAGGCCTTAGCACTCTGTGTAGATGAATAGTTGGATGGATGCATGAATAGACAGACAACTAAAATCTCTATCCTCTTCCTGAGGATCTAGTCTTCAGAGAGTTGGCAAAGACCATGTGGTCATATTTGCTGCCTTACACCAACCCCCAACTTTCTATGCTAAGGAGCCGGGTACATGATGTTTTTAGAATCCCAGAGTCCCCAAGAGGCTCAGGAGCAAGCACAGTCCTCAACCTGTGGGTCACAAACCCCCTGAGGTGTCACATATGAGATGTGGGATACATGTGGGATACATGTTGGATATTTACATTAAGATTCACAACAGTAGCAAAATTACAGTTATGAAGAAGCCACAAAGTAATACAGCTTTACAACACGAGGAACTGTATTAAAGCGTCAGGGACTAAGAAGGTTGAGAATCACTGCCTGAGAGAGAATCTCATTAGTGAACGCCTTACCTGGAAGCTTTCCATGGTCTCTGCAGTTTGTTCCCACCGAATGTTTTGCAAGCAACTTTGAGCACCTACTGTATGCAAGATACCCACTGTGCACAGCTTAAGCTGACATCACCCCCTAAGCAATGTCTGATAGGTCCTGTGGTCCCTGCACATTTCTGGGAACCATTTTACCACATTTAAATTGCTCAAAGGATACTATTCCCACTGTACTGTAAATATTGACGTTTTATTATTTAATTTAATAACAAGTAATGTATTGAAGTTATTATATTTTATTCTTTAATGTTATTTATTATATTAAATAAAACTCACATTGCTTCCCTCAATTTCTCGAATAGAATCTAATAGCATAACAACTTCCTATCCACCATCAGCCTTTTTTCTGTTTAAGAAATACATGAACAAACTTCTTCATGAGTCAGAGAAATTGCCATTTTTACTTTTTTCTTATGAAAATCAAATTAACTCCTTCTAATACAAGTCCATGTTAGGAGAATTCTCATAAACACAATCCTTTATACGATGCTTAAGATTTGTTTTTCTCGTTTTAAATTATGTGTACATGGGTGGGAGGTTCATGTACACGAACACAGGTGACCACAAAATGGTGTCAGATCTCCTGGAGCTGGAGCTGTGGGTGGGTGTGAGCTGCCTGGCTGGGTGCTGGGACCCAAACTCTATGCTCTACTACAGCTAAGCATGCAAGTGTGTTCTTAACCACTGGGCTGCCTCTCTGGCCTGATATACAATTCTTAGCATCATAATGCTTTGTAAGAAAAACTATATTAAAATTAAGGTTTAATTTGCTTTTTATTTCCTATACCACTGGGTTCTGAAAATTGAAATATTTCCCCAGAATCGAAACATGATCACACCTATTATCTGTATGCATTTTATCAGGGCAACACTGGCACACCACAAACCACAATTATTTTTAAGACAAGGGCTTGGTAGGAAGCCTTGGCTGGCTTCAAATTTGTGATCCTCCTGCCTCAGCCTCTCATGTGATAGGATCACAGGCTTGTACCACAATGCCTGACTTAAACACTTTACCGAGAATGCACATCTTAGTTGGAACAAGAACATACCAAGAGGTTTCAAGGAAACCGGGATTTTGAATGGCACGGTTGGGTGTTTCAGAGGACAGCTGCGACTTCCTTTGTTGAGAGAGCATCATCTGGAAAGAATGTCAGGAGAAAGAGAGGCAGCCTCAACAGAAGGTGCCTCCCAGGCAGACATGTGTTAGCAAAGACATAAGAACAAAGCCGGGTGCGGCTCAGCATCAGGCACTTGTCTGACAAACATTAGGCCCCGTTCTTTACCCACAGACACCCTGGAAAGGTCTCCCCTAGGTCCAGGAGAATCATGAGCCAAGGACAAAGTTTGAGCCATGAGTGATTCCTGTGAGAATAAGACACAGTTTCAGTCTTGCTATCTGTGTAGGGAGCTGGGCTATCGGCACTTAGCTGAGGTTCAGAACAGTGAAAGTTCTACAGAATTATTTGGTCCCCTAATATTCCTGCATTTTTCATTTTTTGACTCCTGTGGACATGTGCCCTTAGATGTGGGCGGAGCTTTAGGCTTCTAAGCAACAGTTCCAAACAGGGAGTGCTGTGAGTCACCCCATGGGCCCAGTAACATCCACAAGGTCTTAAAAGTAGAAAAGGAAAAGCTCCTCCCACAAAGCATCTGCAGAGACACCAAGATGACTTCAGCCTCCAGCACACTGACTTTAGCACAGGCAAACTCATGCCGGGGCTCTAACCTGCACGGCTGTGAGATGTTCATAGCTGTTCTAAAACATCATCCTCTCCATTGCAGCAGCAGACAAAATTCAGACGCCAGAGAAGCAATCTCTGGGAAGGAGCCCAGGCCACTCAGCCGAGTTTGCCCACTCCTGCTGGGAACTGAAGATGACTGATCCAGTCACGGCCAAGGAGACCCCAGACCCCCGTGTGACTTAGACATGCTGCCAGCCTGAGACCATACACCATACGTGCTGTCCCCCCACCCACCTTGCTGCCTCTAGGACCCCAGCAGGTCTGAATAAGGCAAAGGCCTCTCCACCATCTACCAAATCCCACAACAGCAAGATTGACCATTATGGTCTATCACCACCCCAACTTGGTTGTGTTTTTGTTGGTGGTGATGTTGTTGTTTGATTTGGGAGCAAGACAAAGTCTTACTATGTAGCCTAGGCCAACCTTGAACTTCTGGCAAGCCTACTGCTTCCACCTGTCAAGTGCTGGGGTTACAGGCTTACACCACCATATCCCCATATTGCAGCTAAGGAAACTGAGGCTCGGAGAGGCGAAAGAAACTGTAACCGGTGGTGGATGCTCTATTTGCTGTCCTGGGAACTTTTGAAACTTCTAGATTTCTAACATCCTGTCATTTGCGGCCATACAGCTGGAACCAGAGGACATTATGCTAAGTGAAGAAAGGCAGGCCCAGAAAGGCTGATACCGCATGATCTCACTCATGTGTGGAAGCTAAGACAAAGCTGATGTCATAGTAGAAGAATAGAATTGTGGTTAACATAGCCTGGGAAGGGTGTGGAATGAGGGTAGAGAGGGTGGTTAAGGCACACAGGGTGCAAGCAGAGAAGAGAAAGGGCTTCTACCGTCAGCTCTCACAGTGGACTAACCAGACTTGTCAACAATAGCTACTTTCAAAATAGCTACTAGACTGCCAGTTTCCAGCATCTTTGTGTTGATATGGTAAATGTTTAAGGTGCTGGATATGCCAGCTTTGGTGGTCTGAGAGCCAGTGGACATCATAAATGTATACCACGCTGTGCCCATGCATATGTACAGTTAAATGTCCGTTAAATGGTTTTTCAAAACTTTAAAAGCAGAGGCTAGGGATATAGCGAGGTACCAGCATGCTTGACCAGCACATATATGGTTCAGTTCCAGCTTTGTAAATATAAGACAGAAAAGTAAAAGTCTAGACTCCTGAGGTCCACAGCCAAACCCCTAAATAAAGTCTCCAGGTATCAGGGCTGGAGAGATGGCTCAGTGCTTGCAGAGGACCCAGTTCAATTCCCAGCACCCACATGGAGATTCACAACCATCTGTAACTCCAGTGTCAGGAGATATAGCACCCTCTGTGACCTCCACAAGTACCAGGCATGTACACGGTGCACAGACATGCAATCAAAATATTCATACACTTAAAAAAAAAAATCTCCAGGTATCAATTGCCAGTGTCCGTCGTTCCTCTGAGCTCCTGAGAGAATTCTCTGAGATGACAGTGGACACTGCACTGAACTGCAGGCAAAGCTTCAAGACTCCACAGCAGTGTCACACAGGTGACTGCCCCATTGTTCACGAGCAGAGCAAAGTTCTGCTGCCAATCAAAGCCTAGGCTGGAGGAACAGGCTCCTCTGTGGCTCTCAACCTGGGTGCACATTAGAATCTTTCCAGGGAGCTTTTGAAGCCTAAAAGCCTTTCTGTCTGGAGCCACTGGGGGCAGCTGTTCTAATGCCCTATGGTGGGACATGCACCAGTGACATTTGGCGGTCTCCTCCGTTGGATTCTACTGTAGTGCTGTACTTCATACAGACAGTTCTACCTATCTTGAACATGCATACTGATTTAATCCGTGTAAATATATTATGAGAGAGACGAAGTTACGATTTCCATTTTATAAGGAAGGAAATCAAGGCACGAGAAAGAGCAAGTCACTTAGCCTCATGGTCTTTGGTGTTGTGACAAGAGTGCTTGAGACGGACTAAGTAATTTATGAGGAAAATGCATTCCCCGTGCTCCTGGAGGCTACAAAGTGCAGTGTATTCAGAGCATGGGCATGTGGCAAACGGGCATGCTTCCCTCTGGCACATCGAGACAGAGGATGCACATTCCCGCCTTTTCTCATGAAACCACTAATGCCAGCGTGGGGGTGACACCCTATGACTTCATCTGGCTTAATTCCCTCCCAACAGGCCCCAGCTCAGGTAGCATTTGTGAGTGGAAAGGTTACTGGTACAGCCTATGTAGAATAAGCGTCTTGTGATCTTTGATTGCATATGGGACTCTCTCTCTCTCTCTCTCTCTCTCTCTCTCTCTCTCCCTCTCTCCCTCTCTCCCTCTCCATCTCCCTCCCTCCCTCTCCCTTCCTCTCTCTCTCTCTCTCTCTCTCTCTCTCTCTCTCTCTCTCTTCCTCTCTCCCTCTCTCCCTCTCCGTCTCCCTCCCTCCCTCTCCCTTCCTCTCTCTCTCTCTCTCTCTCTCTCTCTCTCTCTCTCTCTCTCTCTCTCTCTCTAAGCCAGTAGATAAAATGAAACTTCTCCCTAGAAAGAAACAAACAAAAATCCTTCTTTCTATAAGTTGACAGCCCCTGGTGTTTTGTTACAGGAAGAGAAAGCTAACTAACACAGAAAGACATACTCAGAATTTGACAGCAACAAAGTTACAAGCATAAGCAGAGACCTCACCCCAGCTAGCTTGGCTCTGGTCTGTATGTTCAGCCCTGGCCTACCTCCCTGCAGAGGCTCTGTGTCCTCTCACCCCATGGCCAGGCCTTCAGAGCTTCCTACTCTCTTGACTATGCAAGTGTCCAGAAAGGCCAGTGACAACAAGCTGTCCATCCATCCCCTTGCCTTTGCTCAGTGCCTGAACCTACCTCTACTTGTAAGAGGAAAGCCAGACTGGGAAACAGCTTTTTCACCAATATTTTGGCAGCATCTCCCACCATATACTCCAGCCAGATACCCCATACACACCCAGACCTTATGGAATGAGTTGCTGGGGCACCCCTATGCTGCAGGCCACCCCACCTCTCAGCCCTCAAATACATCCATGTTGTCACCAATAAGACAGCACATCCCTTGAGCTGGTATCATGTTTTTCATGGAGAAGTCATATTTGCTCCTTTAAACATCATTTCGAGGGCTGTGGAAATGGCTCAGTTAGCAACCTGCTTGCCTTGGAAACATAAGAACCTGGGTTTAGGTCTCCAGCACCCACACACAAAAAAACGCCAGGTGTACACCTGCAGCCCTCACATTGGGAAAGCACAGGCAGGAGCAGCCCTGGAGCTCACTGGCCAGCTAGTTTTGCTCAATCAGTGAGTTCCACATTCAGAGACCCTCTCAAAAGAAATAAGAGGGTGATTAAGAAAGACAGCCTTAGGGCTGGAGAGATGGCTCAGCGGTTAAGAGCACTGACTGTTCTTCCAGAGGTCCTGAGTTCAATTCCCAGCAACCACATGGTGGCTCACAGCCATCTGTAATGGGATCCAATGCCCTCTTCTGGTGTGTCTGAGGACAGCAACCGTGTACTCACATACATAAATAAAATCTTTAGAGAGAGAGAGAGAGAGAGAGAGAGAGAGAGAGAGAGAGAGAGAAAAGAAAGACACCTTATAAACCTCTAGCCTCCACCTATGTGTGTGTGTGTGTGTGTGTGTGTGTGTGTGTACACAAATCATTTTTAAACATCCTGAACAAATGGGTGTTGGGAACTGTCTGAGTCTGGGGGACCATATACAAAAAGGATGTACAGGGCAGTATCCATTCTATGCTAACATACGTGCGGACTTATTCCTAAAACCGGAAATAAACACACCCGAGTCTGCCAGGGTAGCTTTCCTCCTACCCAAGGATCCTCAGTGCATTTACATGATGTTTGGATAAGCACAGGAAATAAGGGTAATTTTTAAAAGACACTAGTCCATAAGAAATTAAGATGTTCACGATTCCAACCAAAGGTATTTTGTTGCCTAAGCTATGTTCTTGGTGGTTGCTAAGGAACCGTGTGCTGTGAGTTCAGAATAATCCACATTCCAGCTTACAAGGTAGAAGGCAGCTTGGTTTCCAGGCAGACCAAGGCTGCAGCTGGGAGGAGCACTCCATGGGCAGTGCCTGGTGATGCTGCCTCCTTCTAACCCTGCACCCAAAGGGAAGATTCGTCCCTGGGCCCAAAGTAGCCAAGAGTCTTCAGAGAATGGTGGAGGCCAGAAGGAAATCAATAGATGCCCATATTTACGTGATACTAGGTCCCAAGCCCAGCTCCATGACTAGTTAACTCTCACAGCGTACCAAAAGGACAGTGATTCATCATCCACCTTTTACAAAGGAATTGAGCCTCAAAGAGATAGGTGACTCGGGTCCAGAGAGATGGCCCTGAAGTTGCAAGCACAGGCTGCTCTTCCATGGGACCCACATTCAATTTCCAGGACACACATGACTTCTTACAACCATCTTTAACTTTTTTCTGACTTCCCTGGACACCAGGTACTCATGTAACATGTGTACATACATGAAGGCAAACACCCCCAAATATAAAATAATTTAAAAAGAAAAAGAGGTGACTTGCAGATCTCACTGCTTGTCTGACTTAGCCTATGAATCCAGACAGCTTGTCTACAATGACTTCAAGAACCAATGGCCCAAGAGATCGATTCAAGAGCCTCAGGCCAGTGGTGGAATAAGAGGAAAAGCAGTTTTTGTCGTCAAAGCAAAAAGAAGACACTAGACCTCTCTTCTCAAAGCCCAGTGCCAAGCAGAGCTGGGGGTGGTGACAGGTCTGGAGTGAAGCAGCCACAGAAGAGAGCAGCAAGAGTCAGTCACTGTCTCTCTGACTGCGAGGTTAATATCCACATGTGTCTGGTTGAAGGTGCATATATGGGTGCGTGTGAGTTTGTGCAAGATTGCACAAACCTGTGCATGTATTCACATGTGTATATGTGTGTGTGCACTCCAGGACAGGAGTGAGCATGGGTGTTTGAGCATGGTATACAGCCCCGCCCTTAAGAAACCTGACCTTCCCAACCGTCCCCAAACACTCTTGTGTTTTCCCATTGGCAACGCAACTATGTTGCCAACAGAATTCCTCATCGGAAATAAACAGCCTCCAGGGAGCAAATGTCCCCTCCTCCGTCTCCCTGCGCACCCACAGGGCCCCACAGACAGAAGGGCTCAGTCCAACTTGTTGACCAACTGACAGCAAGCTGGGCTGTGGCTCCTGTGATCACCCAGAGGCGCAGTTAGTGGCCACTCTCTGCCGGGCAGACAACTCGCCTTTCACACATTCCTTGGAGACTTAAAAAGGAGAAGAGACCTTGTTTATTCCCGCTCTGCAAATGCTCAGGTTGTGAGGCCAGTAGCAAAGGCAGCACAGCAGTGGCCTGCTGTGCTGGCACCAAAAGACACCACCATTCCATTTCTCCTCCTACCAATGTAACCCACTTACATGGCCCTTTCTTCACACGACATGTAAGACTGGCATGCACTTGCCTAGCATGTGTGGAGCCCTGGATTCTATCCCCAACACCAAGGAAGGAAGGGAGGGAGGGATGTTGACATAATCTCAGGTATTTATGACATACCATGTGATATTTTGATTCCTGTAAAGTGTGACATCCAGTCAGGGGTCATTGCCACATTGTGTCTATGTGTTGGAAATAGTTAAGATCTTCCAACTCCGTATGCACTGAGTTGTTAACTCTAACCCCCCTACCATGCTGGGTTGCCTCTCTCAGTCTCCCTTCCCCTCTTAGCCTTTCCAGCCTCTGCAAACCACTCTTGACTTCTGAAGTCAACCTTCTGGCTTCTACCTATGAGCAGAACGATGTCTTTACTCTCATGTTCACAGTAACCGTTTAAAGGCCGCAAGACACATGGATGGATGAGGAAGACAGAGATGGTGGAATTTTACTCAGCCATAGAAAGTAATGAAATCACTCTGTCATTTCTGACAATCCAGATGAGCATCCTGGAGGACGCCGGGTTGAATGAAATAAGCCAGGCACATACGACAAGACAACACGAACATTCTTGGGCTGGCCTTTCGATGCTATAATGATGCCAAATCTCAAGTCTGTCCTTCAAGTGGTTCCATTTGCAACCCTCTGGGAAGCTTGCTCTGTTAGAGGTTGATTTGAAAATAAAGTGCCCAAAAGTGAACTTCATCAAAACTCCTTAGCAAGCAGGGGTCATCCTTTGTCCAACCCTACTAACCTCAGAGACATTGCTAACACACAGAAAACAAACAACAAAAACTCAGTCCCCCAAACAACTGGAGCAGGGGCTGTCCCTGAGCCTGTTGCCTGCCTGCTTGTCTACCTACCTGTGGGTCTCGCACCCCTAAATGCACAGCCTTGTCTGGCCTCAGTGGGAGAGGATGTGCCTAGTCCCACAGCAACTTGATGTGTGGGGTGGGGGTGATGGATGTTGTAAGGGTGGAGGGGTTGATACCTAGAGGGGGCTTTCCATTCTAAGGGGAATGGGGAAGGGCTTGCATGAGGGGGTACTGAGAGGGAGGAGGGCTTATATAGGTTGTAAAGTGGATAAATAAATTTAATAATAATGTTTTAAAAATTCTGGGCAACAATCACATGCGTCCTAGGGCAGCTCTAAGAGGCACCACCTCTGTGACAGTTGAACCACCTGGAAGTCTAAAGGGATGGACACAAAGCAACCTCTCCACAAGGTGTGTGCTGCACAGACATTGCACTACCCCCCTCCAGGGAGATCCTTGTCATTTTGTGAAATCCATGAAGCCCTGGGGTCATTTCTAAGGCAATTACAAGGAACAGCCAGTCACAGGAGTGTTTGTATTGTCTGTAAAGTATGCCCTACCACACCTGAGGTAGACCAGGAATGGTCAGGGCTGGCTGCTGAAGCTAAGGAGAGACTGTCACAATCAAATGTCACTGAGGACTGACACTGTGTCTTCACAGACACATCAGTGGAGTCTTGCTCTGGACCGGGCACTAGGCTACAGATTTTCTAAAGGTAAAGAGAGACAAGAGCAGCTACAGCAGTGAATTTTGCCTCCCTCTGACCATCTCCCACACAGCTTCTGAGGAAAGTCTTATCCTCAACCTCCTAGGCCTCACCCACCCTGCAGAAATCTATGTATTCCCGCCTTTCCATTGCAAAGGCCAAGAACAGAGTCCTAGGGGAACCAGTCCCACTACAAACAAGGGGCAGAGGAAGAATTAGAACTCAGGCCTCTTCCAAGCAGCTCCCTCCATGGGTGATGCCATCTCTCACACAGAGCCCACCCTAAGCAAGTGTTTGAAACAGGGAAGACTTTCCAGAGTCTGGTGCTCCTCGAACTGTGTATAGTAAAGGCATCCCTCTAAGTGGCCTGGCACAGCAGGCTGGAGTGGTCGATCTTCTCACCAGTAAAACAGGCATGAGTTCCTGACCTCCGCCCTTCAGCCAAGCACGTCGGTAGCCCCAAGCACTTCCTGAAGTCTAGGTGCCAAATAAAGACATTTTGAAAGCCAGGAGTACTGAGCTAGTGAGGCCAAGTTTTGGCTTGGAGGGGTCCTGTGTGGGATGGGGCTAGCCCACTCATCAGAGTTGGCAGAATATGTTCATATTCAGACTTGAGTCCTCTTTCATGTAGACAGATGGTGGTGGTGATGTGAATTGACTGTCATCAAACCACATACCTTGAAGATGGTTAAAGTGGTGAATTTTATGTCTAAATAAATAAATAAATAAATAAATAAAGCCTTTCTTCACCAAACAACACTCTCATTTGCCAAAAGGATGAATTCAGGGCATAAATAGGAGAAACCTCCCTTGGTTCCAAACCCCATGGAGAACCAGGAAGAGTGACATTTACTGTGCTAAGCACTCGTGGTACACGGTCAGTCTCATTATAACAGCCATTTACAGACAGAGAGCTGAGCACAGCCAGCCCATGCAGAATCAGGCGCTGCAGCAGCCGGTCTGACTTTGGCCACTCGCTCTGCACAGCAGTGAGCGTCTAGTTAGATGCTGACCAGCTCACCCCACTGTTGGATCCTCTCTCTCTGCAGAGGGAGAAGTCCAGACAGCTGACTGGATTCCTCTTCTATTTGCATCCAGATGTTTGACATCATGTAAACAAGATAATGTGCCCGTGAGTGGGAGCCACTCGGGAATTAAAACTGTCACAGTAGACACGCTGTCTCAGGCCACGGTTGTCGTTTCTCAAATTATGTCCTGCCCAGAGCTGCTTGCTTAGCTTACCAGACAACTTGAGTTTCCACGGCTTGCCAGCCTTGGTTGTTGATCGGCTGTGTGACTGGAGTGACAGCCAATCATCCTCAAAGCTCCTGCTGTCTTATCTAGAATCAGCTCGGATCCCACAGATACTTTTTTTTTTTTTTATCACAAATAACAAAAACCACGCATATTTTAACTTCAACTCTAGGATTAAAGTAAATACATAATTTTGGCAAATTACTCGGAATTATGGGCTAGCAGCATCTGGTTCGGATATTCTCAAGTAAGTCATTGGCACAGTCACGGCCGCGTTTTTAATTTTAACCAAAATGTTCTCAGAAACATGTGTTTTCTGTCCTGTTTGCATGTAATCGGTTGGAGACGGGGGGGGGGGGGTCAGAGTTTAAACTGGGGGTTCGGCGGTCAGCGATGGTACCTGGGTAGTGCCTGCAGTCTACGGGAACTGTGTGTTCCCACAGCCTGCAGCCTGCTTTAACCCTCTCCAGTGTGAGAGGCCTACGGTATTATGTATCTATAGGCTTTCTCGCTGAATGCCAGAATGCCACCCATGCCAATGGGTATCCTTCCTTCTGCTCCACACTCCTCCATCACTCTCCTGTAGACCCGACATGCCTCCTTACCAGGTCCCCTCCTGATTCCACATCGAGGGTGCCCAATTACTTTTATAAATACTTGTTTTAAAAATATCACAGTGGCTTCCTGCTGCTCCGAATTCTCACTGGCTATGTGGGATTTTAGAACTCACAGAACTCACAGATCTTTCAGACAGCTCGTATTTTATCTACAAAGTGTGCTGGGGTTTGTTTGTTTGTTTGTTTTGCAGACCCTAAGTATGACCACTTGTTGAGAACATTTTGTCAATTATTTGAACTTTCCATAAAAAAAAAAAAAAGATAAAATGAAAGGAATGTTCATGCTATTTCAATGACCTTTGCAAAACTGTCCTTGTGTCTGTTAGTCCCACCTTGTATCCATTAATTGCCAGTCGGACGGAAAGGGTGGCGTCCCATCACTGAAAGGAGAAAGCACGAAAATTGTCAATTCTAGAACATCCAGCAGAGGTTAGGTGCCCAGACTTCAGAAGAAAATTCCAGTAAGGCCTTGGCTTTTCTTACAAATGAGGAGGTTTCCAGCACAAGGCAGAGACTTCGGAAGTGAATTTGCACTGTGGTCAACAGACTGCACCGAGACTTAGGGAGTTGGCTGCACAGACCTCAGGTTGCCACTGCGCTGCACTGTCTACCAAGCAGGATGGATTTTTATGGGCTTGCCTGCTTGGTTTTCCACTTGAAATAATTGGACACACCCATGGGCTGGCCACTTGGGAAGCAAGTCCCAGAACAATGACAGGCAAACAGAGCAAGATGAAGTTCTCGGCGAGGCAAGAGTCCAGCAGCTGCCATCAAATGGACCTCAGGAAGCTTAGGAGCACCTGCCCGACTCGGTCCATTCCTGAAGATGTAACAAAATGCCCAAGACTAAGTAGCTGGTGGATAGAGAACAGAAATATTCCTTTTAAGCTGAAAACTTCACATTTAAGGTTATCAGCAGATCCAGGACCTATGTGTCACCGAGGTGAGAGGCAAATGAAGGAGCCACTGTTCTCCCATGACAGAAGGGGCAAAAAAAAAGCTGTGACCTCTTCCCTAGTGTATTTGTTATTACATTTATTTATTTATGTGTGCATGTGTGACAAGCACCTGAGGAATGTGTTTGATTTTCCAGAAAACACAAAGGAGAGAGAGAGAGAGAGAGTCTTATTTAAAAAAAAAAAAAAAAAAACTGGTTCAAAACACTTGGGAGGCTCTTAGACCAACACTCTAGAAGTCAGGCCAACAGCTGGGTCTTCCAGTAAAGGTCAACACTGCCATCTTGAAACAAGATTTCTTCCCACCCCCACCCCCATCCCCAGAGACCTCAGCTTTGTGCATAAGGCCTGTAGTTGGCCCAGTGGGGCCTCCCCCATCCATCGCTAAGAGTCAGTTTTTGCTTAAAGTCAGTTGGTCACAGATGTTAACCACAGCTGTAAAATACCTTCCCGGCAACATTTAGATCCATGTGGGACAGAGAGCTGAGCAAACAACCTGGCCCACTTAATACAGAAACCTGACTGACGTAGGTGTCCAACAGTGGCATGGGCTGTCCAGGAGAGGCAAACACCATGGGAGTGTTGAAGATGAAGTCGAAGCAGCCGTACAGAGGAAGGGCTTTGTGCAAGCAGGCGCGGGGGAGCAGGCTCTCAGGACGACTCTGGGCTCCCTCCCAAGAGTTTGTGGCCTCGTTGCCCCTGTGACATTGTTAATCATTTCCCATCAGATAGGCAGTGCCACGGTCCTCTACTCAGGATGGCTTGGAAGGAACAGCCCGTGGGAGGAAGCAGCTGCAGGAACTGAGGGAAAGACCAGAGCCCAGAGGGCAGGGAAAGGCGAGGAGAGGGACACAGCTGGGGAGGGGATGAGCCAGCTCTGTGCAGAAACAGCAGAACAAGCAAAAGAAAGAGCCAGCTTGAGAGCAGGACAGGGAGACTGCTAAAACCACCAGGACCCACAGACGGCTCTGGATGGATGAGGGACAAGGTAGATGACTTGGGAAAGCCACTGAGGCCAGCTGACACCTTCCAGAGAGACTGAAGGACCAAAACCAAGAAGTAACCACAGGACTGGGAAGGACCCTGGGGATAAAAAGGAGCCACTCCTGCAGACTGCTCCCAGGTTCAAGAGAACCTGAGCAGACAGTCAGGGACCTCAGGAGATGAAGCCAAGAGGAGGGCCAGAGGCAGAGGTGTCCAGAGATGAGGGGTGGACCTGAAGCCAATGTACGTGGAAGTCCCAAACACCCAGAAAAATGGGGGACATCGCACATGAATGTGACCACAAGCTGCAGAGTTACTACTGGGGATGAAGATGGCAGGGGTCAGGAGGAGGGTAAGGACAGGGCCGTGGAGTGGGTGATTAGTAGGCTGAACAGTGTTACTTTGGGGGGCTAGTGAAGAAAGGCTTTGGGGTAGCCAACCACAGCAATAAACTTATCACGCAAACGGTTAGTGTGGCACCCATGCCTGGTACCACACTGTTGACAGAAGAATCCACTGACCATGAATGAACCATTAACAAGAATGGAGCATAGTTACACAGAGAACAGTGCTCACCCATAAACGGATGGACCCCTGTCTCTGTAGACATGGATGGAAGGCATCGAAGGACAAGTACCAGGCTCTCTCACTTACACCTGCTCCATGTCCGTCAGGTACAGCTCACTGCAGAGACTGGTCCCTGCTCAGGACAACTTTGTGGAGAAGGCCAGAGGTGCAGAAGACAAGGTTACAACTTGAGGGAGCATCAGGCCGAGCTACCAGAAACATCTAGGAGCCACCTGATTTGCAGACGAGAGGATGCTCTACCATGTTCAACTGGATGGTTCAGCAGGTTTGCTGGATGGTACCTGAGAGGTGGAGCCTGATACTACCCACGTGAGGAAAGGTGATTGATGTAGTTTCCATGAGCCCTAGGTAGTTCCCACACAGGAGAGGGCGTGGGGATGGTATAAAAGGCTTCTTCTGGCCTTACCATGTGACAGAGCTCTCCTTCTTCTCTCTACTCTCTCCACTTTTTCTTCTTTTCCTCTCTCTCCTTTTCCTATCCTTGCCCCTCCCAACCTCCTTCCCTCTATAACACCAGCCTCCTGATTGTAACGTGGTCAGGCTAGCTCTTGCCAGAGCCAAGAAGAGGCCAGCACAATGCTTCAGAATCTCCAGAACTACTTTGAGCCAAATAAACTTTTTTTCTTTATAAAATACTCTGCCTTCAGTATTTTATTACAGTAAGTAAACTAAAGCAGTGCTTCACAGCAAGGCCACTGCTTGCTAAAAAATGCTTCGGCACTGGGACATATCAGACTATGAGATTTAAGGTTTATTGATGATGCATTGTGTCATTTGTTTTCTCTTTTTAAAATATGGTATTCTTAATCCTTGGGGAATTTCATATGATGTATTTTGATCATATTCTTCTCCCTCTAACTCCTCTCAGATCCATCCCCACCCCTATACTCCCCAAATCCATGCACCCAACTTTGTGACTTTTTTAAATAACCCACTGACTCCAATTTGTGTGGCCCATATACTCATAGGTATCAGGCACTAGAATGTGGTCAACATACCAGTGGCCACATCCTTAAAGCAGACAGACTTTCCTCCCAGAAACCACTTAGGGGTGGGGCATTGCAAGCTCCTCCCGCCTCCATGCTACAATGTTGGCTGAGTGGATCTCACACAGGCGGCCACAGCTCTGCAGTCTAAGAGTGCAGCTTCACGTCATGTCCAGAAGCCACTGTTTTGCCCCAGTCCCCCTGACCTCCACGTTTACATTCTTCATGTGCTCTTTAAGATGGTCCCTGAGCCTTGGTGTAAGAGGATGATGTATACGCCCCATTTGTGACTGGACACGCCACTAAGACCTAGTCTCTGCACTTTGAGCAGTTGTGGGATTCGGCACCACCATCCACTGCACAAAGAACTTTCTCTGATGAGGTCTGAGAGCTGTGCTAATCTGTGAATATGGAGATCCAAATGTAAGGGCCAGTTTGACACTGTCCATTCACCAAAATTGTAGTAGTAGGTTCACAGCTGGGGCTTGTGAACACCCCAAGCAAGGGTTCTTGCTATATTTACTCTATCTATGGAATGGGCCTTGAATCCAATCAGAAGGTAGGTGGTTACCTCCAGAGTGTTTGCGCTACTATTGAACCATGGGCATATATCTTGCCACATCCAATCAATTCTTTACTGTAATTCACAGGATTTGCCACTGAATAAGCACCCCACACACTAAGCAACCTACATAGCGCCCTTCCCCACACAAGGGTGCAGAGGAAGCCCTGGGCGAGTCCTGAATAAATGTGTATTTATACTAAATGTGTCAAGGCCTCCAGATCCAACTGACCCATAGGACGATTTGGCAAAGCTGTTACTGATGTGGCCCCGGTGTGAGAGAACCGCAACGCTTTCCTCGGGAGTCCAGGTATGAGTGCTGGTGGACATGTGCAGAGACTACCAACTACAGTTTCCTCCTCTTGCCCACAGCATGAGACCGCTCACCCACAGACCCCTCCCCCTGTGCTGGACCTAACAAACACGCTGAGGTTCCAGGTTGTAGCAGTGGCCTTAGCAGAATCCTGTCTGATCTTCATGGTACATGTGTCTGTGTGTCTGTCCAGTCTCAAGGCTGCTTCCACAACTCACTCCTCATCCCACACATGTCTCTTAACTGCCTCTGGTCCTCAGGCGGGCCTCTCCCAAGCCCTTCTCTCTACCTCTCCTCTGCAGACATTCTTGTGATGAGCAGTTTGTGGAAAGGGCTTAGAGGAGGGACCAGAGGACACACGTAGGACTCAAGGACCAGACCCTAGACTCTCTTCCACCCTCTGGTCAGTCACTTCCACTGTTCCCTCCGTGCAGCCCGAAGTGAGTAGCAGTAAGGAAAGTTGCCCAAGATGCAGCAGTGTGTCAGAGATGGCTGTCCTCCTAAATGTATCCTCACAGGGTAGGAATCCAGTGCCCTGAGTGTGGGATGCATTTTATTGGAGCCCCAAGGATGATTCAGGGAGCAATGACACATGCTTTCTATTTAAGAGTTCGGGGTTTAATTTCACGATCACCTTCTATTTATGGAAAGAGATGCTAGATTCCACGTGCGGTCACAGTATAAGGTTTCCTGCTAGAATATACTTTCTAAGTGAAAAACTGGAGCCAATTTAAGGGAAATTAAGAAGTAGCTGACGAGAGTGCGCAATCTCAGACTACAAAGGTGGTAATGTGTGACTAACGGCTGGCCTCCCGGGACAGAGCCGTTCTGGAGGCCCAACTCTGTCACCTGCTCATTGAGACCAGATTAAATTCATGAACCTATTAGATCCAATAGATGCCTATTAGTCTAGAGCCTGCAGAGGCCAGGACTGTAAAAAGTCACACAAAAGGGAGCTTGGGAGTCTTCCGTTCTCGGGGAGACCACCAGAGATGGAGCAAAGGATGTGTATGAGCAAAGCTGTGGGACAGAGAGGGTAGGGGTGTGCCTTGGATAGACAGGAAGCATCCTGAAATAGGCCTTGGGCTCTGTCCTGGTTCCCTGCATCCAGAGAAGGGTCTTCAGATTCTGGGGACCTTCTTACGGCAGAAAGGACCATCGAGTGACTGAACTTCTATAGGTGTGGAAGCCTTATGAGGGCCAGATTAGTCAGCCATGTCCTGCATGCCAACCTAGCATCCAGCTGGGGCCAGGAATCAACAAAGTCCTTGCTGATTGGCCCACACCGGCCAGGAATCACTTTCTAGGCAGCTTCATCCTCCCTGCCTTCCTATGCCCCCTGCACTCCTGGCCCTTTCTCCATTGGCAGAGGCCGCCTTCTCCTTAGAGGCTGACCATCAACCCTACCCTGGGAACCCTGAGCAAAAACAGAGCCCAGCACACAAAACTGCCTCATTTTGCTCCAGAACTTTCGAGTGAACACCACAGAACCTCGGGGTGCACTGTAACATTTGTCTTAGGGAAATGACGTCCCCACAGGGCCAGATCTAAGCCATCAGAGCCTCCCTCTGAAGGAGGAACTGTCAAGAACTTGAGCTAAATCTGTGAGTCCAGTTCAGTAGGGGCTCGTCTCCATATGCTAGAGGGAACCATATGCTAGAGGGGTCCATCTCCTTACAGTGGAGGGGTCCATCTCCATACAGTGGAGGGGACCATCTCCTTACAGTGGAGGGGACCATCTCTGTACAGTGGAGGGGACCATCTCCTTACAGTGGAGGGGACCATCCCTGTACAGTGGAGGGGTCCATCTCCATACAGTGGAGGGGACCATCTCCTTACAGTGGAGGGGACCATCCCTGTACAGTGGAGGGGTCCATCTCCATACAGTGGAGGGGACCATCTCCTTACAGTGGAGGGGACCATCTCCTTACAGTGGAGGGGACCATCTCCTTACAGTGGAGGGACCATCCCTGTACAGTGGAGGGGACCATCTCTGTACAGTGGAGGGGACCATCCCTGTACAGTGGAGGGGACCATCTCTGTACAGTGGAGGGGTCCATCTCCATACAGTGGAGGGGACCATCTCCTTACAGTGGAGGGGACCATCTCCTTACAGTGGAGGGGACCATCCCTGTACAGTGGAGGGGTCCATCTCCATACAGTGGAGGGGACCATCTCCTTACAGTGGAGGGGACCATCTCCTTACAGTGGAGGGGACCATCTCCTTACAGTGGAGGGACCATCCCTGTACAGTGGAGGGGACCATCTCTGTACAGTGGAGGGGACCATCTCCTTACAGTGGAGGGGACCATCCCTGTACAGTGGAGGGGACCATCTCTGTACAGTGGAGGGGACCATCTCTGCACAGTGGAGGGTTCATCTCCATACAGTGGAGGTGTTCATCAACCACATACAAAGGAGAGATTCCTTCTAGAGCTGGGAGGGGGGCAATCCCCTGCTGTTGTAGTTTTCTCTCACTTGCCACAGAACACCTGACTAAACAATGCTAATGAAGGAAAGACTTCCCTGTACCTAGCTTTGGAAGCTTTAGTTGGAAGCTTTAGTCGATCGGTGGGGTAGGTGTCACAGGGGGAGCTCAAGGCTGAGACATGTTCACTTCCTGCAAACCGAAGAGACACAGGCATAGCTAAAGAGCCAAGAGGCTAGGAAGGGACACCAGAAAGAGAGCTGCCCTTTCCCAGTCAGGAAGTCACTACCCCAGGAAACATAAGGCAAGGAAGAGCTTGGCAAGCGACTCCCAGGCTGCTGAAGACAATCACACTCGAAAATATACACGGGCAGATTTTGCGCACCGCCCTTATGGAAACATTATTCAAGAACATTATGAACACGCAAAAATAAATCTTTAAAAATACCATTTGGACAACACAGACGTACAAATGAAGGATTTCTCCTTCTACTACAGCAGCCCACGGAGGTATTTTAAAGAAATGAATGTGGGCAAGCTTACAGCACATAGGGACCTGCAGATATGAACACACACACACAGTCACTGTGGTCCATATCAGCTCCTGACCTAGGGAAACCCACTCAACCTCCCCCATGTGGATAGAACTGTCAGACCCACAGTACAGAAAGACAGCAACCCGCTCACTCTGCTCCCCTCTTCTGAGGGTGTGGCACAGTACTCAGGGCAGCTTAGTTACCCATCGAGGAATGGCCACAACCACCGCTCCTGCTGTGACCAAGGAGGAAATGCTGGTAACTCATAGCCTGCTGCTTCAAACATGAAGGAAGAAATTCTCACACATTATCTCATGGAACTCAACATCCCCACAAAGTCAAAGTACCACGCTTAGGTAAGTAACCTGGCCATTGCTGTCCAGCTGACAGTGTCAGACTCGGAGTAAACCCATTGGGTTTATACACAATGGGAAAAGAGAAGGGACAACCAGAGAGGGAGAGAGTTGTAGAAGTTGTGTCTTTGTTCTCCCTCCCAGCCCCAGGCCCCAAATAAGACTCAGACGCAAAATATATTTACAAATACCTTGGCCATATAGCTAGGCTCTTCTCTGACTAGAATCACAACTTAAAATACCCCATTTATTTTCATCTACATTCTGCCATGTGGCTGGTTACCTGTGCTCAGGTGCCATGTGGCAGTCTCCTCACGTCTTCCCAGGCAGATCTCCCGCCTGGCTCTATCCCAGAATTCTTTCTCCTCCCAGATGTCTAATTCTGGCCTAAGCCATAGATCATGGGCTTTTTAATTGATGGGTGATGCACCCATACAATACACAAGATATTCTTTCTACAGAGACCAACCAAAATGGAGGCATGTAGGTTGACTCTGTAGCTCTGAGGCTCAGACAACAGGAATTAGGAAGAGAATGGGCTGAGCAGGCATGCTGGAGTCAGAAATGAGACACAGGGTTGAGCTTCCTGCAGAGACACGGAAGACAGGGTAATACTGAAGATGACACTCTCGGCTCTGCGGGAGCAAACACAGAGACAACATTCTGAGACAGGAGGGGGATGGGAACACCACGTGAGAGAGGCGAGATGGCAACATCTGTTGAAAGTGAGGCTTCGGCTTCTGTCTGGACCACTCACTTGCCTCCTGTGCAGAAGCCCCTCCTGCATCTCCCACTCGCCACCTGACCACTTAAGGAGCATTGGCATCTCTAACACCTCCACCTGCTGTGTGTCCTGAGTCACACACAGACGTCCTAAAGGGAAGCACGCTCATCTGAAACGACAGAAGGAATCCAGTGGCTGGGGAGAGGGGAAAGAGGCTATAAGGGAGGGAAATAGTAGAATGCAAGGGACATGAATGAGGAGGGGGAGAATCCTGGGAGTGGGAAGGTTTAAGCAGGGAGGGGGTAATAGGACAGGAAAAGGGAGAAGGAAGGAGCTGTAACCAAAACTAGGGCTATATGAAAAGCTGTATGGAAACCACTATTGCGTAAGTTTGTTGAAAGAGAGGTGGGGTCGTGAAATTGAATGGAAGTACCCTCTATGGATGGATAATGCTTCTTCGAGAAGTCATGGTTACTAAATGAAAATTCCAGTGTCAAGTGTGGGACACCTCCCTGTAAGCTGTTATCTAGGAAGTTCCTAGAAGCTCCCAAAGCAATTCAGGCTACTGCCATTGCTCTTGGTTGCCACCGAAACTTAATCCGATGGCTCATAGGACACAGAGAAATCAAGCTGGACAAGAAGCTTCCTCCCAATCAACTAAGCAGAAGGTGCCAGAAGGTGCTGTTCAGACCTCTGGGGAGAGGTGTCATGAGCAGTCTTACCCAGGTGTAGATCTTGCAAGTTACAATAATGACCTTCTAGACAAGATGTGCCCTGTACTACAATAGAGACATGACTGTTACAAAGTTAAGAAACTACTTTATGCTTGGACTTGACACCCACTCCACAGGAAAGAACTTAGGCCTGTTTCCATACCCTGGTCAAGAGCTCCTGACTAGGAAGGTCAGAGTCCCCTACTAGTATTGTTTTGGCAAAGATTGCGTTGTGGTGGTTTGAATACGATTGACCCATTGGAAGTGGCTATTAGGAGGTGTGGTCTTGTTGGAATAGGTGTGGCTTTGTTGGAGGAAGTGTGTCACTATGTAGGCAGGCTTTGAGATCTCCTAGCGCTCAAGCTCTGCCCAGTTTGGAAGAGGTTCCCTCCTGGATGCCTATGGAAGATGGTATAATTCAGCTGCCTGTGGATCAAGATGTAGAACTCCTCCACCACCACTCCTGCCTGCATGATGCCGTGCTCCCCGCCATGATGAAAATGGACTAAACCTCTGAAACTGTAAACCAGCCCCCATTAAATGTTTGCTTTATAGGAGTTACCATGGTCACTGGTGTCTCTTCATAGCAATAAACCCCTATCTAAGACAATCATGTTGTTGAATTATCTTCCAGATAATCAATCATGTGTATACCCATAGATTGGTGTTGTGCTCAGCCTCCATCAGAAAGGCTCCTCATTGACTCAGGCAACAATTAGTCCAGAACCCCATGACTGACCAAAGTGCTGAGGATAAAGGTCAGTGGAGTGCCCCGCCCTATGTCACCCCTCCAAAGCTCACACAGAAGAGGCGGCATGTACAGTAGATGAGTCAGAGGTGAAAATGCACAGTAAAGAGATGGCTTCCAAACACGGCGAGTCCACTGCAGTTGTGAGCTCACAGCAGCTGTGGCTGTCTGCACAAGGCCTGCACACATTCAAAATTTCATCATGGATGTGGGCGGGGCCTATGAGGCCTCCTCTCTCTCTCTGATGGGCTACTCATCATTAGTGGCTGCTGGGGGTGTGTGTGGAGGGTGTAATTTTCTTCTGATAAATTGCCCTTGTGCTAATAGACAGCCCTCTACCATGTTCAGGCAAGGAGGGTTACTAGTTAGACTCAGTGGACCACACTCAAAAAAGAGAAAAGAAGAGAAAGGGGTCCTGTTGAGAAGAAGGGATACATCAGGAGAGAGATGAGAAAAAAAAAAACAGGCTGGTGTGTGAAGGGTGGAAATGAATGAAATCCATTTTATCAGTGTATGAAACTGTCAAACAATGAAGTTTAACACAGAGAGGGAAAGACTTCCAGCTGGACTGTCTTTCACTTTTTTTAAATGATAACCTTCCAACCTCATTATGATCTACTCAAAATCAGACCAACTTGAGAACTTCCCTCCCCCCCCCCCCCCACCTTTCTTTAGCAACTGGGTTTTCTTTTTAGTCATGCAGGGCTTAGTGACGTCTTGTTCCTACTACATGTGAATGACAGCCACAGGCCCAGAAAGGGATGTACAGATAGTTACACTGCATCAGCTAGGTAAGTGCTCTCAGTGATGTGTGCAGATCTAGGAAAAAGGCCCAAGCTGCATGTCTCATGACACATGCCAGTCAGTAACCGGTGTGTGGCCGTGCCTGCAGATGAACACAGAGCCAACATGAATCCTTGCCTTCTCAAACACCAGCCTTCCCAACCCCCAGCTCTCCAGGTCTCCTGTTCCCTCTCTCTTCCAGATTCTAAATGCCTCCCAACTATTGTTCAAGACTCACTTCCTGTTTTTTTATGAATATAAAAACTAAGATTTTTTTTTCACCTTTGACGACACCTCTTAGGAGTCCCTCCACCATCTTCTTGGTTCCTCTCTATCAAAATCCCCACTGTATGTGTTATAAAAATAACCTTCTCCATGCTAAACTATAACGGCAGCCACAGTGTCCCTGTTGATATGTGTGGAGTTTGTTGGATGAATTAATAAATGCCAGAGTAGGTAAGGTTCTAAGATCTGTAAAATGAAGATTTTGAGAGCTTAAAAATTCTCTAGGGACCGGCTCAACAGTAGAGCCCCTGTGCCTGCCATTAGCATGCACGAAGCCTTAGGTTCCATTCTAGCTCCACTAAATTAATTAATTAATTAATTAATTAATTAATTAATTTTTTAATCCTATAAACTCCTTTAAGATAAAGCTTCTATGTCACATGGGTTTGCTCCTGTGCTGTCCGTCCCCACCTGAGTCTGAATAACACTGAGAGAAAATAAGTAGAGGACCGTGTGAGACAGCTCCCTCTCAGCCTCCTGCTCCAACAGCTGGAGATGAACAGTGTCAGGGGTGAGTGTGGGTCACCAATGAGTGACGAAGATGGCCACTGACATGGGGACCCCAACGTCCACAGAGTATTCATTTTGGGGTTAGTATTTTGCATTCAAGAAATAATTGGTCTCATCCCAGACACTGCTGCCAGAGTTCTGTTGTTTATTTGTTTGCTTGTTTGCTTGCTTGCTTGTTTGGTTCTAACCTATGGAAGTAAAACTTTACTGTAAAACTTAACAATTTAAAATTTTCACAGCATAATTTCCAAGTTTTGAAAAGATATTAACCTAACATGAGCACTGTCCATATGACCGCATCTAATTGCTCGGCAGGTGGCACGTGTGAATCTGGGGAAGCCATCTCGGCCATCTCAGATCCCAAGACAGTGAGTTCTAGCTCATCTATACTCTTACCAAAGCCTGTGACAGACTGAAGCTTTGTTTGGGAGAGACTGATTGTACCCTTTGCTTCATAGCAGTGAAGTACAGTTCACAGTAAACACCCATAAGGGTGATTCATCAGGACGGCCCCCCTATCTCTCCATTTTATGTATTTCTTTGCAACTAACTTTGACTGGACTCCTCTATTGTCTGTTTTAAACTGTGTCAAGTAGATTTTGGTAAGAAAACATCACAGAAGATATAAAGAACACCTGCCACCATTCTGTTAGGAAGATGGGAATTCCAAGTTCGTGTTGCAAAATATTTTATGATAAAATCGTTCCTGTGGATTTTCCACAGCATCTGGAAGTATGCTGTTTGTTCCTTGTCTCTATCTACTCACAGAACCGTAAGGTGGACCATCTAGGCTGGCATCTGGTTGGCTCATAGCCTGGAACTTGCTCACAGAGCTCACTGTGCCATAGCCATCGCCAGTGTGCAGGTCTGCCATTTTTACATTGATCTCATTTGCCTGACAAGTGTACATCTCCTGCTGTCAGTCTTTCTCTCAGCCATTCTCTACATAAAATTAGAGTTTCCATATTCGTGGAAAGCAAAAGAAGTATGCCCCATAAACAGAACCATTTAGATAGAAGATAGATACATAGATAGATAGAAGATAGATAGATAGATAGATAGATAGATAGATAGATAGAAGATAGATAGATAGATAGATAGATAGATAGATGCATGTCCAAGGAAAAAATAAGCAATGACCATTAGAGGAGGACTGCAAAGATGGTGTCATCTGCCTGTCATATCATCTTGAGAGCAGAGGGGGCGCTCTGTACAATGCACCAGCAGTTTCTCCCTCCCTTCCTGTACCTCCCTTCCAGATCATTCCATCATCCCTCTGTGGCGTCCCACTTCAGAGACCGTTACCATAATTGACAGTTATTGGTGAATAATGATTAAATAATCCCTAGGATGATAAAATGTCAAAGATATAAAAAGTTAAATCAAGATTCTGTGATTTATGCATAGGCCCATAGACTCACCAAAGGTCATACCAAATAATTTTAAGATACAATGAATTTCACTATATCTTTTCTTCTAATGTCGTCTTCAGAAGACTTCTAAAAATTGACAAAAGTCATGAAGTCGCAGTCTTTGTGAATAGAACTGTGGGCGGGGCAGAGAGAGAAAAGGAAAAGAAAAAGAAGAGGAAGAGGAGGAAGGGGAAGGAGAAGAATAAACATTTCAAAGGCGTCTGAGGGCACAATGAGGGTTAAATCATTTCATCATTTACCAAAGACTTTCAAAGTCAGGTTCATTTGGAAAACAAGTCCCACAAAAAAAAAAAAAAAAAAAAAAAGAAAGAAAGAAAGAAAGAAAGGAAAAAGAAAAAAACTCCTTCATCCACCCGAAATTCAGCATTTCTCAGCCAAAGTTTCAAAACCAGCAAGAAGGAACACCACCTTTTTCCCAGCACAAGTGTCCCTCTGGACTCAGCTAGGAAACCAGACAGCCCCTTGCTTGGGATATTTTTTTCCTGAAGTTTGTCTCAACATGAGAAGAAAGAAAAAGCTACATCCCAAGGAAAACAGTGACAGTTTCTGGGTTCTGCTGAGGCTTTGGGATAAAACCCTAACACGACAGACACTTACTTGATGGTCACTGTCTTCTCATGCTATCCCAGGAAACAAATCTACTGGGAGGGATATAGTGTCCTTATTCTCTAAGACTTTAAATTTTTCCTTTGTATCATTTGTATTTCTGGCCAATCCAGGAATGGCTTGACTACTATGATGAGACAGAGAAAATGCCCAGCTCTCAAGTGATGTGTTCCAGCACTTTGAAAGCTAGTTAGAGAACTCAGAATATATTCTCCTCACAGTATTGCTAGCCATAGTAAGGCTAGCCACAACGTCTTGGGCTCAAGCCACCCCACCCCCCTGTCTCTGTCACCCAAGTAGCTGAGAATAAAGACATGCAGCACGGTGCCCAGCTTTAAAAAAAAAAAAAAATATTGTAAGTGGTCGGTTTCCAGGCCAGAACCAAAAGCCTTCTTCAATCGGATGTTGGAGAGCTGAGGTTTGCCAGGAAAAAAAGAACAGAAAACATTTTGGAGATGTGTTAATAAACAAAACCAAATGGGAAAGACTTCGTCTCTATTAATCCTGAAGCCTGGTCAATAAAGCAACCAATGAACGAAGACAAGGGGGAGGATCCGGATTTTTTAGGGGAGACTTCTGCTTATGAGAATTTGGGGAGCCTGATGCAGCAGTTTGACACTTTGTCCAGTTTTACCTCTAACCCCCACCCCCCTTTTTCCTGTTTTCCTTCCTACAAGCATGAAAAGGCAGAGTGAGTGCACAGAAGAAAGCGGTGGAGGGAAGGCAGATGGAAGAAAGACGGAAAATAAAAATGTTTGAGAGAGATGTCCTTCCTTGTGGGCAGGAAGTTAAATCATAGCCCTGTGAGAACTGGCTGGACCTGGGTGAGCTGGTGTGCAAATATTGAGCAGACCCTGGGAAGCCCAGTTAGTGTTAACAGGTCCTAGAAGTGAGTCCACTACTCGGTCAGACAGTACCCTTTCTGGCCATAAGGTGGTGCCATAACCTCAGCCAGTTTGCCCCAATAGGATGGGGCATTCAGTGGGCGGAGCTCCCCAGTGTAAGCCATGTTCCCCTCTCAGGCTCTGGAACCTCTCAGAAGCCTGGACAACTTATAATCGCTGCCTCAGCAAGCTAGAATGAGCCTATGTGCTAGGAACCCCCAGCTCACATCGTTGCAAGGATACCTCTGTCCTTCTGGATACCACAACCCACAGACTTCAACCTATTCCTTTCCACTGGATTTGCCTTGCTCCGAAATGTACCCACCCAGCCCAGAGCTTTCTCTGAGTATTAAAGAGAACCCAATCAGAGAGCATCCTTTGTCATATCTTTAGATGCCTATCAAGATGATAGATCTTCCATAGAGAGTGCAGATTTGGCAGCATGGCCCAGTCTTACCACATGGCTAGCTTGGTCTCCCTCTTTAGCACCAAACTGGACAGCCTCATCCCTAACACAAAGCTCACAGTGTCCCTCCCCTATTCTTGTGTTTTGCCTCCATGGAAACTGTTAACATTCTGTTTAAACTCCACCCCCACAGTTACCTGGTAACAGCCAGGTAGGCCTGGCCCACTATAAAAGGGGCTGCTTGCCCCCCATCTCTCTCTGTCTCTCTCTTGCTCTCTCGCTCTTGATCTCTTGATCCCTCTGTCCCCTAGCTCCTTCCCCGTTCCCTTCCCCTCTCTCCACGTGGTCATGGCCAGCCTTTGCTTCTCTTTTCTCTCTCTCTCTCTCTCTCTCTCTCTCTCTCTCTCTCTCTCTCTGCCTCTAAAACCCTCTTAACTCCCCTCCCCATGCCCTGAATAAACTCTGTTCTATACTATACCAGTATGTGGCTGGTCCCTCAGGGAGAAGGGATGCCTCTGCATGGGCCTGCTGAGACATCCCCTTCCCCATACCTCTCCACACACCCATAGAACATATTCTCTCTCTCTCTCTCTCTCTCTCTCTCTCTCTCTCTCTCTCTCTCTCTCTCTCTCTCTCTCTCTCTCTCTCTGGTTTTTCGAGACAGGGTTTCTCTGTATAGCCTTGGCTGTCCTGGAACTCACTCGGTAGACCAGGCTGGCCTCGAACTCAGAAATCCGCCTGCCTCTGCCTCCCAAGTGCTGGGATTAAAGGCGTGCACCACCACTGCCCGGCTATATCTTTTATCTTTTTATAAACACATCAGGAAGAGCCCTCTCTGCTCCACAAGTCTGGCTGTCACAGACAAACCAGACCTGTCTCAGCAGTTATATGTCTCAAACTGAGGTGGGCCTGTCCACAGACACTGAAACCCCAAGGGCAGCACTGGCTGACCAGTCTTTGCTCCTCCAAGTCTTAGGGTGGGTGTTAGGGTTAGAGAGATACCAAAGTTTCAACCTTTTGATGTGTGCAGTGCCTGTGCTTAATTCATGCTAGCTTTGTAAGCGTAATCTACTGTCCCCAGCCCATTCTACTCAACTGCCAAACTCAGCCCCAGGGAGATAAAGGAATCTGCAGAGAAGAGGGAAATCACCACAAAGACAGCAGTGTGAGCCATGCCCGTCATCATTTTGCTCTGGCTCTTTATCCTAGAGGATTACCAAGGAAACCTCCCAGTTGGTCTGCAGCCTCGGTGAGACTGGACTGGGAGAGCATCTTTGTCTGAATGCTTTGGCATTGGCCAGAGATGAAACTTCAAGAAGGGATGCCATGTGCACTTACAGCACCACGCATCTAGCTACTATGCGCTCTTTCCAAAGCACCAGCAGGTTCAGATGGGAACCAGGAAATTCCTTTGAAACTTGAAGTTAAAGCCTCAGATGATTTTTTTCTTTCAAACCATGCAGACCCTCTAAAGACAGGTGCAGGGCCTCTCGACAACGGAACAAAGAGGGTGGTTTCCCTCTGCTGCCTGAATCTCCAGATTCTGTTTCTCTGATACCACTTTTGTTCATGAAAGAGGCCACAAGAGAGGTCTACCTAGCTCAAGTTAAGTAAGGCTGAGGGCCACTTGACTCTCCCAGGAAACTTTTGGCCTTAAACGGTGGGAGCAGAGCAAAATGCTTTTTTGTTTTGTTTTGAAAGATGTAGAGGAGGGTGCCCCCTCAAACTAATAAAGGGAGCTAAATTGACTATTCAAACAGCAAAGATGGTCCACCATTATACCCAGCATCCACCCACCTTCCTCAAAAGACAAATGAGGAAGTCACTGCTATTATGGTCACGAATGGCCAGTTTCTTCCCACTGAAGACTAAGAGACTCAAAGTGACCATTCTCTGGGCTGGGTGGTACTATGGACAGAAGCTCCAAGAAGTCCTGCGCCTGGAAAGCCCATTCCCAGGGCACCTTCCCACCTCCTTCCTCCAGTCTGAAGCAGAAGTCACCCTAACCCCCAGCTTCCTCATTTCCCTCGCTGGAGAACAGCTGGCACCCAGGGAAAGCTGAGCAGCTGCGGAAAGTCAACCTGCGCGCCCATTTCTATACCCCTCCCCCAGGCGTGTCACACGTAGGCTCAGAAGAGGCTGAGAGCGCGCCTCGCTTCGGAGGCCCAGGGTTGCAGTCGCCGCGGGCGGTGGGTGATGAAACCTCCCAGGCGCATTACTGCAGAATGCGAGGGCGAGAGGGAAGTCGGGCAAGGACAGGGGTTGAGAGTTGGTACCCAGGCTCACCTGTTCTCCAAGACTAGGGTGGGGAGTGCGGGGGAGGGGCAAGGAGTGCCAATACCGGACGAGGACCAGGTGGCGCTAGGTGGCAGCGCTTGCCTCTCCACCCTCCCCCAACCAAGCTGGCCCCCCGAATTACTCCTTCAGGTTAACGAGGCCAAGAGCAGCAGTTCCTGTCCCGGGCCCAGAGCGAGGGAGACGTGAGCGTGCACACGTACACACACAGCAGGGAGGAGAGACGCTCCCGGCAGCGCCCAACTTTCTCCCTGTATCCTCCAGCCGCGGAGATTGCTGCTGAAGGCGATGATTCCCAGGGTGCTTAAGGAGGGGGCTTCAGGAAGGGGAGAAAAGATGCAGAGAACGTCCCCAGATTTGGGCGGGGGTTGCTTTAATTTTACATCAGAGGACTGCGGGGTAAAGAAAACCCGTAGCTGGGCTGAGTGGCATTTGGGGAAGAAAAAAATATGAAGAGTGTGTTTGGAGACGCCTAAAGTTGCCTGTCAAGCTCAGGCCTCTGGGGCACGCGATGCTCCGCGGGCCGCCTGATCCAAGGCTGCCTGGGCCTCCAAGCCACCAGCCAGGAAATGATGCAAGTCTGGATTGTCACCTGGATCCCTGAAGCCCAGACAGGAATCCGTCTGGATTGGAGGAGGGGCGAGACGAGACGCCCCAGGTGTTGTTGGATCCATCAAATCCAGGCAGAAAGAAAATGGGAAGTGGGCAGTCAATCGGGCCAAGCGCTTCAGGGCTTCAGCGCCTGTCTCCAAGTGCCTTTTTTTTTTTTTTTAATATCAAGCTTCACGACGCTTAGGAATTCCTACCAGAGCTCAATTTGCTCGCACCATCTCTGTGCCCAGGTATCTGTTCCAATCTGTTCAGGCTTCGGGGCTGAGAATGTCACTGTGTTCCAAAGAGGAAACTTTCCCAGCCGGATGCGAACCCTGGGGACTCTATCCTAGTGAAGACCGACTTCTCCCGCTCCACCCTTCCCCCCCCTTTTTTTTTTTAGTTTTTAGTTGCAAGTAGAGCTGGCATCCGCTTTAATTATTCCCCCCTCAGTCCGTTCGGCCACTGCCCCTGAGCACCCGCACACGCGTCTCGGGCCGCGCTCACACACACTCACGCAAACGCGTGGCCGCCGCCAGGTCTGCAACTTTGTGGGGCGCTCCCGGCGGCGCTCCGCTTCCTCCCGTAGTAGTTGGCGCAGGCCCCGCCTCCCGCTGTGTTGTCAAACGGGCTGGGGTCTCCGATTGGTCCAGCCTCCGGGACAACACCTGCTCGACTCCTTCATTCAAGTGACACCAGAGCTTCCAGGGATATTTGAGGCACCATCCCTGCTATCGCCGGGCACTCGCGGCGCGGCTAACGGCCTGGTCACATGCTCTCCGGAGAGCTACGGGAGGGTGCTGGGTAACCTCTATCCCAGCCGCGGCGAGGAGGAGGGAAGGGGCCAGCGAGGAGGAAGAGTGGGAGGAGGGGGGAAGCGGCGGAGGAGGAAGAGGAGGAGGAGGGGCGCACAAAGAATCCAGGTCTCCAGGCGGGAGGGTGATACCCAGAACCATGTGTGCGGAGCGGCTGGGCCAGTTTGTGACCCTGGCTTTGGTGTTTGCCACCTTGGACCCGGCGCGGGGGACGGACTCCACGAACCCTCCGGAAGGTCCCCAAGACAGGGGCTCGCAGCAGAAAGGCCGCCTGTCCCTGCAGAACACAGGTAAACGCGTGCGCCCTGCAGCCCGGAGCTGCCGGGGGTAGAACAGGGTGCATGCTCGCAGCGCGCCGGGTGCCTTTCGCCCCAAGCCGGCGACCCGAGCTCACCCCGGGCGGCACAAACTCTTGGTGGCTCGGGACGTGCAGAGGGACGAGCGAGGCGAAGCGAGGTCCGGCCCCGGCAGCGAGAGCCCGGAATCCGCACGTGCTAGCAGGGTGATGAAATGGCTGAGGCAGGACTTGTTGCTAGCCTCCCCCGGGGCTGAGGGGGAACGAGGCTGCGCTTGACGCTGCTGCCAGCTCCAGCCAGAGTCACGGGCCCGGAGCAGGGTGCACTTCGTCCCGCCTGGCTCATGCTAGGTACCAAGGGTCCCCGGAGCTGGGCTCGCCCTGCACCCAGAACTTCGTTTCCAAGGCGGCCAGCCTGGCAGGGACTGTCTCCCTTTCCTCCAAAGATGCCGGACATCCCAGAACTTTCCTGGTCAATTAAATGGCATCGAGAACTTTTCCTTTGGGGGAGGGGGTTCTCAAAGCGTACCTCTGATGCTGCGGCCATGCTCCTAGCCAGGTCAGCAAGGGAAGAAATGTTGACACGACCCGAGTCGTGCGCGGCCCTGCTCACCAGCAAGCTGCAGCGCAGAGCCTGGCGTGTGGCACACGGGGCTGGCCTTCTTCCCAGCTCCCGGGAGAGAAAGAAACGTGTCTGCCGCTCGACTTCTAGCTCACGCCCCCACCCCCGCTATTCCTCGGGGGACCGCGTGAAAGTGGCGGCCGTGGCGTGCGTGCGCTCCTTGCCTGAGCCGGAATGCACAAGTGCCGGTCAGGGTCCTCCAAATGAGTGATCGCTGCCCTGCCCGCGGTCACGCGTGGAGTCAGTTCAGCCTCTCGCCCAGGCGCACAGTCCAGGGTCTCTCGTCCGCTCTGCCCCCTCTCGGATTTAGGCACCCCTTCACAAACAGACGCCCCTCGTTCTCTTGTTAGATTTCATCTGATACAGATTTTTCGACTCGTGCCCCGCCCTTCTTCCAAAATACACTTTCCTCATGTAATTTTGCGGTTGGTTTAAATCGTAGAACTGCGTGAGCGAGCGAGGCATGAGACTGCACTGCCGCAGCCTGACAGCTCCCGATCTGTACTTTCAGGCTGACGAATTAGGACATCTTGGAAGAGGGAGCAGGCTCTCAGGGCCTCAGGGATTCGAGGGGATTAAGTGATATCTCACACCGGATCCCTAATTAAAAGGAACTTCCAAAGCGAATGGTGGCGGGTGGAAAGGCCAGCCCCCACCTGCCTCCTCCGTTCTGAGGCTGTTGCCAGCTGCAGCCTCAATGGCCTGGCATTTTTAATACGGGTGGTTTGGAGGCACGGCTTTAATAGGAATCTTGTTTTGATTTTTAGGTGTTGAATCATAAAGCTGAATTGAAGTTGCTTGGACGCTTTCGTCTGGGGTCAGGAAGGAAATGGCCTGCAGCCCCAAGTAGAGAACGACATTTAATTCATGAAATGTGGTCACTTTTAAGTCTTATTTTCCCTGTGGGTTTCAAAAGCTAAAGTGTTTTCTGCTCTTGAACAGGAGCCCCACAAATACCCTCATTAAGTGGAAAAGATAAAAAGGAAGAAAAGAAAAAGCTCAAACTAACTTCTGACTGTGATATTTGTTTATCTTGGCTAATTTTACAAATACCCATACTTTCCACACAGTAGTAAATAATGACATTTTTCCTTCCATTCCTTAGATTTTGAAATTGGCACGACTTTTCTCTCCTTAATTTTTTTCTCTAGCCCTTATTAACTCTTAGCACGGCAGAAAACTTTGTGTGCAACTTTTCGTTTCAGCGGAGATCCAGCACTGTTTGGTCAACGCCGGGGACGTGGGGTGTGGTGTGTTTGAATGTTTCGAGAACAACTCTTGTGAGATCCAGGGCTTACATGGGATTTGCATGACGTTTCTACACAACGCTGGAAAATTCGATGCCCAGGTAAAAAGAACATAGAACATAAAAAAAATATTCTGGGCTGCTATAGAGGGGTTGAAAGATTGGCTGGAGAGACTTGTTAGCAGATTTCCTGGACTTGAGTTATTTGAGGGAGTCTGGTGTTTGCAGGTGTGCAGCTGGGCACTGGTGTTTCTGTGTTTCCCCATTGCTCTGTTTTCTGGAGTGTCAAATCCTTCTACATTCTTATGCTGTAACCACCCAGGCAGAGCAGGCTGAACACTGAAGTCACAGCCAGTGATAAACAGTCTGGAAAACTAGAACCCAGTCCCAAAAAACCATCACATTAGGAAGAAAGGGCTGACGTGGCAGGGATCCTGGCTATAGGTAGCAAAGGCTCATCTGATTATATATATACACACACACATATATATATGTATATGTGTGTATATACACACACACACACACACACACACACATATATATATATATATATATATATATATATATATATATATATCCTAGACAATTCACAGCCTCCAAATAGCAGTGAGCAGAGTCTCCTTTTCCAATCTGAAAAGTCAAAACCCTGACTGAACCTCCCTTGTCTTACACTCAGAGCTGAATCCACCTCAGATATCCCAAGGTAGAGCTGAGTTGCTGCCTAGGGCAGAAAACCAGTAAGCAAGCTGATGGTCCTGTCACAGAGGGCCCAAATGCATGTTTAGATGGCATGTGGCATTAGGATCGCCTTCACTTTGTGCCCAGCTCTCGTCTCTGTTGAAACACCGTTTTATCTCACACACTTCCTCTCCTATTTCACTGGAGCATGGTGACTAAGTTCGGAAGAGGTCAACAGTTGAGGTGTGATTTTATAAAAGAGCAGTCACTGTCTGCTGACACCCTGTGGACAGCCTGACAAAGCAAGGCCTGTCTACCAGAAAGGGATGAGATGGGCCTGCAGCCTAAACTGCGGAGGATGTGAGGTATCGGAAGGGGAAACAGAAACCAGGAGGAAAGGGAAAGAACTTTGAACTCCTCGAGTCTCCTTAAAAAGGGTGACCCCCCAACCCCCATCAGAACTGACTGGAGCTGGGACACACACCATAGGAAATCCGGAAGAGAGGAGTGTGGCCAGGGCCTTCCCACCGGATGTCAGAGAAGAATACAAACACCAGCTTGCCGCAGCCCTCACAGAGATCCATCCCTCCTTGTTTTCTCAACCAATAGGAATATGTTCTCAAGGTAGAAGCACCCTTTCCAAGTCACTTCTCAGCACACAGCCACTTAGGAAAGTGCCAAGCCCTGCCCTCCATCCCATTTGGCTCCGGCCAAATAAAAGAAACAGGAGCCACAGGAAGGGTGTGTGTGCCACATGGGTTTCCACTGTCTGTAGACCTATCTAAAGAGAAAACCAAAATAAATATGCTGGCTAGCTTCCCACTTCCAACCTAACCTGGTTCACTTTCTCAACTCAGTGACTTCCAGACCTGCTACTAAAACAAACAAACAAAAACAAAAATCAGAGGTTGCCTTTTCCAATGGCCTATTACCATAGTAACTGAAGAGAGAGTCGCTGTTGGACACCCAACAATGTCTCTAGGCCAGGTGGATAGGAGTGGAGGCAGGAGCTTGCTCCCATATCCCGGAAGCTATCTCTTTTCTGGCCTTGGCACAGTGTGAGTCATATGTGTGCCGGGCTGCCTCATCTCTCTGAGGCAGAGCTGGGAGGATGCTCCCTATCCCACTCGAAAGCGGCCACGCTAGGTGCCAGGTGGGCCTTTTAGAAACTGGAATCCCAGCCGTTTAAAAGCAAAGGATGTTCCTTGTAGAAGCACAAGAGGAGCAGACAAGACCATGAGCTAGAGCCCTAGAAAGGAAATGCTCCAAGTGCCTCCCATAGCTAGAGCGCAAAAAGAAGTGTACTCTCCCTGATACTGGCCAGGGAGTTATGGCCCAGTCCCCTGGGGTTCCAGATAATTTGCTACCAGACAGTCCCCACCCAGCTGCCTGGAGGAAGCCCCAGTTTCAGGAAACTGGAAGAGTAACTGGAGTGGAGAGGTGGAGATGCTCCTGTACTCTGACCTGATGGGGACGTGGGGTGGGGGATGGGGTCATGTCACTCTTGGATGTAGCTCCCGTGTAGCCTCTCACCTGAAAGAACATCCATCCAAATAGAACCTTGGGACCCTGAGATTAAAGACTCCTGTGCAACCCTGAAACTGGCATGTGTCATCCTGGCTAGTGACAAAATCTCCTTCGGCCCCTCCCTTCTGTGTCCTCCGTTTTCAGGGCAAGTCATTCATCAAGGATGCCCTAAGGTGCAAGGCCCATGCCCTGCGGCATAAGTTTGGCTGCATCAGCAGGAAGTGTCCGGCAATTAGGGAAATGGTCTACCAGTTGCAGAAAGAATGCTATCTCAAGCACGACCTGTGCTCGGCAGCGCAGGAGAATGTTGGCGTGATTGTGGAGATGATTCATTTCAAGGATCTCCTGCTGCATGAGTGAGTAGCATCCAGCCCCCAGGAGAAGGGTGGAAGGGGTACCTGGCAAGCTGGGTTCTGAGGGCTGGAAGTGTGTATGAGGATGCTATTTTGGGAGGTGAACTACCTTCAGGTGGATACAGTTGTGGGGTGCCCCAGAAAGCTCAAAAGCCCCCCAGAAAATCATCCGATTTGAAATTCCCACAAACAGAAATGGATCATTTTCACTAAGCACAAAATATCTACAGTCAGAAAGTTTCCATCCTGCCCCTAACCAAGTCCCGCTACTGGTTATTGTGTGGTCCAAGTAGCTCACGGGTGTCAGTATAGACAACTGGGACATACTGACACTCACCTGGTTTTGTGTGCTAGGTACTATGCCAAGTGTGCTACCCAGTCCTCACAACAACTCTTTATATCCCCAGTTCACAGATGAGAAAACTGAGCCCACTGAGGTGTAGGACACACAGGGAAAAGCAAAGCTAGGCTCTAGGGTCCAGGCAGTGTGGCTACAACAGTTGCTCTTAAATATTCTAATCTGATCTGCAGCCTTTTCATCTTTCAGAGACTCTCCTTCCCCATCTCTACCTCTGCAGAAAGCACAAACACACATCAGAAACTTTAGTCTGCTAGACATGCATGTTAAATTGGATTTAAAGAGTCACAATTCTGTGATAAAGCCAAAAACTCTCAGACCGTGAAACACACCGCACCTGCAGGATCCTGGATCTTCCAGAGCATTAAAGCAGACAACATCATTGTTTCTAACATGAAATCTGGTCCATAGGCCCCAGAGACAGATACAGAGCAAAAGGGACAGTTGAGACCAGTGCCGGTCACTGCCCCCTCTGTAGCAATGCCCATCTTTCCAAGGTGATTCATTGGGCCAGATCAGCACAACTTTAGGGACAACCTCCCGGTTATGTCACCAAACATATTCCCTGCCTTCACCACACTTAATGCCTAGATTCTGGTGGCAGCCATTTCCTGTCCCTACCCACTTTACACAGCCTTTGGTAGCTTGCAACACCTTGCTTGGTACAGTATTGGATTATTCGTGGTGAAATTCTGCAAGCTGCTCTTTCCAAAAGCAAAAAAATATTTTGCATGGTTTTTGAACCCTACTAATGCTTTACAACATATTTTTGTCCTCCCAAATATTTACAAAGGAACAATAGCAGCAGCAATAGTAATTGTCTTGGATTTTCTCTTTGGTGTGCCAGGACCTTGCCTATTGGATATCCATGGGTTACCGTGCTTGTCTTTCCAAACTAACTACAAGATTGAAAATAGCATTTTCATTCCATAGAGAAGGCTAGTGAAGCTAAGAGTTTTAGTTTCTTACCCGTGAGATCTGATTCCTCCTTTGCAGCCTGGGGAATGGAAATTCAGTCTTCTCTGGCTATCCACAGGAGATGGATGGTTCAAGGACCTCCCCAACATTCCAACATCCATGAATGAGAAAGCCTCAGATATATCGATGAAGTACTTGCATATGATCTAGCATTCTCCCGTCTACTCTGGATGCGTTGTAATACCTAAGACAACACGATTGCTGTGTAAGGTGTTAGTCTACAGTGCTTAGGAAACAGTGTCAAGAAAAAAAAAAAATCTGCTTCAGCACAGAGCCAAGCAGTCTCTGAAACAGTGATCCGAGGGTGGCTAGTTGAATCCACAAGCACAGAGATAACCATATGACTGAAACTGCATCTGAGGAGTAAGCCGGCTGTCAGGATACCTTCTGCCGTGCTCCTCCCTAGCCTGTTCTAGACCTGCTGAGTTTTCGTGGGTTTTCTTAATTACTCCCTCATCATGACCACAGGGTTAGGGTCTTTTCCTTCAAGGTGCTCTTGAAAGAAGCACATGTTTACAGCCAAGGAACCTCCCAAGGCTCTGTATTTAAAATGGCTTCTTGGCCTTGTGAGTGGGAGGTTGGGTGCCTGGTAAACATCTATAGTAGATTCCTGGAGTGTGTGAAGTGTTGGCATCCTGATCAAAAGGGGGTCTCTGGGAGAACTCATGATTTTCAGGTTTGGGGAACACACACCCCGCCCTAGAATTTAGAAAGGGTGTTTTAGTGTCTCTTCCACAGAAACATGGCCAGGGACTCTTGTTTCAAAGGATCCCCACACACCATTTAGAATAAGCAGTGGTAGCCAACTCTGGCCTATTCTGGAGAAGCAGGTGGCCCACCCTGAGCAGAGGCGTGGGTGTCTTAAAAACACTGCCAGGAGGCCACGTGCAGGGCCTCCTTCTACTAAGCCAGTCCTTCTGGACAGCGGAGTGAACCAAACTCCAGCTACATTCCCTTGAAACCCTCATTCCCTGTTGCAATGCAGCGATGCAATGCCTCAAGTTCAAGCAGAATTGCCTGAACTTTGCCCAATTTTCAACCAGCTTAACTGATTAAAAGGGCCCTGTCAGCCCTGAAATACCAAGAAAGTCATCTCTGAGTGTGTGGCAAGAGTCACAAACACTAGAATGCGAGCCAACTTTGCTTTTTCATGCTAAAGAGGAGGAAGTCAGTCTCTGCAGAATCCAAACCAGTCCATCCGTCTTCTAGGCTCATGCTGAGAGCAGGGACAGCAGCAATGTCCAGTCTGCAAGCTGCCCCTGTCAGCGCTGCCTGTCTACCCCACTTTCTCCTTATCATCTGCCTCCCCCTAGCTGTGGCCAGTCTTCCTGGGCCTCTGCACACCCTGTCACCAGGTACTGGCAGTCACCAAGGGTTTGGAGCCTCAGGCACATCCCCCTCCTTCAGCCTTGCTGACACCCAGTTGAGTGCTGGATTTTGTCATCAGACAGGCTCAGCCTGCAGCCTGAGAAGGCACCTTGCCAACCCAAAGCACGGTTTAGATTAACTTCCTTGGCCACACACAACCCTCCCCACAGGGCTCAGCTTCCTCCCTGTGAGAGAAGACAGAGCAAGCTAAAGAGAAGGGGACTGCCTTGGGAGACCAGTGTCTGCCTTTCAGGTCCTGGGTCCAGTGGCAGAAGTACATGATGAGGAAGGCTCCAGAAACAACAGTACTCCCGGGAGAGTTTCATTAAAGGAAAGAAGCTGAAAGGGGAGAATTGGTTAAGAAACTGTGACAGAGGCAGCAAGCGACAGAACATCCATCTTGCTTCCATTTTTCAGATAGACTTGTTAGACTTGAGCTTCTTCAGATAGTGTTTGTCTCCAAAAGGTAGAAGGATATGAGCAGCTTCAGAATCTCTTTCTAGGTATCTTCCTCAAAGTGTTCAACGAGCCAGTGTGAAGCTGTCCTTACCACTGGCAGAGGCCTGCTGGAGAGAGCCTCAGGACCTTGCCCACCAGCCAGGCACAAACCGTGAAGCCCAAGGAATAAATACAGGCCTCAAAATGAGCAGCTCCAGAACATTCCTTTGGGCTGTTCCCAGGCCAGGCCGTCCTTGCCCTGGTGTTCCCAGAGGGGACTTTCCTTCTGTACTCTCCTGGTTCTTACATCCTTGAAGTAAGGACAGCTCACTCCATTCCAACTTGAGGAGTAGCTAGCAAAAATGGCACTGACTATAACACATGTCTTATCAGAGACTCTCGCTTTTTCTGCAGAGCAACAGTTGCCAACTTGCAGGGGAAAATTACAAGCACCCTAGGGTAGACATCAGAGAGTCAGGTCAAGTCCCCGGAAGGAGAAAACCCTTGTTCCTTGTAAATGGCTGCACATCCCATGGTGATTTCCTTATGGGGGGATGGGGGCAGGGTTGTATGCCATGGGCAGGTATGTCCAGGACTTTTACCAGCTAGAGACTGCTTGATTCTGGTTAGCCACACAGTCACATGAAGCATCTCACATTCTTTTTGGAATCCAAAGAGGCCAGTCAGAGTTAAGAAAAGCTCAATGGATAGGCCCTGAGAACTCACTGATGCAGACATGCTTTACCCAGGAAGCCCATAAATATAAAGAGTGGGCACACTTCCTCTGCCCCTTACAGCGAAGTCCTCCACCTGTTTGGCTAAAGAACAGCTCGGGCTGTCGTTGGGGTCAGTGCAGGTGGAGAGCACAGCTCTGAGGCCCCTACAGACCGTATTTGTCTCCCAGAGGGCTGTTCTCATTCTGGACAGGGGCACCGTGACAGCCATCCCACGCACCAACGTAAGGGAAGTCCTGGCTGGCTGTGAGGGCTATGGACAGCATCCCAACACCCTGCTACCTGCAAAGGGAGATGACACCACAGGGAAGTCCCCTCTGCAGTGCATCTCTGTTCTTTGCAGATTCCCCTAGACAGGCTTACCCTGTCTAAAAAACCAAAAAGCCCTCCATTGTAAGCATAAGCCAGGACTGCACAGACAAGGAACATGGCCTTGGGAGACCCTCACTGACAACCCCTATGAAGGGCAAGGTACCTGTGGAGCCTTCTGAAGGCAGCTCAAGAGCTCCTTAGTCCAACACCACACACACACACACACACACACACACACACACACACACACACACGAATTTGATATTGAAGGCCCTCCACCATTTGCTAAGACTGTCTCCACTCCACCCAAAATTCACCAAGTTCCTGCAGCCTGGATATGCCCAAGGCACTCCTTCGTTCTCTGTTCACACAGCTCCTCAGCCTGCAATGCCAACCTTGAATTAATGTTCTAGCCCTCGGGGTTTCTTTCCTCTTGTGCATCCACATTGTCAGTGGCCCTTTTTCCTGGGGCTCTACCCATCTGAAGAGCAAGAATGCCTTAATAGCCTGTGTTGCCTACTATGGTACCCAGTCTACAAAGATCACCCACTGAGCCCAAGTTAGGCACCGCCTCCTTCTTTCTTGAAGCTCCCCAGGGCTCCTTTAGGACATACTCCACCCTTACTTTCTGCCTCCGGCTCTCATCTCTAGGCCCTATGTGGACCTTGTGAACCTGCTGCTGACCTGTGGGGACGACGTGAAGGAGGCGGTCACCCGCACTGTCCAGGCTCAGTGTGAACAGAGTTGGGGAGGTCTCTGTTCCATCCTGAGTCTCTGCACCTCTAACATACAGAGACCTCCCACCGCAGCCCCTGAGCACCAGCCCCTGGCAGACAGGGCCCAGCTCTCCAGGCCTCACCACCGGGACACAGACCACCACCTGACAGCCAACAGAGGTGCCAAGGGTGAGCGAGGGAGCAAAAGCCACCCGAATGCCCATGCTCGAGGTGGAGTGGGTGGCCAGAGCGCCCAGGGACCCTCTGGGAGCAGTGAGTGGGAAGACGAACAGTCTGAATATTCCGACATCCGGAGGTGAAGTGAAAATCCGGCCATGAAAGCTTTCCTCCAGGCCGTCCATTTTCTTATCTATGGACATTCCAAAACATTTACATTAAAGAGGGGGGATGTCACACGCAGGATGTGTGCAAATTGTGGACTTCGTGCAGGTGTGTGAACAGGTGAGATGAAGATTCCAGGGCGGCAAGGTCTCGGGTGCCTGGTGGGTTGGCACCTTCATAAGCTCTTTGGAGGGAGTGTTGCCTTGAGTTGCCTTGTTACTTTGTCTCTTGGGTCTGTGGAGCTAGAGGGTGGCTAAAGAATGGGTCTGTTGAGGGGAGGTCAACCCAGGAGGGAAGGGGCCAAGGTGGGTGGTAGACCCTCCCCCACAGTTCCCGGTGCTGTCTGCAAGGAGCAGGCAGCTGGGTTCCGGGGTAGGGCTGAGTGGGAAATGCAGCTGACAGGCGGAGAGAGCAGAGAGGATGAAGGGGCTTAGCGCCACGCAATACCAAACCGGAAGTTTAGTGTCGCGCATGGGATCTTGTGTTTCAGAGCTGCTGGAGGGAACTTGGATGGTACATTTTCTGTGTGTCGTTTCTGAGCCATTGTTCTGTCTGGGGGACACTGAGGAGTGGCCTCTGTTTATTTTGACCACTGTTTCAGATCTCCATTTTACTTTTTTTTTTAATCATTTGACATCTACGTGTCTGTCATCTAAATAAATGGCTTTCAAACCAAACGACTGGGTCACAAAAACCAGTTTAGAGGAGGAAGAAGACTAACCCCAGCCCATCTCTGGAGGATAAATTTTTGTGAGTTTTTTGTTTTTTGTTTTTTGTTTTTTTTAATAGCAGCACTGCCCACGTGGGCATCTCGTCCCCCTCCCCGCCCCGGAACAGACGGATACCTATAGGGAGACACACAGACAAGGACTCCTTTCCACAGACAGCCTTCCCCTAGAGTTTTGCTCTCAGCTTGACCTCAGCCAAGGTCCATGAACCTGTATGTTGAATCGGTGTAGCCAGGCTGGAGTTCAGCCGCTGTATGCCACAAAGAGGGAGAAGAGAGGAAGGCATCGAGATGGCTAAGGAAACGTTGCCTGTGGGGAATGTCACTCCCAGCATGCTTGGGTGAATAGCTTATTCTCTAAGAGACAGGGCTTTCCATGGCCAAAGTGGAAATTTAGCAACAAGGAGAGAAGTGCAGATGGACAAAAGAAAGGTCAAAGGGGAGAGAAGGGACTGCTCGGGTTCCACATCGGGATCTCCTTCCTCTTCAGCTGACTCAGTTATTCCTCTGGCAGCCAGAGTTGCAGAAGTGGAGGGAATCCTGGGCCAGGTCTCCGGAGCAAGGCTCAGCCAACTTTTTCTATGAAGAGCCAAATAGTAATTAGGGAGTTTCAGTTCAGCAAGCTGCATGGTTTCTGTTGCCGCTAGCCAGCTTTGCACAGCACAAAAGCCCCCTCCGCCTCATAAATGAAAAGGCTTGGCTCTGTTCCACTAAGGTTCTCTTCAGCGGGACCCAGCTGAACACACCTCAGACTGGACATAGCATGCTCCCTGTTCTAGGGAGCAGGGTGAAAAGCATACATTCAGCCTTACCCAACTCCCCTAGTTCTTCTTGGCAGGTCCCTGAGGCCAGAGTCAGCCACGTTTCTCTAAACACTTCCCCAAACTCAGCTGGTGTCTCTATGTGAAGAATCTCAATCTCTCATAGACTATGCTTGGAAAAAAAATGTTATTTGGGGAAGGGTGGGCCGGTGACATGCTAGGAAACCCCCAGAAAGGTGTGAGGAGGCAGAGAAGAGAGAGAGTGTATTTAATCAGTTCTGCCCAGAAGGAAGGAGGCCCAGCATTGTCAGGCTTCACCACAGGAAACGAATGTAGATTGTAGCCCTCTCATGCCACACGTCTGTGTGCCACCTTGACTCTTTCTGCTTACACCACTCACAGACATTCTCCTCCGTTTCTGACTCAGCTGCTCACTTGTCCCAGAGTCTGGACTGGGTTCGTCAGTGTCTTGTGTTCACTTACTGATGTTCTATTTGTTGTTCGTACTGTAAATATTCATTGTTCATATTTATTATCTCAGTGTCCCCCCCCCAGGCATAAAATCGCTTCCTCTGTTCATTTAAACCCACTGACTGATTTCTGTTGTGTATTTTCCACACCTCTGTCATCCCTCCCCCGCCACTCTGTCGCCCGAAAAAAGTAAAAAAATATATATCATTTCATGGTTCCTTCTGTGATTAGAAACGTGGAATATAGTTATCTCTCGGGCCTTTTTGCTCAAAACTGTTCAAAGTCTCGTGTGCCTGATGGCGTCATTTGCACAGTCTAAAACATAAGCAGAGGCAGCTGTATGAAACGGCTCCTTGTGCCTCAGCTTCACACACAATCACTCGGAGCCTTCCTGTGAGGAAGGATGCAGGTTTCCAAATAAAGATGCAATGTTTATTTTGAGCCTCGGATCTTAACGAGATGATCTGAACACCTCTCCTTTGTATCAATAAATAGCCCTGGTATTCTAAAAACGAGAGGGCCAAAGACAGCAAAACTTTGACAGTCCAAAGGCGAATGAATAGGAAACAGCAGCCCAGATGTACACACACACAAACACACACACACACACACACACACACACACACACACACACACACACGCTGGATCTCTGAACCCAGCCAGTGGCATCTCTGAAACAACATGGAGACAATGTTGCTGGCACCCACTTCCTATGGAAGAATAGTGCCACTGGGATGCTGAGTCAGTGTCGGCTTCTGTTACATAGTTAGGCCACAGGGCCGGACACTGTCACGTGGCCTTGTTTCCTTTCAAGCATTAATAAAGGTTTTAAATAAATGACCTGCTCCTGAGCAGTGCTCTTCCTGAACAGCTTCGATGTAAGGTGTAAAAGGAGGTGACAGGAGGATTGTTGACCATGCCCATACTGCATGCCTGTGGGAGGGAAGCCAGGTAAAGAAGCCCCGCCCACCTCTCAGCACTTCCTCATCTAAGGGACTCAGGCCAAGGCCCCATGGGAGCCACCAAAAGGAAAAGGAATTCTCTGCCGTCCTCAGCCCAGACAGCTCTCAAAGCTCACTTTCGGTCACCTTCCAAGGACACACCTTCCTGCAGCCCCTGGTTTACCACCTGCCGGGTTGGTCACCAGCTCTCTCCCTGCTCTTGGCTACCACTGCAAAGCAACGCTTGAGCTGTCCTTCACCCCATCGTAGCCACGGTGCGCACACTATCCCCGGTGGACACCAAGCAAGCATGATCCCACCCTGAGCCCCACACTCCTCATTCCTATTCCCATTTGACAGGCAGAGAAGCCCAGCTGGGCCAGCGAATTGTCTCAGCAAGTGAAAAGACTCTTCCTGTCAAACCTGATGACCTTCCTCGTGGAAGGAGAGAACCAGCTCCTGAAAGCTGTCCTCTGACCTCCATGTGTGCATTGTGACCTGGGGGTAGGGGGTGCTTCCATGGTGCATACAAACCTAGATAATTGTAAATATAAATGAATGGATGAATGAATGAACAAATGAATAAATAAGCTTCCTATTTTGCCCAAGGCCTGAGGAAAGAATAAATACATTCTTGTATTTATAGTACCTAGCCTCGGAGGAATTCTGCTGCAGAGCGGGAAAGAAAATGAATGCTCTCACCTGTGCTCCTGCAGAGACTGAAGGGTTGTTTGGCCCAGTCAGACATGAGGGAGTTCGGGTAGCCACTTCACTTTCCGGTATGTAGATGACTTTATAAGCATTTCCCCCACTCAGGCCACTGAGGAAAGCACCTGGGGAGTAGCTGGCTGGAGTGAACACAATATGAGTATTTCCTTCATCAAACTCAACCCAAGGCCAGCCCTATCTGAGGATGCAGACTTTCCTTACCCACTTAACACAGCCGATTTCAGCATGCCAGGGGCAGTTATGTGGCCCTGTTTCTGCTGGTACTTAGCAGATATCATTTCCAAACCTCAATTTACAGATAAAAAAACCAAAGCACAAACACATCTTACTTATGCGCAGTCTCAGTGAGGAGGCTACCCAGCTCCTGAGGTGACTGTGCAGCTGCCTTGTGACTCCATCTGACGCCTCTCTCATCCAGGTATGAATGCATGGGTTTAATGCACACAAATGAATTCAGACAGGCATCTGCCTCCCCAAACTCTCATGGCTGGATTATTAGGCTTGGGGAGAAAGAAAGTAGAGAGGCCTCCAATATGCTGGGTCTAAACAAAGTTTCCCAAGGGACATGGAGACACACCCCAAAATCTGGAGAAATTTGAATTTGTGCTGAAGTCAACAACAAAAAAAGAAAGTCCCCTGCTGAGGAGGGGACAAGGCTTGGCCAGAGAACAGTTTTTATGCAAATTATTTTTTGTAAGCAAAGAAGAGGGGGAAGCAACTTTGGACTGGAGTCCCATGTTGCTGCTTGCATAAGCAGTTCGGTTTTATCACTCTTCAAGAAGAAGAAGAAGAAGAAAAAAAAACTTCCCAAAGAGAAGAAAAGTCGCAGAGCCAACTTGAATCCGTGCCTGAAATGGATGCCAACACCGTGTACTCTGTCACTTGACAGAACCCAGATTTCATGGCTCCTTTGGGTCTAGACTAGTCACCACTGAACATCAGATGCACCCGGGTGAGCAGCAACTTGGGGAAACAAGAAAAGTTCCTCCAAGAAACTCTCCAGGGGTGGCAGCTTCTCAACAGGTGCTAAGTGAAATCATCAGTAGGTCGTGTTACCCAACACACAGGGTCCAGCAATCGTTATGATTCTGAAATTAAGTGGGGGGAAGGGCGTGCAAAAGGAACAACTATGCTGAAGAACACTGGGACCGCCTGCTTGGCTCCTGGTGAGCAGTGTCTGCAGGAAGGGCTGAGGGTGCAGAGGGTTTTGCGATGACAGAGGCAGTCTCTAGAATTGTTCCTCCTGCCTTAGCAGTAGATACCAGACGGCTAGTCTAACTGGTGTACCATGCTATGGTCCAGAGACTTGGAAAGAGCTCACCTGGGTGATTAGGCTCTTCCCCTGGCATTTCCTGGGTAATGAGAGACTGGAGGCTTCACTCCCAAGATTGTAGCATCCTCTACAAGATGGCGGCTCCATGTTCCCATCTCATTCCTTCCCTGGCACCTCATCCTCCAATGCCTCTATGAACATGGCTGCCTCTGGGTAATTTTCATCTTCCACAGTAACTGGCTTGTGATGGTCTGACTTGCCAGGTTAGAGTTTCTCAAATGCAATAGAAAGGGTGAAGACATAGTCCAGTGGGGAGGAAGGCACCCAATGCCAAGCCAGATGACCTGAGTTCAATCCCTGGGACCCACACAGTGGAGGGAGAGAACTAACTCTTGTAAATTGTCCTCAGACTGCCACATGTATTCATACATGCACACTCATGAACAATAGATAAACAAACATGTAACTAATCAGATACATTAAGTTACTAGGAAACTTAATTTTAGAGTCAGGAGACATGGGCAAGGGGACCAGTCCAGCCCCCCACTCACCCTGTACCTGCTAAGCCTCTGAACAAACAGAAAAACAAGTCAGAACTTGAACAAATGAGGACTGACTATGAAGCTGAGCCTGGCTACCGAGCTGAGGCTTCTGTGTCTGTCTCCTCAGCTGCTCCCACCTGCCTCCTTCCTTCACAAGGCAACGTGACTATAAATGCCCATAGCTCTGAAAAGTCACAGTCCACAGAAAATAGCTCTGAACACAGTAGAATTCCACAGAGAGAATGGCCCTTATTTCTCCAGGCTGTCTGGGAAAATTGAGGCCTAAAGCTCAGAACATCTGTCGGATGGGCTGGCCCTCCCTTCTGTGCTGTCCTACTGTCTGCTTTCTGTCCTACTACTCTTCGTTCTCAAAAGTTGGCTTCCATGTCTTTGAGGGACAAAAGGAAAGGGCAGTGTACACAGTGGGACTTCACTGAAAGTGGGCGTGAAGGTTGAGGACTTACAAGTATGGCCCTAAGCGAGTCTCAGGCCCACTCTAAGACAGCAGGCAGGTCCAGAGCAGCTCCACCATGCCGAGACTTCACAAGCCACTAAGGAGATTTTGGGCAGCTCAATAGGGGAGCGGGAGCCCTTACTAGGAGTGCTGCCTTCCTGCCAGGCCTTCCCTGAAAACCTCAAGGCAGGGTCCGGCCCACAGGCCTTCTCTATGAGACTGGAAAGCTGAGACCAGCAAAGACTTGAGGAAAGAGATTAGGGTTAGGACCCACTCTGCCCTGAGCCAAGGTTCCTAAGAGTTTGACATTTGGAAAAGATCTGGCCCAGAGGAGCCAAGGATTTGGGGCAGGGCTCCTTCTGGCTCCCAGAAGTATCAGGAGGAGGAGGAGGAGGAGGAGGACAGTGACTCAGCTGAAACGGAGAGAAATGTAATTTTTTTAAAGCAAGCTCATGAAGGTGCAGTGGTATGAACTGTAACCCAAAACATGGTCCAAACACTTCCTCAGAGAAATCAGGTGAATTTCCAAAAAGCCCAAGAACCCACTCAGGTTTCTAGACCAAGAACAACACCAGGAAATCAAGACAGTCTTCTGGGCTAAGCAGGTCCCCAGCCACCGGCCCTGAAGCTTCCTCAGCCCTGCCCCTCCTCCTATGGTCATGCCCGATGAAGAATTGCTGAGTGCCACCAGGCCACAGGCCACACTGCACAATGTGAAAATGGTCATGTCCCCAGCAACTACTACAAGAAACAGAAAGTGACCCACACTCTCCCCACAGGACAAGGACAGAAATAGACCCATTGACCTGGGAAGAAATGGACAGATCTGTCCCTTTCCAAGAAGCAAGGTCAGGTGACCTTGAGTAACAACGAAGAAGAGAAAGCAGAGAAGGCACAGGCTGAACATCTCAGCAACCCCTTATCTAATTGGTCAGCGCTAGAGTCATGCTAGATCCCTGCCTCCATCAGAGCGGAGCCCTGTGGAAACTCACCTGTGCAGAACACAGTGCAGAGAGGAGGGGAACAGAGCAGCCATTAAACCCCAGCCCCTCTCCCAAAGGGTGGGGTAAAGCTGCCTACTGTGTTCCCTACAGGCTGACAGAAAGCAGGAATGTATAGGAAACTCTTGGCCTCTAGATTCCAAGTCACCCAAGTGCCAAAAGAGGGACGCCATTTTGATGACCACATCTCTCTTTTGTTTAATTTGGTTTTTTTTTTTTTTTTTTTTTTTAAGTAATGACAAAGTAGAGGTAACCCTGTGGCATTGTCATACCTGTGACTCCTTCCTAGTTATCAGGACCCAGCAGAAGCTTTGCCTCATGATGGCCACAGCTAAGAAAAAGGAATGGGGCTGGCCACCCTTGAGGCCCCTTCCTGCCAGTCTTGAATGTCCTAAGCTCCTGTATCAGCCATTGCTCTTCACAGACATCCTTAGGGAGAGGCAGGACTGACTCCATACTTCTACCCCGAGGCCAGGGGCCTTCAACACTGGAAGGTAAGAGCCCCACCCCCAGGCTAGAGCCCCACCCCCAGGCTAGAGCCCCACCCCCAGGCTAGAGCCCCACCCCCAGGCTAGAGCCCCACCCCCAGGTTAGAGCCCCCATTCTCATTCCTGCACAAAACGCATAAGGAAATCAACTTAAGGAAGGAAGGGTTGGTTTAGGTTCATATTGCGGGGGGGGGGGGGGGGGGGGTTGGTCCATCATGATGGAGAGTCAAGGCAAGAGCAGGGGATGGCTCGTCCCATTGCCTCCGTAGTAATGAAGCAAAGACAGAGTAAATGGGCCAGTGCTCTCTCCTTTACACTCTTTATTCTGTCCAGGACCCCAGCCAAAGGAAAGTACAGGGTGAGTCTTCCCTCTTCCATTAAACCGCTCTAGAAATGACTTTGTAGACACACCCGGAAGTGTGTCTCTTTCTCATAGGTGATTCCAGCCTAGCGGAATTGAAGATTAACCCAGGAAAACAGAATGGACATGTATGGGATTTCTTGGGGGAAATCTGGGAAGGGTCTCCTGGAGAACAGATGTACATAAGCAGAGCCTCAAGCATGGGGTCACCTAACATTTGCAAAGAGAACCTGAGAAGGAAAGGAGGACACTCAGGACCACAGTGCAGTTCTCAAGTCCCAGCCATCAGGAAGGGAAGCTCCGGAGCAGGGGCTGCCCACCAGAGGAACTACCTCTGCCTGGGAGTGTGGTCAGCTAAAGCACCATTCTCCACTGTTAAAATGAGATGCCTGTGTATTTGTGAAGAAAAATGTTCCGTTAGCTCAAGTTATGGAGGCTGGAAGCCTCAATGGATGGCACAGGCCTGACTGCACCACCTCAGAGTGGGTGGCATCCCTTGGGAGTACATGGCAGGTGAAGAGTCACAGATGCAAAAGGATAGAACAATACCAACCTCCCATTAGCCCGCACCCTTAAAGGTGCCACTACATGTTATGTAGCCACTCCAGGGACCAAACTTCCTGACTCTTTAGGGGAAAGCCATATATAAAACATAGTAGAGCCCAAAGATGGGGCAGCTGGGGACTTGTCAGCTCACTTCTGTCTTCCCAGTGTGAGCATCCGAACCCCACGCACCCATAGCTACCTAGTAGTCAACACTTGCATCATAAAAATATTTCCACAGAGCCCTACACTTAAGCCTTACCTGATTTTTTTTCTTTTAGTTTTTGAGACAATGTTTCCCTTTACATTCTAGTATCTTAGCTTCCACCCGATTGCTGCTGGGCAGAGACACCCTGACCAAGGCAACATATAAAGGAAACATTTAACTGAGGCCTTGCTTAAGGTTCCGAGAGTTAGTCTGTGATCATCATGGCAGGGGATATGGCAGCAGGCCTGTAACTTTAATTATTTTAAACCTTATTTTTAATGATAGTTTTTAAACCCTTCAACTTTCCTTGTAGCCAACCACTCACCAGAGGTAGTGGAAAGGAAAGGATATGGGGGAATGAGGGTTGTGAAGTGGACCTGTTTAAAAAGGTCCTTTGGAGCAACTCCCATCTGTGTTGTCTGGAAACTGACAGTTTAGTTCACAGGTCAGCAAGACAGCAGCAACTTGATCCACTCGCAAACACTTTATCGATACACCAGCAGTCAAGTTCTGTGGAGTCAGGTTAACAACAGCAGTGACATGACCTAGCAGAGACAAGCCAGGCCTCAGCCTCTGCTGGAGTCAACAGGAGGGACCAACAGGAACACCAAGAGAAGTTTTCAGCTGTGTCTTTCTTAGGGAGGCAAAGATTAGTGAAGACTTGATAAGCCAAGCTCCCTCTCTGTCACTCCTTGGTGTTCTATTTATACCCTCCAAACATTACGTGTCTTCCATGTGCCTTGCCTCAGCACATACATCCAATCAGCCTGAGTCTGTGGAAGTGGCAAGAAACTGCAGTACACCACAGAAAGTTTTTTTGGTGTGTTTCTTTCTATGGAGTCCCAACAAATGTAGCTAAGCTATGTAACATAAGGTGGACCAATACATGCATGATGTAAACAAAGAATCCTTCATCACGTGTCCTTTCACGTGTTTGCTTGAGCAGAACATCCTCTCTCCCATGTCTGCTTTAACAAAACTTTTTTTAGGAGTCTACCTTAGCTTTTACACTCGTGTCCACTTTAACAAAACACTCCTTTATGTGTTTGCCCCAGTAAAACAAAACAAAGCACATCTAACCCTTAGGTTTCCACCTCACAGGCAGGCAGACATGGCTCTGGAGCAGGAGCTGAAAGTTTACATCTTATCCTCAAGTTAGAGTGAGAGAGAGCAAGACACTGGACCTGGCGAGGCCTTTTGAGATCTCAAAGCCCATCCCCAGTGACACACCTCCTCCAACAAGGCCACACATTCTAATCCTTCCCAAACAGTTCCACTAACTAGGAACCAAACATTCAAACATATGAGCCTATGAGTTTACATTCAAACATCAAATAAAAAATAATAATTTAAAAGGATTTGTTTTAAAGAGAAAATTTAAGGAAATAAAAAACAAAATAAGCAAAAAACTTGGACACTTCACAAAAGATGGCCACTGAGTACATAATGGGACCTGAAACCCATAGTCACCAGGGAAAGGCAAACAGAGGCCACTGTGATAGCTACTGCCCAGCTTATAGGACACAGAAAGCCAAGAATGACAATCCCGAATGCCTACAACCCAGTGACTCCTAGAAGTCTACACTGTGGTGACACCTAGGTACAACTATACTGAAAATTTTCAAACTGTCCCCTACAGAATTAAACACACCCATCTCATGGCCCTCCAACCCCACCCCAGGCTCCTCTCAGAGTAATATGTATGCACAAAAACACTGACAGACAGTGTTCATAAAGACAGTAGCTTTATGAAAACCATAATGAATGAAGACACTGGTTGTGGTCTGCCTGCCCAAGAACTTTTACTCAGCAATGAAAAAGAACAAACAACCAATAGACACAGGAGCAGGCAGCTCAGAGTCTCGTGAGCGTGAGATGCCAGGAGGAAGGGATACGAGGTAGAACAGTTCAGTCACATCACGTTCAGACACAGGAAACACCCAGCTACTCAGCTACAGGGATAGAAGTCAAAAGAGTAGTTATCTCTGCAGGGGCAAGAACGCAAGAAAACCTTCTGCAATGACCTCGATGTCTTATATCCTAATCTTAAAATTGATATGTCTGAGTATAACTAGTTCTCCTGTAAGCTCTGAGGAAAAGAAAACTAAACAAACCCTAGATGGTACAGTATTAAATGCCAAGGGTCTCCAGGTGTGGTGGTACATGCCTTTAATCCTGGAGGCAGAGGCAGGGGGATCTCCGTAAGTTACAGGCCATTCTTGTCTATACAGTGAATCTCAGGACATCCATGGCTACACAGTAAGACCCTGTCTCAAAAATAAACAAACAAAAGCCAAAGAGAGTATAGGGCAAGAGAGAGAGAGAGAGAGAGAGAGAGAGAGAGAGAGAGAGAGAGATCAGTGATCAAAGTGCCTGCCCAGCAAACATAAGACCTGAGTTCATTCCCCAGCACCCATGTGAAAAGCCAGGCATGGCAGCATGGCGCACCTAATCTTAGCACTGGGGGAGAGGATGAAGTCATTCTCCTGAATCACCATGAGATCTCCTGTCTCTGAAAATAAGGTGGAAACAATAGAGGAAGACACCCTCTGACCTCTGAACATGCATGCACCCTAGTCCCAAAGTATACACATGAACACACACGTGCACATATGCCACATGCTCTGACATTGGATGTGTGCGGTGGTATGGTGATGCTAACCCATGGCTGTTACTTTGCACAAAGCCTAACTGCAAATGGATGGAAGTCCTACACAGGAAACATTACAGCTGCTCGGAGGAAACATAGCAGTACCAGGATGGATGTCTTCATATCTAAGACCACTGCTCTGATGAAACACCATGCCCAAAGCAAGAGAAAGGAGTTTATTCAGCTTACACTTCTCTATTACTACTCATCACTGAAGGAAGTCAGAACAGGACGTCAAGCACGGCAGGAACCGGGAGCAGGAGCTGATGCAGAGGCCGTGGAGGAGGATGCTCTCTGGCTTGCACCTCATGACTTGCTCAGCCTGCTTTCTTATAGAACCCAGGACCACCTGCTCAGGGCTGGGTCCTCCCAAGTCAATTACTAGCTAAGAAAATACCCTACTGGCTTGACTATAGACCAACCCTACTTAGGAATTTTCTCAACTGATGCTCTTTTCTCTCCAGGGACTCTAGCTTGTGTCAAATTGACATAAACTAGCCAGCACAATATAGGTATAGGAAAAGACTCTCTGAATAAGACTTCATTTGTCCCAGAATTAAGGCTAACAGTTAACAACTGGGACTTCATAAAGTAAAAAGCTTCTACACTACTGAAAGAAAAAAAAAAAAAAAAAGCTATCAGTCCAGTGAAGAGGAAGTCCACAGACTGGAAGAGAATCTCTGCCAGATAAATCTGTCAGAGGATTAATATCTAGACTATATAAAGAACTCAAAACCAGCAAAAATAAATAAAATAAAAGCGACTCATTCAAAAAAGTTGGCCAAGGATCTGAACAGCGAGTTCTCAGAACAAAAAATAAATATGGCCAAGAAATATCTCAAAAATGTTCATTGTCCCAAGCAATCAGAAAAATGCAAATCAAAACAACTTTGAGATTTCATCTTACACCAGTCAGAATGGCAAAGATCAGCAAAACAACCTACAGCAAAGTCCGGAGGGGATTCAGGGAAGGGCTCAAGCACTCAGGAGATGAGTGTGGAGAATTCTCAAATAGCCAAAAGTAAATCTACCACACAACCTAACGGTACCACCTCTCTAAACATGGCCAAAGGACGTTCTACTCCCCAGACAATGACTCAGCCATGTTCGTGTGTGCTCTATTCACAGCAGCTGGGAAGTGGAAACATAAATGACCTTCGACCAATGAATGCATAATAAAGATGTGGTGCATATGAACTATGGCATACGTTTCATCTATAAAGGAAAATGGCGTCATGGAGTCAGCAGGTAAATGGATGGGACTTGGAAAGATCATACTGAGTGAGATAGCCCAGACCCAGAAAGACAGATGTTGAATGTTCTCTCTCATCTGGGGTTCCTAACTCCAAATCTTCAGAGGGGGTAAATTCAGAGTGGAGGAGGGAGAAGGAATGGAGTGGGACATAGCAAGGGACAAGTGATCTGAAGGGGAAATGGGGAAAAGGGGGGATCTAAGTAGAGAGAGGAGAAAATAATAAAAATGTCTGATAAAGTCATAAGGAATCATACTAGTGTCTACCAAAAAAAAAAAAAAAAAAAAAAAAAAACCCAACTTGTAACACATGTAAATTGGTATATAAATACACACATCACCATCTAGGTTGACAATGCTCCCAGCAAGAGTCATAGACTACTTAACAAATACCCCAACACCAGGCATGAGAAGCCCTCTCTTGAGTTGTTGGTCAGTACTGTCCATGAGACATATTAGGCTATTGATTACTGATGTCTTAGGTTACTACCCCCAAGAGGTTGAAGCTAAGTCCCTATTGCTAAAGATGCCATACACTTCAGAAACAAGGCCCAGAGGCACCTGAGCTGGAGCTGACCTGAAGGCCCTTCCTGAAGACTAACTTTCATGGCTCCCTCAAGCCAAGCACTAGAAGGCATCAAGCAAACTTCCAACGGAGGGAAGGGACCAGCATGCAGTCCTACCCAGCTGTGATACCTGTGAATCAGGCAACAACCAGCATGGCATGATAACAGGAAAGGTACAGCAGTGGCAACAATATCTTGGCTGTAACCAACAATTCTCTCACTGAACTTAAGACCAGCTCAACAAGAGGGAAATCTTGCCTGATCCTGGAAACCTAGCCAATTATCCAGGGCTGGTGAAGTCAAGAGTCTTGGAGGAGCACCCACAGCCACCACTTTCCTAAATCATCATAACCCCTAACTACACTCTAAATATTTAGCGTTATAATAACATATCACTGCAGCATTTTATCCTCACCAAGGAACCTCTCTTTGCAGCAGTCAGAGACCGGTACAAAAAACCACAGCCAATCAAAACGCAGTTCTGGAAGCCCAGTCACATTTGAAACACTTACAATGTAACTCCTGCTTGGATGACTCAGAGATCCTTGCAGAGAAGTGAGTGGGAAGAGTATAAGCGCCTGAGGAACCGGGAGTTTGTTCCTGGAAGTGTCAGAAATGACACCCATGAAGTCTCACCAGCGTGGCTGCCTAAGCATGATCTGAACAAGGACAGCGTGAATAGACATGCCCATGTGGAAGGGGTAGGCACACGAGACCTCGGCCCTAGACAGAGAACTCCAGGCACTAAAGAGTGCCCAGCGTGGGAGGAATAGTCTTCCCCAGGGAAGAGTGCCCCCCGTTGGTTATCCAATACCAAATAGCCCTAAAAATATATATGTACAAGTAACACTATATGGATTGAGAAGATTATATTTATATATGTAGAATTATATATACATGTATATTCATATATGTATTTATGAACATCTGGATATATATATGCACATACATATACATACCAACAATTAAAGAAAAAGGCCATGAATTTGAAAGAGAGACAGAGTATATAGAAAGGTCTGAAGGGAAGAGAGGAAAATGGGGAAATTTTTAATTATAATCTCAGAATATATAAACAATTATTAAATAAAAATTTGAAATTATGATGAAACTGAAAAAGAAAAAAAGAAAAGAAGAAGAGAAGCTCATCTCACGCAGCAGGGATGAGCAGAGAGCTGAAGCCCAGTGGTCTACACGAGGAAAACAATGGGTAATATTTAAAATCAAATAAGCCCATGCCCAAGGAATAGCAGCTGTGCCCAGCCGCACCTGGAGGTCAGGGGTCCAGCCAGGCTGCTGAAGCATTCATTCATTGTCTGTCTCTGCAAGAAGGACTGATGTAGCCAGGTGCAAGATATGACGTCATTCCTCCTAATTTATGTCTCTAGAACTAAACCCCAAACGAAAATCCCTTCATCAAAACAGAAACAGATTTCTATCTTGGGTAGAAGTCTGGCAACACCAGGCAGCCCCACAGAGCTCTCAAAGACAGCTGGCTCCATCTCCTCCTCTCCCATCACTGCCTGATGTAGCAATAGTGCTGCCCTGGCTCCAACCATCACATCCACATCCCAGGCAGCAGGATGGAAGATAAAAGAAGAGGCAAGGAAGCGACAAGGTGCTCATTAGTTGTCACTTAGGGTATGTCTCCAGAGCTACTTTCCACCTGCTGCACCCTCACAAGGCAGAGAGGAGGGAGAGGTCCCAGGGGCTGAGCAGCTGATAGGAATGCAGATCTTTGTAGCTATCTCTCACCACAGGGCCCTGTCACCTCAGGACAACAGTGCTGCAGATAGACAGATGTACCCCAGAGCAGAAGTCTTCTCCAGATGATCAACATTCAGATCACTATTTGCAAACCTCCCAAAGGCTTCATTGGTCTTGCTTGGGACACATGCTCCCCGTTGCAGCCTTGAGGCTATGATATACTGACTGGCCAGGTTAAACCACAAGCTAGAGACCACACCCACACAAATCTAAGCTCTCCCCAGATAAGGATCCAGACACAGCTGCTCTGGAAGAAAGGCCCTACAGGTCACAGAGAGCAGGAGACAGCCTCATACACAGTCTCTGTATCTAGGCTCTAGGGAGGGGGGCAAGTCCCTCTCCCTTACTGGGATGGTTGCCTGGCCCTAGGAAGGTGGAGAGCTGTGTCTGTCCAAGGGGCACTCAAAGTTACCTCGTCCACACTACAGCCTAGTATCTAAGGGCCAGAGTCGACCACCAAGCACGCATGCGCAATCGTCCTTCCAGCAAAGCCCCTGTCCTACCTCCTGAAGTGAAGAATTTGCAGCGAGCCTTTCCCATACCTTGAGAGTTTGTTCACGACCGCGTTGGAAGTGCATCCCACTGAGCCTGGCTAGGGGACACAAGTCTGCTGTATTGCCCCCCTCTCTGGAAAAGAATAAGCCAGGCAATAAACGGAGCAAAGCGGTAGGAGGGATTAGGCGGCAAGGGCTGCTTGACGCAGAGCAACAAGATCGGCCTTGAGTTCCCTGAGACTGACACTTGTGGTGGAGCGAATGAAGATGAAAGATGTGAGTAGTCACGTGTCTGACAGTGAGCGCTGCACCCCACGGCAGGTCAGGACACAAGTGCTGCACTCCACGGCTCGACAGGTCAGCGAGTCGAGTGCTGCACCCCACAGCAGGTCAGGACACAGGTGCTGCACTCCACGGTAGGCCCAGGCCGAAGTCAAGCCAGCCCTTCTGTAGAATCCTAGACTTCCAAACCTAGCTTTAAGGAAGAGAAGTGGGGGAGGGTCTCCCGCTACCTAACCCAGACCCAGAACAGGGCAGAGAGTACTGGAGCCACACAAGCCGGCAAGCCCAGAACTCCGGAAGCTGAAGCCGTGGAATCAAGAGGCAGAAATCACCTTGGGCTATGTAGTAAAACCAGGTCTCAAAATCCAAAAAGGGGGGGGGGGGGGCAGGAGAGTGAGAGAGCTGAAAGGCTGGGCCTTTGGCAGCTAGCCAGTTTAGCAACCTCAGAACATCTCCCAGAGGTGAGCAGAAACCAAACGCAACACTGTGTCCAACAACACTGCCGTCTGGTGCTCTCTTACACAGGGACCCCAAGGTAAAGGAAGCAATCCCCAAACTCAGCGTCTGCCCATTCAAGCTTTGCTTGTATTTCAAGGGCACCAAGAGTCAAATGCAAGAACAGATGAGAGGCTACAAGGTTTGGAGGGAGATTGAAGCCATCCACATACGTGACATGGTCAGAATAGGCATGAGGAGGTTCTATTATCTAGAACTCAAAAGCTTCGTGTGTGTGTGTGTGTGTGTGTGTGTGTGTGTGTGTGTGTGTGTGTGTGTGTGTGTGTACTCATACATATGTTAGAAAGTTGTAAGAAACAAAAGTCAAAACAAATCTACCCACCAGCCTGGAGATAATACAACAAAATTAAGGGTCACTGCCCGTCGGGGGGCCTGTGTATACATGGCACTCCATAAGAAACCAGCTAATAAAATCATTTCAATGGGGACTACAGCAAGTTCTGGCAATTATATCAAATGATGTTGGTTGCCAGTGGCATTCATCCAGTCTAAACTGGTTTATGCCAAGAAGGGGAAACTCCTGGCTTGTTCCACCGAGAAGGTCATAAATGCCGGCTTCAGATATCGTTGAATCTGGGCTCAGATAGTACCATGAAGACTCAGTTGCCTCTTTTCTGTGGCAGGGCTCCGGGTCCTTCTGTGCCAGCCTCGTTCCAGCGTGCCACGTGGCATCCCAGGAGACTGACTGCAGGCGTACAGTCCTCCTTTCTGCTGGCACTCACAGGGGAAAAAAGATTTTCCTCCCGAGGTTCTCACTGACCTCATTTGTGTCACGGTGGTCAGGATTAGGCAGGGGGGAGGGGCGTCTGATAGGAGGATCTGGAATTCAGGAGGCCTGGGCTGGAAACAACACTGGAGCCCTTGTATGAAGATGGAGTTGGGGGTGACCCAACTCCTCCATGACTAGCTCTGGAGCTTGGGCAGGCCATCGCCCTTAGAGAACCTCAGCTTGCCATTTGCAATTGGAAATACCACTGGCTACAGAGACCCTGTGGCCAATAAAGGTTCTGGTGCAGAGCACCTGTGCAAAGCTCCGGCCATTCCTTCTCCATTCAGTCACAGCCTCTTGATCTACCTTCCTGCTCCACCTGAGGGCTGCCAGTGGCCCCCCCTCCCTTACTTTTTGCTTTCCACTCCATTTTTCAGTTCTTTGCAGTCAACCACCACCCGAAACATTAAGTGGAAGATTCCAGAAATAAGCAATTGCTGAGTCTTAAGTTGCACACATCCCAGGGAGCATGATCAAAGCTCACACCACGCCCCAGGCCTGAAGTCTGCCTTCCCCCAGCATGCCATAACTACATACCCACCCACTCAAGAGTCTCTCCGCTAGCGCCTGCCCCAGGCCCACGTCCAGGGTGGAGCTGCCGGCAAAGCGGGGTAATCCATATCACAGACTGTGCTCACTGAGGGCTGGGAATGATTCCCTAAACATGACGGAGAGCAATACACACAAAATTCGAGGAGGCGCCAAAGGTAAAAGATCAGAAGGGTTTGTGGTGCATCCATCCTGCTGTGGCAACTGGCAGACAACAGGAAGCGTAGACACCAGCTGCCAGCCCCAAGGCTGGAACCCAAGGGTCTGTCCCAGCTGCTGCCTTCCCACACCAAGCTCCAAGTCTCCGAGAATTCTCCCAGGCTTGGAACCATTGAGGCAGAAATGAGTCTGGGACTGTCAGGTCAGAGGTCAAAGGGCAAAAGGAAGCAAAGCTAACGGAAAGGGTGGGAAAATAGCTGAGTCCAAAGTGCATGAAAGTCCCAGGAAGCAATCTCAGGCAAACCCTGGTGCTGGAAGGGCTGTCCCAATGCCCTACATTCTCCCCCAAAGGTTGACAACATACTTTAAATTCAGAACTACAACATCAGGACAAACCCTCTCACTGTTTCCAGAAGGCTTGCAGAATGGCACCAAACGTGGGCCACTAGCAGTGTTGGGACTTTGGGAAGCCCTGGCCCTGCTCTCCCTGCTTTCATCTTGGAAGCATCCTCCAGGCCTCCCCACAGGACACCTGAACACTCACAGGAAGCATGGGAGGACCCTGGCTAAAGCACTCAAGCTCCTGTCTGGGAAGCTCAAGCTGAGGCTCCCGTTGATGGTGAGTTGCAACAACCTCCCTGCAGAGCTTCCCGCAGGAGCAAAGGCAAGGTATGGGAGACTGCAGTTCAGAAAACTTAAATGTTAGTTCTGTGGGCTGGAGAGATGGCTCAGTGGTTAAGAGCACTGGCTGCTCTTCCAAGGGATCTGGGTTCAATTCCCAGCACCAACAGGGTGGCTCACAACTGTCTGTAACTCCCCTTCCAGGAAACCTAACATGCTCGCACAGACATACATGCAGGCAAAACAACAATGCACTTCGAAAAGATAAAAATAAATAAATCATTAAAAAACAAAATAAATGTTAGTTCTGACATGGTTATCATTAGCTTCCAGCAGATACCAGGCCACTCAAAGTTGACAGGTCTTGGGTGTTTAAAATGTGAGTAGGGCAATGTAGAAGGGAGAAACTAAATCAGGTTGGGGAGGCTGGAGGTGGGAAAGCACCCGACAGATTAGTTCTGCTTTATCTGCCTCTAGTAACAGCGTCAGTTGCCAACAACTCTCCTCAGTTCATGTGGCCCAACAGGACTACTGTCCCTCCCTGCCATCCCAAGGTGTGTGGTCAGTATGAGCCACTGCTCAATAGGGGGCCTGAGATCCAGGCCATGGGACCTGGGAGAGATTGCTGCTGAAGCGAGCCAAGCCTGTGACTGGGACACTTTAACCCTCAGTTCTTTAGACACAGGCTCTCAGACAGTGTCTGATTTGCAGGGGAGAGGTCCCAGGAGCTTCCACTGTCAGGCTGGGGTTACACAGGAAAGAGCAGAGAACACTCCACTGAACGGCCTGCACCATCCTACAAGATCTGAAAGTGGGGAGTCCTCAGAGCCGTCTTGAGGATGTAGGGTGTATGGTGACACCTGGGAGGGGAGTGTGATATGGAGAAAGCTTTCTTGGAGTCCCAGTGATGTAAGGACATGAGGCATTGTGCCAACAGTGGAGGCCAAGCCTGTGCCCTGCAGAAAGACGGGACTGTGTGTACAGCTCACAGTATTCAAGACAGAAGCCAGCTCAGGAGGGCTTAGAATAGAAGAAAGCCAGGCAGAGCCAGAGGCCAGCCACTGGGAATAGGGTAAGGAAGCTGACAGTTCCTCAACTGTGTCTCTGCACTGAGGTCTGCTGGGATTGGTTCCTCCTCAGTCATATCACACACACACACACACACACACACACACACACACACACACACCCCTACAGGACAGCCTCTGCTAGGATTCCTCCTGGGAGGAAAACTTGGGCGTCTCTGTCCCACTGCTACTGTCACAGAACACCTGAGTCTGAGTCACTTATTAAGATGAGATTTATTTCTTACAGTTCCAGAGCAGGGAAGGCCACGGCCTTGGGCCTCCCCTTACATCATCACCTAGTGCATGGTATCTGCTGGTGAGAAAACCCCCGTGTGAAGCACAGAGGGAGCCACTCCCACAGCAACACTACAAGTCCATCACTTCTCAAAGGCTCCACTTCTCCACTGTACAGGAGCAATTCTATTTCAGCATACGCTTTGAAGGGAACAGCAACCCATAGCATAGAGGCAGGTCAGAGTCCAGAAGCCAAGAACACCCATGCTTTGACCATCTTCACAGAAACGCCACCTCCTGAGGTCACTGGCTTGGTGATGGCCTCAGCACACACAGGTGGGACAGTGAGCTGGGCAGCACAGAACTATGCCACTGCTGGACAGAGGCTGAACCCAGTCACCTCAGCAGGGCAGGGCAGGGCAGAAGGGGTCAGAAATCCTGGGAAAGCACTCCACAGAGATACAGCAAAAACACCTGACTTGGACCAAGGGCAACTCCTTTTTTAGCAATCCTTTTTTTTAGCAATCCTTTAAATACGTGTGTGTGTGTGTGTGTGTGTGTGTGTGTGTGTGTGTGTGTGTATGTGTGTTTATCAGGAGGCATGAGATCAATGTCAAGGGTCTTGCTCAGTCTCTTGCCAGTTTGGCTTTGCCAGTGAACCCCAGGACCCTCTGTCTCTGCCTCCCCATCGATGGGATTACAGGCTTACTGCTACACCCAGCTCTTCTCTTTACACACATGCTGGGATAGAACTCACGTTTGCAAGGTGCGTGCATTACCAAACGAGGCTTCATCCTCCATATACCATATCGGTGTGTTTTTATAATTAAATTAGTATGTAATGAATCAATAACAATATGTACGAAGAAATTCCAACTTCTCTTATAACATGGCAACTATCTGAGATATGTGCATAAGACACACAGCATGCATACATGCACTTGTGAACATGCTTACACACACACACACACAGAGTTCACTGGGCTCTTCAATAGTTTTAAGTGATCCTGAAAACAAGACATGCTAATTTGAGAAAACTTGGAATGAGCACATGCTATGACCTTTGACCTATCATATTTCTTTTTGTTATAATTATTAATACATATTAATTATGCAAACTAATGGATGCACTCTTGCATTTTCATACAGGAATTGAGCATTAATCATGTTTTCTCATCTGTCTACATTCTTCCTCTCCATGTGTTCCCTGGCCCAGGCTCTGCTGGTCCCTAGTATTCTCTCTTCTATATCCAGGACATCTTTTTCCTCAATCTCTTGTTTCCACATTTGTGGTAAGACATTCCATCTTGCTCTTCTGTGTCTGTGTCTGGCTGTGTCATAGGCATAGGCTTAGCACAATGACCCCCAAGTTCTACCCATTTTCCCAAAATGATATAATTTCCTTCTTCTTCACGGATAAGTTCCACCATGTATCTACAATCCACTCTTCATCTGCCCATCCATGGTTAGTTATGCAGGCTGCTTCCATAATGTGGCTATTGTGAATAGTGCCAGGGACTGCTCTTGAAAGAGCATGGCAGCAGCCTGACAGCACAGCACTGCTCTTTTCTGAGTGTGACTCCTGCTCACACATGTGTTTGGGGACCACCCTGGCTGGATTCACACATGGTTGTCTCTTGGTACCCACGTAATGGATTCCAGGAAAACTGAGGCTACCAAACCCCTGGGATGCTCACGTCCCTTCTATAAAGTGGACATAGGCATAGGCGTCTGCAGGACTTCCTGTGCACTCTACACTGCTTCTAGATGACTCATATGAGATATTGAGATGCCGTGCAGATGGTTGCCAGGCTTTGTTGAGGGAATGTCGGGAAGAAAGGCTAGAAAGGCTGCATGCACACACGCCTCGCTGATGCAGTTTGTTTCCAAATACTCTCTGTTGGAGTTGACGAGCCCGGCAGATGGAGAATGGATTCACCCCTTGCACATCACCGCAGCAGAATATCTGACAAGAACAAGTCTGGGAGAGAAGGTTGGCTTTAGCTGATGCTTTCAAAGCTCTGTCACTGCTTTCTGTGCACGTGGGTAGGAAGGACATCGGGTCCGATAATCATAGCCACCAGAGCCCATGATTGAAGGAGTTCTTTACCAGTAATGGACAGGAAGTAATAGAACAGCAACAGGAAGGAGCCGGGGCGAGGACCAGCCCTCTAAAAGCATTTGCACGCAGGGACTGAGTCTTCCCACCAGGCCTCACCTTCAACAACAGTTCCTCCACTTCTCAAAATTTGAATCCATCAATGGAATAAGCCATTGTTGTCTCTCAAAACTCCTCTCAGACACACCAAGGCTAGGGGATGACAGCTAAGCAACCTCGACAGCAGGAGAAACTGCAGCATCTAGACTGTGGTGCCCGCACTGGCATCCTTCTGAACTAGCCAACTGGATCTACTGCCTGTGCAGATGCCCCCATGTCCACTGCCCACCCCAATAGCCTCTGTACTTGGTAGGTATTTGCCAACATTGAACGACAAGACAGGCTTGACCTGACCACCCAGCGCCTCCCTGACAAGACAAACACTTGTTCTCTGACAGAGCTCTCCAGGCTTCCGGGGAAGGCGCCCTCCTCCCTTGATGCCTTTCTTCCCTCTGCCTCTCCTTCCTACACCAGGAGGCAGGATATCCCCACCCAGACTTTGCTCAGGCTATCCCCCAAGTCCTGAGCACTCAGATTCTAGCCTTCCCTGTGATGGTTGACTATTTCTGAAGGCCTAGCTCAAGACTCCCCTTCTCTGAAAAGCTTTCCCGGCCTTTTGACCCCGCTCTGCCTCTGTTCCTATCCCATGATGCTCTGAGGTGCATGGCCACCTCAATGCAACCCAGAGTGTATTGGGCAGAGGGGGGATGCACAAAGATGGCAGTCCCTGATGGACACACTAAGACTTACAGCATGGAATCTTGCATTATCTCCACAGATATGTGAGCCATGTGGGGAGAGGGGCAGGGAGCCAGGGAAGTGTGAAGACCCTCTTAATATCCTCATCAGCGCCACAGACAGGAACCACCCAGCTTCAGACCTGATGCCAGGGCTGTGCAGGGCTCCCAGTATGACAAGTGGCAAGCTCAGACCACTTATGCTGTGAGGCAGCAGGAGCTGATAAAAGAATAACCCCCTCTCCCCACTCACCCCCAATAAAGCAAGGAAGTAGTGGGTGGGGGCCAAACAGGTCCAGGATGGACAGAAACAGCAAAGAGGCCTGCAGATCTGACTGTGTAATTTTAGCAACTTTTGATGGCTCATGGCTTGTCCCTTCCCTCACCAGACTTCACCATTCTTCCCTGGTCCCTGTTTATCACCCTATTTGTGTGTCCACAGTAAAGCAACCAGGGTTGGTACCCTATAATCTGGGCTTCTTCACAAGGTGTATTAGAATTCGTCACAGAAGGAAAGAACCACTGCCTTCAGGACATGCTGGACTCAACAGAAACATAGAACACACACACACACGCACACGCACAGGCACACGCACACGCACACGCACGCACGCACGCATGCACACGCACACGCACACGCACACGCACGCATACGCATGCGCGCGTATGCTTCTGCTTCAGTGAATTCCCTGAGCTTACCCCCAGAACCTGTTCCTGCCTCAGCCTCTGAGACTCCATGCTTAGGCTGTGGACAGGAATTCAATCCCTCTTCAGGTTCCAACCTCTAGGTAGCTTTGCTGCCGTCATATTACCTTAGTAATATGGGCCAAGCCCCCACCCCTTCACCCCTCTCACCCTCATCTCCATCTCCCTCCCCAGGCAACTCCAGAACTCCCACCATCTATCTCTCTGCCTCACCCTTCTTTCCTATCAGCTCTCCGTGATCACCCCTTTGTTGATTTGCGACTTTCAGTGCTCTCTCGGCAGGGCCCTCACCCTCCTTACTCGCCCTGAGTGGTACCCACACTTTAAGCAGCTGCGTGTTCACAGCTGGCGTCCTTCCGTGTAGTTAGTTTCCCCTCTCATGCCAGGCAGAGTAGCTGTTCCCTATTCCACAGCGCCACCTAGTGGTGGCATGAGCAAGAGGGGCTGACGTGAAAGGCAAGCCCGACAGCAGCAGCCTTCCCTTGCTGCAGCCATGACAAAGTTCTATGGAAGCTTCCTCTGCACCCCTATCCCACCCCTACCCGCAGCAGTAGCAGAGTGGCCTCCCCACGACTCTGGACTCAGAGAGATGCTAAGAATGGTCCTCCACTTCTGCCAGGGGCAACAGAAATGCAGAAAATGAATGTGAATAGACCCTAAACTCTCTTACAGCTTGAGGGATGGTAACCTGTGAGTGATGGGATTCTCAGTGTACTTTCCTACATATTCCAACTTTTCCAGCTTTCCTGGGTACTCTAAACACAGGCGCACAGGGGGTTATGCTTGTTAAAAGCCAAGGCCAGATACTCAAGATGTGAGTCACCTCCCTAATCTCCAGCCTATCCTCCATAAATGAGCAGTAACTATGACTACCTACCTCACAGCGCTTAAGTGGCAAGACAGCAGCAAGTCATGTTTTGTAGACTTCAAGGGTTTGATGCAGTTTAAGTGGACAAAAGATAAAATTTATGGTTGTTTTTCAGGTGACAAACCATATGGTGGTTTGAATGACAATAACTCCCATGGGTTTATATAGTAGAATACTTGGTTTCCAGTTGGTGGAACTGTCTGGGAAGGATTAGGAGGTGTGGCTTTGCTGGAGGAGGTGCGGCTTTGTTGGAGGAGGTGTGGCTTTGTTGGAGGAGGTGTGGCTTTGTTGGAGGAAGTGTGGCTTTGTTGGAGGAGGTGTGGCTTTGTTGGAGGAGGTGCGGCTTTGCTGGAGGGGGTGCGCCTTTGCTGGAGAAGGTGTGGCTTTGCTGGAGGAGGTGTGGCTTTGCTGGAGGAGGTGTGGCTTTGCTGGAGGAGGTGTGGCTTTGCTGGAGGAGGTGTGGCTTTGTTGGAGGAGGTGTGTCGCTGAGGACGGGAATGGAGGTTTCAAAAGCCCATGCCAGGGCTGGTTAGCTTTCTCTGTTGCATGGTTAGATCTCAGATGTAAGATCTTAGCTCCAGCACCCTGCCTGCCTGTCTGCCACCATGTTTCCCACCGTGAAATATGTGGATTCAGCCAGCCTCTGAAACTGAAAGCCCCGAATACATTCTTTCTTCTGTAAGTCACCTTGATCATGGTGTCTTATCATAGGATTAGAAAAGAAGCCCGTATATGTGATGGCGGCCCCACAGGAATATAGAAGAGGGGGAAAAAAACCTGCCACCCTCTGTGGCCATGTCTGTTGTGATGCAGCTGGTGCATGGTTGCACTTTGTAGCTGCTCTGGTGTAAAGAACCCTGCCCAGCTGCCAGGCTTACACAGGACAGCCCCTGCAATTGTAACCCGCACACAGTGCTTGGTGAGTGGCTGCTACAGCTCCATCTCTGCTGGTGGCTTTGAGTGTGATACACCACGCCATGCTCCCAGCAGTCCCAGCCATGTGGATTTACTGCACACTCCCTAGAGGCATCAAGGGGTCATGTTTATTTCCTGACCTAGACAACCTAGGTTTGTGTAAGCGCATGTTTCCACAGTGATGAAATTGCCTAACTGCATGTCTCAGAACACATCCCCAGTATGATGTGCTGCCATATTGAGTTGTAAAACGGAAAGATCTGGGGTTGGGAGTGTAGCTCAGCAAACCCCGCTCCTCAGTGCATGTGAGGCCCCGGCTGCCATCTCCAGCAGGAAATGAAACCCATCAGAGTTTCAGGTGCTGCCACATCAAAGCACTCAAATCTCTCCTTCCCTACTTGGAAGTCCAGGCAGGCTCTCCCACAGGAGTCCCTCGGGCCTGGTCGAGGCACCTATGCAACACAGCCAGATCCTCAGTCTGTGAGAATATAGCACATGCTCAGAAGGGGACAGACCCTACCCACCAAGGCCACACAAGATTTTGATGTGTCTCTCAAGGGAAACACAAGGTCTCCTCAAAACACAGATGACCAAACACCAAGGCCTGACCTATCACGAGCACGGGTCACACCTCCCTTAAGATAGAAATCCTGATTGTTATTATCAATACCTGCAGGAAAAGCCAGCAGTGGTGTGGAGCGAGGAGGTGGGTTCTCCCTAGACACTGTCACTCTGTGACTTTCATAAGCACAGAGGCTTGGGTAGCCTCTGGTCCTTTATCTGTCTAACCAGGGCATCCAGACTCCCATGCCCCCAGAGTTGGGTAGCAGGGACTCATGGGTGCTTAGCTTGTAAAAGTGCTCCGTCCTCCTGTGGTGTGAGCTTCAGGCTCACTGTTGACAACTCATTTGATTCTGTCATGGTGGTGCAATGGGTGGCAGTGCACAAGGAAGAGAAAGCAGAGAAAGCAGCGTGACACAGCCATAGAGTGTGTCTCAATAAGGCTGCCAGGAGCCAGTGCAAAACCTCTCCTGTTTTTCAGGCTTAAAAAAAAAAAAAAAAAAAAAAAAAAAAAAAAGAATGAAGTGCTCACAGAGACTGTGTGAAGGAGCCTCGGGAGTGAGAAGTGTGACGGCCAAGCCAGACACTGAGGGTCATAGTGGCTGCATCCGTGACATATCCAGAGTGCCGTGGCCAGGGCCTTGTGGGGATAGAACAGGAAATCGGGGCTTAACGGGTCCAGGGGTTTCTTCAGAGGCGGTGAAGACACTTGGGAGACAGCTGGCGGCCAGACTGTAAATATCACCAGCAGGATGACACGGCAGGGAACCGTGGGCTCTAAAATGGTTAATTTTGTGTGATGTGGATTTTTACCACAGAGTTTTTTAAAGTTTAAAAAAGAAAACTCTGCTCGCCAAATTAAACATCTGTGGGCTGAATTGTACCCAGTTCTCAATCCCAAACAAGCCTCCCAGGACCAAAGGACACCACGCCACTCCAACCAGGCAGTGACCAGCCAGCCACTGCTCCCAGAAAACAGAAAAGGGCTTCTGTCTCCCAAACTCAGATCCTTTAGAGCCAGAGAATAAAAGTCTGTTGAACTGGAACTTGGCCAAGTTTTTCCTTTTTCTCTTTTTTTTTTTCCGACTGCCCTTTGCCACAATGCAGGGCAAAGAGCTACCCTGGGGTGACAGCAATTGGACTTTGTTGACACAGCCCAAGTTCAATTTTTGTGAGGTTCATAATTAAGCTGTCATCCCTTGCTCCAGCGCAATTAGGGCTGGCAGAGGGGATGAATGGGCCTGTTATCATGGGAAATTATAAATAGAGGTTCTGCACAGCGTCAGGGCCAGGCCTCTGCAGGCAGAACCAGCAAGCCGGAGTGCGTCCACCCTCCCTGGCTGACAGGCTGACAGCTCGGAGTCCAGCTGTCATCCAGAGCTCAATTCTGTCTCTGTCATCCGAGCCCAGACTGTAGACACTGCCACACAGCGGGAGACAGGGGCTAGATATGGCCTTTGTGTTCCCTCCCTCCTGGGGCTGCAGTGTCTGCCCTGAGCAGAGGGAGGTGAGCCTCCTCCTGACAGGCTGAGGTGTTAGTGATCAGAGAGACAGGCTGCCTGGCCGGTCCCAGACAGCAGTAGAACTCACAAAGGTGCAGCTGAGGGTAAAGGTACCAGACCCTCCTCCCCTGGCTGGCCTTCTGACACACTCACCCTCTCGGCAGACCTTGTATCTGCCAGGCCAGATCATTTTGGAAGGGAATCCACGGCCAAGAAACACAAAGACAGTCATGGATCTTCCATGGGTACACATTCTGAGAGGAGTGTGGTTAGCCAATTGGCAGATTTCATCCTACAGTAGCTGATCTCTCTCCCTTCCTCCCTCCCTCTCTCCCTCTCTCCTCTCCATCTCTCCCTCCGTCCTCTCCATCTATCCCTCATTCCTTCTTTCCCTCTCTCCCTCCTTCCCTCCCTCCTCCCTCCCTCTCTCCTTCTCTCCTCTCCATCTCTCCCTCCTTCCTCTCCATCTATCCCTTGCTCCCTCTTTCCCTCTCTCCCTCCTTCCCTCTTCTCCATCTCTCCCTCCCTCCCTCCCTTCCTGCCCCTCCCACTCTCCTCACATTACATTTCCTTTTTCAGTACTAGTACCCAGGCCTCACATGTGCTAGGCAATCACCCTGCCCCTAGCCTTAGGAGACTCTTTCTTTCTTATGTAAACATCATGGAGTGTGCTCACAGACTCCCATGGTGGAGTGTACTGTACACTTAGGCTCCACACTGTAGCATACAGAGAGAAGCTGGATAGAGTGGTCCAATGGTCTGACCCAGGATTGCACTTGGGCTCCAAACCTACAGAGCACATAACTGTACAGAATGCTGGAGGTGATTATAAAATAATCATATTTGTGCACAAAACATACCGAAGTATAGTAAAAGTAGAGTGTAAACAATTTTCAAAGGCCAGGCATGGTGGCGTATGCTTTTCATCCCAACAACTGAGAAGCAGGGGCAGGTGGATCTCTATAAATTTGAGGCTAGCCTGGTCTACAGAGTAAGCTCTGGGACAGCCAGGGAGCCAGGCCTACATAAAGAGATCCAGTCTCAAAATAAAACAAAAATCCAACAACAAAAAAAGCCAAACATGGCTGCATGTGTCTTCAGTCCCAGTGCTGGAGGCAGAGAGCAGTGGCTCTTGAGAGCTTGCTGGCCAGCCAGTCTAACAAAAACAAGGAACTCGGGTCAGTGAGAGACCCTCTCTAAAGGCAATAAGACAGAAAGCAATGGGGGAAGACACTCTTGTTCTGTGCACACAGGCAGACAGACAGACTGACAGACACACAGACAGACTGACAGGAGGTATTCAAATGATGATGCACCATCTAGGGCACTCACTGTGAATGGAGCTCATAGGCTGAGAGCTACTACCAGTGACTCCGTTCATGAGGATTGAGGGCAGGGCAGGCCCGAGACTCCGCTAACACTGATGGATACCAAAAGCACGCAACACGTGGACTCCAAAGAGCACTGAAAAGGTATCTCTCTTCAGCACCAAGTGACCTTTAACTTACCACTGCATTTTATTTCACCAACTTTTTATTTATTAAAATGTCTTGATTGTTTTATAACACCCTAAAATACAAACTGTGCATCTGTGCAAAAACATCTTTTGTCACAGGCTTCCCCTCACTTTGAAACTTTGTATGTTTTCCTGTTGAACTTTCTTGTTGAAATCTGCACTTGCAAGTGCTGGCTTCGGCTTCCACACAGGTCCCCTGGGCAGCTGGATGGGCAGGGTCTTCCTCCCTGATTTATCCCATGCATCCTGGAAAGTAGCCAGGGACAGTGACATGCTTGGAAAAGCCACCTCCAGCAAAAAGCTAGGGACCTGCTGAGGAGCTGTCAGTACAGAAAGCTGTGTTCTTAGCCGGCCTGGGTCTCTACCCATCCTGATTTGCCTGTGAGCACAACTAGCCCCAGAGTGCACACTTTTACACTTCTGACGGATCGCTCAGAGTGTGCAGAGCCTGGTCAAGCCCTTCACTGCATCCCCACCCTTCATTACCTCTGAGTCCTGGTGTCTTCCATTGCCCTTTCAGGGGCCACCATCACACTGCAGTCTGTCACCTAACTTTACCTAAAATTGGAAAACAGCAGCTTAGGCCCTCGGAGCAGGGTCTAGTGTTGCCCCCATTTCTCAGATTTGTAAACTGATAGCAGGGAGTTAGCTAATCTGGCCACATCACATAACCAGGAGGTGCAGGTGAAGCATGGACGCTGGGTTCTCTGTGCTGCTTCCATTTCACCTCTTCACGTCACAGTGAAGCTGGTCAGAGGTCAGACAGGAGGGAGTGTGGGGCAACAGGTGCCTGGAGGCCATAAACTGAGGGATGGCTGTCTGCCAGTGGATCAAATGAGGGTTCGTCTGAATTTAACCTGTCTTAATTCATTTTATGATCTTGATTCGCACGCACGCCACAGAGAGCAGCGTCTGAATAACCCATCCATACTTTGATCCATTCTCAAGGGACTTAGTCACCTTTCAAAGGTCCTACCTCAGCACTGCTGTACTGGGGACCCCAGACACAGACTCTTGGGGGACACACAAACCATAGCACTATAAAACCTGATTGTTATGATCGACAACTTACGTGAAACTTTAAATGCAGAGTAGGCCATACAGGGCATAGTGGTCCATGTCTTTAATCCCAGGGCCTGTGAGGCAGAGGCAGACAGATCTCTGTGAGTTCGAGGCCAGCCTGCTCTACACAGTGAGTTCTAGAACACTTAGGAGAACCCCTGTCTCAAAACAACAACAACAAACAAACAAACAATATAAAAAAACAGACAGAAAAACAGAAAGAAGAATCTAATCCCATGTAGCTGAGTATCCATATGTCAGCCACTTCTCCATCTCCCACCTTCCTATCTCACACCCCAGAGCCTGGACATACTTTCCAGGTGTCTGCTGTCTCCTTGCTGCTCCTTCAGAGTGAGGACAGCCACGTGGTCCATTAGACACTGCAGGGTGGCCTTCTGTAGTGCAGGACTCCCAGGTTCAAAACCAGAAGAGCCTCCATCCTGGCAGCCCCACCAAGAAATTGGTGAAAATTCAGCTGAGACGTTACTCTCCTTCCCGAAGGGGAGCGCGTGGTAGGTTCTAACAGGACAGGAGTCTGATGCTCCCACACCTACCTCCCCGACTTCCTTCAGTGAGTACAGAGGACTCTGTTCTTAACATTAGCTGGGCCTGGTGGCATAGGTCTATAATCACGGGTACACAGGAGGCTAAGACAGGAGACTCTCAAGTTCAAGGCCAGCCTGGGCAACTTAGTAAGACTTTGTCTCAAAACATCAAGAGTAACAAGACAAAAAGAGCTGGGGGCATGGTTCAGGGCCAGGAAGTGTGCCTAGCATGCTTAGGGCCCTGGGTTCAAGCCTCAATATGTCAGTCAATCAATCAATCAATCAATAAACAAACATTGATCTTTTTTTTATCCTTCCTCCCTTCCTCCTCCTTTTCTGCCACAAGAAGAATTCTCAAGAGCATCCCTGTGCCTAGGAGTTGAGACACCTAGGCAGACTAGTTTCCACAGATTTTTAGGGAAAAGAGATGCTGAATTTGAAGTGATGACTATTGGGTTTTGCTTTCTGAGTTTGTTTTTGACCTAATACAAGTAAACTGTGCTGGGGTGAGGGGTGATGACCCCCACCTGGGGGGTGATGACCCCCACCTGGGGGGTGATGACTCCCACCTGGGGGGTAATGACTCCCACCTGGGGGTGATAGCTGCCACCTGGCACATGTGGGGAAGGCATACTGGTGAGTGAAGCCTCTGTGCAGCCTGCCTGGTGTATGCTTTGTCCTGGGACCCTAAGAAAGCCATACCTTCCTCACTCCAGGTGGCTTCACTGGTACTCTAGAGCCCAGATATCAAATGTCTCCCTCTGTGCAGTCAGCTTCCTCATAGATGCCCTCCTCTGCACCAAGGCTGACCAGCCCTTTCTTGCAACATGCCATCCCTCTGTGTGCTGGAGCTTTGCCCCTGCCTTCTTCCTCAGTCACAGAGCCACAAGCCCTCCCCCACCAAGTCCACTCCCCATGCCTCTGCTTCTCCCAAGGGCACCTCTGAAGGTAGATTCCCAGCCCACCCGGATGCAGGTGCTCTATCCCAGGTTAACTGCCACCCTCCAGGTGACGACTTGCTGGGACACAGAAGGTCTACCTGCACTGAGGGTTTGAGTTCTTAATGTCTTCTGATTTGTAAAATCAAATTGTTTTGATTTTAAAGTGTCGTTTAGAGGGGGCTGGAGACAAGACTCTGGTTGAAAGCACCCGCTGTTCTTACAGAGGAGCCCAGCTTGGTTCCCAGCATCCACGTGTCTCACAACTGCCTGTAGCTCCAGCTGCAGGGGCTCTGACATACTCTTCTGTCCTCCAAGGGTCCCAGGAATGTACATGGTACCCAGGATGCATACAGCAAATGACTCATACACATACGGTTAAATCAAATGAAGTGCCTTTAGAGAGTTATTTACAAAGAAAAGCCAATAAGCCTCCAGCAGGTATGGGGGGGATGAAGCATGCCTCTGCGTCCGTCAGTTCTCCAGGGTTCATCTCATAGCGAGACTGGTTTATTCAACAGATCTGGGAGCTGGGAGAGCCTGGGCTCCCTTCTAAAGAGAAGACATCCTGACAGTCACTCCTGGTAAGGAGGAGCCACTTAAATCTTGTCAGATGGAAAAGCAAGAGCTCCCGGATGTTCAGGCCAGCCTGAAAGACTCAGGTATAGAAAGGTAACTCTTGCCTGGAGCTAAACCCTCAGGAAGAATATGAGAGAAGTCTGTGATGTCCTGGGCAAGTTATTTACCCTCTTTGACCCTCAGACTCTTCCTCAAACATATGTGCAATGGCCCCACTTCACAGGCACACGAAGAACACGGTGCTTAATCAGCACTGGCAGGTAGAAGGGGCCTACTTGGTTCAGTCAGAATCCTAAATTCCTCTTCTGCAGTCAGTTGTGGTGACCCCTGTATTATGTTCGTCACTACTTCATAACTGTAGTCTTGCTACTGGTGTGAGTCTTAATGTAAATGTCTGATATACAGATGGTCTTAGGTGATCCCTGGGAAAGGGTGGTTCAACATCAAGGGGGCATCAAGGGGGTTGCGACCCATGGGTTGAGAACAACCGATCTAGTCGTTTCTGTCTGGTTTCACAGAGGACTCCTGGATAATATCATTAAATAACTTACAAATCAGGGGCTAAAGTGGCTCTTGGTGTTTTCCAGCCTCCAACAAGAATGGGATCTACCTGCTATGGGGGGGGGGGGGTCCATGGCTGATGGGCTGGCAATCATCTCTGCTAAGGTATCCCTTCTCCAGGCACCTCCTCTTCTGTCTTGCAATCCCATCTCTTGAGAATCAAGTTAATGACATGCCAAGCTCTCAGCCCTCCCTTCAGACTGCATTAGCCTGTGACCTGCACACGACAACTGTGATCATGTGTGCCTTACAATGTCACACAGCAGTGTATGCTTGCTGAAACCTTCCAGCTGCTGTGTGAGCCTGCATCCCTCCTTCCTCACAAAAGCAAATACTTCCATAAGATGGCAATCTAATAAATGCTGTTCACAGAATATCCACCATACACGAGGGATTTCATGGACATTGCTTTGATTTCTCTTCTGGCATCTTAACTTAGCTTTTGCTGTATGCAGTTTAAATGTGTGGAAAGTGAAAGTCAAACATATCCAAGGTGACAGAACTCAGCACTCAGTATGCTGATAATCGGGGAAGAATTGTTCATGAGGAAGAAGGACACATAGGTAGTTGAATAGATATATAGATGAGTGCATATATATGTGTGTGTGTATATATATACATATACACTATATATATATATTGCATAGGTGAGTTAGGTAGGTAGATGAAGGGAGGGGTAGGTAAATAGACAATAGCACTCAGCTTAGCTAATCACGCGGAAAAGCCAATTGCACCTGCCCTTGTTGGTTCAATTCAAGCATAAGGAATCCTCTGTCTCTTAGCACTGTGCAGGACACCCAGCAGGCACCTGGGTACATTATCTGAGTTCCCCAACTTAGGAGTACCAGTCACACATCCTTGCTCCAACGAATTTTCACAGGTGCCTCGCTGAGGCAAGATTTGGCCCCTAGGTGAGCATGAGAGATGAAGAGCAAAGATTCCTCTCCTTTTCGGACAGAGCAGCTGGCAAACTGCCGCTGGAAGGAATGGGTGGGATCCTGGAGGGCTGGGACCCTTGAGGCGTTCCCTGACTGGCCACGAGAGGGCAGCAGTCCGCAGCCCCGGCTGCGGCAGCTGGAACGCAGGCCCCCCCCCCCCCCCCCCCCCCCCCCCCGACTTGAGCAACTGGGTGTCTAGCGGTACTGCTTAGGACGAGCGTGCTGAGCGTGGAGCTCATGCTGAAGCTCATTTCTTCAATGCTGAAGAAAATTGGGAAACCGATGTGGCTCGCTCTTCCCAGGCATCTGTGCTGGGACAGGGTCCCGCAAACGTCGCGGGAGGAAAAGCAAAGACACTAAGTGCGCTCAGTGCCGTCCAAAAGGCGTGTTTTAAAGATGCGTCCCCGGGTCCACGACTGAAGAAAATTCTGGAAGGACTCCCAGGAAGTTACTTCTTATTTCTACTTGCTGTGATATTGAGGTAACTGTTTTGCCATTTAAATGCATTCTATCATTTGTTACTGATGATGACGACGACGACAACGACGATGATATCTGAGAGCTAAGAATGTGGAAATTTTACTGGCTAGCCTTTCCTTTGCTTACTTTCTGGGTTTTTAAGCATACGTTACTAGCAGGAGGATAATTCAGTACTGGGGTGAGAAGCACAGCTAAGCCACAGGACAGCAGGCACCTCATGATTGCCTAATCCCGCCAGGAGCCAGGATGCATGGGGAGCTGGCCACTTTGGTACCTGGTGCCAGTCTGTTGTCGCCTCAGTAGAGTCAGGGAGCAGAGCTCTGGGGACAGTAGCAGGGTCCTGTGGTCACAAAGGATGTGCCAATCATCCTGGACTCAGGTCCTCATTGTTCTGACAGTCTGGTTGGAGATGAACCTGGCACAGCAAAGAGGGCAAGGTTAGAACACACCAAGGCTCCATTCAAACCATCTGCATCTGACACTTGGGTGACCTTGGGCAAGTGTCCGGGTATCTCTGGGCCTTAGGTTTTTCATTTGTTAGACAGCAGTTGCAAGAGTCTTGCTATGAAAGTGACTTACACTGACGCATCCAGGAAAAGACAGGCATGAAGTGGGTATTTAAATAAGGGTAGCTCTGTACACACTCCCACCCTGATTCCCTGTCTGCAGAAGGAAATAAACTGGATATCTGAGTAGAATTTAAAAAAAAAAAAAAAAAAAAAAAAAAAAAAAAAAAAAAAAAAAAAAAAAAAAAAAAAACTAAAGCAAGACCACCTGCAGCCTAGAGACCGCTGCCCAGCTGTCCCAGATCTAAACAGATAGCTGTAGCGCCTCCTCAGCGCCACGCCCTCCCCCGTGGCACAGCTACGCCTCCCAGCCCTGCAGTTCCTACACACTCCCACACGAAGGCGACATTGAGCTTTGGATGGACAGCTAACGTTGGCTCCCCCATCCTAGACTGTCAAATCCTAGATAACCTGAGCCAGCCTGCTCCTGACACTCAAAGAACAACTCTAGAGAAAGGAAAAGCACGCGCCGCCTCCCTCATTGCAAAACAAAGGTGGGAAATTCTCTGAGCCCTAGAATAATGTTGGCTGGGAACAGGCAGGCTCCTGGAAATAAACTAGCAAACTGCCAAAGACTAAGGCCGAGACTGCCTGAGGGAGCTGAGGGAGCTGCGTGGCTGCGGAGGGAAGGGAAGTTGAAAGGTCACAAGGGGCTGGGAGATAGCTCATTGGGTAGCTCACAGTACACAGGAAGCCCTGGGTTTGGTCTCCAGCACCACATGAACCGGGTCTAGTGGCACTCGGGAGGTGTGGTCAGGAAGCACAGAAGATCATCCTTGGCAACACTGTAAAATGGATGCAACCCTGGGCTACACGAGACCCTGTACCTAAAATAAAATAAATAAATCACATAGGTAGATAAGTCAAACGGGTTACCTGAATATCTAAACTTATAATGATAAAGATATGTCACTGAGGAAAATGGCTGGAAGAATGTGGGAAAATAAATATACCCGGAGAATACACTCCCAGAGAGGAAATCTTACTGGGATAAATAGGCTAGCTAGCGATAAAAACTGCATTACTGGCCAGTCAGTGCAGCTGAATGCCCTTAATCCCTTGGGAGACAGAGGCAGGCAGATCTCTGTGAGTTCAAGGTCAGCCTGGGCTACAGAGCTAGTTCCAGGACCGACAGGAATACACAGAGAGACACTATCTTGAAAAACAAAACAAACAGGGTTGCTAAGGGAAATAGCAGGGACGTTTTCCCTCTAGATTCTGCTTTAAGGTCACAGTGTCCTTCAGTGCCCGGGGCTGTCTGGAGGGGATGTAGGTTTGCCAGTGCTGCCATTACAGTGCCCCACTGTGCTGGCATGGGTGTCCCGGTGTGTAAAGAAGACACTCCTGTTGGTCAACATCCATCAGATGGTCTCCAGAGGCTCCCAAGGGGATGGTGACTGGGTAAAAGACCATAGAAAAAAACTGAATTTCAAAGGGAGGGGAAAGAATAGGGAAAAGTAAAGGGGGAGAGAGACAGAGACAGACTTGGGTCATCTGTTGCTTGTGTCCCATGGTAATTATTTGTTTTGTGCTAGGCAGCCCAGTTAATAGGGTGCTGGGCATAACCCAGGACACACAGTGTCCCCGATGATTGCCTACACCTAGAAGATGGCAGGTGACCCTCTTGACCTTTCAAACCTGAACCCCAAGGCTCCCCCCAAGGGAACATTTTTCAGAAGTCACATGGCTTCTTAGTATCAAGGCTGGCACTGGCACCCAAGCACAACTTAATCAACATCCCTCAAACTCCCAGCCTCAGCTTAAAAGGCAAATGACCACCATGGCTGCACCAGGTGGCTTGTTCTTTCATGAAGACACTCATAATTAGAAATGTCGTCCCAAAATGTTTGGCTAAGTCTAGCTCCTGTGACACATGTCCTCCCCCGGATCTATTTCCGCCCTTGGCCTCCCTTCCTGCTAACATCCCCAAGGAGTTCCAACCTTCCTTTCCTGGCCCCTGTGCCCCCCCACCCCCTACACCACTCCCAAAAGTCCAGGGAGGACACGGCCACTTCCCTGACCTGGACTTCTATCATCTTACAGTGACAGAACATAGGACATGGAGAAAAGATATAAAAGTATATGTTGAAAACCAGTTGTGGTAGTGCAGCCTGGAACCCTATAGCACGTGAGAGGTAAAGGTAGGAGGACCCCAAGTTCAAAACCACCTTGAGCTATATAGCATAATCTATCTCAAACCAAAACACGAATAAGCTGAGTTTGGAACCTTTTGTAATGTAATGAACTTCAGCTGGTGACATTTCATATCTCTCTCCCCTACACTCACTAGCCTAGGCTTTCCTATGTCTGGTCCTGGTTTCTGTCATCAGGGGTCCTGGGCAAAACAGACATTTTCCCAGTGCATTCAGGAACTAAGAATTACCCAGAAAACAAGACTGAGTCCAAACACTCCCCTGTGAGTACATCTTAAAGCTTTAGCCCAGTATCATGGACACCCCATACCCTGGTTATCACAGAATACTATCGACACCACAGACAAAGCCAGGCACTGGGCCAATGTCCCAAAGACTTACAATCCATCTCCCATGGACCCTAGGGAGCCAGCTCCATGCTAAATATTACAACAAAAGTGAGGTCACTTTTCTCTCTGAACTTAGTCATCTTGGACCATGTGAAGGACTCTGGAGAACTCATCTCTCCTCCAAGCCTGAGCCGAGTGCCCCCCGCCCCAGGCTCCTATTCCCCAACCCTCAAGCTCAGGCATCCTTCTGTCTTAGAGGTCCCAGGTCTGTACATCAAACCAAGATCTGCATATTCACAAGCACGGACCAACGACATTGGAGAAATTGGGTCTGTACTAAGTACATACAAGGCTGAGCAACACAGAGCAACAAGTATTTACCCACAATTTCCAAGCAACACAGAGACGGGGTGGAACGCAGTGGCGACTGTGTGGGTTGTTTGAAAGCCTTCCATTTTATGCCAGAGATCTGAGTAGCCGCTGGAAATGGTTTAAATCACAGTTTATAACACCGGGTTCCCTCCGTTGAAGGTTTTGAGTCTTTGGAGGTATGACCTGACTGGTGAGGTGGATCAATAGAAACTAACCCCTGAAGGTTAGACCCACCTCTGCTTCCCACCCAGGATCTCTGCTTCCAGTCTGCCACCACGAGAGAAAGAGTTACGGAGAAAAAGTCCCTGCTGTGGGTTCTTAGCCCCATGGCCTCCCTGCCGCAATAGACCAAGATCTCTCTCCAGCCATAAGTCCAAGTGAGCCTTTGCCCCTAAAGTTCTTTCTGTCAGGAACATTGTCCCAAAGTAACTAATAAGGAACCAGAGGACCCCAGAACAGTCCCTCCCTCCAGACATAGTAGCGGAAGAATATTTGCGGAGCAAACACCTTTGGAACGCGCGTGCACACTCTGCACCACGGTCTTTTAGGAGCCTATGACTGCTTTCTATAGGCTTCACAGCCAGCCAAGAGATTGCCTTGTGGCTCTGAAGAAGCCTTGAGTTTTGGACTTCCCAACAGTGTGAGACTGTCAAAGACTCTGAGAACATTTGGAGACGAACTAAATGCATTTACATTATGAGATGAAAATAAGACTCTCAGGACCAAGAATGGAGGGCTATACTATGAAGTGATATTTAAATGTGGAGGGGTAGGGTTGGCATGGTTGATATTGACCGTCGATTTGATAGGAGTTACAGTCAATGTAGTAACATACTTCGGGCTCTGTCTATGAGAAAAGGTTTAGTTAAGCATGAAAGACACACCCTGAAGGTGGGCGGTCCCATCCCTTGGCTGAGCCCCTGGATTGGATGAAAAGAAGATAGGAAGCAGAGGGTCAGCCTTCACCTCCCCATTCCCCATCTGCAGATTCGGTGTGTCCAGCTGCCTCCCACGCCTGCTTCCAGGCCTTCCCGCCATGATGGACTCTTAAGCTGTGAGCCAAAAATAAGCCCTCTGTAAAAGTATCTTTTATTCTCCTGATGTAATTGTCATCTGGAGGCTTACTGCCTCAGTCTACTAACCTAGACCTAGTTCTGGAAGCTTCTAGCCCTCTGTACAATCTAATCTAGGTCTAAAATGTTTTTAGCCTCTGTGACTTACTGCTGAATAAGCTCACCTTTTCTCGTTCTTTCTGAGCTCTGGCTGGCTGGCTCAACTCAGCTATTTTGCCTCAAACTCTTCTCCAAGCTGACTGATTCAATCTGGCTTCTCTCAGCATCTCCTGAACTGTTCTGCTTGGCCTTAAACTAACTCTAGCAATTTGTTCTAGTCTTCTAACTTCTACTCATTAGCTGGCTCATTCTGTCTTTACCTGTGTCTAGCTTGTTCTCTCTTCAACCTGCCTCTGTAAAACTCTCTCTATAAAACTGCCTCCTTCCTTTCTCTCTGCACTGCTCTTTTTAAGAGCTTCTTTTCCTCTCTCTTCTCATGAGATTGGGTATATCCATCCTGTCAAATCTTTCTCTGATTTGTCACTTTGTCTGCCACTCAATGAGACATCACTTTTAAACATGGATACTTCCTTGTACAAACTAACTTTACCTTGAGTGTTTGGGATTGAAGATGTGTACTGAGGACCTGTCTGTATTCCAGCCAGAGGGGCTAAAAGTGTGTGCTAAGGACTGAGCCACACCACAACTAGACAGTTTTTTTTTTTTTTTTTCAGTATATAATGCGGTCTTGGGGTTCGCAGTGTGATCAAATATCCTGCAATACCCTTCCTTCCTGGAGTGTCTTTTGTTGAGCATTTTGCTACAACAATGATAAAAATAACTAACTTAGGGAAGAAGTTTTTGTGTGCACGGAGAGGGGATGCTTCTTGGAGCTGCGGAGGCACTAACAGTGGACACTCAGAAAGATATGTTCAACCCCCAAAGCAATAACCAATGATATATATTTGTGGAGAATGTCACACCGAAAATGGAAGAGAATCTAGTCATGGATCTAATCAGATGCAGAGAAAGTTGATACAGAATAATGTGCAAGAAAAGGACTAAAAGATTGGTGGGGTTTGATGCTCAACGGAACTGGGGAACTCGGGGTGTCTTCATTCATTCATTTGTCCCATTGATGTTTCTCTTTATCTTGTAGCTTTTAACTTAGCTTAGTTAATGACTACAACTGTAGACCTATGATTTCATTTTAGAAATGCAATTGTATTTTAATACTTTGTATATAAAGAAAATTTTGCTTCAACATATGACTTATTGTTCTTGTAATTCCCTACACGGTGAAGACTAAACGTGTCTCCCTGCCCCACCTCAAGCTAACCTAAATGGATGAACCGTATTTGTTGTATACATAAAGTAGAATATTATGAAGTAACTAAAAGGCCAAGCACTGACCATGTGCCACAACACAGAAGGGTTCTGAAAACGTGCCAAGCAAAAGAAGCCAAACACAAAGGCACATATCATATGACGCTATTTATATGAATTCCAAGATAGTCAAATCCAAAAGTAGATAAGTAGATGCCAGTGGCTGGGGGTGGACTAAGGAGGGTGCCTAATGGGTACGGGTTTGTCTCTGGGACTGTGAAAATGTGCCACATTAGGCAGCAGCAGTGGCCATACAACTTTGAAAGTCCGCTGAATGTCACCTAATTGTGTGCTTTAGAGAGGGTGGCTCTAATGGTATGAAAATTATCTACTATTTAAAAATAAATAGAGCTTCCAATCTACTTCTTGTGATTTCAATGTGAGCTTAAAGGCAGTGGCTGCCAGCCCCTTTAGACACCAATGAAAGAGACCAGAACATGTCTCACGGATAAAGAGACCCAGCAGATAGACACGATGCAGGGCTCACTGGAAAATGCTGAGTTACAGCCACTGATGTATGAGCAGGAAGGGATGGTACTGCTCCCGACAAACCAGCGTCACACACTACAACACAAGCAAAACAGCCATGAACAAGAACGTACTCAGAAAAAAAAAAAAAAAGCTTTTAAAAATATTTGTTTATTTTCATTCTACGTGTATGCTTTGTGTATGTCCGTGCACCACATGCATGCAGTGCCTACAGAGGCCAGAAGAGGGCGTCGGATTCCCCTGGGACTACTAGTTATAGACAGTTGTGAGCTGCTCCATGGGTGTTGGGAATTGAACCCAGGTCCTCTGTAAGAGCAGCCAGCACTCTTAACCACTGACCCATCACCCTGTCCCTCAGGAAACATTTTTGTTTAATTGTCTCTAAAGTAAACAAATCTTTCAATACAAGAATGCATACAAGAATTCAAAGGATTAAAGAACAAAAAGTCACAGAAATAACAATCAGTAAGAAACGATTGAAAAGAAGTTAGACTGTCAGTTTGGGAGACTTAACAGAAAAGTCAAGGACTGGGAGTCCCAGAAGTTTTCATCTGAGGATGAAGAAGAGGTCAAAGGGAAAAGATTGTGGACAACATAAGAAAACGCCATGAAATTACACACTGTGTGCTTCCAGACTTTATAATCCCCAATGTTTAAATGAAAGGAACACAATTCTGAATTTCAGAAGGGCAAGAATAAAGAAAGGAAAGGGCTGTCATAGAGGTCTAAAAACAAAACAAACCCACAAACAGAAAGACCAAGAAATAGAATGGTGGCACAGGTCTTTAATTCCAGAACTCCAGGGGCTGAGGCAGTCCGATCTCTGTGAGTTTGAGGACAGTTTGCTCTTTATAGTAAGTTCCAAGATGGCCATTGCTACACACTGAGGCCCTAACTCGAAAATAAAATAGTACTGGACAAAATGGATCAGCAGTTAGGAGCCCTGGCTGCTCTTCCAGAGGACCTGGGTTCAGTTCCCAGAACCCACACCACAGCAGCTCACAAATGTTTATAACTCTAGCTCTGGAAATTAAGTGCCCTTTTCTGGCCTCCATGGACAACACACAGACACACACACACACACACACACACACATGCATGCACTGTGCACAGATACACTTGAAGGTAAAATACCCATACACATAAAATAAAAATCAATAAAAATCTAAAAATAAAACAAACACCCTTTAATAACAAAAAGAATCTTTTTCAGGCAAAGAATACTCCATAAGTTAGGGTTTTTCTATATATATACACATATGTGTGTGTATGTATGTGTGTGTGTATGTATGTGTGTGTGTATATATATGTATGCATGTGTATGCATGTATATATGTGTATATGTGTATGTATATGTGTGTGTATGTATGTGTGTATATATGCATGTATATGTATGTATATGTGTGTATATATGTGTGTATATATGTATGTATATGTATGTATGTATATGTGTGTATATATATGTATGTATATGTGTGTGTGTATCTACACAGATGTTGTCAGTTGCATAAAAGGCAGTCTTCAGCGTTCCATCTCTAACACGTCACCACAGTCCTCCTACTTCTGAGAATCTATATTTAGAAAACATATTTTTCTGTATGGACTAAGATATTAAAAGCAGTGTTATTTTAAGCAATAAAGAAGAACTCTTAATGCATCAAGACAATCTTGATTAATTTTCTAAAAAGAGTTTGAAAGGGAGTGGTTTGTTGCTCTTCTCCTCACTCTGACCAAACTCCAGTCTCCTGGAGGAAGAGTTTATCCCTGCCCGCAGCCTGAAGTGCAGTCTGTCATGGTAGCAGGGATGGGAGGCAGCTGGCCAAGGATCCGTGGTTTGCAAACACTGGAGCTCCATTTGTTACTCTTCTTTATTTGGTTCAAGACCCCTGTCTTAGTGCCAGACACATCCAGGATGGGGTTCTCCTGCTCAGTTAACCCCTTCTGGAAAACTCCTCATACCCAGAGGCCTGTTTCTATGGTGACTCTAAATCTCATGGACCGTACTAACTGTCCCAGGAGGGTAAGCATTGTATATGTTTATACTGAGCCCAGGAATGTGTCCTCAGGTGTGTAACATGCGTGGGCAGCCAGCAAGATGGCTCAGAGGGCTGACCCACTTGCTGCCAAGGTTGGCAGCCTGAGTTCAATCCCCAGGACATACATGGTGGCGGGGTGGGGGGAGAGGTCATTCTCCAGTCTTCGCGCGTACACTGCAGCATGTGTGTCCAGACACACAAACAAATAATGTAGTTTTTAAAAATACAAGTTATAAAAATGTGCATGCTATGTCAAAAGGCTTCCAGGGAAGCACTGTCATAGATGCTCTGACTCAGCTGTGGACCCTGCGTGCCACACTCCCAGGCAAGGTGAGCTTTCCGGTCCAGTAGCTCCTCTCTCTCTCTCTCTCTCTCTCTCTCTCTCTCTCTCTCTCTCTCTCTCTGTCTCTCTCTCTCCCTCCCTCCCTCCCTCCCTCCCTCCCTCCCTCCCTCCCTCCCTCCCTCAACAGCTCACAACTACAACTTCAGCTCAGGCCTTGCTGCCCCCTGGTGCACACAGCAATGCAAAGACTCCCAACATGCCAGGGGAGGCACAGAGAGTGAGAGGCCACAGAGGTGACCAGGTGGCCTTTCTGCTCAGCCTGCTCCTCCCCACTTCCCCCTCCATATAGAAAAGGCCAGGAAGTCACGTTCCTGACTTAAGATGACTTTTGTCAAAGGCACAGTCTTTGTCTTTATGGACAAGGGTGGTGTGCTTTAGACATAGATCTTCTCCTAAAGCATGTCAGAGTTGAATCCCCCAGCCCCTGCCCCGTGAGATACCAAGGCAGAAATTTAATTGCACTGCTGTGTTCAGAGGTTGCCTTTGGGAGGGATTAGGGTGGGAAAAGCTCACGGTGGGAAGCAAGCATAACCGAGTAACAGAGGAGCCAAGAGAGACCGTGGGTGGCACCTCCCTGCCTCCCTGCCTTCCACTACGATGAGCTGTCCTCTGCTACCTCAGAGTCCACCATCACCACCTGCAACTCCTCAAGTTTGGACCTCCAGAAACCAAGCCCAAGAAACCCTCCTTTCTTTGAACATTTACCCAGACTAGCACAGTTGTGGTAGAGCAACAGAAAACAGGCCAAGAGAAGGGATTCGTGTTCTGTGTGTGTGTGTGTGTGTGTGTGTGTGTGTGTGTGTGTGTGTCCCTCCAAAAACTGAATTTTTCCAAATGTATAATGTTGTACTCCCTTCTGTCAATCAAGGAGTTTCTTTGGGACTCAGGATATGCACAGTGGTAGGAAACCCTTCCTAGTATGCTCAAGGCATTGGGATCAATCCAGTACTACTACCACAACAACAAGATCAAAGCTTCTCCCACCCCCACGTCCCACTAACTCGCAGCCTCAGTAACTCCCACCCCTCCTGAACCTGATTCTCCATAATTTTCTGAATTGGCTTTTTTTTCTGTATTGAGACCTAAGCCAGAGCCTTCCACATACTGGGCACATACACAGTCACAGCTACACCCCCACACACAGTCACTGAGCTACACCCCCACACACAGTCACTGAGCTACACCCCCACACACAGTCACTGAGCTACACCCCCACACACAGTCACTGAGCTACACCCACACACATAGTCACTGAGCTACACTGCCATACACAGTCACAGCTACACCCCCATACACAGTCACTCAGCTACACCCCCATACACAGTCACAGCTACACCCCCACACACAGTCACTCAGCTACACCCCCACACACAGTCACTGAGCTACACCGCCATACACAGTCACAGCTACACCCCCATACACAGTCACTCAGCTACACCGCCATACACAATCACTCAGTTACACCCCCAGCTTGGCTTTCTTTCACTCAGACCAGAATCTGCCAGCCTTTTGAATTGTTTGTTTGTTTTTGTTTCTGTTTTATGAGACAGGGTTTCCCTGTGCAGCCCTAACTGTCCTACTTTGTAGACCAAGCTGGCCTCAAACTCACAGAGATCCTCCTGCCTCTGCCTCCGTCCAAGTGCAGGGCTTAACAGGGTCTTTTAAATTGTTAAGCATTTATTTTAAAATACATTATAATAAACTAAAACCCCCAAGTTCATGATTTCTTAGATTATCTTCAATGGGACAAGAAAGATAAACATTTGGTGTTAAAAATCATGTTTCAATAAGTGAGTTTATTTAACATTCATCTTTACTACTTTTATATGTCTCTAAACACAAAAGGCTGACTGTTCCCAATACAAAATTGTTAATTCTAAAAGTGTCTCAAAATCTGAAACTTAAATTTTAACAGTTTTAGATTTTTCAGGGCATTTTCTATCTCAAGGATGTCCAGCCAGTAGAGTCCGTGTGAGTGTTCCAAAATCCACCATCACCACACCAAAAAAAAGTTTGTAGTGCTTCTGACCCAAGCACTTTGCATAAGGGCTCTGCTTCTCTCTTTAGCTTGCCTGGCTTGCTGCGGTGAGGCTGACACCAGACACACCGAAACAACACCCCACTCTTAGGCCACTCTCTGGCTTAGCCCTCCTTGGGTCATGCCACCCAGCCCTCACACATCAAGACCTCCCTTCCAGAAAGCTTTTCCATGTGCAAGCTGAACTGACAAGCAGGGTAGAAGGGAGAGGTCTCTACCTAACAAAAGTTAGCCAAGCAGGAGGGTCTTGGAACCTTTGCATTCAGGACTCCCAGGTCCTTGGCCTTTCCCGGCTTCACAGGAAGGCATACAAAGAGTATGTCAGGGTAGAACAGGCGTGGGGACCGGCAGGAGGGCTCCTAGACTTGAAGACTTCAGAGGATTAGGGAGGTGACAGGCATCTTCTGCAGGACTGCCAGCCCTCCAGCCTTACCTCCCCCAAGTCCGCTGCAGCCTTCGTCTGTCACTACCAAGCTGTGACTAGGCCCATGGCTCAGGTCACCACTCCGGACATTTAGGAAGGGGGATATGGGTTTAGCAGGTCTGTTCCCCACCAACTGCCACCTTGCCTGGCATTAGCAGAGCAGCAGGTGCGTGCAGGAGGAAGGGCAGTTTGCCCACGCGGGCATCTGGCAGCATCACACAGCAGCTACCATGATATAAATACAGGGAGCGAAAATAGCTAATCCCAGTCAACAGCGGTGTAATCACCCAGCGCCTGCCCGGCATGGAATCCCAGAGAATTTGGAGGAAGCAGCTGCAGGGCTGTCCCCATCCACGGCCCACTGCCCCTGGGTGGCCTGGGCTGAGAATCTAAGCCAGAATAAAGCAGGAAGAGAAAGAGCAACTGGAAGAAGGGGACCTGATGACAAACACCTCTAATCACCGCTCTGCTGGGAGAGATCTGATTTTTCTAGAAGCCCCATGAAAAATCTGAGCTTCCATTGAGAACTGGGTCTCCCTGCTCTCAGCGATGACAAGTGAGGATATGGCACAAATTGGTCCAAGTTTGGAGGCTGGTTGGCTTGTTTTCTAACTCTGTGTATAGAGACCAGAGGAAGTATCTCCTGAGATAGGGTCTCTCCCTGAACCCAGGGCTCATGGTTTTTGTCCAGACTGGCTGACCAGCAAGCCACAACGATCCTCCTGTCTCTGAACCCCAGTGCTGAGGTCACAGGCATATATGACTTATAAGGTGGATATTGGAGATCCAGGTCACATCTCCTCATGTTTTGGCAGCAAGAAGTCTAGCCCATGGAGTTTGCCTGTGCCTCTTGCTTCTGAATATTAATAGTAGTCACTTGGTACATGACTGACTTCCAGCTTTGGTACAACCAGGTCTCACTGTGGCACTGAGACAGGGATGGTCTATCTGTGGCTGCCAATACCAAGCGTATGAACTCAGTTGTAATGTCCTGCCCACTCAAAGTGATAACCCATGGCATTCCAAAGATGGCTTGTGGCCCTCTGGAAGAAGCCAATGGACTTGGCTGTGCTCGGCATCTTGTTCAGGCCAACATCTAATGAGAGATCACAGGCTGGCCCAAATGGCTTAGGCGCTTCTGTTCTGCTTACGCACCCTTCAGTTTTTTAGCTGTCAGGTGATGGACAAGCCATCCCCAGCTGAGGTGCATGTCTCTCCTCACACACTCTGAGCAGCGGCATCCTGACTGCCCAGCTGTGCTCTCAAAAGCGCTCAAGCATTCAAGTCCCTCCCAAGGCACACGCTTTCAGACAAGGAGGGCAGACATCGTGGCTAGCCATGGAGCAGCCTGGCCAGAGCTGCAGCGTAAAGGTATCATGAGACACACCCACGAGGTGTCCAGAAGCAGGATGGGAGCTGGGTCACAGAATCATTTCTCCTGGGAACACCCAAGATCCTTGATCTCTTATGGAATCACCTTTAAATCCTCTGGGTGTCTGGGGAAAGTGAGAGGAACAGCCCAGTATAAACCAGAAGAAAGATGATCAGGAATCTATCTTGTGAAGTCTAGGAGTGGCATGGAACAAGACGTCTGATGTGTTTCTGACAAGCCACTTCTGATTCTGAGGAGAGCCCAGTAATTATACACAACACTGGGGTGCCCATGACATTTCATATAATTTTATCAAACACAAGTTTCCTAACTATGCACAGAGGAGAGCCACCATGCCCTCTCCCTCTAACGGGACTGTAAGTACTCAGTGCAAAGCACACATGAGCTGCACAGAGCTCAGGGCCCCCAGCTGCAAGCTGCAGATGGGCAAACAGCTGGCCAGTCTCAGAGTCCCATCAGACCACTGAAGATAGAGGCTGTGTCCAAAGAGGGTCTATGACATTGTGTGTCACCGTAGATCACCAGAGCAAGCTCACCTCTCAAGGTCAAAATTGAAAGAAACATTTAGTGACATGGAACAAATGTTTATGACATTGTATCCAAATTATGACATTCTACTTTAAAACTCAGGACAAAACTGCCTATACAACCTCGATGATGTTAAACAGACTTAAAGAAAGATTACAGAGAGCAACGGGCACCTCGCTCTTATAAATACTGCCTAGGTTTCTACTAGTTTCTAAGATTATAGTCACTGGCATGAAGTCCCCATTACATGAGTTCCTCAGAGGAGTCTTGCCAGTTACTTCTGCCCCGTATATATCTTCTCAGCTTTAAGTGTAGGTCAAGGCTGGAGTAAAATTTCCAGTAAAGGGTCAGGGCACTCCCAAGACTGATAACCCAAGTTCAATTCCTGGAACCAACATAAAAATCCAGATGTGGTGAGGGGCTACAATCCCAGGATTCTGACAGCCAGACAGGAGGTGGTGTCAGGGAATCACCCAGAAGCTCATGGCCCAGCTATCCTGAAGAGCACAGAGTAGTAGAGACAGGAGAGACCTGACCAAAAAGGGGAAAGTAAGAACAAGCCTCCAACAGTTGTCCTCTGGCAACACATCCACCCATACAGTCACATAAATACAAAGCATACATACATACATACATACATACACACACACACACACACAAAGCATACATACACACACACACAAAGCATACATACACACACACAAAGCATACATACATACATTTTTTGTAGTTTTTCTTTTTTAGTTTTTTTGTTTGTTTTGTCATTGGGTTTTTTTAAATATTTTTAATCATATATATATATATATATATATATATATATATATATATATATGATGAGTACACTGTAGCTCTCTTCAGACACGAGAAGAGGGCATCGGATCCCATTACAGATGGCTGTGAGCCACCATGTGGTTGCTGGGACTTGAACTCAGGACCTCTGGAAGAGCAGACAATGCTCTTAACCGCTGAGCCATCTCTCCAGCCCTGTTGTTTTTTTCAAGATAGGGTTTCTCTGTGTGACCCTGGTTGTCCTGAAACTTGCTTTGGAAACCACAGTGGTGGTCTCAAACTCAGAAATTCACCCGCCTCTGCCTTCTCAGTGAAATATTTTTTTTGAAATATTTTTTTAAAAATATCAAATCAAATTAAAAAAACCTGACTCCATTCAATTGACATATTAAAAAGAAAAATATGTTAGATGAAAATAAACAACCCAGGGTTAAGAGAAGCTACACTAGGGTTTCAGGTTTTTCCATCAAATTTTCAGGGCTGGGGAGATGACTCAGTGTTAAAGAGCACTTGTGGCTCCTCCAAAGGACCCAAGTTCAATTCCCAGCACCCACATAGAGGCCTGGGACTATCAAGAACTCCAGTCTCAGGAGGATCTGACACCCTCTTCTGGCCCTGTGGTTGCAAAGACACATCTAAGCAAAACAGCAATATATATATATATGTGTGTGTGTGTGTGTGTGTGTGTGTGTGTGTGTGGTGTGTGTGTATACATACATATATGTATACTTATATGTATATATGTGTATATACATATATATTATGTGTGTGTATATATATATATTTTTAAATACCTTTCAAGGTGAGTGTAGTAATAAGGCATGTAAACCCAGAACTAAGAAGATGAGGCAGGAGGATTACAGGTTTCTGGGCGGCCTGGACTACATAGTGAGTACTTATTTTTTTAAAAAATAAAGAGTAACAAAATAAGGCATATTTTATATAAATATTTTACATATGAATCACATATAAAATATAATTATATTACATCAAGTGTATATTTCTATTTTATATATTTACATATTTATAAATGTATATTATATATTTATAAATATTTTATGCTACATATTATAGCTTTATGTGTTTATATATTTATACATATATTATCATATTATATAAATATATTTATAAATATAAATATGATATGTTTATATAAAACATAAAATATGAATAGAAAATAGAAAAATAAATATTAAAACTTACGTTAGGGCTGGAGAGATGGTTCAGCAGTTAGGAGAACTGGCTGCTCTTCCAGAGGTCCTGAGTTCAACTCCCAGCAACCACATGGTGGCTCATAACCATTTGTAATGAGATCAAATGCTTTCTTCCGGTGTGTCTAAAGACAGCTACAGTGTACTCATATAAATTAAATAAATAAATCATTTTTAAAAAGTTATATTGTGTGTGTATGTATGCATGTATATTCTGAATTGGAAGAAGAAATGAAGTTCTATTCTTGAGATTGTTAGCGAGCCAAGTGTGGTAGTGCACACCTTTAATCCCAGCACTCAGGAGGCAGAGGCAAGCCCGTTTCTGTGAGTTTGAGGCCAGCCTGATCCACATAATTCTAGGACCTCCAAGGTAATGTAGAGAGATCCTGCCTCAAAAAAAAAAACAAAATGCAAGGAAACAAATAAAAAGATTCCTAGAGCCATGTCTCGGAGGTTGAGGGTACCAGAGGACTCAAGTTTGGTTCCCACCTCAGACACCTGTAACTCCAGCTCCAGGAGACCCTATACTTCTGTTCTCCAAGGGAACCTACACTCAAGTGCACAAACCCACACACACGTACTCACACGCACACTCATACATACATGATTAAAACTAAGGTAATTTTTTTGGAAAAGATTGCTACTCCAAAGGGTCCTGGACAGGAAATCTGAGGGGCAGTAGAAGTAAGCAGGCTCAGATGAAGCTCCTGTCTCCCCTGGCTAACCCGAGGGGACTCCAGTTGCTTCCCTCTACTCTCTGCTCACTCCAGGTCCTCAGCAGAGCCCCCAAGAGCTTGAGGTGAAAGGCACAATTCTTCTGGTGACTAAGTTTCTCCCAAACTATTTAACAGGAAGTGATCAGATTAGAAAAGATGGATAATATCCAATGGATGTGCTGGAAGTACACCAACATTAGTCTAGAAATGTCAGGAATCCCAATCCACGCGGCCCTCATAACTGAGAGATGTACATCATAGCAAGTCTGAGGAGAAAAGCAGCCAGACACTAAGTACGAGACTCAAGGTCTCCCACAAAAAGTCAAGTGAAACCTGAGGTTCTTGCTCCAAACCCTACTGCCTCTGCCTTAGAAAGACTGAGGTTCCCACAGAGCCCATGAGAAGGGCACGGAAGCAGGAGCCTGAGAGCCAGGTGACTGGCAGTCAGCACCAGATGGACTGGTATTGCAGAAACACCTGAGTTCACCCAAAAAATAAAAACATAAACAAACACCAGGCTAGAGGAGCAAAAGAAAAGTAAAGCTTCTGGGGCGGCGATGGCACAGGTGACTGTGGGTTCCACTGCTGATGGGGTGGACAGAACCGAGCCTCCCACCTCACTGAGCAAGACAGGCAGCTTTGCTGTAATCTAATCACCTCTGGAAGTCCCAGGCAGCAATCACTCCCTCACCCTGTCACAATGCCATCACATTGCAACACTGGCTCGCCTCACACACGCAGCCCAGGCAGGGCGCTGGGACCTGTCTTGGCCACACATCCACAGATCAGTAGGGTCAGCTATGTTCTGTGCAGTTCACAGAGGCCAAAATAAGCCTCTGTAAAGGGGCCCTGGCTGCAGAGAGGCCAGGGTCTGGAGGTTTGCTTGGAGGCTAGCCCAGGCATCTTCCTGATGCTCCCTGAGAATCTGAAGAGAAAGTTACAGACACAGAAACTAAAGGAAAAGAAATAACTAGAACCTTCCTGAAAAAGAGCAGGTGGATAAAGAAGTAAAAAGAGTTCAGAGGCAACTAACTAGCTGGATAGATGACGAGAACACAAAATTTAAAGAGATAGATAGACAGTCAGACAGACAGACAGATAGATAGACAGATAGATGAGAGAGGAGAGAGAGATATTGAGAGAGAGAGATTGAGAGAGCTGACTGCTGGGCCGGGATGAAGCCCTGTGTTGTTTACTCCAGAGTACAGGAGGACCTGGGTTCCATAACAGCATCACTAAGTACATAAATAAATAAAGTAGTTAACACTAAACAATTAAGTTCAGGATATAGATCAACGGTCCAGTTTTGATCTCCAGAATTTGGGGTGAGGTAGACCTGCCCAACACAATGAGCTCTGGACTCCTCAACAAGCTATTGCATGGACAGCAAAACAAGAAACCTCCAGGCCAGGAGTGGTGGCACGAGCCTTCAATCCCAGCATTCCATAGGCAGAAGCAGGGACATCTATGTGAGCTCTCAAGGCCAGCCTGATTTATACAGTGAGTTCTGCATCAACCAAGGCTACACAGTGAGGACTTATCTCAACAAATAAACAAGGAGGAGAGCGGGGAGGGGAGAGAGCGCATGCTCAGTGTTCTTGGTGCAGCTATTCTGGGCACTGCACCCCTGGGCTGTGAGCCCACATCAACCCTCTCTTTCCCAAAGATTTTGGATGACTCTGAAAGTCCCAGGATGAGAATCAAGAGGAAACCCGGCTGCAACACGTCGTGCTTACGTTAGTCCCACGTTCCACACAGTCTATCCCACCTGTCCCTGTTATGTTCTAGGAGGCAAGGAAGCCAGAATTTTTATTCTCATTTGACAAATAAGGAAACAAAACCGAAGATCCTGCATGTACTCAACAGTAGGCTTGGAAACCATAATTTGCAAGCTAGATGGCCCAGAGCAACCTCGCCCACCAGCGCAGAGGCCATGGACCCACCAGAGCGGAGGCTGTGGACCCACCAGAGCAGAGGCCGTGGACCCACCAGAGCAGAGGCCGTGAAGGGGTCTGGTGGGTTTTGTTTTTTGCTTTTACATATTATGTGAGCCTCAGATTAATTCTATGTATTTGCAAATACAATGCTCAAACCACAGTGGGAAATAAAATGTCTCAAAGGATACAAGTGAGCACTTAAGGAGAGAGGCAGACAATCAACAAACAATAGGAACAGGGGCTGAAAAGAGGTTTCCAACAGAGACCTCATTGTAGACATTAGACTCGGGATCTGCACCCAAGACACTCCAGCCTTGCTGAGGAACGTACCCTTTCAACAAGAGCAAAAAATAGAGCGTGGCGGAGTTGGGAGGGGAAAAAAATAACTTGAGCCAAGATAGGACCATTCCTGGGCTGCCACATCCCCCTCCATACCCTCCCTGTTTACTTTCCTGGGCTCACTTCTCACCCCGCCTCCAGTCTTGCTGCCTAATTTCACCCATCCCTCTGGCTTTGAACATCTGTACACTGGTTTTCAACTTCCTATCTTCATCCCAGGCCCATCCACTAAGGTCCAGACTCAGGAGACAACTGCCCAGTGGTGGGTGTCTCATTTGAGTCTGACTTGGTGCAAAACACTTGCCTCTCATACACAAGGTCCTGGATTTGGTCCTTAACACAAACACGAAAAGAGAAACTTAGATGTATATAAAAACAACCTAACCATTTAACCCCTCTTAAGATAGTCATTGCTTTCTTGCTTCGTGACCAGCCCACTTCACGTCCACAGGTTTTCTTCAAGTCCTCCTACTCCAGGAAGTCGGTCTAGATGCCTGAGCCATCTACTTAGACACTTGGGTCTTTCCCTCAGTCTTCTCTTTTCTTTGCCCTCTGGAAACACTCCATTAGTGTGGTAGTCGGCTCGCGAATTATCTTCTCTGTGTCTATCTGTTTATTTTCTTCCACGGGAATGCCCCCTTAAACGCAAGAACCTTGTTTTCCTTTCCGTCTCTTTGTTTGTTTTATTTTTCCTGCTGAACCCTCGGACTGCGAAGCTGGACTTGTCAATGGCTGGTCCCTAGATAAATATTTGTTAAGTGGCTGAGAATGTCAAGGGAAGGTGGCACAATGGAGGTGACAGTTGAGCTGGGGCCTGAAATAGAAAGGGGAGTTCCCTTTCTCTGCAGAGAACACGAGAGGAAACCAGGAAGCCATACAAAGGCAGAGCAGGTCTTTAAAAAGCTGAGCATCTGGGATGCTGGCACCTCAAGTTCAGTAGTGTTTGCACTGAGTCCTAACTCAGACTCTAGTCTAATCCATCTCAAAGAAGTATCTTACGCTGTTCTCTAGTTCTAGTTTCGAGTTCTAGGTTTCTGTTTCTAGTTTCTGTTTTCATCTCTCAGTTCTAATGGTGGGTGCTCAAAATCTAGAAGCCACATCTGGTGAGATCCTTCTTGCTGGCAGGGACTCTGCAGAGGTAGCATGGTCCCTTACACAGTAAGAGGTGACTAGGTAAGAAATAGAGCCAAATTGGCTTGCATGACAGATCTGCTCTCAAGATAACCATTAGCCCAGTAATCCATTAATCCACTCGTGGAGGCAGAACTCTTAGGACCTAATTACTTCTTCAAGGTCCCACCTCGTAGTGCCTCAGAGTATTAAGCGGAGATTAAATTTCAAATTTCAACATGAAATTTGGTGGGGATATACAGACTCATCCCTGACCTGAACACAATGGAGCTGATACTAGGACCTTCTTCAGAGAGTCCTTGACAGTGATGTGAATATGTAGTAAGTGGTATATTGTGTTATTAATCTTGATACACTGTATTCATAGACCATATGGTCAGAAGAGGAGCTATATGATGTAACAGGTCAGATTAGAGGTAAATCACTTAAAGCCAGGAATTTTCAAAACATCTAGCAGTAATGGCCAGCTGACCATGTTTTTTGTCATTTATTCTGTGAGCAAAATGTTGGATAAACAGCAAGTTCTCACTTGCAAAGCCAGCTTCCACTTTTCCACAATCAAAGCAGCAGTTAGCCAATGTGGGGTAGACATGAGAGTTATGTATCAGCTGGCTATGGATGCATCACAAATGTCCCCGGGGGGCGAGGAGAGAGAGAGAGAGAGAGAGAGAGAGAGAGAGAGAGTGAGAGAGAGGTATGATGCTACAAAACTTCTGTGGGGTCAGAAAACTTGCTAAGCTGTACCATATGGCTTAGGATCAGGGTGTCAACATGTGTCAGTCATATGAAGTCACTCATATGAAGACCTGCTGAACCAAAACTGGAAGGTTCACTTCCAGTATGGTCCACATGGTTGAAAAAGTCAGTCTAGTTTATGACAGGGAGCCCTTTCCATAGGATTGCTTGGGTGTCCTCAAAGGTTACAGTTTCTTCCAATGGGCCACCCAAAGAGGAAGCCACAATGTCTTCGTCACCTGGGCTCTGATGTTATTTCTCTATAGATATTTTACAATGCCCATTGGTTGCCAGGTTAGCCCTATGCATTATGGGATGGCAGTGAGAGCACAGTTCCTCTCCAATGGTTCTGATCCTTCCAGAAAACCGGGAACTGTAGCCAGTAGGGCACCATCTTGGAACTGGCTACCACTATTGGTCAAAAGTGAACCAAAATAACCACAAAGTCAAATAACTATGCTGAAGAAAAGTCCAAAACCATAGAAGATGACTGAGGAAGGAATAAGGCATACACACCGATGACAGGGTGACTGCCAGCTGTCGCTCATCAAAGGCCTCCTTTGCTGTACATGTCCAGGTTAGCTTATGTCAACTTTATATATGCTAGAGTCATTTGGGAAGAGGGACTTTCAATTAAGAAAATGCAAGACCCACAAGTAAAGTCTATAGTGCATTTTCTTAATTGCTGATTAATGTGGGAGTCCATTATGGGTAAGGCCATCCCTAGGCAGTCCTGGGTTCCATCAAAAAGCAGACTGAGCAAGCCACAGGGAGCATTGAGTAAGCCATGCCCCATGGCCTCTGCATCAGCTCCTGCTTCCAGGGTCCTGCCCTGTTTGAGGTCCTGCCTTGACTTCCCTCAAAGGATTATGATGTGGAACTGTAAATTGTAATAAACCTTTTCTTCTCCGAGTTGCTTTAGGTCATGATATTTTATCACAGCAACAGAAACCTTAACTAAAACACTAGACAAGGGGTTGAAGAGATGGATCAGAGGTTAAGAGCACTGCTTGTTCTTACAGAGGACCCTGGTTCAATTCCCAGCACCCACATGGCAGTTCACAACTGTCTATAATTCCAGTTCCAAAGGATCTGATGGCCTCACACAAACCAGACATACAAGCAAAACACCAGCACACATAAAAAATAATTTTATATAAAAATCATCAAAGAAATTTTTTTAAAGTAGGCAATAGGCAATGCTTTCTGTGTGCCGTCTCTGGGATGGACCCTCTGCATTCTCCAGCAAATTAAGTCCTGCTGAGTGGCAGTCACTCCCCTTCAGATGACAGTGGCTGCTCAGGGTGACATGAGGGTACTGGAAGCCACACACACTCCAGCGTTCTCTCTGTGGCTCCTTTTTAACTTTTGTCTGAGTCACTGTGACAGAAGCTGTATGATCTATGAAGCCTAAATTACCACCATCCACTCCTCTCCAGAAAAGAGATAAATGCTCTGTGCCGTTAAAACCTCTTGTAATAAAATCTCTTCGTGGCTGGAGAGATGGCTCACCATTTAAGAATACTTGTTGCTTTTGCAGAGAACACAGGCTCAGCTCCCGGCACCTACTTTCATGGTGGTTCACACCCATCTGCAGCTCCAGTTCTAGTGGACTGGATGCCCTCTTCTGGCATTGGTGGGCACCAGGCGTGCGCACACACACACACACAAAACACTCTTCCACATAAGCTAAATAAGTGTAAACAGAATTTCTCTCTTAAAAGGTATTACTTTCTTCTTCTCATAAACAAAGAAAATGAGGACCAGACAGGTTCTGATTTGCCAAGAATCATATTGGTTGCAGGTAGCAGGACAGAATTATACCTGGGAAGCCTTACTGCAGAGTTGTAACAGACAAGAGATAAAAGAGGTTTGATCTTTATTTTTGTCATTGTTGTTTGGGCTTTAGGGTGTTTTGTTTTGATTTGTGGTGGATACATAGATTTTTTAATAGCTTTTTGATGAGTGACTCCACCTCGAGGTCAAAGGACAAAGGTGACCACAGAATAGAGTCACAAGCACCTTGCAAAAGCAACCAAGGTTAAGTCTCCTTTGATGGTAACTCTTGGGCCCAGGAGTTTAACAGATTTCAGGGGTGGGGTGGACTATTGTTGCTTTGTTTTGTTGTTGTTTGTATTCTGTAGGATATCTGCACAGCTTTTACTTGGTGAGCACTCCGAATGCAGAAATCTGACCATGATACCCAAACAGTTTTGGATTCTGGAACCTTTCAGAATTCAGCTTTTAAAAATTATCCTCTAATATTAACACATGAAAGGGAAAAAAATCAGAGAAACTAATTAACAGCTCTCAGTTATCCCACACAGGGACTACCCCAAAACCTAGGGACTTATTACAGTTTGAGGTTCCTCGAGTGGTTTCCATAACTCATGCACTCAGCTGCTGTGTTCAGCCAGAGCACTGGTTCTCAACCAGGGTGATCAAGGATGCTTGGAATGCCCAAAGACAATGGTGATGAGTACGGTTGGTTTCTACTGGGGAGAGGCCAAGGGTGGTGTATGACATGTAGCTCTCTGCCCCCTGTCACCACCACAACAAAGAAACCATCTGGTCCTAAATGTCAGTAGCACCTCAGCTGAGAAACCTGAACTTGCTGATCAACTGGTTCAGGAAAATTCAGAATGTTGTCACTCATGCTGGTAATGGCTGGGGCCACACAGTTCTCCTCCACCTGGTCTCTTGTCCTCTCATAATTTTAAACTACTGCAGCAAGGTCTCAAGTAAAAAGGACAGGGCTTGAAGTCTAAGGCTTCTGGAGAGCAGAGTTCTGGGGATCCTTCGGGGTTCCTTGAGTCACATTCTGTTGACTAAAGCGAGTTGCAAGGTCGTCCCAGGAAAAGCATGCCTTTGTTCCCAGCCACAGCTACTGTACAGTGGGTCTGCAGGTGAGGTGGGTGGGAGTTTGCACAAGCCAGGTAGGGCAGCCAGGCCTCCTAGGAAGCTGGACAGGAGAAAACAGACAACAGTTTCGGCTTGGGTTTCATTGCTAGAAATATAGCATGGAAAAATAATATTAAGTAGGATAATAGATTAGGGGACTGTGTGTGTACATGTATGTTCAGATGTGTGCATATGCATGTGGAGGCAAAGGGACAGCTTCAGCTGTCATTCCTCAGGTTCCAGCTACACTGCTTTAAGAAAAAGTTACTTAACACGTATGAGTGTTTTGCCTGCAGGTATTGCATGTCTGTCTGCATACCTCATGCATGCTTGGTGCCGGCTATAAGATGGTGTCAGAGCCTCTAAAACTGGAGTTAAGATGGTTGTGAGCTGCCATATAGATGCCAGGAATCGAACCTGGGTCCTCTGGAAGAGCCGAGCCATCTCTCCAGCCCCTATTTTGCTTTTTACCATTTATCTATTTTTATTTTATGTGCATTGGTGTTTTGACTGCATGCATGTCTGTGTGAGGGTGTTGGATCCCTAAAACATGAGTTACAGACATTTGTGAGCTACCATGCTGGGAATTGAACCCCAGTCCTCTGGAAGAGGACTCTTACCTACTGAGTCATCTCTCCAGCCTCACTCTACCTTACTTTTTGTGAAAGCTTTTCACTGGAATGGAGCTTGCTAAGTAGACTAGGCTGTCTGGTCAGCAAGACTCAGAGAACCACCTGCCTCTCACTTCCCACTGCCTGGATTACAAAGCATTTGCCATCATGCCCAACCCTCCCTCCCCCACAGGGGTTCTGAGGGATTCAATTCAGATCCTCAGTCTTGTACAGCAAGTCCTTTACCAACTTCACCCCAGTCCATAATGAGTGTGTGCATGTGTGCATTTGTTGTGTGTGTGTGTGCGCGTGCACGCGAGTGCATGCATGTAGGTGGGTGTATGTGCGCATGCACTCGCAACTGTGTAAGGGGGACACTTGTCTTCTTTATAAACCCAGGGATGTTCAGACGCCTTCTATAAAATAGTGTGGTATTTGCATAGCACCCATCCACTCTCTCCCAAATGATCTAACACTTCTCTGGAGGGTCTGCAATGCTAATATAGGTCAAATGTTATGTAAGTACTTGTACTGTGTCGTTTGGCAATTATGATAAGAAAAGCCCTATACAAGTTTGGTACAGACACGAGTTTTTCCAAATGTATTCAACCTCAGGTTGGCTCTGGGTGCTAAGCTCTGGCATGTAGGAAGCCGGCTGCACTAGCAGAGCATGGTTGGGACATTTCCAACTTCATCCCAGGACTTACATTTACACCACAATACAGGTGTGTGACCCTGGTGAGTGTCTTGTCTTCCAGAAGCCTAGCCCCAGGCTTCAGAGTATGAATGAGATGGACAAACTCTTCCTTCGGCTGCTGCCTTAAAGTCCCTACACCTTGATGGTTTTCCGTGATTAGGTTTTGTTGATGTTGTTGCCATTGTTTTATGCAAATCACTGAAACAGCTTCCACCCTGGACAGGCTGCACAGCGGAGCCACACTCTCCCAGCTGGTGCTCCACGAAGAAGCCTGAAAGTCCCTGAGTATCATTGAGGCACCACACTGAAGAATGACAACTGGCCCTCAAGCTCCAAGGCAGAAGGGGTGCCAGCCCCTCAGTGTGTACAACCCGTGCAAGCAAGACGAATTCAATCCCTGACAAGCCACACAGATCAACCAACATGGCTCAGCAACCTTAAATATCCACCATCTCCAGATCAGGTACCAATTGGCCACACTATTGTAATGTGTGCTGATGCTTCCCCAGGACAGGAGTATGTGAGCAGCAGCTAGTGTCAGGGATGCCCTGCCAGAGACACCAGACAGAGAGTTTAAACACAGGGTAGCAGAAGCCAAAGGGATCTAAAGCCCTTTCTACCCTTGGTACTTCTGTTTGAATGTATTGAGAGGCTGCAGAAATATATTATTTATAGTACAGATTCTATTGTTTTGAGAATTGCATCTAAGTGTACTGGATGACGGCTGGTAGTTTTTCTAACTTTGAGCTTCTTAGGTTCAGCTGTATTAAGTGTGGGAGAGTCCTGGGCACTACTGGCACCTAACACAGTCACCATTCTCACACTTAAGCTGGCTACCTAGCACAAATTGTTTCTGCATAAACAGCCCAGCACCTCCCCGATGAAAACTTTCCATTTGTCTCCTTAGTCTTGGGAGGGGCTGGGGGAGTTACTGACCTTTTATTCCTTGTCGCTAGGAGAAAACCGGTGATGACATCTTTTTGGCTGAATGGAACTGATGGAAGATTTATGGGGCAGCTGAGAACTGTCAGAGCCAGACCCAGCAGATTCCCTAAGACAATGACCACGGCCTTTTCAGCAGGGAGCACACTGCTTTCTGGAATCGCCTAACACAAGAGAGAGAGAAAGTCCTATCTACCCAGCCATCAGTGAGGTTATCCCTGTACCCCACAGCTGCTGCCACCCAATCTGAAGGTTCCCGCTTCTGCTCTTGAAGGATTGTATGTGACCACACAGAAGTCCTAGCTGTCACCCACCATCAAACCCCCTGGCCCCAGTCTGGGACCCGGAGCCCTCCAGGAGTGGGAAACTTCATCCTATACCTTCTCAGTCACAGGGATTTCAGAAATTAGTCACAGGAAGCAGGGAAGCGGAGAGTGGAGGCTTCCAAGAGGAACCAGTAACAGGATCTGGGGTCTTTCACCCCAGGTCACTGCAGCTCAGACTGTCCCCGAGGTAGGGATGAATGGTTACGCATGGAACCAGCCTCTCCAAGGCCTCTGCCAGTAGCAAGACCTTTTGGGAGGTGGGACCTATAGCCAGGGAGTCGACCTTGTCACTGAGTGGTCTCTTCCCTATCTCAGATGTCTGTCCAAATGCTCCCAACTCCGAGATAGACACATAAGGTAGATTGGAGCCCAGAACCCAGCATGTGTCTGAAACTAAGTCTTGATCTGACTCCCAGCCTCACCTCATGAATAAACACTGAGACACTGAGACTCTGTTGCATCTCAGAGCACAGGATACTCTCAGGTGTCCCAGAATCGTTACCAGCAGCCTGCCTTTCACTCATCAACATTTCATGTGGACAGACAGTAAATGACCATCTCTCTAAAGGGATGGGAATGCTGTGGGCTGATAGAGGCAGAGGGCACTATCCTCTATGTGGAGAGATAGATGGTAGATAGATAGATAGATAGATAGATAGATAGATCCATACATACAATGATAGAATGATTGATAGATGATAGATAGACATTTAGATGATAGATAGATAGATAGATAGATAGATAGATAGATAGATAGATAGATCAGAGACACAAGCCAAATATCTATCGACAGAAAAAATTTAATAAGCTTTGGTCTATGGATATGGAATACTATGCATCCATTTTTTAAAATTGAGGTATTCTGGAATTCTGGAATCTTTACTGAATAAATGTAGCAGCCACCCCTCATCAACAAATCCTCTCTTCATAGCAAATGGAAACCATCAGAAAACTACAACTGGACACTATGCAGAAATCAGCAGGTCGTGGGAGCCACGCCCCAGTGGATGCATCTACATCACAACTCCCGACTCTGTGACTTAGGGAGCATTACGGGAAAGGGGGCAGAGTATAGGAGCCAGAATCCGAGGGAGTCTGCTGTGAAACAGCCTGCCCTAGAAATGGCCACATAAATAAGACCTGAACAACTGCAATACCAGTGAATGTTAATGTGGAAGGGGAAATCCCAGGGGGGCTTATCCTTAGACGAAGAACTGTAGGCACCTAATGACTGCTGAGAGAAGCTCATCTCCAAGGGATGAGCACCCTTATTGGCTGCCCAATGTAAAGCAGTAGCCTTGACACACACATCACCAAAAACAGACTCAGCAGGTTGTGCTTTTATTTATATATCTGTGCATGCGCATAGGTACGTACACACAAGCATATGTGAGTAGCAATAATAATCAAAGAAGAAGAGGCTATCAGACTTGAGAGGGACATGGGAGTGATTCAATGGGGGGTTGTCTGGGAACAGATGGAGGGAAGAAAGTGATGTCATTCTATTTCAACTAAAATTAAGGGGCTGGAGAGATGGCTCAGTGGTTATGAGCACTGGCTGTTCTTCCACAGGGTTCACCTCCGAGCACCCACATGACAGCTCACAACTGTCTGTAAGCCCAGTTCTAGGGAATCTGATATCCTCATTTAGACATTGCACGCAGGCAAAACACTAATGCACATAAAGTAAATGAATAAATAAATAACTTTTAAAAGAACATATTCATAACTGAGCATGGCAGCACATGCTTTTAATGGAAGCAGAGGCAGGTGGATCTCTGCGAGTAAGTTTGAGACCAGTCTGGTCCACCTAGTTCTGGACCAGTCAGGGTCACACAGCGAGGCAGGAGGAGTGGGTATATTCATGACATATGTAATTTTAACATAATAGAAATCTTGGCTGTGTGGTAGTGGTGCTTGCCTTTAATCCCAGCACTTGGGAGGCAAAGGCAGGTAGATCTCTGAGGTCAAAACCAGGTTGGTCTCCAGTACAGTCAGGGCTACACAGAGAAACCCTGTCTCAGAAACAACCCAAACAAACAAAAAAAGAAAATAATAGAAATCTTGAATGTTGAAAGTTAAGGAGAATGAATATGAGATAAGAAACTAAGTCCGTTTATTATTTTCTTCATCCCAGGAGTGATATATGTGTGTGTGTGTGTGTGTGTGTGTGTGTGTGTATGTATTTGTATTTATATAAAAATATATTTTTATATATTTATATTTTATTTTTATATATACTCATGTTTATGTGTGTATGTGGTGTATATGCATGTTCGTGTGTGTGTGTGTGTGTGTGTGTGTGTGTGTGTGTGTGTGCAGGCCAAAGACTACCTCGGCACTACCTCCTTAGGAATCCTGTCACCTCCACTGACATTTCTCCTTGGCCTGGAGACCACCTATTAGGCTAGGCTGTCAACCAGGTAACACTAGGATCCTCCTGACTGGACCTTTCCTGCTCTGCCCACCATGACCAGGGCACTTTCATGTGGGTACTAAGCCCCAAAAGCATTTACTTTTTTCCCTTTGGTTGATGTCCCTTGTGGACGCTAAGGATTGAATCCCCCAGCATTGATGTGGTCTTATAGAGTCTGAGCCCCACCAGTCCTGGGGCTGCAGGGGACAGCAAGCTTTCTGAGGGCAGCCATGTTGCCTTTCTAGAAATGAGGGGGCCTGGATGACCCCAGAAGGAGTCTCAGAGGGACAAAAGAATACACGGGCTGCAGCTTTATCAGAGCCTGAAACCAGGGAAGCGGCCCGCCTGCAGTGATTTTACTAACTACAGACTCTGACACCCCACTCACTTTCTGAATGGGAGAGCAAAAATCTCCCGTGACCTAGGATTCCAGGTGGTTCTTAGACACAGCTGGACCGCAAAGGGCCGCGGGCTCAGCTTCAGCTCACTCTCCCGGCGCCGCCGCACTGTGAGTCAGAACCAGTTTTAAGAAGGCGACCTGCGTGCTGCTGGTTTGATGACAGCGCACTCTCCTAGCTTACGCAGGGCAGGACCTCCATCCCCAGCACCACTATGAAGTCAGGAAACAGTTAATTCAAAGGTTCTCAGCAGTGAGACATTTTGTTTGTTTGGTTGGTTGGTTTTTCTTTTGCATGTGTATATCGTATTCCGTGTGTACTGACCCCACCGATGGTCTAGGAGGATCGAAGTTAGGAGGATAAATTCACATTTACCCTGACCTGTGTGGTCCTTCAGAGCATCACGGGTAATTTTTCCAGCCATAGACAAGGAGCATCCGTACCTTTCTCATTTTCAGTGCATTATTTTAATTGACATACCATAATTACATACATGCATAAGTTATAAGGGTACCATGTGATGTTTTGATGTGTGTACATTGTAGAGTGATTAGATTAAGCTAATTAACATGTCCACCGGTTTGCCTAACTCTGATTTCTTATACTGAGACATTTCAGATTGACTCTTACTTTGAAATTTTTAATACATTTCTCCTTAGTTATAACATATTTGACTTGCGTAAAACATTGTACATTACTATATAGCCCATAATACACTGGTGATTCTTGTTATATATTGTGCCATGTTCTCACTGCAGCGCAGCAGATCTCAAAACGCAACCCTCTCTTCTCTCTTCCAAACACAACCAGGCCCGACCAAGACAGACCCCGCTTTCTGTCTGACACTATACCAGAGAAACAGTTCCCTGTGCCCGAGTTACCGCGGAGAATTGTGGTTGTCTGTGCATAGGGCTCCTGCGAGAGGCTCCTCACCGGCTCCTCCTGGAGCTTCAGTCCCCTGCAGACCTAAAGCGTGGGTCGAGGAAACGGGGCTGGGGCTGGGGCGGGGAATCTTGGTCGCTTGGAACCTTGCGTTGCTCGGCTCCCTAGAAGTTCCTCCCGGCTCCTCTCCTCACCGTTACTCTCCACTCTCTTTTCCGGCTCAATTTTCTCTCTCCTTTTCTTTCTACTCTCCGTTTCTCCATCTTCTCTAACCCCTCTCTCCCTGGCTCCCCCTCTCTCCTGGTGCTCTGGGACCAGCAACCCCAGACAGAGGCTGAGCACAGGGCCTTCGGTGACCCTTAACCAGCCGAGCTAAGGCCAGGGTAAGAGATCTCAGACTAAGACAAGGCCCCGTGTCCAGGAGTCTGGGAGTCTGGGACTCTGGGACCACCTAACATTTATCCAGAAGTCACCGCAACTGGAGAAAATCTGTTGGTGCCGGCCTGCCCCGCAGCAAGCAAGCCTTCACACTTTTCTCCCTTCAGAGAGAAAACACTGGAACACCCTGCTGTTGAGGATACTCTTATGTAAATGCTTAGTCTTTTAAGAGAGCGTGACTATTGTTTCATTTTACAGATGAGAACATCAAGGTTCAGGAAGGGTAAAAATTGTCCTGAAGTAGGATGCAGCCATAGTCCGGTGCCTGAGTCTGCCCACAAGACTTTTCTGTATGGCATTCCTGAGGTCTCTCCCCTGAATGTCTTCCCAGGCTCTTCCTCTCCCCAACCCTGACTTCCGGAGCGTTCCTCCCTCTGCTTCGGTTTCTCTGCCAAGTTTCTTTCTGACCTTGGAGAGTCCACTAACACTCCCTCAGCTGTCCTCAGACTCCGGATGGAAATGCCAAGACTAGGCAAGTCTCTAAGGACCTGTCATGGACTCCTGGTGCTCAGAGTAAAGCAGCTTATGGCCTTTGTCCCGTGGATTTAACACTGGGCTGCCCGCCCCAACCATGGCCCATGGTGAGTTCTAACTAAGAACCAAAGCCCTACCGTATGAATGAATATCCCTGTTATAAATTACCAAGCACCTAAAACCTAAATTAAATTTTTAAGAAGACAACCAGGAAAATGGTAAAGCAGTAATAATGTTAATAGATTAATTAATAATAAAATATCACATAAAATAACATGACACAGGGTCACTAGCTAATAAAAAAAGAGACTTCAAACATCAGTAAGAAAAGAAGTGAAAAAGCCTAATAGAAGATGCAAAGAAAAATATCAGTGGGTTACAGACACTTTTTTTTTGTTTTTGTTTTTGTTTTTGGTTTTGGTTTTTGGTTTTTCGAGACAGGGTTTCTCTGTATAGCCTTGGCTGTCTTGGAACTCACTCGGTAGACCAGGCTGGCCTCGAACTCAGAAATCCGCCTGCCTCTGCCTCCCAAGTGCTGGGATTAAAGGCCACCGTCAGGCACAGATACTTTTAAATGATCAAAATAAGCCTGCCGTGGTGCTGGTGGTGGCGGTGGACACCTTTAGTCCCAGAACTGAGGCATCTCTGTGAGTTCGAGGCCAGCCTGATCTACAGCGTGAGTTCCAGGATAGCCAAGGCTACACAGAAAAACCCCATCTCAATAAAAATCAACCAATCAAGCAAAATAATTTAGAAAAGTCATATGCTGTCTTCCCTAATATGTAAAAAAAAAAAAAGTGTTTTAGAACTACCAAATTGCAGAAAGACTGAATTAAGTGATGCTTACACTTCACTCATATTCCAAGAGAAAGGTGTCGGGTTTTGTGGTTTTGTTTCTGACCTGCAGCCATCTTAGTTTGTTTTTTAGAAGCATGGAGACAACTAAGACGGCTCAGGGCTCACAGGGTAAAGGCACTTGCCACCAGCTGGTAACCTGAGGTTTATTCCTGGGACCCACAAATTGAGAGAGAAATGATTCCTGAAACTTGTTCTCCGAGCCCCTTGTGTGGGCTGTCATGGCATATACACACAAAATACATTTTAATTAAAAAAAAAATGTAAGAAGACATGGAATTCAGGATTGAGACATGGCTAGGTAGGCTGTTGCTGGAGAGACCTTACATCCTGCTCTTACCACCAAGTACAAGACCCAAAACAACAGCCATGGGATATAAATCTGCTTAGACTGCTTGGTAGGATCTGACCCATCACTGTATACCAAGGAGGACACTCGGTGATAAATGCAGCAGAGGTTTTTATAGGTATAGGCCCCGCCCATTCGATGGATCATTAAGACAGACAGATGATGTTTTAGCAAGCAGAGAAAAGCAAGCAGAACTAATCTAGAGTTCTGTCTTCATGGCTTTCCTTGGTTGAGGGTCGTGTTGTTCAGAGACAAGAAGATTGCTCAGCTGAAGACACCCCCAGATACATGTTCTAGTGCTGCCATAACCTCAAGACCAGAAGACCCTTGGTCTCTGGCCCAGAGGGCTGCCCTCCACCTCCGCCCTCCCCCCTACCCCGACCGGACCGTTCTTGGGAGAGTTAAAAGACAAAACAAAACAGAAGCCAGGCCAGGTGGGTGGCACATACCTTTAAGTTTGAGGCGAGCTCGGTCTACATAGTGAGTTCCGTGCCAGTCAGGGCATAGTGAGCCCTGTCTCAAATACAAACATCAAAAGGCAGCTAGGGGGTGGGTGGGCAGTAAGGAGACCTGGCAGGGAGCAAGCAACTGTGAAATAAGGTGTTGGGTCAGGGTGGGAGAGATTATGCATAATAGCAGCCCAGAGTACAGAAAACCAGGAAGAATGATATTTGAGAAAATATGTACATTTAATGTGATTTAAGCATTCAGCAAACTATATATCAAAGCATTATATAAAATATCCAATGGTTATAATTACTGTACCAGAAAAATAAAGTGAAATGAGCACTTTTAATAATTGAATAAAAGCATATTAATGAAAATAAAAGACAAAAAAAAAAAAGGTAGACAGGCACCTTGGCAAATATATTCAAAAAACCAATAAGCCTTTAAAAATACCTAGATTCTCTAGTTGGTCCAGATAACGCACCCCAGCCAGAAAGGCTTAAAATGTGAAACGCATAGCGCTGACTGGCTATTGAGAAGCTACAAGCTCAAACCTTGTCAAAATGGATAGAGTGCTGGCCAGCAGTGTGGAAAACTGTTGAGAACCAACTATAACTGAGTCTGTGAATATCTTATGTCCAAGCAATGCTACTCTGGTGTTTACACAATAGAAATGTGTGTGCAAAAGGCAGGCACTAGAGTCCTCAGAACTAACACCTCTCTGTTCTGTGACACACACACACACACACACACACACACACACACACACACACACACAAAAACAAACCAAAGACAACAAACAAGCAAAAACAGGAAATGTGACATGCAAGAGACCCTGGCAGAACAGAAATGGGAACAGCATATAGGGCACCCCTTATTTGAATCACTACCTACCAGAGATATGTGGGATTTTGACTTTGGAATACTTACCTACATATTTGTTTATAGTGAGACATCTCAGGGACAGAAATCCATTGTCAAGGCAGAATCCTTTTGCTTAATATGAGCACAACCTGAAAGTCGTTGCTTGCACAGTCATTGCCCTTCCCGTTTGATAGGCACTCAGAGCCCCAGTGTGAGGGTACAGGGGCTGTTTCAGACTGTGCACATTTGAGATTTCAGTCGGGAATGTTCACCCTGGAATATATTAATACAATGAAAGGAAAAAGAGTTGATAGCTCCAAACTGGCAGGGCCTCATGAACCCACATTGCATAAATATTGTCAGACACAAAGTCGCCCTCCTTCATGCTTGGATTGATGTACAGTGAAGCTCAAAAGTAGGTGTGAGTACTCTAGGTTTCTAGTCAGAGTGATGTGTGGGCACACATCTGTAATTCCAGCAGGTCTCTAAATCACAGGGAGGGGAGGTCCCAGGATCAAGGAATCTGAGTATTCTGTTTCTTGTGTTCAGTTTGGGAAAATGCACAGGGTGGGGTGGGGGGTGTCTGTTGACTTTTATTCTGTGCACTTCTGTATTGGAATCACAAAGTCTGAGAACTAGGAAGCCTCGGGAGAGCAGAGGGAGGCAGAGCTGCTGCCCCTGTGCCTGTCTGCAGGGTGGAAGGTGGGTCACAGAGATAGAGCAGAACCAGCTAACCTACCTCTCCTCCCACCGCCTCTACCAACCAGGCAGCATAGCTTCCCTCAAGAAAAGGTCTAAGTGTCCCCAGCGGTGACATCCATAGGGGAGGAAGAGAGCTGCTCCCTCTATTCACTCTCTGGTCTCCCACTTTTTGTTAGAAGGAAAGGCCCCTCAATGGTTCTTCAAACAGACTGAGCACTGCCTAACTACGTTGGGTAAGCAGCAGTTCCCAGGTCTGCCCTGAAGGGAAGGACCAGTTGTCAGAATAACAAGAGACCAGAGGCAAGGCTCCCAAACCATTTGAGTGTTCAGCTTGCAGTCTGTGGGTTTCACCACAGCACAGGAGGCTCAGGGCCCACTCTATGAAAACACTGCTGGCTCCTGTACCAATATTTTACTATTGCTAAGAATAAGCTTCAGTTAAGGCTGGGATAAAAAGGACAGGCCCAGTGGGAGAAGGCCAACCTAAAGAATAAGATTGAAAAATGCCTCTTCCTTAGCAGGAGGAAGAAGGGTGGTGTTTGCCCCTACTTTGTTTCCCTACAGAAACTGCTATCTTAGGTAAATAAACCCTGATAAATGACAAGGGAGATTTTCCCAAGGCCTAGATTATCCTTGGGCTGTGTTTTGGTGGGTGGTCCTCTCTCAGCAGTTGGAGTAATCCAGAATGATCCTGGTCAATTGGAAGGGAGCAAGCCTGTATTGAAGCCAAGAAGTGATGGCAGTAGTTCCCTAGCCCTGTGTGTCAGTGTGACATAAAGAAGGTTGGATATGTCTGAGATGGACTTTGCTGGTGGAAACCAGTACTGATGGGGACAGAGGGCATCTGAGAGGGTTTTTTTTTTTTTTTTCTTTGTTTAAAAAGGAAGATACAGCTGGCTGAATATAGAAAAATCAAGGCAGGCACATAACGCGATGCGTAGACTGTCAAAGAGTATCTGGGCCTACCTATCTGATCAAGGTGTCTTAGAAACAGGAGGGCACAATCTACAGACATCTGGCCCATCCCCAGAAATCACTCACTACCTTAAGGAAAAAACTGCCCAGGTGGTGGTCACTTGTCACTGCTACCTAGGCCTTCCCGTGTTGGCTAAGGTGGTAAAGGAGCCCCACTCCAGTTCTCTGCAGGCTGGAAGTGGAGCAGTTGGAGCAAAAGAGAAGGGCAGGATTCTGAGGTTGACCCTGTCCTCTCCCCTACCAAAGTCATCCTGGAGTTAGGAAAAGCCGGGGCCAGGATGGAGCTCTCGGAGCCCTTCCCTTCGAAAAATGACCCTGATTTTCTTTCACATAGACAAGCAGTCAACTGTTCCGCTGTTCCCCGTGTTCGTGGTTAGAAAACAGTCCACACACACATACACCCCTTTTGAGTGACAGTGTGCCTCAGTGACCCCCCCCCCCCCCGTGTCCCAGAACCTTCACCCGGGCCGGAGCATCTCCTTCCCACCCTCCAGGAACGCGAAGGACAGCGGAGCCGAGGGGGCAGCGCGTGACCCCGAGCGGAAGGGCCCCAGTCTGGGTCCTAATGCGGGTGGCGTCTCTCTTGACAGGCAGCGTTTGGGGACAACAGCGGGGAAGGGAGATAAGATGACATACCAGAGCAGATTTGGTGTGCGCGCTGATACTCCTGGCCGGACAGGAAACTCGGAGCTATTTAAAAAAGACCCTATCGATTACTTTATCTTCCCCGGAGGAAAGCTTCTTGCCGAGAGACAAAAGATGTCCCCTACCTAGAGATACAAGGCCACACAGCAGAGGGTTTGTACAGGCGACGCGCGAGTAGAGCCCTGGGAGCGCAAAGACGCCTTTACACCCGGCAGAGACCGGGAGGTTTGACTGGAGTGAGGCGGGGCGGAGCCACCTCCGGGTCCCTGTGCACTCCGGAATTGTGAGCTCTCCCGCAAAGTCCCCGCGCGTGTTGTTCACACTAACTAGTGTGCCTCTGGGTTCCATCCGTACTCCTCTCAAGTTTAAATACACCTTTTAAGGGCTTGAGTGTCTGCAGCCGTCATGTGCACCTTGAAAGCGTGGCGTGTGACACTGGGTTCCTTAAGCGTCTCCATCCCGCTTTCCGCGCTGGCCAATGCTGAGGGAGCGGTGGCTCCCATCACCCGGAGTTTCACGGCCCCAAAGTTCCGGGCCACCCAGGGAGGCTCCGGATTCCCAACAGTTCGTAGTCTGGGCTTTCCCCGTGTGACACTTTGCCGCCTACCGGTTCACAATCCGTTCCGCCCGCGTGGGAGAACGCGGCACGTTCCGTGGGGCACCAGCTTATTTTATGCGGTTAAGGGTTGTAAAACACCGTCTGAAAGAAAAAGACAGTGCGGAGGGAGAAAGGGCAGCGATGATCCTGGGACCGTGCAGTGACCACTTACAGCCTGATTCACACCCACCGGAGACCCCAGCAGTCCTGGAGGAAGGCGGAGGCTCCACGGCTGCCGACTGGGTTTCCTCCACCCGGATCAGGCAGTGACCCTTCTATTCCGACCACAGCCGGCGGCATACTCGGGGACCCGGCTCGTCTGCGAAGCTAGAAACAAAACCCCACGGGTGACCCGCAGCTGCACGTCGCTCAATCTGAGCTCTCACACCCAAGGCGTCTGCAGAGCCTCTTCCCAGAACTCCACGACGCTAGCCGAGCTCTGAAAGCATTGTTTTTTTTCTTCGCTGCATCTTGAAGCCTTAATCCACTTCAATGTCACTGATAATTTTTTAAATTATCACCTTCTGAGACCCGATCTGTGGGAACCTGCAGAACCCACACCTTTGCACGCTGTTTTCGCTGTAGCAGTTTGCAGTGGTCAGAGCAGGTGGGGGACCTTGTTACTGGCACTGTGGAACCAGGAGCTTGGAGGGAAAGAAAACGAAGTTAAGGAAACCCGGCTGCAGAAGTCAGAAAGGGGCTCCCGTCGGGATCCATCAAACCGATTACAGTCAGCGAATGACCAAAGAGAAATTTCACCTTTTGGAAACACCCCCGCCAAAAACCCGAGGAGAATGTGCCCAGCAAAAAGCTAAGGACAAATTTTAGGTGCAAAAAATATAAAGGAGTACGCAGAATGTCGGAAAAACGCACATTCTGCTATTTGACGTTTTCCATAAACATACCAATGAAATCTGTGGTAGATGTCTTCAAGTCTATGACAGACCCTGGACCGACTGACTAACGGGGAAGAGCTCATTTAAAACGTCAGCAGTTCCTGTATTTCTCCGAACTTTTCACGAGCTTGTCCACGTGTCCAGACTCACGGGACAGTATGCTTATGACCCTGTTAATTGTAGTCCAGATTTAACTATGTCTCAGTAAAGTGACTCGTAGTCAGCACTTGACCAGCATATGAGGCCCCGGAGTCCAGTCCCCCAAAACAAGTAGAATATATATGTGTGTGTGTGTGTGTGTGTGTGTGTGTGTGTGTGTGTGTGTGTCTGTGTCTGTGTGTGTAGATATAATGTGTGTGTATACATCACACACACATGTATGTAAATATGTCTTGGGTAAGGCAACTTGAGGCTGAGGGGCTTGCTGTATAAGTTACCCCTGCCACGTTTGTTGTTTGGTTTTGTCATGTGATACCTATTTTTTAAAATAAAAGTAGTCATTGTTCTAACTGTTTCATCTATTGCTAAGGAAGCCAACCATAGCTGGACAGGGTACAGGCTTTCTCAGCCGGGACAGGAAGCAGTCCCGATTGATCAAGTTCACAAAATTCTTTGGAAAGAGGGATATTGTTAACATTTGGTTCTGTTTTCTTTTTGTTTGTTTGTTTTATATATATATATATATATATATATATATATATATATATATATATATATATTCAACCCTGAGGAGAAAGAATAACCCAGGATTTTTCTGGTGGTTACTTGTGGTGGTGTGAAGATCTCCCCTGTAGCCTGCGGCAATTGGACTGAGCGACAGAAGGCTTGGGAGTGCTGTTGCATCCGGCTCCTTCCAGTCGAGCCAAAGCTCAATCCCGCTCTAGGCAAAAGGGGAACAGGCGGTCCTTCTGGG